>NC_082663.1:138428148-139053148 GCF_025265405.1 Mesoplodon densirostris
GATGCAGCTCTGGGACAACATTAAATGCACCAGCATTCGAATTATAGGGGTCCCACAAGAAGAAGACAAAAAGAAAGAGACTGAGAAAATATTTGAAGAGATTATAGTTGAAAACTTCCCTAATACGGGAAAGGAAATAGTTAAGCAAGTCCAGGAAGTGCAGAGAATCCCACACAGGATAAATCCAAGGAGAAACATGCCAAGACACATATTAATCAAACTATCAAAATTTAAATACAAAGAAAAAGTATTAAAACCAGCAAAGGAAAAACAACAAATAACATACAAGGGAATCCCCATAAGGTTAACAGCTGATCTTTCAGCAGAAACTCTGTAAGCCAGAAGGGACTGGCAGGACATATTTAAAGTGATGAAAGGGGAAAACCTACAACCAAGATTACTCTACGAAGCAAGGCTCTCATTCAGATTCCATGGAGAAATTAGAATCTTTACAGACAAGCAAAAGCTAAGAGAATTCAGCACTACCAAACCAGCTTTACAACAAATGCTAAAGGAAAGTCTCTAGGCAGGAAACACAAGGGAAGGAAAAGACCTACAATAACAAACCCAAAACAATTAAGAAAATGGGAATAGGAACATACATATCAATAATTACCTTAAATGTAAATGGATTAAATGCTCCTACCAAAAGACATAGACTGGCTGAATGGATATAAAAACAAGACCTGTATACATGCTGTCTACAAGAGGCCCACTTCAGACCTAGGGACACATACAGACTGAAAGTGAAGGGATGGATAAAGATATTCCTGCAAATGGAAATCAAAAGAAACCTTGAGTAGCAATTCTCATATCAGACAAAATAGACTTTAAAATAAAGACTATTACAGGAGACAAAGAAGGACACTACATAATGATCAAGGGATCAATCCAAGAAGAAGATATAACAATTGTAAATATTTATGGACACAACATAGGAGCACCTCAATACAAAAGGCAAATGCTAACATCCATAAAAGGGGAAATTGACAGTAACACAGTCATTGTAGGGGACTTTAACACCCCACTTTCACCAATGGACAGATCATCCAAAATGAAAATAAATACGGAAACACAAGCTTTAAATGATACATTAAACAAGATGGACTTAATTGATATTTATAGGACATTCCATCCCAAAACAACAGAATACACTTTCTTCTCAAGTGCTCGTGGAAAATTCTCCAGGATAGATCATATCTTGGGTCACAAATCAAGCTTTGGTAAATTTATGAAAATTGAAATCGTATCAAGTATCATTTCTGACCAGAAAGCTATGAGTCTACATATCAATTACAGGAAAAAATCTGTAAAAAAAATACAAAATCATGGATGCCAAACAACACAGTACTTAATAACCAAGAGATCACTGAAGAAATCAAAGAGGAAATCAAAAAATACCTAGAAACAAATGACAAGGAAAAAATGATGACCCAAAACCTAGGGGACGCAGCAAAAGCACTTCTAAGAGGGAAGTTTATAGCAATAAAATCCTACCTCAAGAAACAACAAACATGTCAAATAAACAAGCTACCCTTACACATAAAGCAATTAGAGAAAGAAGAAGAACAACAAGAAAAAAACCCAAAGTCAGCAGAGGAAAGAAATCATAAAGATCAGATCAGAAATAAATGAAAAAGAAATGAAGGAAACAACAGCACATATCAATAAAACTAAAGGCTGGTTGTTTGAGAAGATAAACAAAATTGATAAACCATCAACCAGACTCATCAAGAAAAATAGGGAGAAGACTCAAATCAATAAAATTAGAAATGAAAAGGAGAAGTAGGGACTTCCCTGGTGGCACAGTGGTTAAGAATCCACCTGCCATCGCAGGGGACACGGGTTCAAGCCCTGGTCCGGGAAGATCCCACATGCCGTGCAGCAACTAAACAAGATGGACTTAATTGATATTTATAGGACATTCCATCCCAAAACAACAGAATACACTTTCTTCTCAAGTGCTCGTGGAAAAGGAGAGGGGATTAAGAGCGCTGCTTAAAGAAGCTCCAGAGACGGGCGTGAGCCGCGGCTAACAGCACAGACCCCAGAGACGGGCAGGAGATGCTAAGGCTGCTGCTGCCGCCACCAAGAAGCCTGTGTGCAAGCACAGGTCACTATCCACACCTCCCCTCTGGGGAGCCTGTGCAGCCCGCCACTGCCAGGGTCCCGGGATCCAGGGACAACTTTCCCGGGAGAACGCACGGCACGCCTCAAGCTGGTGCAACGTCACGCTGGCCTCGGCCGCCGCAGGCTCGCCCCACATCCACACCCCTCCCTCCCCCAGGCCTGAGTGAGCCATAATCCCTGAAGCAGCTGCTCCTTTAACCCCGTCCTGCCTGAGCGAAGAACAGACGCCCTCCAGCGACCTACACACAGAGGCAGGGCCAATCCAAAGCAGAGCCCCGGGAGCTGTGCGAACAAAGAAGAGGAAGGGAAATCTCTCCCAGCAGCCTCAGAAGCAGCGGATTAAAGGTCCACAATCAACTTTATGTAGCCTCCATCTGTGGAATACATGAATAGACAACGAATCATCCCAAATTGAGGAGGTGGACTTTGAGAGCAAGATTTATTATTTTTTCCTCTTTTCCTCTTTTTGTGAATGTGTACGTGTATGCTTCTGGGTGAGATTATGCCTCTATAGCTTTGTTGTCACCATTTGTCCGAGAGTTCTATCCATTTTTTTGTTTGTTTGTTTTCATAAAAAATTTTTTAATAATTATTTTTTATTTTAATAACTTTATTTTTTATCTTATTTTATTTTATCCTCTTACCTCTTTCTTTTCTTTCTTTCTTCCATCCTTCCCTCCTTCCTTCCCTACTCCCTCCATCCCTTCCTTCCTTCCTTCTTTCCCTCCTTTCTTTCTTTCTCTCTGTCTTTCTTTCATTCTTTCTTTCTCCCTTTCTTTTTCCTTCTTTTTCTCCCTTTTATTCTGAGCCGTGTGGTTAAAAGACTCTTGGTGCTGCAGCCAGGAGTCAGTACTGTGCCTCTGAGGTGGGAGAGCCAACTTCAGGACACTGGTCCACAAGAGACCTCCCAGCTCCACGTAATATCAAACAGCAAAAATCACCCAGAGATCTCCATCACAAAACCAAGACCCAACTTCACTCAATAACCAGCATGCTACAGTGCTGGACACCATATGCCAAACAACTAGCAAGACAGGAACACAACACCACCCATTACCAGAGAGGCTGCCTAAAATCATAATAAGTCCATAGAGACCCCAAAACACACCACCAGACGTGGACCTGCCCACCAGAAAGACAAGATCCAGCCTCCTCCACCAGAACCCAGGCACTACTCCCCTCCACCAGGAAGCCTACACAACCCACTGAACCAACTTTAGCCACTGGGGACAGACACCAAAAACAACGGGAACTACGAACCTGCAGCCTGCAAAAAGGAGACCCCAAGCACAGTAAGATGAGCAAAATGAGAAGACAGAAAAACACACAGCAGATGAAGGAGCAAGATAAAAACTCACCAGACCTAACAAATGAAGACAAAATAGGCAGTGTATCTGAAAAAGTATTCAGAATAATGATAGTAGAGATGATCCAAAATCTTGGAAATAGAATAGAGAAAATGCGAGAAACATTTAACAAGGACCTAGAAGAACTACAGATGAAACAAGCAACAATGAATAATACAATAAATAAAATGAAAAATATTCTAGATGGTATCAATAGCAGAATAACTGAAGCAGAAGAACAGATAAGTGATCTGGAAGATAAAATAGTGGAAATAACTACTGCAGAGCAGAAGAAAGAAAAAAGAATGAAAAGAACTGAGGACAGTCTCAGAGACCTCTGGGACAACATTAAATGTACCAACATTCGAATGATAGGGGTTCCAGAAGAAGAAGAGAAAAAGAAAGGGACTGAGAAAGTATTTGAAGACATTATAGTTGAAAACTTCCCTAATATGGGTAAGAAAATAGTTAATCAAATCCAGGAAGCACAGAGAGTCCATTACAGGATAAATCCAAGGAGAAACACGCCAAGACACATATTAATCAAACTGTCAAAAATTAAATACAAAGAAATCATATTAAAAGCAGCAAGGGAAAAAAAACAAATAACACACAAAGGAATCCCCATAATGTTAACAGCTGAGTTTTTGGCAGAAACTCTGCAAGCCTGAAGGGACTCGCAGGACATATTTAAAGTGATGAAGGAGAAAAACCTACAACCAAGATTACTCTACCAAGCAAGGATCTCATTCAGATTTGATGGAGAAATTAAAACGTTTACAGACAAGCAAAAGCTGAGAGAGTTCAGCACCAACAAACCAGCTTTACAACAACTGCTAAAGGACCTTCTCTAGGCAAGAAACACAAGAGAAGGAAAACACCTACAATAACAAACCCAAAACAATTAAGAAAATGGGAATAGGAACATACATATCGATAATTACCTTAAAAGTAAATGGATTAAATGCTCCCACCAAAAGACACAGACTGGCTGAATGGATACAAAAACAAGACCCATATGTATGCTGTCTACAAGAGACCCACTTCAGACCTAGAGACACATACAGACTGAAAGTGAGGGGATAGAAAAAGATACTCCATGCAAATGGAAACCAAAAGAAAGCTGGAGTAGCAATTCTCATATCAGACAAAATAGACTTTAAAATAAAGACTACTAGAACAGACAAAGAAGGACGCTACATAATGATTAAGGGATTGATCCAAGAAGAAGATATAACAATTGTAAATATTTGTGCACCCAACATAGGAGCACCTCAATACATAAGGCAAATACTAACAGCCATAAAAGGGGAAATCAACAGTAACACATTCATAGTAGGGGACTTTAACACCCCACTTTCACCAATGGACAGATCATGCAAAATGAAAATAAATAAGGAAACACAAGCTTTAAATGATACATTACAAAAGATGGACTTATTTGATATTTATGGGACATTCCATCCAACAACAACAGAATACACATTTTTCTCAAGTGCTCATGGATTATTCTCCAGGATAGATCATATCTTGGGTCACAAATCAAGCCTTGGTGAATTTAAGAAAATTGAAAGTGTATCAAGTATCTTTTCTGACCACAATGCTATGAGACTAGATATCAATACAGGAAAAGATCTTTAGAAAATACAAGGGCATGGAGGGTAAACAATACACTACTTAATAACGAAGTGATCACTGAAGAAATCAAAGAGGAAATCAAAAAATACCTAGAAACAAATGACAAGGAGAAAATGATGACCCAAAACCTAGGGGACACAGCAAAAGCAGTTCTAAGAGGGAAGTTTATAGCAATACAATCCTACCTTAAGAAACAGGAAACATCTCGAATAAAAAACCTAAGCTTGCACCTAAAGCAATTAGAGAAAGAAGAAGGAAAAAAACCCAAAGTTAAGAAAAGGAAAGAAATCATTACGATCAGATCAGAAATAAATGAAAAAGAAATGAAGGAAACGATAGCAAAGATCAATAAAACTAAAAGCTGGTTCTTTGAGAAGATAAACAAAATTGATAAACCATTAGCCAGACTCATCAAGATAAAAAGGGAGAAGACTCAAATCAATAAAATTAGAAATGAAAAAGGAGAAGTAGGGACTTCCCTGGTGGCACAGTGGTTAAGAATCCACCTGCCATCGCAGGGGACACGGGTTCAAGCCCTGGTCCGGGAAGATCCCACATGCCGTGCAGCAACTAAACCCGTGCGCCACAACTACTGAGCCTCTGTTCTAGAGCCTGCGAGCCACAACTACTGAGCCCGTGCGCCACCACTACTGAAGCTGGCACGCCTAGAGCCCCCATGCTTCTCAACAAAGAGAAGCCACTGCAATGAGAAGCCTGCGCACCACAATGAAGAGTAATCCCCACTCGCCACAACTAGAGAAAGCCCACGGCCAGCAATGAAAACCCAATGCAGCCAAAATAAATAAATAAATAAATTTATTTTTTAAAAAAAGAAAAAGAAGTAACAACTGACACTGCAGAAATACAAAATATCATAAGAGATTACTACAAGCAACTCTATGCCAATAAAATGGACAACCTGGAAGAAATGGACAAATTCTTAGAAAAGCACAGCCTGCCAAGACTGAATCAGGAAGAAATAGAAAATATGAACAGACCAATCACAAGCATTGAAATTGAAACTGTGATTAAAAATCTTCCAACAAACAATAGCCCAGGACCCGATGGCTTCACAGCCGACTTCAATCAAACATTTAGAGAAGAGCTAACACCTATCCTTCTCAAACTCTTCCAAAATATAGCAGAGGGAGGAACACTCCCAAACTCATTCTACGAGGCCACCATCACCCGGATACCAAAACCAGACAAGGATGTCACAAAGAAAGAAAACTACAGTCCAATATGATTGATGAACATAGATGCAAAAATCCTGAACAAAATACTAGCAAACAGAATCCAACAGCACATTAAAAGGATCATACACCATGATCAAGTGGGGTTTTTTCCAGGAATGCAAGGATTCTTCAATATACACAAATTATTCAACGTGATACACCATATTAACAAATTGAAGGAGAAAAACCATATGATCATCTCAATAGATGCAGAGAAAGCTTTTGACAAAATTCAACACCCATTTATGATAAAAACCCTGCAGAAAGTAGGCATAGAGGGAACTTTCCTCAACACAGTAAAGGCCATACATGACACACCCACAGCCAACATCATCCTCAATGATGAAAAACTGAAAACATTTCAACTAAGATCATGAACAAGACAAGGCTGCCAACTCTCACCACTCTTATTCAAGATAGTTTTGGAAGTTTTAGCCACAGCAATCAGAGAAGAAAAGGAAATAAATGGAATCCAAATTGGAAAAGAAGTAAAGCTGTCACTGTTTGCAGATGACATGATACTATATAGAGAGAATCCTAAAGATGCTACCAGAAAACTACTAGAGCTAATCAATGAATTTGGTAAAGTAGCAGGATACAAAATTAATGCACAGAAATCTGACATACCTATACACTAATGATGAAAAATCTGAAAGTTAAATCAAGAAAACACTCCCATTTACCATTGCAACAAAAAGAATAAAATATCTAGGAATAAACCTACCTAAGGAGACAAAAGACCTGTATGCAGAAAATTATAAGACACTGATGAAAGAAATTAAAAATGATACAAATAGATGGAGAGATGTACCATGTTCTTGGATTGGAAGAATCAACATTGTGAAAATGACTCTACTACCCAAAGCAATCTACAGATTCAATGCAATCCCTATCAAACTACCACTGGCATTTTTCACAGAACTAGAACAAAAAATTTCACAATTTGTATGGAAACACAAAAGACCCCGAATAGCCAAAGCAATCTTGAGAACGAAAAATGGAGCTGGAGGGATCAGGCTCCCCGACTTCAGACTATACTACAAAGCTACAGTAATCAAGACAGTATGGTACTGGCACAAAAACAGAAAGATAGATCAATGGAACAGGATAGAAAGCCCAGAGTTAAACCCACGGACATATGGTCACCTTATCTTTGATAAATGAGGCAAGACTATACAGTGGAGAAAAGACAGCCTCTTCAATAAGTGGTGCTGGGCAAACTGGACAGGTACATGTAAAAGTATGAGATTAGATCACTCCCTAACACCATACACAAAAATAAGCTCAAAATGGATTAAAGACCTAAATATAAGGCCAGACACTATCAAACTCTTAGAGGAAAACTTAGGCAGAACACTCTATGACATAAATCACAGCAAGATCCTTTTTGACCCACCTCCTAGAGAAATGGAAATAAAAACAGAAATAAACAAATGGGACCTAATGAAACTTCAAAACTTTTGCACAGCAAAGGAAACCATAAACAAGACCAAAAGACAACCCTCAGAATGGGAGAAAATATTTTCAAATGAAGCAACTGACAAAGGATTAATCTCCAAAGTTTACAAGCAGCTCATGCAGCTCAGTAACAAAAAAAATAAGCAACCCAATCTAAAAATTGGCAGAAGACCTAAATAGACTTTTCTCCAAAGAAGATATACAGACTGCCAACAAATACATGAAAGAATGCTCAACATCATTTATCATTAGAGAAATGCAAATCAAAACTACAATGAGATATCATCTGACACCAGTCAGAATGGCCATGATCAAAAAATCTAGAAACAATAAATGCTGGAGAGGGTGTGGAGAAAAGGGAACACTCTTGCACTGCTGGTGGAAATGTGAATTGGTACAGCCACTATGGAGAACAGTATGGAGGTTCCTTAAAAAACTACAAATAGAACTACCATATGACCCAGCAATCCCACTACTGGGCACATACCCTGAGAAAACCATATTTCAAAAAGAGTCATGTACCAAACTGTTCATTGCAGCTCTATTTACAATAGCCAGGAGATGGAAACAACCTAAGTATTCATCATCGGATGAATGGATAAAGAAGATGTGGCACATATATACAATGGAGTATTACTCAGCCAGAAAAAGAAATGAAATTGAGCTATTTGTAATGGGGTGGATGGACCTAGAGTCTGTCGTACAGAGTGAAGTAACTCAGAAAGAGAAAGACAAATACTGTATGCTAACGCATATATATGGAATTTAAGGAAAAAAATGTCATGAAGAACCTAGGGGTAAGACAGGAATAAAGACCCAGAACTACTAGAGAATGGACTTGAGGATATGGGGGGGGGGTAAGGGTAAGCTGTGACAAAGTGACAGAGTGGCATGGACATATATACACTACCAAATGTAAAATAGCTAACCAGTGGGAAGCAGTCGCATATAGCACAGGGAGATCAGCTCGGTGATTTGTGACCACCTAGAAGGGTGGGATAGGGAGGGTGGGAGGGAGGGAGATGCAAGAGGGAAGAGATATGGGAACATATGTATATGTAGAACTGATTCACTTTGCTATAAAGCAGAAACTAGCACACCGTTGTAAAGCAATTATACCCCATTAAAGATGTAAAAAGGGCTTCCCTGGTGGCGCAGTGGTTGAGAGTCCGCCTGCCAATGCAGGGGACACGGGTTCGTGCCCCGGTCCGGGAAGATCCCACATGCCGCGGAGTGGCTGGGCCCGTGAGCCATGGCCACTGAGCCTGAGTGTCCAGAGCCTGTGCTCCGCAACGGGAGAGGCCACCACAGTGAGAGGCCTGCGTACCGCAAAAAAAAAAAAAAAAGTCTCCAGAAAGTAGGCATAGAGGGAAAATTCCTTAAAATAATAAAGGCCATAAATGATTAACGCACAGCCAACATTTTCAATGGTGAAAAACTGAAACCATTTCCACCAAGATCAGGAACAAGACAAGGTTGCCCACTCTCACCACTATTAATCAACACAGTTTTGGAAGTTTTCGCCATGGCAATCAGAGAAGAAAAAGAAATAAAAGAATCTAAATTGGAAAAGAAGAAGTTAAGCTGTCACTGTTTGCACATGACATGATACTATACATAGAGAATCCTAAAGATGCTACCAGAAAACTACGAGAGTTAATCAATGAATCTGGTAAGCTGCAGAATACAAAATTAATGCACAGATATCTTTCATTTCTATACACTAAAGACGAAAAATCTGAAAGAGATATTGAGGAAACACTCCCATTTACCACTGCAACAAAAAGAATAAAATACCTAGGAATAAACCTACCTAAAGAGATAAAAGACCTGTACTCAGAAAACTATAGACACTGATGAAAGAACTCAAAGATGATGCAAACAGTTGGACAGATATACCATGTTCTTGGATTGGAAAAATCAACATTGTAAAAATGACTATACTACCCAAAGCAATCTACAGATTCAATGTAATCCCTATCAAACTACCAATGGCATTTTTCAGAGAACTAGAACAAAAAATTTCATAGTTTGTATGGAAACACAAAAGAACCCAAAGAGCCAAAGCAATATTGAGAAGAAAAACAGAGCTGGAGGAGTCAGGCACCCTGATTTCAGACTATACTACAAAGCTGCAGTAATCAAGCCAGTATGGTATTGGCACAAAAACAGAAATATAGATCCATGGAACAGAGAGAAAGCCCAGAGAAGTCCACGCACATAGGGTCACCTTATTTTTGATATAGGAGGCCAGAATATACAATGGAGAAATCACAGCTTCTTCAATAAGTGCTGCTGGGAAAACTGGATAGCTACAGGTAAAAGAATGAAATTAGAAGACTCCCTAACACCATACACAAAAATAAACTCAAAATGGATTAAAGACCTACATGTAATGCTAGATACTATCAAACTCTTAGATGAAAACATAGGCAGAACACTCTATGACATCAAGCACAGCAAGATCCTTTTTGACCAATCTCCTAGAGAAATGAAAATAAAAACAAAAATAAACAAATGGGACCTAGTGAAACTTAAAAGCTTTTACACAGCAAAGGAAAACATAAACAAGATGAAAAGACAACTGTCAGAACAGGAGAAAATATTTGCCAATGAAGCAACTGACAAAGGCTTAATCTCCAAATTTTACAAACAGCTCATGCAGCTCAATATCAAAAACAAACAAGCCAAGCAATAAATGGGCAGAAGACCTAAACAGGCACTTCTCCAAAGAAGATATGTAGATTTCCAACAAATACATGAAAGAATGCTGAACATCACTAATCATTAGAGAAATGCAAATCAAAGCTAAAATGAAGTATTACCTCACACAGGTAACAATGGCCATCATCAAAAAAATTTCAAACAATAAATGCTGCAGAGGTGTGGAGAAAAGAGAACCCTCTTGCAGTGCTGGTGGAAATGTAAATTGATACAGCCACTATGGAGAGCAGTATGGAGGTTCCTTAAAAAACTAAAAATACAACTACCATACGACCCAGCAATCCCACTACTGGGCATATACCCTGAGAAAACCATAATTCAAAAAGAGTCATGTTCCACAATGTTCATTGCAGCTCAATTTGCAATAGCCAGGACATGGAAGCAACTTAAGTGTCCATCAACAGATGAATGGATAAAAAGATGTTGCACATCTTCAATATTCAATGGAATATTACTCAGCCATAGAAAGAAATGAAATTGAGTTATTTGTCGTGAGGTGGATGGACCTAGATTCTGGCATACAGAGTGAACTAAGTCAGAAAGAGAAAAACAAATACTGTATGCTAACATATATATATGGAATCTAAAAGAAAAAGAAAAAAATGGTTGTGAAGAACCTAGGGGCAGGACAGAAATAAAGATGCAGACATAGAGAATGGACTTGAGGAGAAGGGGAGGGGGAAGGGCAAGCTGGGACAAAGTGAGAGAGTGGCATGGACTTATATATACTAACAAATGTAAAATAGAAAGCTAGTAGGAAACAGCTGCATAGCACAGGGAGATCAGCTTGGTGGTTTGTGACCACCTAGAGGGGTGGTACACAGAGGGTGGGAGGGAGAAGCAAGAGCGAACAGTTATGGGGATATATGCATAGCTGATTCACTTTGTTATAAAGCAGAAACTAACGCACCATTGTAAAGCAATTATACTCCAATAAAGATGTAAAAAATAAATAATTAATTAACCCCTCAAATTAGATCTTTTAAATAAATAAATAAATAAGAGCATACAATAACATGGTAACTCTAAACCTAAGTATTTTCAGTAGAATAGTAAATGTAAATGGATTAATATCTCCTATTAAAGTGTAATTTTTTATATTATGTGCAACTAAATATATATATACAGGTAAAATAAAAGAATTAAATTAGAAAGGAGAATACATACCATGTATTTAAAAACAATAAAACAATTAGCATATAATATGCATCTTAGATAAAGTAGTCTTTAAGTTCAGAAGTTTGTCATTATTGTAATTAGTATTATTATCCCAATTCCTTAAACAATATTTCAATACTTTTTCTATTTGAAAAAATATTTTAACACTTTTTTCTTTGCTTTTTTGTGGTGTAATACATGGTAAATATTTAGGTGTTAACATAATCTAAAAATGTATGTTGTTTTTTACAGCCAACAAAAACCGAATCAAGAAAGAATAGGGCTTCCCTGGTGGCGCAGTGGTTGAGAGTCCGCCTGACGATGCAGGGGACATGGGTTCGTGCCCCTGTCTGGGAAGATCCCACATGCCACAGAGTGGCTGGGCCCGTGAGCCATGGCTGCTGAGCCTGCGCATCCGGGGCCTGTGCTCCTCAACGGGAGAGGCCACAACAGTGAGAGGCCTGCGTACTGCAAAAAAAAAAAAAAAAAGAAAGAAAGAAAAGAAGAAATAGATAACTTGAACAGACTGATCACTAAAAGCGAAATAGAATCTGTACTTTAAAAAAAAACTCCCTACCAACAAAAGTCCAGGTTCAGATGGTTTCACAGGCAAATTCTACCAAATATACAAAGAAGAACTTACACTGATTCTTCTCAAACTCTTCAAAAAGACTGAAGAGGAAGGAATACTTCCAAAGACATTCTATGAAGCCACCATCACCCTGATACGAAAACCGTATGTGGGGGACTTTCCTGGTGGCACAGTGGTTAAGAATCCATCTGCCAATGCAGGGGACATGGGTTCGAGCCCTGGTCTGGGAAGATCCCACACGCCACGGAGCAACTAAGCCTGTGTGCCACAACTACTGAGCCTGTGCTCTACAGCCCACGAGCCACAACTACTGAAGCCCACGTGCCTAGAGCCCATGCTCTGCAACAAGAGAAGCCACTGCAATGAGAAGCCTGTGCACCACAATGAAGAGTAGTTCCCCCTCGCTGCAACTAGAGGAAGCCCGTGCACAGCAATGAAGAACCAATGCAGCCAAAAGTAAATAAATAAAGAAATTTATTTAAAAAAAAAACAGATGGGGACTTTTCTCGCAGTCCAGCAGTTAAGATTTCTCCTTCCAGTGCAGGGGGTGTGGGTTCAATCCCTGGTCGGGGAGTTAAGATCCCACATTCCTCACAAACAAGAAACCAAAACATAAAAGAGAAGCAATATTGTAACAAATTCAATAAATACTTAAAAAAAACATAAAGACACTACCGAAAAAGAAAATTGCAGGCCAATATCTTTCATAAATATAGATACAAAAATTCTCAACAGAATATTAGAAAACCAAATCTGACAACACATAACAAGATCATACACCATGACCAAATTTGATTCACCCCAGGGTCAAAGTTGTTTCAACATATGCAAATCAATCAATGTGATACACCCCATCAACAAAGGAAAAACAAAAAAACAAATGATCATCTCAATAGATGCCAAAAAAGCATTTGAAAAATTTCAACCTCCATTCATGATAAAAATGCTTACCAAAGTGGGTATAGAGGGAACACATCTCAACATAATAAAATCTATTTATGACAAACCACAGCCAATATAATACTCAATGTTCATAAGCTGAAAGCCTTTCCACTAAAATCTGGAACAAGACAAGGATGCCCACTCTCACCTCTTCTCTTCAACATAGTATTGGAAGCCCTAGCCACAACAATCAGACAAGAAAAAGAAAAAAAAAATCTAACCAAATGGAAGGGAAGAGTTAAAGTTGTCATTATATGCAGATGACATGATAATATATATAAAGGAAACCCTAAAATATTCCACACAAAAACTACTAGAACTGATAAATTCAGCAAAGTAGCAGGATACAAGATTAACATACATAAATTCATTGCATTTTTTAAAAAATTTATTTTGGCTACATTGTGCCTTCATTTCTGTGCATGGGCTTTCTCTAGTTGTGGCCAGTGGGGCTATCCTTCACGCAGTGTGTGGGCTTCTCATTGCAGTGGCTTCTCTTGTTGCAGAGCATGGGCTCTAGGCACCCGGGTTTCAGTAGGTGTGGCACATGGGCTCATTAGTTGTGGCTCACGGGCTCTAGAGTGCAGGCTAAATAGTTGTGGCACACAGGTTTAGTTGCTCCATGGCACGTGGGACCTTCCTGGACCAGGGCTCGAACCCATGTCCCCTATATTGACAGGCAGATTCTCAAACACTGAGCCACCAGGGAAGTCCCTGGTTGCATTTCTTTACACTAACAATGAAATATCAGAAAGGGAATGTAAACAAACTATCCCTTTTAAAATGACATCAAAAAAATAAAACACTTAGGAATAAACCTCACCAAGGAGGTGAAAGATTTATATGCTGAGAACTACAAAACATTAGTAAAGGAAACTGAAGATGATTCAAAGAAATGGAAAGACATCCCACGCTCTTGGACGAGAAGAATTAACAGTGTTAAAATGGCCATACTACCCAAAGCAATCTACAGATTTAATGTGATCCCTATCAAATTACCCAAGACATTTTCCACAGAACAAGAATAAATAATCCTAAAATGTATATGGAATCATAAAAAGTCAAAATTGTCAACACAATCCTGAGGAAAAAGAACAAAGCAGGAGGCATAACCCTCCCTGACTTCAGACAATACTAAAAGGTTACAGTAATCAAAACTGCATGGTATTGGCACAGAAAGAGATATATGGATCAATGGAATAGAATAGAGAGCCCAGAAATAAACCCACGGACCTATGGTCAATTAACCTTTGACAAAGGAGGCAAGAATATACAATGGGGAAAAGACAGTCTCTTCAGCAAGTGGTTTTTTGAAAGTTGGACAGCCATATGCAAATCAGTGAAGTCAGAACATACCATCACACCATACACAAAAAATAAAATCAAAATGGCTTATATGCTTAAATATAAGATATGGCACCTTAAAACTCCTAGAAGAGAACATAAGCAAAACATTCTCTGACATAAATCATACCAAAGTTTTCCTATGTAGGTCTCCCAAGGCAGTACAAATACAGTAAGTCACCTACATACGAACCTTCAAGTTGCAAACTTTCAAAGATGCAAACGTCCATTTGCATCCAATCATGTAAGTTAGTTCACGTGTCTGGTATACATTGTCACGTGTGTGCATCCTCTATAAGTGGTTGTGCTTTTGTGTACTTTACAGTACTGTATAGAGTACAGTAGTACGGTACCTTTATTTCAAGCCCAAGATGCCTGGAAGCAAGCGGAAAAGCAGCAGTGATGTAGCTGGTACTGCTAAAAAGTGCTAAGTGATAATGATGGAAACAAAAGTGAAAATAATTGAGAGAGTGGAGGGAGGCAAAAAGATGTTAGACATCGCTCATGCTTATAACATGAATCATTCAACCATTGGCACGATTCTAAAGAACAAAGACAAGATCATGGAACATGTGGAGTCTACTGTGCCAATGATGTTGACAAAATATCGAAGAAGCATGGAAAAGTGATGGAGGAGATGGAGAAACTTCTCAGTGTGCGGATGCAGGATCAACATCAGCGCTGAGTCCTGCTCAGTTTAATGCTGATTCAAGAGAAAGTTAAAGGCTTTATGAAGACTTGAAGAAGAAACATGGCAAAGAATCAGAGGGCACATCATTTAACGCCAGACATGGCTGGTTTCATCAGTTCAAGGCTAGAGCCAACATTCACAATGTAAAAGTAAGTGGAGAGGCAGTAAGTTCAGATAGGGTAGCTGTCCAGGAACATCATGAAACACTTTGAGAAATTATTGATGATGGTGTGTATTTACCCAAGCAGGTTTTTAATGTGGATGAGACATAACTGTACTGGAAGAAGATGCCAGACTGAAGTTACATCAGTAACTAGGAAAAGTTGATGCTGGGCTATAAAGCAGCAAAGGATAGGCTAACTGTTGTTTAGTGGCAATGCTCCTGGTGATATGAAGCTGAAGCTTCTCTTCATATCACTCAGAGAACCCAAGAACCCTTAAAAACTTAGCCAAGGGCTCTCTTCCTATTGTGTGGAAGCATAACACTGAAGCCTGGATTACACAGACCATTTTCCAGGACTGGTTTTTCCACCACTTTATCTCAGAGGTAGAGAAATATTTCTTGGAGAAGGATGTCCCAGCAAAACATTCTTTTGCTGCTTGACAGTGCTGTGGGCCACCCTCCATTCATGGATGACTTTCATCCCAAAATCAAGGTAGTGCATCTGCCACCAAATACTACATTGCTCATCCAACCTATGGACCAGGGAGTTATAGCGACTTTCAAGAAATATTATTTATGTCACACTTTTTGTCAGGCAGTAAAGGTAAGTGACAAATCAAGAACAACCTTGGGACAATTTTGGAAGGACTGTAACATTTACAAAGCCATAAAAAACATAGACTTTGCTTGGTGTGAGGGTATGGCGGTCACCATGAATGGGGTTTGGAAGAAACTTTGCCCAGTTTGTTCATTATTTCTGTGGATTTGAGAAGGTAGGTCAGAAGTCCGAAGAGGTCTTCAGCAACGTAGTGACCCTCAGCAAGAAGATGGAGCTAAATCTGCAAGAGGACGATTTCATTGAACTCCTTGCTTTGCAACATGAGGAGCTTACTGATGGAATTGAAGACCCAGAGAAAGGATGAAGAGGGACAGGAGGAAGAAGTAACTGAAGAACTGAAGAGATTCACGACACAGAAAATGGCAAGGGGATCTTCTTTATTTAAGGGAGCACTGTTAGTTTTTGAGGCACAGGACCTGTACCTAGAATCGTACCCAAAGGTGGCAGCAGCCATTCAGAATGCAATCCAGTGCTACTTTGTCATCTATGATGAGAGAAAAACAGCTACTACCCAGACATCAATGGATCATTTTTTCAAGAGGGTAGATAGAATTAAATCCAGCAAGGAACCAGAACCTGTGCCATCAACGTCAGGCATGAGTGAAATTGTAGCTTGCCCTCTGTCTCCTACTGCTGATAATCCTTCACCTCTACCATCTCCCACCTCCTCTCCCTCCTCCAATCAGTAACTCTCCTCACCTGTTCCCTCGATGCCAGCCCGAGTATCCCAGCTGTTGTACTGTACTACTGTACTTTTCAAGTTACTGTACTGTAAGATTAAAAATATTTTCTTTATTTTTGTGTTTGCTTTTTATGTATTGTTTGTGTGAAAAGTATTCTAAACCTATTATGGTACAGTACCATATAGCCGACTGTGTAAGTTGGGTACCTAGGCTAACTTTGTTGGACTTACAAACAAGTTGGACTTAAAAATGCACTCTTGGAACAGAACTTGTTCATATGTAGGGAACTTACTGTAAAAGCAAAAAAGAAACAGGAACTAATCAAACTTATAAGGTTTTGCACAGCAAAGGAAACCATAATCAAAATGAATATCCAACCTATGAACTGGGAGAAAATATTAGCAAATGATGAGACTGACAAGGGCTTAATTTCCAAAATATAGAAACAGCTCACACAACTCAATAACAAAATAACAAATAACTCAATGGAAAAATCGGTAGAAGACCTAAATAAACGTTTCTCCAAAGAAGACATACAGATAGCCAATAGGCACATGAAAAGATGCTCATCATCACTAATTATTAGAGAAATGCAAATTCAAATTACAATGAGGTATCACTTCACACTGATCAGAATGGCCATCATTAAAAAATCTACAATTAACAAATGCTGGAGGTGGTATGGAGAAAAGGGAGCCCTTCTACACTGTTGGTGGCCAGGTAAGTTGGTGCAGCCACTATGGAAAACAGTATGGATGTTCCTCAAAAAAACTATAAAGAGAGTTGCCATATGATCTAGCAATCCCACTTGTGGACATATATCCAGACAAAACTATAATTTGAAAATATACATACAACCCTATGTTCATAGCAGCACTATTTATAATAGCCAAGACATGGAAACAACCTAAATGTTCATTGAAAAATGAACGTATAAAGTAGGTATGGTATACGTATACAGTGGATATTACTCAGACATAAAAAAAGAATGAAATAATGTCATGTGCAGCAACATGGATGGACCTAGAGATGATCATACTAAGTGAAGTAAATCAGAAAGAGAAAGAGAAGCATTGTATATCACTTATATGCAGAATCTTAAAAAATGATAAAAATGAACTTATTTACAAAATAAAAACAGACTCACAGACTTAGAAAGCAAACTCATGGTTACCGGTGGGGAGGGTGGGAGAGAGGGGTAGTTAGGGAGTTTGCAACTGACATGTAAAGATAAATACCATGTGATATCACTTATATGTAGAATCAAAAATAGGACACAAATGAACATGTCAGTGAAACAGAAACAAACACACAGATATAGA
The DNA here is from genome assembly GCF_025265405.1 of Mesoplodon densirostris. Classification (NCBI taxonomy): domain Eukaryota; kingdom Metazoa; phylum Chordata; class Mammalia; order Artiodactyla; family Ziphiidae; genus Mesoplodon; species Mesoplodon densirostris. The sequence goes on from NC_082663.1 coordinate 138,446,194, forward strand.
AAACAGAAAACAGAGTTTTGGTTGCTAAGGAGAGGGTGAAGGAAAGAGTGGGAGTTTTGGAATAGCAGAAGCAAAGTAGTCTACATAGGATGGATAAACCACAAAGACCTACTGTATAGCAGAGGGAACTATATTCAATATCCTGTGATAAACCATAATGGAAGAGAATATATATATATATATATATATATATATATATATATATAAAACAGAATCATTTTGCTGCACAGCACTAATTAACACAACACTGTATAAATGCTGGAGAGGGTATGGAGAAAAGGGAACCCTCCTGCACTGTCGGTGGGAAAGTAAACTGACACAACCACTATGGAGGACAGTATGGATGTTCCTTAAACTAAAAATAGAACTACCATATGACCCAGCAATCCCACTACTGGGCATATACCCTGAGGAAGCCATAATTCAAAAAGATACGTGTACCACAATGTTCACTGTAGCACTATTTACAATAGCCATGACATAGAAGCATCCTAAATGGCCATCGACAGATGAATATATAAAGAAGATGTGGCACATATATACAATGGATATTACTCAGCCATAAAAAGGAACAACACTGAGTTATTTGTAGTGAGGTGGATGGACCTAGAGTCTGTCATACAGAGTGAAGTAAGTCAGAAAGAGCAAAACAAATACCGTATGATAAAACATATATATGGAATCTAGAAAAATGGTACTGACAAACCTAGTGACAGGGCAGGAATAAAGACACAGATGTAGAGAACAGACTTAAGGACACGGGGAGGGGGGAAGGGGAGACAGGGACGTAGTGAGAGAGTAGCACTGACATATACATAACCAAATGTAAAATAGCTAGTTGATAAGCTGCCACATAGCACAGGGAGATCAGCTCCGTGCTTTGTGTCCCCTTAGAGGGGTGGGATAGGGAGGGTGGGAGGGAGGCTCAAGAGGGGGGGATATGGGGAATATATGTATACATATAGCTGATTCACTTTGTTGTAAAGCAGAAACTAACACAATGTTATAAAGCAATTATACTCCAATAAACATTTTAAAAAAACACAACATTGTAAATCAACTACACTTGAAAATATTTTTTAAACGCAAAAAAATTTTTAATGTAAGTTTTTGTGTGTGTGTGTGTGTACCACAGGTTCAATATATAAGTTATGTCAAATTGATTACATTGTTTTTCAAAATAAAGAATTTTTGATATTTTACATCAGCTTCATAATATAAATGCAGAAAAACTATATTATTTTTTTCTTAAAGTTCAGAAATAGCCATTTTGCTCATTTGGTATACTATAAACCACTAACTTCATTAAAAACAGATTACTGATCTCTTCCTTCCAAAGAAATATTTCTCCATTCTCACAAGTTTTATAGAATGTTCCGCCATGAACTGACTTCCCACCTTAGAGACACGAGATTTGCATCCTGAAATCTCTTTCTTGCAAAAATGTCCAATTAGCATCCTAGCATTACAGAAAATAAATGTTTTTCTACAGATCTCAAATTCCATGCAACTTTACTCAAGACATTGTATATTTTTAAATGATCAACACTCACCTGAGGTCTTTAAAAATCAACAAAAACTTAATTTTGTGTTCTCTTTCATTTATTCTGGTTCTAAGTGGTCATTTCTAAATGAAAGTATTTAAGTATGTTAACATCACCTTATATCAACATATTTCAAATGACTACCATCTCTCCAAAGATGAAATATGAGGAGCTCATAATTAGGTTCTCCAAAGATTTACTCTCTGAATCTGTATTACCCTTTTGCTGAACTCCACACTGTTCTTTATTCTCTGAGAATATTCTTTTTCTTGTGTGGCCATCTCACATGCTTTCATTTAATGTAGATTTTCCTACAATATTATGCCTAGTTTATTTCTGAGAAAATGCATTATTTCAGACTGATAAGTATAGACACAAAGACTTTTATATAATTCCCTGATTGTTTCAAGAAGTCCTTTTTTTTAATACCTAGATTCTGAAGCTCTCCACAAGCATTACTGAAATTGCATTTACATAAGTATCTACATATTAATCATACAATAATGCATTTACAATTGTATTCTGATTTGTTGCTAATTATGGAACATAAGCATAACTGTCTTATTTACCACCCTCTTGTAAATCACGTTAATATTTGCACTTAGGACTTGAAAAAGAATGGCTAAATAAAAACCTGAAGAATATGCAAATACAATTTATATACTTCTCATAAAATTAGGTGATTATCTAACTTTTACCCTGAAAAAAGAAGAGCCCAGATCCTCTGCAGGCATGATACTCGAGAATGTAGGGTCTTTCAGCAGGAAAACATGCAGTAATCCACGTGGCAGAGTTTACCTGTGACCAGCTGGGGTTAGTGACCTATGCATTCCTTACATGAAACATATCAGGAGTGGAAAAAGGGAATTTGTCAGTTGTGGCGATAAGTATAATGAAGTTTTGTAGCAGGTCATGCTCATATATTCAACACAGGTACAATCAAAATTTTACTCAATTCTGGTAAATCTAAGTCTGTATCTGTTACCTTGTCTTTAACGATGAAATGTCAGAACTGACTTACAAAATAAAAAGTGTTTTGTTTGTTTGGTTTTTTTTAAATTACGATCATGGTGAGTAAAACATAGCTCAGAACAGCTAATGTGACTTAGTGGTTGTCTCATCAGGAAATACAGTTTCTACTTCCTTGTTTATTCTCCACATCCTGTAGTAAGTAAAGTTTCAATGAAAGATAAATCTACATGGCGTGGTGTAAAGAAAAGAAAACTTACATGTGTTGATAAGATCATTTTAACAGGTTTTACCACGTATGTCATTGTTTCTGGGGATGGACACAAGCCAGAGCTCCCTGCTCTGACATTTTCACTGACGTCATTCCCCTTGATCCTCTATGTGAAAGTGGATAAAAATGTTTTCTGTTTTCTTCTTTAAGAAATTAAATTAAGTATGCTGTCTAGACATGATCCTCTAATGATTTTCAGTCAGTGGTCATCAACAGAAGAAAAGCACAGAAGGATGACATTCAGTCAGGTAAGAAAATTCTCCCTGAAATCAAAGCTTCATCTTTAACACGCAATCAAAGGCTTCCACAGGTTCTGCATCACGCTTCAGTCAGCCCTACCATATGGGATTGGCTCTGAGAATCTCACATCAGATGACTAACCTACATGTCATAGTACACTGATCTGGTACCAGATCCTGCCGCTCTTAATGATCTCCTGCAGGGACGCTGGAATATTCTAGGATGTTTCCTGGAGCCATCTACCCTATACAGGTACACTTCCAAGTAGAAACAGAAGCTTTGATTCTCACTGGGACCCCTGCTCTGTCCAACCAACCTCTCTAGAAATATGATGCTCTAATCTCTCCTGATTAGAACATTTCAAGGTCTCTCCCAGTGCTAATTTAGTAAAGGTAAAAGAGAAACAAGAAAGAGGCAAATTATTCAGGGAGCAATATATAGGATTCCTTTACTTAATGCATTTATCTGATATACCCAAATATTGATAAATATAGATTCATTTCATAATGGTCAAGAAAAGAGGAGGAGGAACCTCCAACAGTATATATAAAATGGAATCAATATTGCATAAGCTCCAGCTTAAGCTTAGCTATGAAGTACTAACTCTTCTCACAAAGAAGCAATAGTTCGCCATCATTTGAAGGACACTGAGGACTCAGACAGCTGGACACTGAGGGTGTAGTCTCCTCACTCGAATTCTGTACCTGCATTACACAGCAATTGAAACATCCCCAAAGAATTATTAAGGATGAGGTGGGGAGTCGCAATAAAAAAGATGAATCCATAGTCTGCCCTACCATCTGCTCTGCTGGATATTACCACCATCTTGGCCCAATATGACCTTCCCACTTTTCTCTGGGCCTCCCTACTTTCCACCTCCATCCTCTCATTATATCTTACCTACACTTGGAAACGACTCTAGTTTTTACACTGATCTTTATCAACGAGTAATCCAAATATCAATTGCATATATAACGCCTTAGAAACCTCAGGTCTGACTCAGTAATCCATGACCTTCGAAGTCCAAAGTTTTCCTAATTCCCTTTATTATTTTTTTTTCTAATTTCCATGTACTTACACTCTCAGGACCTCCATTGTTCTCAAGTTCCTCTTCCGTGCAAAATCTGTCAACCTAGACATAGACTTAAGTACCACCCTCTAATTATCTCATAGGGAATCTAGTTTCGAAAAAAGCCTCAGCAAGCCTTATGGACTTTATTAAAGACTCTTTAAGATAACTCATGGGAGATAGCAGTACACCCACAGATATCTATTTAATACACCCTGAGAGTAATTTTATTTTTATAAAGTCTCTTTTGGCCATTGAAGACTCTCAGCTCCTCTTCTTCAACATATGCAGTGTCTCACCCTTCTGATTACTCTCTGCTCTATCCCAGGGCCACTCCCTTTCCTGATATTACATTCTTTCCCAAATTTTTACATTGGTAAAATCAAAAAAAATATATAACATGGTAATTATTATAAAGTGCACCGTTCAGTGATATTAAATACATTCGAATTATTGAGCGATGAACATCACCATTTATCTTTCTAATTCTTTTCTATCTTTTAAAACTGTAACTGTATATCCTTTAAACACAACTTGCCTTTTTGTTCCATAACCACCTGAAAAGCATCATTACCCTCCCAATTTCTATGGTTTTAACTACACTAAGTACCCCATATAATTGAAATAAGTAGTTGTATTGTTATGACTCACTAAAAGTCACAAAAATGGCATTTTTGGTAGCTAAATTTCCTCAAGATTCATCCATGTTGTAGCATATTCTTAGATCTTTTCCTTCTTAAGACTGAAAAATATTGTATTATATGGGTATACCACATTTTGCTTATCCAGGAACTACTGGATGGACACTTAGATTGCTTTCATATTTTAGCTACTGTGATTATTACTGATATAAACATTGGAGTACAAATATTTCTTTAAGACCCTGATTTCAATTCCTTTTGGTACACCTCAGAGTAAAATTCCTGGATCATGTAGCAATTCTATTTTTGAGTATCTGAAAATTTGCCATACTGTTTTGCAAAGCAGCTGTATCATTCTACATCCCCAGTGACACAGCACAATGGTTTGAACTCCCTCACATCCTCACAAATACTTGTTTTCTTCTTGTGTATGTGTGTGTGTTTGTGTGTGTATGCATGCACACAAATATATAAACATGCATTTAGTGATATGGAGCCTCTTTTCAAGTGATTAGTCATTTGTACATCTTTTTTTGAAGAACCATATATTCAAGTCTTTTATCCATTTTTGAATCAGGGTGTTTGCTTTTTGTTGAGGTGTAGGAGTTCTCTGTATATTCTGAAGAGAAATCTCTTCAGATATATGGCTTTCAATTATTTTCTCCCATCTTGTGGGTTGCCATTTTATTCTGTTTACATTTCTTTGATACACATTTTTTAAAAATTATGTATTGAAAACTGTTTATTTTTTTGTTAGCTGTGCCTTTGTTGTACCTTCATTTCATACTGAGGAAAACACTGCAAAATCCAAAGTCATGAAGCTCTTTTCCTGTGTCTTCTTCTAAGACTTTTTATTTTATTAGGTCTTATATTTAGTTTCTTGATACATTTTCATTAATTTTTGCATATGATGTTAGGGAAGGGTCCATCTTCCTTCTTTTGCATGTTGACAACAAGACTTCTCAGCACCATTTGTTGAAAATACTATCCTTTCTACTTTGAAAAGTCTTGCCAAATTTTTCAAAAATCATTTGGCCATATATCAGGGTTTATTTCTGGGTGTCCTATTCTATTGGTCTTGAATAAGGGAGAAAACAGTATAACCTATCCAGGTTGATGAAAAACATAAAGAAAGACCAGGACTGAGAACTAGAAGGGCAATATAAAAGAGCAGGGAGTAAAAGACGGTGTGAGAGAAGATCTTCCATTTGCAAGTTCATGGAAATATGATCATGCTAAAACCATTAAAAGCCTGACTTTGAACAATACAGTAAATGTTTTAGCAAGAAACTTAACACTTACCCATCTCTGGGAAATACAGTATGGACATAAAGACACACTACATACAAATATATTAAAAAGGAAAGGGGGAGCGACGATGCGAGGGCTGCCCGGGGCCCCGTCCCCTGGGCTGGGGACGTGCCGAATGTGACCGCCTCCCGCTCCCTCACCCGCCGCAGGGAGGAGGAGCGGAGCAGACGCCACTGCCGGACGACTGGACACAGAGGCGGCCGGGCTCCCTCAGGTTTAAGTATTGTGTAAGCTGCATCAATGGAGCACATACAGGGGGCCTGGAAGACGATCAGCAATGGTTTTGGATTCAAAGACGCGGTGTTTGATGGCCCCAGCTGCATCTCCCCTACAATAGTTCAGCAGTTTGGCTATCAGCGTCGGGCATCAGATGATGGCAAACTTACGGACCCTTCTAAGACAAGCAACACTATCCGTGTTTTTTTGCCAAACAAGCAAAGAACAGTGGTCAATGTGCGGAATGGAATGAGCTTGCATGACTGCCTTATGAAAGCTCTCAAGGTGAGGGGCCTGCAACCAGAGTGCTGTGCAGTTTTCAGACTTCTCCACGAACACAAGGGTAAAAAAGCACGTTTAGATTGGAATACTGATGCTGCCTCGTTGATTGGAGAGGAGCTTCAAGTAGATTTCCTGGATCATGTTCCACTCACAACACACAACTTTGCTCGGAAGACCTTCCTGAAGCTTGCCTTCTGTGACATCTGTCAGAAGTTCCTGCTAAATGGGTTTAGATGTCAGACTTGTGGCTACAAGTTTCACGAGCATTGTAGCACCAAAGTACCTACTATGTGTGTGGACTGGAGTAATATTAGACAACTCTTGCTGTTCCCAAATTCCACTGTTGGTGATAGTGGGGTCCCAGTACTGCCTTCTTTGACAATGCGTCGGATGCGAGAGTCTGTTTCCCGGATGCCTGTTAGTTCCCAGCACAGATACTCTACACCCCATGCTTTCACATTCAACACCTCCAGCCCCTCCTCTGAAGGTTCCCTCTCCCAGAGGCAGAGGTCGACGTCCACACCTAATGTCCACATGGTCAGCACCACCTTGCCCGTGGACAGCAGGATGATTGAGGATGCAATTCGAAGTCATGGTGAATCAGCCTCACCTTCAGCCTTGTCCAGCAGTCCCAACAATCTGAGCCCAACAGGCTGGTCACAGCCCAAAACCCCTGTGCCGGCACAGAGAGAGCGGGCACCGGGATCCAGCACCCACGAGAAAAACAAAATTAGGCCTCGTGGACAGAGAGATTCAAGCTATTACTGGGAAATAGAAGCCAGTGAAGTGATGCTCTCCACTCGGATTGGGTCAGGCTCCTTTGGAACTGTTTATAAGGGCAAGTGGCATGGAGACGTTGCAGTAAAGATTCTAAAGGTTGTTGACCCCACACCAGAGCAGTTCCAGGCCTTCAGGAATGAAGTGGCTGTCCTTCGCAAAACCCGGCATGTGAACATCCTACTCTTCATGGGGTACATGACAAAGGACAACCTGGCAATTGTGACCCAGTGGTGCGAGGGCAGCAGCCTCTATAAACACCTGCACGTCCAGGAGACCAAGTTCCAGATGTTCCAGTTGATTGACATTGCCCGGCAGACTGCTCAGGGAATGGACTACTTGCATGCAAAGAACATCATCCACAGAGACATGAAATCCAACAATATATTTCTCCACGAAGGCCTGACGGTGAAAATTGGAGACTTCGGTTTGGCAACAGTGAAGTCGCGCTGGAGTGGTTCTCAGCAGGTTGAACAACCCACCGGCTCCATCTTGTGGATGGCCCCAGAGGTGATTCGAATGCAGGACAATAACCCGTTCAGCTTCCAGTCCGACGTCTACTCGTACGGCATCGTGCTGTACGAGCTCATGACGGGGGAGCTGCCCTACTCCCACATCAGCAACCGCGATCAGATCATCTTCATGGTAGGCCGAGGGTACGCCTCCCCAGACCTTAGTAAGCTGTACAAGAACTGCCCCAAAGCAATGAAGAGGCTGGTAGCCGACTGTGTGAAGAAAGTTAAGGAAGAGAGGCCTCTTTTTCCCCAGATCCTGTCTTCCATTGAGCTGCTCCAACACTCTCTACCGAAAATCAACCGGAGCGCTTCTGAGCCATCCCTGCACCGGGCGGCCCATACCGAGGACATCAATGCCTGCACGCTGACCACATCCCCTAGACTGCCTGTCTTCTAGCTGACTCTGCACCTGCACTCAGGCCACCAGGTGGGAAGGGAAGTGAGCAGGCATCACCTTTCTGCGGGGACAGAGCTCGTCTTCAGAGAAGCTGCTGCTAAGGACCTTCTAGACCACTCACAGGGCCTTAACTTCACGTTGCCTTTTCTACCCCTCTGGCCCTGGGAGGAGGAAGCCATTCGCAGTGTTGGTTTGTCCTGCTCCCCCGCAACCCCTGTGCTCATAAGCCGAGCCTCCTTCAGATGCACCGGGGGCTGCTGATGGCAGTACATGATCTGGGGCCCCAGCTGTTGGCTAACGAGTATTTTTAGGGCAAGAAAAAGCACTCAGAGGGGAAATGCAGGTAGCAGGCAAACCAGCCGTGACGTGGGGACACGTGGATTTTGGAAATCAGCTCCTATGAGGAACGCTTATACAGAAGGACTTCTCTTCAGAGATACGTGGTGTGGCACCAAACAGGTAGTTTTGCACATAATGCACCAAACAGCCCAGGACTGTCGAGACTGTGGCAGCCTGGAGGAGCCTGCTTTGGTACTATGGACTTGACTTTGGGGACACTTCCTTTTCTTGAAGGTCTCTAGTGCTTTGGAATAGTTTTCCAGAAGAGGTGCTTGGCCTGCCCCTCCCAGTCTCCGCCCTCTCAGGGAGCAGTCTTCCATTGTGCTGAATTTGTCTTCCAGGAGCTGCCCCTATGGGGCGGGGGCGGGCCCCCCCACCCCAGCCCTGCCAGCCTTGTCCCTACATCACATCCTGTATGCAAGGAAGCCAGGAACACAGGTTTTCTTGGGTTTAATTTTGTTTTTATTGCGCCTGACAAAATACAGTTATTCAATTTGTTATTTTAATAAAATAAATTAAATGTAGGTTTAAAAAAAAAAAAAAAGGAAAGGGTTTTCATGGTGTGAGAATATTGTGGGATTTGAAATACAATTTACTTCTGTTCTACCATTGTCTCTAAAATTTATAAAAGTGTATATACAAGCAACTCCAATTCTGGTAATGTGCATGACAGTTTTATACATGAACTTCAGCAGACCAGTAAATGTACATTCATACTAGGACTGTTTCCTAAACCAAAAAACAAAAAACAAAAACTGGAAAGACTAGAGCTCACTTTGTCAACACACATACAGACGCAATGATGGTTAACGGGCCAAAAACAGAAGGTGAGCATGGGTGCAAGAGGTTAATGCCCAGGCTGAGGTGCGGTGCAGAGTTTGAGGGTAACACAGGTAGAAAAGGCTTTTGTCCTGTCATTGAATTTTTTATATCTTTATTGGAGTATAATTGCTTTACAACGGTGTGTTAGTTTCTGCTTTATAACAAAATGAATCAGTTATACATGTACATCTGTTCCCATATCGCTTCCCTCTTGCATCTCCCTCCCTCACACCCTCCCTATCCCACCCCTCCAGGCAGTCACAAAGCACCGAGCTGATCTCCCTGTGTTATGCGGCTGCTTTCCACTAGCTATCTACCTTACGTTTGGTAGTGTATATGTCCATGCCTCTCTCTCACTTTGTCACAGCTTACCCTTCCCCCTCCCCATATCCTCAAGTCCATTCTCAAGTAGGTCTGTGTCTTTATTCCTGTTTTACCCCTAGGTTCTTCATGACATTTTTTTCTTAAATTCCATATATATGTGTTAGCATACGATATTTCTCTTTCTCTTTCTGACTTACTTCACTCTGTATGACGCACTCTAGGTCTATCTGCCTCATTATAAATAGCTCAATTTCGTTTCTTTTTATGGCTGAGTAATATTCCATTGTATATATGTGCCACATCTTCTTTATCCATTCATCGGATGATGGACATTTAGGTTGTTTCCATATCCGGGCTATTGTAAATAGAGCTGCAATGAACACTGTGGTACATGACTTTTTTTGAATTATGGTTTTCTCTGGGTATATGCCCAGTAGTAGGGATTGCTGGGTCATATGGTAGTTCTATTTGTAGTTTTTTAAGGAACCTCCATAGAGTTCTCCATAGTGGCTGTACCAATTCACATTCCCACCAGCAGTGCAAGAGTGTTCCCCTTTCTCCACACCCTCTCCATCATTTATTGTTTCTAGATTTTTTGATCATGGCCATTCTGAGTGGTGTCAGATGATCTCATAGTTTTCATTTGCATTTCTCTAATGATTAATGATATTGAGCATTCTTTCATGTGTTTGTTGGCAGTCTGTATATCTTCTTTGGAGAAAAGTCTATTTAGGTCTTCTGCCCATTTTTTGACTGGGTTGTTTGTTTTTTTGTTATTGAGCTGCTTGTAAACTTTGGAGATTAATCCTTTGTCAGTTGCTTCATTTGCAAATATTTTCTTCCATTCTGAGGGTTGTCTTTTGGTCCTATTTATGGTTTCCTTTGCTGTGCAAAAGCTTGTAAGTTTCATTAGGTCCCATTTGTTTATTTTTGTTTTTATTTCCATTTCTCTAGGAGGTGGGTGAAAAAGGATCTTGCTGTGATTTATGTCATAGAGTGTTCTGCCTATGTTTTCCTCTAAGAGTTTGATAGTGTCTGGCTTTGCCTTTAGGTCCTTAATCCATTTTGAGCTTATTTTTGTGTATGGTGTTAGGGAGTGTTCTAATCTCATACTTTTATATGTACCTGTCCAGTTTTCCCAGCACAACTTATTGAAGAGGCTGTTCTTTCTGCACTGTACATTCCTGCCTCATTTATCAAAGATAAGGTGACCATATGTGCGTGGGTTTATCTCTGGGCTTTCTATCCTGTTCCATTGATCTATCTTTCTGTTTTTGTGCCAGTACCATACTGTCTTGATTACTGTAGCTTTGTAGTATAGTCTGAAGTAGGGAGTCTGATTCCTCCAGCTCTGTATTTTGTTCTCAAGACTGCTTTGGCTATTCGGGGTCTTTTGTGTTTCCATACAAATTGTGAAATTTTTTGTTCTAGCTCTGTGAAAAATGCCAGTGGTTGTTTGATAGTGATTGCATTGAATCTTTAGATTGCTTTGGGTGGTAGACTCATTTTCACAATGTTGATTCTTCCAATCCAAGAACATGGTATATCTGTCCATCTATTTGTATCATCTTGAATTACTTTCATCAGTGTCATATAAGTTTCTGCATACAGGTCTATTGTCTCCTTAGGTAGTTTTATTCCTGGATATTTTATTCTTTTTGTTGCAATGGTAAATGGGAGTGTTTTCTTGATTTAACTTCCAGATTTTTCATCATTAGTGTATAGGAATGCCAGAGATTTCAGTGCATTAATTTTGTATCCTGCTACTTTACCAAATCCATTGATTAGCTCTAGTAGTTTTCTGGTAGCATCTTTAGGATTCGCTATGTATACTATCATGTCGTCTGCAAACAGTGACAGCTTTACTTTTTCTTTTCTAATTTGGATTCCTTTTATTTCCTTTTCTTCTCTGATTGCTGTGGTTAAGACTTCCAAAACTATGTTGAATAAGAGTGGTGACAGTGGGCAACCCTGTCTTGTTCCTGATCTTAGTGGAAATGCTTTCAGTTTTTCACCATTGAGGAAGATGTTGGCTGTCGGTTTGTCATATATGGCCTTTATTATGTTGAGGAATATTTCCTTTATGCCTACTTTCTGGAGGGTTTTTATCATAAATGGGTGTTGAATTTTGTCAAAAGCTTTCTCTGCATCTATTGAGATGATCATATGGTTTTTCTCCTTCAATTTGTTAATATGGCATATCACATTGATTTATTTGCATAGATTGAAGAATCCTTGTAATCCTGGAATAAACCCCACTTGATCATGGTGTATGATCCATCAATGTGCTGTTGGATTCTGTTTGCTAGTATTTTGTTCAGGATTTTTGCATCTATGTTCATCAGTGATATTGGCCTGTAGATTTCTTTCTTTGTGACATCCTTGTCTGGTTTTGGTATCAGGGTGATGCTGGCCTCGTAGAATGAGTTTGGGAGTGTTCCTCCTTCTGCTATAGTTTGGAAGAGTTTGAGAAGGATAGGTGTTAGCTCTTCTGTAAATGTTTGATAGAATTCGCCTGTGAAGCCATCTGGTCCTGGGCTTTTGTTTGTTGGAAGATTTTTAATCACAGTTTCAATTTCAGTGTTTGTGATTGGTCTGTTCATATTTTCTATTTCTTCCTGATTCAGTCTTGGCAGGTAGTGCTTTTCTAAGAATTTTTCCATTTCTTCCAGGTTGTCCATTTTATTGGCATAGAGTTTCTTGTAGCAATCTCTCATGATCTTTTGTATTTCTGCAGTGTCAGTTGTTACTTCTCCTTTTTCATTTCTAATTCAATTGATTTGAGTCTTCTCCCTATTTTTCTTGATGAGTCTGGCTAATGGTTTATCAATTTTGTTTATCTCCTCAAAGAACCAGCTTTTAGTTTTATTGATCTTTGCTATCATTTCATTTCTTTTTCATTTATTTCTGATCTGATCTTAATGATTTTTTTCCTTCTGCTAACTTTGGGGTGTTTTTGTTGTTCTTTCTCTAATTCCTTTAGGTGCAAGGTTAGTTTGTTTGTTCGAGATGTTTCCTGTTTCTTAAGGTAGGATTATATTGCTATAAACTTCCCTCTTAGAACTGCTTTTGCGGCATCCCATAGGTTTTGGGTCATTGTGTCTCCATTGTCATTTGTCTCCAGGTATTTTTTGATTTTCTCTTTCATTTCTTCAGTGATTACTTCATTATTAAGTAGTGTATTGTTTAGCCTCCACGTGTTTGTATTTTTTACAGTTCTTTTCCTGTAATTGATATCTAGTCTCACAGCATTGTGGTCGGAAAAGATACTTGATAAAATTTCAATTTCATTAAATTTACCAAGGCTTGATTTGTGACCCAAGATATGATCTATCCTGGAGAATGTTCCATGAGCACTTGAGAAAAATGTGTATTCTGTTGTTTTTGGATGGAATGTCCTATAAATATCAATTAAGTCCATCTTGTTTAATGTATTATTTAAAGCTTGTGTTTCCTTATTTATTTTCATTTTGGATGATCTGTCCATTGGTGAAAGTGGAGTGTTAAAGTCCCCTACTATGAATGTGTTACAGTTGATTTCCCCTTTTATGGCTGTTAGTATTTGCCTTATGTATTGAGGTGCTCCTATGTTGTGTCCATAAATATTTACAATTGTTATATCTTCTTCTTGGATCGATCCCTTGATCATTATGTAGTGTACTTCTTTCTCTCTTCTAATAGTCTTTATTTTAAAGTCTATTTTGTCTGATATGAGAATTGCTACTCCAGATTTCTTTTGATTTCCATTTGCATGGAATATCTTTTTCTATCCCCTCACTTTCAGTCTGTATGTATCTGTAGGTCTGAAGTGGGACTCTTGTAGACAGCGTATATATGGGTTTTGTTTTTGTATCCATTCAGCCAGTCTGTGTCTTTTGATTTGAGCATTTAATCCATTTACACTTAAGGTAATTATCGATATGTATGTTTCTATTCCCATTTTCATAATTGTTTTGTGTTTGTTATTGTAGGTCTTTCCTTCTCTTGTGTTTCTTGCCTAGAGAAGATCCTTGAGCATTTGTTGTAAAGCTGGTTTGGTAGTGCCGAACTCTCTCAGCTTTTGCTTGTCTGTAAAGGTTTTAATTTCTCCATCAAATCTGAATGAGATCCTTGCTGGGTACAGTAATCTTGGTTGTAGGTTTTTCTCCTTCAACACTTTAAATATGTCTTGCCAGTCCCTTTGGCCTGCAGAGTTTCTGCTGAAAGATCAGCTGTTTATCTTATGGGGATTCCCTTGTGTGTTATTTGTTGTTTTTCCCTTGCTGCTTTTAATATGTTTTCTTTGTATTTGATTTTTAACAGTTTGATATGTGTCTTGGCGTGTTTCTCCTTGGATTACCCTGTATGGGACTCTCTGTGCTTCCTGGACTTGATTAACTATTTCCTTTCCCATATTAGTGAAGTTTTCAACTAAAATCTCTTCAAATATTTTCTCAGTCCCTTTCCTTTTTCTCTTCTTCTTCTGGCACCCCTATAATTCGAACGTTGGTGCGTTTGATGTTGTCCCAGAGGTCTCTGAGACTGTCCTCAGTTCTTTTCATTCTTTTTTCTTTATTCTGTTCTGCAGTAGTTATTTAAACTATTTTATCTTCCAGGTAAATTATCCATTCCTCTGCCTCAGTTATTCTGCTATTGATACCCTCTAGAGCATTTTTAATTTCATATTGTGTTGTTCATCGTTGCTTGTTTCATCTTTAGTTCTTCTAGGTCCTTGTTAAATGTTTCTTGCATTTTCTCTATGCTATTTCCAAAACTTTAGATCATCTTTACTATTATTATTCTGAATTCTTTTTCAGGTAGACTGCCTATTTCTTCTTCATTTGTTAGGTCTGGTGGGTTTTTATCTTGCTCCTTCATCTGCTGTGTGTTTTTCTGTCTTCTCATTTTGCTCATCTTACTGTGTTTGGGGTCTCCTTTTTGCAGGCTGCAGGTTCGTAGTTCCCATTGTTTTTGGTGTCTGTCCCCAGTGGCTAAAGTTGGTTCAGTGGGTTGTGTAGGCTTCCTGGTGGAGGAGGCTGGATCTTGTCTTTCTGGTGGGCAGGTCCACGTCTGGTGGTGTGTTTTGGGGTCTCTGTGGACTTATTATGATTTTAGGCAGCCTCTCTGGTAATGGGTGGTGTTGTGTTCCTGTCTTGCTAGTTGTTTGGCATAGGGTGTCCAGCACTGTAGCTTGCTGGTTATTGAGTGAAGTTGGGTCTTGGTTTTGAGATGGAGATCTCTGGGTGATTTTCGCTGTTTGATATTATGTGGAGCCGGGAGGTCTCTTGTGGACCAGTGTCCTGAAGTTGGCTCTCCCACCTCAGAGGCACAGCACTGACTCCTGGCTGCAGCACCAAGAGCCTTTCATCCACACAGCTCAGAATAAAAGGGAGAAAAAGTAGAAAGAAGGAAAGAAAGAAAGAGGATAAAAGAAAAGAAAATAAAGTAAGATAAAATAAAGTTATTAAGATAAAAAATAATTATTAAGAAAAATTTAAGAATAACGGACTGACAGAACCCTCAGACAAATGGTGAAAGCAAAGCTATACAGACAAAATCTCACACAGAAGCATACACATACACACTCACAAGAAGAGGAAAATTGGAAAAAATTATAAATCTTGCTCTCAAAGCCCACCTCCTCAATTTGGGATGATTTGTTGTCTATTCGGGTATTATACAGATGCAGGGTATATCAAGTTGATTGTGGCGATTTAATCCGCTGATCCTGAGGCTGCTGGGAGAGATTCCCCTTTCTCTTCTTTGTTTGCACAGCTCCTGGGGCTCAGCTTTGGATTTGGCCCCGCCTCTGCGTGTAGGTTGCTGGAGGGCATCTGTTCTTCACTCAGACAGGATGGGGTTAAAGGAGCAGCTGATTCAGGGACTCTGGCTCACTCAGGCCTGGGGGAGGGAGGGGCACGATGCGGGGTGAGCCTGCAGTAGCAGAGGCTGGCGTGACATTGCACCAGCCTGAGGCGCGCCGTGCATTCTCCCAGGGAAGTTGTCCCTGGATCCAGGACCCTGGCAGTGGCGGGCTGCACAGGCTCCCCGGTGAGGAGATGTGGATGGTGACCTGTGCTTGCACACAGGCTTCTTGGTGGCGGCAGCAGCAGCCTTAGCATCTCCTGCCCATCTCTGGGGTCCACGCTGTTAGCCGTGGCTCATGCCCGTCTCTGGAGCTCCTTTAAGCAGCGCTCTTAATCCCCTCTCCTCGCACACCAGGAAACAAAGAGGGAAGAAAAAGCCTCTTGCCTCTTTGGCAGGTCCAGACTTTTCCCTGGACTCCCTCCCGGCTAGCCGTGGTGCACTAACCCCCTGCAGGCTGTGTTCAGGCCGCCAACCCCAGTCCTCTCCCTGCAATCCGACCAAAGCCCAAGCCTCAGCTCCCAGCCCCGCCCACCCCCGCAGGTGAGCATATAAGCCTCTTGGGCTGGTGAGTGCTGGTCCGCACAGATCCTCTGTGAGGGAACCTGTTCGCTTTGCCCTCCACACCCCTGTTGCTGCGCTCTCCTCCGCAGCTCCAAAGCTTCCCCCCTCCGCCAACTGCAGTCTCCGCCTGTGAAGGGGCTTCCTGGTGTGTGGAAACCTTTCCTCCTTCACAGCTCTCTCCCACTGGTGCAGGTCCCATCCCTATTCTTTTGTCTCTGTTTTTTCTTTTTTCTTTTGCCCTACTCGGGTATGTGGGAGAGTTTCTTGCCTTTTGGGAGGTCTGAGGTCTTCTGCCAGCGTTCAGTAAGTGTTCTGTAGGTTTTGTTCCAAGTGTAGCGAGAGTTTGATATTTGGATTAAGAAAACGGCTAAGAAGAGCATAGTCAAAGTGATGGGGGTGATGGATTTTCTAAGACTCATTGATTTTTGAGGTATGGAAATTCACAGGTCACTACCTTCATTTCAAAATGAATGAATGCACTATTCAATTTTTTAAAACAGGCGAAGTAAACATGAGTGATAATAAATTTCAAACTGTCAATAATTAAATAAGATACTAAGAAAAATTAAATAATATGATTTAAGAATGAAGTGGAGAGATTGTCCAAGATGGTAGCATACAAAGACCCAGAGCTTGATGCCGCTCATGGGCACACCAAAGTCACAACTGTTTACAGAGCAGCAATTGATTGAAAATGCTGGGACCTACCATAAAAGATCTTTTAAAGCTAAAGACATAAGGAAGGCACCATGACAAGACAGGAAGGAAGGGCAAAATCTCAACAGAGTCAAGACCCATACCACCAGGTGGGTGGCCCACAAATGGGAGAATAATTACAATTTCTGAGGTGCTCCCAGGTAGCAAGGGGTATGAACCCATATCAGGCTGCCAAGCCGAGATATCCTCTGTGGGGAAGAAGAGTCCCTAGAAAGTTGGGCTTTGAAGACCAGTAGTGCTTATTTTTCAGAGATCCAGAGGGTTGTGGGAAATAGAGATTCCACTCTTAAAGGGTGCTAACAAAATGCCATATGATCTGAGAATCAGAACAGAAGCAGTCATTTGAATGGATCCTGGGTCACACTTACCTCCTGATCTTGGAGAGTCTCCCAAAGAGGCAAAAGTAAACTACAGCACACAATCAGGGTGATAGACACTGGCAGCAGCCATTTTGGGGGAGCTCCTTCTACCTCGTGGACACTGGTAGCAGCCAACATAATTTCAGAATCTTCCCTCTATCTTTTTAGCCTCAGGACCTAGCCCTGCCCATTTCCACCAGACTATAGACACAAGCACTAGGATGTGGCAGGCCAAGCCACTAACTGAGCAGGGGCATAGCCCCATCCACCAGAAAACAGGCTGCCTTCAGACCTTCTCAGTGCACAGCTGCCCCTGACATGGCCCCAGACCCCCAAAGCCCTAGGACCAGCCTCCACATCTCAGTGGACAGGTGCCAGCCCCAGAATCCCTGGCCCCGCTGACAAGTGAGCCTGCTCTGGCCTTGGAATCAGCCTCACCCATCAGCATGTGATTACTGCACAGGGACTGGATGGAGCTTGGACCTACTCAACAGCAAACCTGCTCTAGCATTGGGATCAGCCTCATACAACAACAGGCACACACCAGCCCCAGGAATACCACAGCTCAGCAGCCTGTGTTACCAGAACACTCACTTGCAGGTCAGAAGCAGCCATGGACTCAGCTGGGTCCTGACCATGCCCATCAGAATGCCAACACAAGGTGTGGGATACCCCAGACCCTGAAGATAGTTGTGTCAGGAACAGTGTTCTAACACCAACTTTGTGACTCCTGGGCCCTGCTGCCAGAACTCAGGACCTATCTCTTCCTCTCAGTAGCCAGCATAGCCCCAGGATCTGTGATTGGACACTAGCCCTGATATCACCTGGACTGCAACTCTACCCATAAGTGAACCAGCACTAGATTTGGTGTCTCCCAGAGTTGTGCAGCCAGCTGCCTTATGATTTAGTCCCACCAAGCAGCACAGACAGCCTCCATACAAGGCAAAGCCTGGCAAACAAGCAGTCTGGGGGCAGCCAAGCCAACCAGACCAACCACAGTAGTCAGTCCACCACAACAGAAGAGGCCAAGCAGCCCACATAGGGGGTAAACTTAGAACATAGAGTTCTAATGACCAGGGGAGAATGGGCTGCTGAGACACATAGGACATCTCCTACAAACAGCCACTTCTCCAAGGTCAGGAAATGTAACTAACCTACTACATACATAACAATAAAAAGAGCAAGTTAAGAAAAATGAGGTGATGCAGAAACATGATCCAGATGAAGGAACAAGATAAGAACCCAGAAGAAGATCTCAGTGAAGTGGAGATAGCCAATCTCCTCAACAAAGAGTTCAAGGTAATGACTATAAAGATGATCAAAGAACTCAGGAAAAAAATGGACAATCAGAGAAAGAAGTTAGAAGTTTTTTAAAAACAGTTAGACTATTAAAGAACAACCAAACAGAGATGAGGAATACAATAACTGAAATGAAAAATACACTAAAAGGAAACTATTGTAGACTAAATGAGACAGAGGAATGAATCAGAAAACTAAAATACAGAGTACTGGTCATCACTGAAGATGAACAGTAAAACAATAGAATAAAATGAAATGAGGAAAGTTGAACAGACCTGTGAAACAACATCAAGTGTACTAACATTTGCATTATACTGGTCCCAGAAGCAAAAAGGAAAGAGAAAAGTGTGTAGAACATACCTGAAGACATAAAAGCTGAAAAATTCCCTAACTTGGGAAAGAAAACAGACATCCAAGTCCAGTAAACACAGTAAGGCCAAAACAGGATCAACCCAGAGAGGACCACACCAAGACTCATTGTAATTAAAATGGCAAAAAAGTAAATCTAAAAAGACACTATTAATAGGAGCAAAGGAAAAGCAACAAGTTACAAAGCTGGGAACTTGCATAAAGTTATCACCTGACTTTTCAGGATACACTCTGCATGGCAGAAGGGAGTGGCATGGTATATTTAAAGTCATGAAAAAAAAATCTTATAACCCAAAATACTCTACCCAGCAAGGCTCTCCTTCAGATTTGATGGAGAGATCTAAAGTTTTACAGAGAAGCAAAACTAAATGAGTTTAGCATCACCAAACCAACTTATGAGAAATCTTAAAGGGGCTTTTCTAAGTGAAAAAGAAAAGGTCACAACTGAAACATAAAAATTATGAAAGGAAACTTACTAAAGGAAAAACCTCATTGGTAAAGGCAAATATTCAGTAAAGGTGGTAAATCAACCATGTACACAGCTAGTAGGAAGGATGAAATAAAACAGTAATAAAATCATCTATATTCACAATAAGAAGTTAAGGGGCACACAGAATAAGTACATGTAAAATATAATGTTAAATTCAGTAATTGTGGGGAGGAGAGTAAAAATGCAGGGTTGTTAATGTGCATTTGAAATTAAGAGAGCAGCAACTTAAAATAATCATACACACACACACATAGAAAGAACTGAAAGAAATCCGAACATAATATTAAAGAGAGTC
Organism: Mesoplodon densirostris; assembly: GCF_025265405.1. Classification (NCBI taxonomy): domain Eukaryota; kingdom Metazoa; phylum Chordata; class Mammalia; order Artiodactyla; family Ziphiidae; genus Mesoplodon; species Mesoplodon densirostris. The sequence goes on from NC_082663.1 coordinate 138,465,848, forward strand.
CTCACATCATAGATGAAGGGAATAAAAGGGGAAGAAAGGAACACTGAAGAAATTAAAGAGGGATTCTAAAAATACCCAGAGACAAATGAAAATTAACACACAATGATCCAAAATCTATAGGACACAGCTAAGGCATTTTACAGGGAGAAGTCATAGTGATACAAGCTTATTCTTAGGAAACAAGAAATATATCAAATAAACAACCTAACATTACACCTGAAGGAATTAGAAAAAGAAGAAAAAGCAAACCTCAAAGCTAACAGAAAGAAAAATCAAGAAAACAATAACATATGCAATCACATCAAAAAGAATAAGATACCTAGGAATAAAAACACCTAAGCGGGTAAAAGACATGTACTCAGAAATCTATCAGCCATTGGTGAAAGAAGTTGAAGGCAACACAAAATGATGGGAAAAAATAGCATGTGCATGGACTGGAAGAATTAATACATTTAAAATAACCATACTACCAAAGACAATCTACAGATTTAATGCAATCCCTATCAGAATACCAAAGCATTTTCACAGAACTTGAAAAAGTAATTTTAAAATTTGTATAGAAACACAAAGACCCCAAATAGCCAAAACAATCTTGAGAAGGACCAGAGATAGAGGCATCATGCACCTGGCCTTCAGACTGTATTACAAAGCTATAGTAATCAAAGAGAATGGTACAGAACAAAAACAGACACAAAGATCACTGGAATAGAATAGAGATCACAGAAATAAAGCCACACTCTTATATTTAATTGGTTTATGACAAAGCAGGCAATATGGAGAAAAAACTGTCTCTTCAATAAGTGGTACTGGGAAAACTGGTCAGCTACATGGAAAAGAATAAAATTAGAATATTTTAGCACACCATATATAAAATAAGCTCAAAACTGAATAAAGACTTAAATGTAAGACCAGAAATCATAAAATCCCTAGAGGAAAATATAGAACATTCTTCAACATAAATGATAGCAACAGTTTTAGGTTCAGTCTACTAAGGTAAATGAAACAAAAGCAAAAATCAACAAATGGGACTTAACTAAACTTAAAAGATTTTTCACAGCAAAGGAAACCAAAGACAAATGAAAAGACAACCTGCTGAATGAGAGAAAATATTTGCACATGATAAGAGGTTAACACCAAAAAGATGACCAATCAAGGGTTAATATCTAAAATACAGAAAGAGCACATACAACTCAATATCAAAAAAAACACCCAAAATATTTTCTATAAAAATGAGAAGACCTAAATCGACATTTTTCCAATGAAAAAATACAGATAGACAGCCAGAACTCACAAAGATGCTAAACATAGCTAACCGGCAGTAAAATGCAAATCAGAACTATGAGATACCACCTCACTCTTGTCAGAATGGCTGTCATCAAAAAGATCACAAATAACAAAGGTTAGTGAGGATGTGGAGAAAAGGAAACTCTTTTACACTGTTAATGTGAATGTAAATTAGTGCAGCTAATGTGGAAAGCAGAATGGAGGTTCAACAAAAAACTAAAATTAGAACTACCATAACATCCAGATATTTCACTCTTGGGTATATATCAGATGAAAACAAAAACACTATTTCAAAAAAATAATTGCACTGGAATGTTCATAGCAGTGTTATTTGCCATAGCCAAGATATAGAGTCAAAGTAAGTGTTCATCAATAGGTTAGTGGATAAAAAATATTTTTTATGATGACTTCAACAAAAAATGAAATTTTACCATTTGCAAGAACATGGATGGACATGGAGGGTATTATGCTTAGTAAAATAAGTCACGGAGAAAACAAGTATGGTATGTTACCACTTACACGTGGCATCTAAAAAATTGAATACACAACAACAAAAAAACAAAACTGACAGATTAAAACACAGACTAGTGGTTACCAGAAGGGAGAGATAGGGTGGAGGAGCAAAATATTGGTAGGAGATTTTGAGGTATAATCCACTATGGATAAAATCAATAATCTACAATGATGTACTTTATAGCATGGGGAATACACCCACTCTTTTAGAATAACTATAAATGGAGAAGAACCTAAACATTTATGAATCACTATGTTGTACCTCTGAAACTGATATAATAATGTAAATTGACTATAGATCAATAAAATATAAAGTAAGAAACAATAAAGGGAGGACACATTATTAGATAGAAATCAAATAAATAAACAGAAGTTTTGGAAATCAAGGAATTAAAAAACAACATATAGGCACAGCATTGGCATTTAAAGCATACAATCTATTCATTTAAAAGAAATCATTTAAGTGGTAAAAACTGTTACCCATTCTCACAATTTTTTATATCTAGGCTAAATTATTATCTACAAAAATATTTTACAAATATTCACTCAAAAATAAAGAGAAGGGCTTCCCTGGTGGTGCAGTGGTTGGGAGTCCGCCTGCCGATGCAGGGTACACGGGTTCGTGCCCCGGTCCGGGAGGATCCCACGTGCCGCAGAGCGGCTGGGCCTGTGCGTCCGGAGTCTGTGCTCCGCAATGGGAGAGGCCATGACAGTGAGAGGCCCGCATACCGTAAAAAAAAATAAAAAATAAAAATAAATAAATAAATAAAGAGAAAATTTGGATTAACCAATTTTAGTATACAAATTTAATATCAAAGTCTCTATCTAAAATGGATTTGAATAAGTTCTGTTAGCCACTTCTAGCTTCTTTGTGATGTAAAATCTTTTAAAGCATAAAAACCAGCCTTTCTACATTATTCCATTAGACATATATAGAAGTTAAAAGAAATGAGAAGACAGAACAATCAACCAGGAAGGTGAATTTACTGAGAAACAGTCATTCGTTCTCCCTCCTCCTTTTCTTTTCCTCCTTTTCCAGGTCTCTTTCGGTTCCAATCAAGAGAAGTGTTGAGAGTTCGGAGAATATTTCTTTGAGGGCTTCAAATCACCATACCTACATCCTCTGCCACAACTACACACATAGGAACAAAAATAAACCTCTGCTATCTACTCATGTAGGAGGGATTCATGCAAAATAAACTCCTACATGGAGACCAACAGGTGAGTTTTCTACCTGTTCTTTATAATGTCCTTCCATTATAGTAAGTCCACACATTATGAGGCAGAAGCGGTTATGTAGGCTTTTCCTTGAAGTCAAAAAACTTGCAGTCATTTCAAGTATCTGGTGATCATGGGGTACAGCCAGGGAGGGTGCCATCCCCCTTGGGGAGTGGCAGTGAATGGGATCCTGCAAACATGTACCTCCAGATGTACAGATTCTGGAGAAACAAAGGTCACACTTCAGTCAGCTTGTCAGGCTGTCAGGCCACTGGGCAACCCGACCAGCCTGGAAGTGCCCCATCAGTTGCTGAAAGCAAAACTCTGTCCCCACTGTGAATCTAGGCAATTTGGGCCAAAGAGTCAGGGGAGACTGGTAATCAACCCCTCCTCTCTACTCACCTCCTTGGGGTACAGCAGCCCCATCTCCAAACCCAAATCTGACCCTGGAGTGCCAAAGTGGGAGTGGCAGGTGGGCTCTGCCGGTGCTTCAGCGTCCATTGGAAGTTGTCTGCTCTAATGGCAACTCACAGCCCTTCCTCCTCCTACTTCCCCAGTCCTGGGAGCTGCCTCGGACTTCTGCAGCTTCTGGACTGATTTCATTCTTCTTTTTTCTCCAATTACAATGAAGTGTCCTACAGAGGTTTGGAATCTCTTGAAGAAGGAAGATCTTTTAGTCAATACACCTTAACTGTGAGAAGTTGGTTTCAAGAAAGAACGTAAGGGCTTCCTTGGTGGCACAGTGGTTGGGAGTCTGCCTGCCAATGCGGGGGATACGGGTTTGAGTACTGGTCTGGGAAGATCCCACATGCTGAAGAGCAACTAAGCCCATGTGCCACAACTACTGAGCCTGCGTGTCTGGAGCCTGTGCTCTGCAACGGAACAGGCCACAACAGTGAGAGGCCCACACACCGCGATGAAGAGTGGCCCCCGCTCACCGCAGCTGGAGAGAGCCCTCACACAGAAACAAAGACCCAGCACAGCCAAAAATAAACAAATTAAAAAATAAAAATTTATATATATAAAAAAAAGAATGAACCTGAAAGGACACTGGTTCACAAGAGACCTCCCAGCTCCACATAACATCAAACAGTGAATATCTCCCAGAGATCTCCATCTCAACACCAACACCCACCTCCACTCAAGGACCATCAAGTTACAGTGCTGGACACCCTATGCCAAACAACTAGCAAGACAGGAACACAAGCCCATCCATTAACACAGAGGCTGCCTAAAATCATAATAAGGCCACAGACACCCCAAAACACACCACCAGACGTAGACCTGCCCTTCAGAAAGACAAGATCCAGCCTCCTCCACCAGAACACAGGAACTAGTCCCCTCAACCTGGAAGCCTACACAACCCACTGAAACAAACTTAGCCACTGGGAACAGACACCAAAAACAATGGGAACTACGAACCTGCAGCCTGCAAAAAGGAGACCCCAAACACAGTAAGCTAAGCAAAATGAGAAGACAGAGGAACACACAGCAGATGAAAGAGCAAGGCAAAAACCCACCAGACCTAACAAATGAAGAAGAAATAGGCAGTCTACCTGAAAAAGAATTCAGAATAATGATAGTAAAGACCCAAAGTCTTGGAACTAGAATGAAGAAAATACAAGAAACGTTTAACAAGGACCTAGAAGAACTAAAGAGCAAACAAATAGTGATGAACAACACAATAAATGAAATTTAAAATACTTTAGAAGGGATCAATAACAGAATAACTGAGGCAGAAGAAAGGAAAGGTGACCTGGAAGATAAAATAGTGGAAATAACTACTGCAGAGAAGAATAAAGAAAAAGAATGAAAAGAATTGAGGACACTCTCAGAGACCTCTGGGACATTAAATGCACCAACATTCGAATTATAGGGGTCCCAGAAGAAGAAGAGATAAAGAAAGGGACTGAGAAAATATTTGAAGAGACTATAGTTGAAAACTTCCCTTTTATGGAAAAGGAAATACTTAATCAAGTCCAGGAAGCACAGAGAGACCCATACAGGATAAATCCAAGGAGAAACATGCCAAGACACATATTAATCAAACTATCAAAAATTAAATACAAAGAAAACATATTAAAAGCAGCAAGGGAAAAACAACTAATAACACACAAGGGAATCCCCATAAGGTTAACAGCTGATCTTTCAGCAGAAACTCTGCAGGCCAGAAGGTACTGGCAGGGCATATTTAAAGTGATGAAGGAGAAAAACCTACAACCAAGATTACTCTACCCAGCAAGGATCTCATTCAGATTTGACGGAGAAATTAAAACCTCTACAGACAAACAAAAGCTAAGAGAGTTCAGCACTTCCAAACCAGCTGTACAACAAATGTTGAAGGAACTGCTCTTGGCAGGAAACACAATAGAAGGAAAAGACCTACAATAACAAACCCAAAACAATCAAGAAAATGGTAGTAGGAACATACATATTGATAATTACCTTAAAAGTGAATGCATTAAATGCTCCAACCAAAAGACATAGACTGGCTGAATGGATACAAAAATAAGACCCGTATATATGCTGTCTACAAGAAACCCACTTCAGACCTAGGGACACATACAGACTGAAAGTGAGGGGATGTAAAAAGATATTCCATGCAAAAGGAAATCAAAAGAAAGCTGGAGTAGCAATTCTTATATCAGACAAAATAGACTTTAAAACAAAGAGTATTACAAGAGACAAAGAAGGACACTACATAATGATCAAGGGATCGATCCAAGAAGAAGATATAACAATTGTAAATATTTGTGCACCCAACATAGGAGCACCTCAATACATAAGGCAAATACTAACAGTCATAAAAGGGGAAATCGACAGTAACACATTCATAGTAGGGGACTTTAACATCCCACTTTCACCAATGGACAGATCATCCAAAATGAAAATAAATAAGGAAACACAGGCTTTAAATGATACATTAAACAAGATGGACTTAATTGATATGTATAGGACATTCCATCCCAAAACAACAGAATACACATTCATCTCAAGTGCTCATGGAACATGCTCCAGGATAGATCATATCTTGGGTCACAAATCAAGCCTTGGTAAATTTAAGAAAACTGAAATCATGTCAAGTATCTTTTCCGACCACAATGCTATGAGACTACTTATCAATTACACGGAAAAAAATCTGTAAAATATACAAACACATGGAGGTTAAACAATACACTACTGAAGAACCAAGAGATCACTGAAGAAATCAAAGAGGAAATCAAAAAATACCTAGAAACAAATGACAATGAAAACAGGATGACCCAAAACCTATGGGACTCAGCAAAAGCAGTTCTAAGAGGGAAGATTATAGCAATACAATCCTACCTTAAGAAACAAGAACAATCTCAAATAAACGACCTAATGTTACACTTAAAGCAATTAAAGAAAAACAAAAAAATCCCCCAAAGTTAGCAGAAGGAAAGAAATCATAAAGATCAGATCAGAAATAAATGAAAAAGAAATGAAGGAAACGATAGCACAGATCAATAAAACTAAAAGCTGGTTGTTTGAGAAGATAAACAAAATTGATAAACCATCAGCCAGAATCATCAAGAAAAATAGGGAGAAGACTCAAATCAATAGAATTAGAAATGAAAAAGGAGAAGTAACAACTGACACTGCAGAAAAACATAGAATCATGAGAGATTACTATAAGCAACTATATGCCAATAAGATGGACAACCTGGAAGAAATGGACATATTCTTAGAAATACACAAACTTGCGAGACTGAACCAGGAAGAAATAGAGAATATAAACAGACCAATCACAAGCACTGAAATTAAAATTGTGATTAAAAGTCTTCCAACAAACAAAAGCCCAGGACCAGATGGCTTCACAGGTGAATTCTATCAAACATTTAGAGAAGAGCTAACACCTATCCTTCTCAAACTCTTCCAAAATATAGCAGAAGGAGGAACACTCACAAACTCATTCTACAAGGCCACCATCACCCTGATAACAAAACCAGACAAATACGTCACAAAGAAAGAAAACTACAGGCCAAAATCACTGATGAACATAGATGCAAATATCCTGAACAAAATACTAGCAAACAGAATCCAACAGCACATTAAAAGGATCATACACCATGATCAAGTGGGGTTTATTCCAGGAATGCAAGGACTCTTCAATATACACAAATAAATCAACGTGATACACCATATTAACAAGTGGAAGGAGAAAAACCATACGATCATCTCAATAGATGCAGAGAAAGCTTTCGACAAAATTCAACACCCATTTATGATAAAAACCCTCCAGAAAATAGGCATAGAGGGAACTTTCCTCAACATAATAAAGGCCATATATAACAAACCCACAGCCAACATCATCCTCAATGGTGAAAAACTGAAAGCATTTCCACTAAGATCAGGAACAAGACAAGACAACCCACTCTCACCACTCTTATTCAACATAGTTTTGGAAGTTTTATCCACAGCAACCAGGGAAGAAAAAGAGATAAAAGGAATCCAAATTGAAAAAGAAGAAGTAAAGCTGTCACTGTTTGCAGATGACAGGATACTATATAGAGAGAATCCTAAAGATGCTACTAGAAAACTACGGGAGCTAATCAATGAATTTGGTAGAGTATCTGGATACAAAATTAATGCACAGAAATCTCTTGCATTCCTACATACTAATGATGAAATATCTGAAAGGAAATTAAGAAAACAATCTCATTTACCATTGCAACAAAAAGAATAAAGTATCTAAGAATAAACCTACCTAAAGAGACAAACACCTGTATGCAGAAAATTATAAGACACTGATGAAAGAAATTAAGATGATACAAAGAGATGGAGAGATATACCATGTTCTTGGATTGGAAGAATCAACATTGTGAAAATGACTATATTACCCAAAGTAATCTACAGATTCAATGCAATCCATATCAAACTACCTATGGCATTTTTCACAGAACCAGAACATAGAATTTCACAATTTGTATGGAAACACAAAAGACCACGAATAGCCAAAGCAATCTTGGGAACGAAAAACGGAGCTGGAGGAATCAGGTTCCCTGACTTCAGACTATACTACAAAGCTACAGTAATCAAGACAGTATGGTACTGGCACAAAAACAGAAATATAGATCAATGGAACAGGATAGAAAACCCAGAGATAAACCCACGCACATATGGAAATAAAAACAAAAATAAACAAATGGGACCTAATGAAACTTACAAGCTTTTGCACAGCAAAGGAAACCATAAACAAGATGAAAAGACAACCCTCAGAATGGGAGAAAATATTTGCAAATGAAGCAACTGACAAAGGATTAATCTCCCAAATTTACAAGCAGCTCATGCAGCTCAATATCAAAAAACAAACAACCCAAACCAAAACTGGGCAGAAGACCTGAATAGACATTTCTCCAAAGAAGATATACAGATTGCCAACAAACACATGAAAGACTGCTCAACATCATTAATCATTAGAGAAATGCAAATCAAAACTACAATGAGATATCATCTCACACCAGTCAGAATGGCCATCATCAAAAAATCTATGAACAATAAATGCTGGAGAGGGTGTGGATTAAAGGGAACCCTCTTGCACTGCTGGTGGGAATTTAAATTGATACAGCCACTATGGAGAACAGTATGGATGTTCCTTCAAAAATTAAAAATAGAACTACCATACGACCCAGCAATCCCACTACTGGGCATATACCCTGAGAAAACCATAATTCAAAAAGAGTCATGTACCACAATATTCATTGCAGCTCCATTTACAATAGGTAGGATATGGAAGCAACCTAAGTGTCCATCAACAGATGAATGGATAAAGAAGATGTGGCACATATATACAATGGAATATTACTCAGCCATAGAAAGAAACGAAATTGAGTTATTTGTAGTGAGGTGGATGGACCTAGAGTCTGTCATACAGTGTGAAGTGAGAAAGAGAAAAACAAATACTGTATGCTAACACATATATATGGAATCTAAAAAAAAAAAAAAGGTCATGAAGAACCAGGGGAAAGATGGGAATAAAGACACAGACCTACTAGAGAATGGACTTGAGGATATGGGGAGAGGGAAGGGTAAGCTCGGACAAAGTGAGAGAGTGGCATGGACATATATACACTACCAAACGTAAAAAGATGGCTAGTGGGAAGCAGCCGCATAGCACAGGCAGATCAGCTTGGTGCTTTGTGACCAGCTAGAGGGGTGGGATAGGGAGGGTGGGAGGGAGGGAGACACGGGAGGGAAGAAATATGGGGACATATGTATATGTATAACTGATTCACTTTGTTATAAAGCAGAAACTAACACACCATTGTAAAGCAATTATACTCCAATAAAGATGTTTAAAAAAAAAATGAACCTGTAATACTGTATTTTTCTCCTGATGATTCCAAGGAGACAGCTCAAGTTTTCTAAATCTTAAGAAAAACCAAGTTATAAATATGATATTCTGAGCCAGAGATGAAGAAGCACTTTTGAGCACCCCCTCCTCATGTCATATGACCGGGATTTAAATCAATCAGCTGCCAGTGGTTTTTAAATGACATGACCCAAATTTAAATCAATCAGCTGCTTCCCTGTAACTCACATGACTTGGCTTTGAATAGTAAGAAATACAGAGGTATAAAAATGATGTTCTGAACAATAAATGGAAAAGCAACATTTTAGAAAGTTTTTTTCTCTTCGAATGGACCATTCATTGCATACAGAATAAAGGATTCTCTTGTGAGTTTCTTGAGCTGTAAACACATACAATGTCTCCATTGGCTTGACTGACTTAGTTTTTTTGTTTTTGTTGTTGTTGTCGTTAACATCTTTATTGGAGTATAATTGCTTTACCCTGTTGGGTTAGCTTCTGCTGTATAACAAAGTGAATTAGGTATTTGTATATATATATATCTCCATATCCCCTCCCTCTTGCGTCTCCCTCCCACCCTCCCTATCCTACCCCCCCATCCCACCCACTATGTGGTCACAAAGCACCAAGCTGATGCTCCTGTGCTATATGCAGCTGCTTCCCACTACCTACCTGTTTTACATTGGTAGTGTATATATGGTCCATGCCACTCTCTCACTTCATCCCAGCTTACCCTTCCCCCTCCCTGTGTCCTCAAGTCCATTCTCTACATCTGCGTATTTATTCCTCAGCAGCGACTCCTGTTAGGGATGGATACTTCCTTTTTTGCTCAGGGGAAATCCCCTCGTTTGAATATGATGTGAGTTTGATCCTGTGAAACCATCAGAACTTCCCACCAGAGATAAATGAGGAGATTCTGGCCTTTATTAATATGCAAGGTGAACACGGGTGTCCTGGCTGTACTTGCCAACCCTCCTATTTTACCCACCTATTTTTATCCACCTTCCTCCCTGTGAGTACCTTTGACCAACCCTGAGCTCAGACCCCTGACCTATTAGAGTGACTTTATCAGTCTTTCTTTAAAAATGGACAGGTAGGGCTTCCCTGGTGGCACAGTGGTTGAGAGTCCGCCTGCCAATGCAGGGGACACGGGTTTGTGCCCCGGTCCGGGAAGATCCCACGTGCCGCGGAGTGGCTGGGCCCGTGAGCCATGGCCGCTGTGCCTGCGTGTCCGGAGCCTGTGCTCCGCAACGGGAGGGGCCACAACAGTGAGAGGCCCGCATACCGCAAAAAAAAAAAGAAAGAAAAATGGACAGGTAATAAAATGAATTTAACCTAGAAGCAGCAGCTCAGTAAGGGAAATAAAATCATCAGAAGTTATCTAATCACAGCCACAGCCACCCAGGGCTCTGTCTTATCTGCTGGGTCATAAGAATGGGACTTTCCTAAACTTGAAGCGCATCCAATCAAATAAGATGATTACGCTCACCTCTGGCTCTTGGAGGGATTGCTAGGCAGTCTACCCAGTGTACACTAACTGCAAAACACTGTCATGGTTTTGAAACACCTATGTTCCAGGAAAGATGTTTGGGGTGCATGGGGAAGGTTTTTTTTGACATCAGGCAAAAAATAAATCACCAAGCTCTTTGAGCACAGGGCTTCTTAAGAGGGCAGTAGAAGGAAGGAATGGGCAGAAAAGACGATCTCCTCTGAAGTGAAGGTCGTTTTTCCAAAAGAGTAGGATTTAGTCTCAGTTTAAGGAAAACATTTTTAAATAGCTGGGACAGCTCCAAACTGCAGTTTAGGGAATGAGTGCTTCAAAAGAACAGTGCTTTACAAGTCCTGGCAAAGCAGCAAGAGGATGAAGAGTTGGTTTTACATAGTTTTGAACACAGGAGTAAAGAAGCAGAGTCATCTCTGACTAAAAGGCCCGGAGATCCTATGGCATCAATGGGTCAGTTGCAGGGGGCAGGGGGTGTGGGGGCGATATTTCTCTCTCAACGTCTCCCAGGGCAGCCACCCCTCCCTACCTCACCCCCCTACTCCCTTCACCCTTCCTCCCTCCACTGTTGGGTCCCCAGGGACAGCACTTAAGCTGGAACGCTCAGGCACCATCTCTGCAGTCTGGATTCTGGAGCCTGGCAAGTTGTGGGACAGGAAGCCAGGTCTTCAAGGCTGCTGGGGTGCATTAAGACCTGGAGGGCTGGAGGGGAACTGGAGCTCTGAAGCCCACCCATGTTTTTGAAGCCGAGGGAGGAACACATCTTCCCAACGGTAATTCTAAGGGGTCAGCGTGCTCCCCACCCGATGGTGATCCATACTCACTTGAGGCAGCAAGGACTGCCTCTAACCGGCCCCCTCGATTCCGCCTTAAGTGTCCTTGCACATATGTGAGAGCGCAGGCCCCGGATCTCTCTAGTCAGCTGAGGCCAGTGCTGCCGGGGTCCCTCCAGTCCCATCCCCCAGCCCCTCCCTCTGGGACTGTATCTAATAGAAGAAAGAGCACAGAGGAATTGGCTGAATCAAGGGACCTGGGAGCCTGTGTATGAGTTTGAAGACCGAGAACCTAAGACGCAATTACATATTATTGGAAACTCTTGTGGGGTGTGTGGGGGGAGGTTAGGAGGCTGAGAGGCTGAGTCTACCTGGTGAGTCCAGCCCCAGGACACCACACAGCCCCAGCCCCCCTTTCCCTGCCATCAGACAAGGGGTGCCGCAACTGCAACCGGACTCTGCACTTCCCCCTTCCTGACTCTCCTCAAGAACAGCAGGTGGCCCCCCTCTGAGGGCAGCGGCAGGACAACGGACCAAGTCCCCCTGCACTAAGGCGCTACTGGAAGCTCTTCCTGAACAGCAGTGCTGGCTTGGCGCGAACCTGTGCACCTCCAAAGTTGGTCTCGTCCTGCAGCTGAGGGACGCAGGCTTTAAGTCAGCGGCCCTGGCTTTAAATCAGTCAGCTCCCCCCTTTTAAGTCAGGTGACCCGACTTTAAATCACTGTGTGCCCCTCAAGCCTGCAACTTCAAATGTTGGGAATTTCACTTTGATCCCAGCACCTAACATAGCTGAATGCACACTGTAGTGACCCACAAGCCTGGCTTCAAGGCAGGATATAAGATAAGGGGATGGGCGTGCACACATGGTGATGAGGGTGTACTTTATGTACCAGAAGGGTCTAGGTACTCTGGGGTACAGCAAGCAGTGCATGATACAGCAGCTACCTGGCAAAGCTGGTGATGCACAGGGAGAGCAGGCACACCCATGCATGCAGAGGTTCCAGGATGGGAGCTGGGGCACAGCCAGCCGGGAGGGTATGAAAGCGGAGGATCTGAGCCTTCTTGAGAAAGGCAGACACAGAGGATGGATGAGAAACAAAGACCAGATGAAATATGGATTTGAAAAACACACCCTGCTCTTGAAATTGGGATGGGGGCACCCCAGATTTGAGTCCTCTTACTCTCCAGTTGCTCGTGCTTTGGCATTTGCCCAATTGTTTATAAAATGTGACTGATAATATCTAACCCATAGAATATTGCATTTGTAGTGGTTTTGTGTGTTTATGCTTCTATAGTGGAATAATCTTTTCTACAAGAAAAATGTGTATTATCTGAAATAAATTAAAACCCCTTTTTAAAAAGTACTATATCGGAATTCCCTGGTGGTGCAGTGGTTAAGAATCTGCCTGCCAATGCAGGGGACATGGGCTCGAGCCCTGGTCCGGGAAGATCCCACATGCCGTGGAGCAGCTAAGCCCGTGCACCACAACTACTGAGCCTGCAGGCCACAACTACTGAAGCCTGCGCGCCTAGAGCCGGTGCTCCACAACAAGCGCAGCAAGAGAAGCCACCTCAATGAGAAGCCCATGCACCGCAAGAAAGAGTAGCCCCCGCTCACTGCAACTAGAGAAAGCCCGTGTGCAGCTACGAAGACTCAATGCAGCCATAAATAAATAAATAAACAAACAAACAAACAAATAAATAAATAAATTTAAAAAGTCGTTCTGTACAGGTATATCCTTCTGTACATCTTCTCTGGGAAGAACAGAGAAGGAGAGGGAGAGTGAGGGAGACCAATACTTAGTGCACATCTCTGATGCACGTGCTCTGCTGGCTCAGGTAGTTTTAGCCCCAGTTTTACAAAGGAGGATATAAGCTCAGAGAGGTTTAGTAATTTTCCCAAAGCGAAACAGCTACTGAGTGGCAGAACCAGGATCCGAACCAAGTCTGTTACCTTCAAAGCCTAACCCCTTATCACAACAAAACTCAATTAATATTTACATTTATCGAATTAACATTGCAATCTGATGATTTCTTGGCACAATCCTGAATAAGAGTGAGAGAGAAAGAAATAGCATTGTTCATATAGTCAACCAAAAATTTTTGGAGCAGCTGCTAGATGCCTGGCCCTGTTTGGGGTTCAGCAGTGATCAAGACAGGAAGAGTCCTGCTTTCATGAAGCATGTAGTGGGGAGGAGATTGGGTGCAACTTGGGTGAAGGATTTCACCTTGCTGGGTCTCTGTTTTCTCATCTGGAAAATGGGATGGGGTGTTTCTCATTTTCTGGGATTGTCTAGCCCTCACATTCTCTGATTCCTTAAGAAGCATTTGTTTTCCTGTTTCTTTAAAATTCATTCAGGGCGTGAGCTGTGATGAATGTTGTTAGCTGCTCCCCAAACCAACTCTATTTCCACCCTTTTCCTGTGATCGGGTCTTTCCCCCTACATGACTCACAATCAATCAAGTCACAGAACCTAAGGGGCACCCAGCAGAAGAATTCCAGCCCTGGCTTCTCAGGAGCTCTGCGGTCTACCTGGCCAGGTAAACTTCACTCACCTGGCACAAGGTGGCCATCCCTGGCTTCACATCAACATGATCTCAGGCACAAACCTCCTTGTTTTTCCATTTTGTCTTTAAGTTACTTGTTGAAACAACTGCACAAATATGACAAAGATATAAAATCAGGCGTCTTCTGCCCCCAGTACCTACTAATAAATGGTTTTCTGCCACTTTAATGATAAAGATAGAACATTTCAGCATTCCCATGCCCTTATTATTTTTCATTTTTGTTGATATTTCTATTGAATACATCTTTCAATATTTTAACAATGGAACATTTATTTAGGTTGTTCCAGACGCAGCCTTTAGTGGTAAGGGTTTTGTTGTTATATTTCTATTATGTTTCCTTTAAAAATCATTATCCCGTTTAAATGGATTAAGTCAATTCTATAGGCATTTATCTTATGATATTGATGAAATTAATACATAGAGGGCAGTAGTACAAGTTGACTGGACTTGAGAACCTCTATTAGCACAGTTAAGTGTAAATATTAACTATATGTAAACCAAAGTACATGCTGAGTGAGATTCTCTTACTCTTTTTCACTGTCTGCCCCTCAAGCCTGTGAGAAATGGAATATTTCTTGCCATATCAGTAAACAAAGGATGTCACAGTCATCAGTACTTGCAGCCCTCCACTGTGAGCCCATGGGCCCTGAGGAAACTCAGGATGTGCAAATACAGAATATGCAGGCCCCACAGCGCTGAGGTGCATATGAAAGGAAGGAATTCAGTGAGCCCAGACTCTTGCATCTTCCCATACTTAGAAAAGCACTAAATTCCTTAACTTGGGATATCTGGTTTTCCTTAACGAACAATCATCTTTTGATGTTCTCCATTACCTGCGTCAGTCCCCTCCCCTGTCCCCTCCCCCCCGGTACTTTAGCTCAGGGAGGAAGGGGCTCAGAAGGACTTGGCTGAATAAAGGGCCTGCGAGCCTAGAGATGAGTTTTAAGCCGCTTTCCCTGCAGTCAGGAGAAGGGGCGCTGACGCTGCAGCCGGACCCTGCGCCTCCCTTGCCCCTTTTCCCCTCAGGACGCTCAGGCGGACCCCCTCCCCACGCCCCCCAGGCCCCGCGAGCCCGGCCGAGGGCAGGGGCGAGGAGGGACCGAAGTTTCCTGGGACCAGACGCTGGGGGCCACTCTTTCTAAACATTAGCGGCGGGTGGCAGCGAACCCCTGCCCCTCAGAAGGTGGTCTTGCTCTGCCGCCCGGGCACCTGACCAGGCGGAGGGTCCGCGTCCACTTACCCGGCCCGCCGTCCCCAGGACTGTCGCGGCTTCGGCTGCTGGGGCCCCTCCAGAGCCGGCAGCTTCAGCGAGGCCGCCCTCCCCTCGGGCTCCGGGGCAGTTCAGTGACGGCAGAGGGAAGAGACCTGGAGCCGGGAGTTCCAGCTCTGCGGAAACGCGAGCTCCATTCTAGGCGCAGGGGGTGGGACCACCCTGCCCCGAGGCCTTCCGGGAGGGAGGGGGTGCCGGGGGAGGGAGCCGCCAGGAACGCGCAGGGCCCCGTCAGGGGTCCTGGAGGGGCGGCCAGGACTGGGGGCCCCGCCCACTGTGACCGCAGCCCAGGCCTTTTTCCTGGAATCCTACACAAAAAAGTTAGAAAGATACACGGTCTATAGTAAATATTCACAAATGATTGTTGCTGCTGTGCTTAGTATCCTGTTAAAGGTGTAAAATCCATAAAACACTTTAAGTTCAAAGTTAAATATGAATTTTTACCTTTCCTTATTATCTCTCTGCTATTAACAATTGTGGTTAATGAATCAGAGACTGTGGCATCACTAGTTAAAAATGAGCTTGTTAAAAAAATGGAAATCAGGCCCACCAGAACTACTGAATCAGAATCTGCACTTTTACAATCTCCCCAGTTTTCTTGTGTGCCCATGAATAGTTGAAATTCATGGTACATTTCTACCTCGAAATGTCTTTTCTGTCTGATAAATACACACATTTTTTCCAGTTTGACATAAATAAAACACTCAAAAATGCATATGCCTGTGTTGAAACCATCATTTTGTAATTTCTTTTCCAGATAAGTATAGTTTCTCTACTGGTTTTGTGGATCACATGCCATACTCTTTTCTTGTAGTTAGAAATAAGGTAGAGAATGTTACTTTGTAAATATATATATATATATATATATATATATATATATATATATATACATATATATATTAGTGGATAATTCAAGACACTCTTCTAAATGAAAACAAGCTCTCTTAACTTGCTGTTTCCTTCTTGGGTCACATTATGAATGCTTCCCGTGGCCACATGGCCTGTGTACTTTTAATTTCAGGGGTTGCTGACATTCCAGGATGTCGCCATAGATTTTTCTCAAGAGGAGTGAGAATGCCTGGACCAAGATCAATGGTAATTGTACAGGGATGTGATGTTAGAGAAGTATAGGAACCTGCTCTCCTTGGGTGAGGATACCTTCCTTCCAGAATACCTTATCCAACCACAGGGTTTAGAGTCCTTCATTTGTAGACTGTCTCCTGGGATCTTCTGCTTCCTACAATAGGGTTTCAGACTGCAACTTTTCAGGAAAGATTAGGAGTTTGTGAGTATATTTTATTTTATTCTTTTAAACTTGCAACCTCCCTCTTAATATACTTTGTAACTGCTTGGGATGTGTCTATAGGAACTATGTACAATATGCTTCTGTTATAGTCCTTACAATATTTTATTGTCTTATTTTCTGTAACAATTTTCCATGGATTCTTTGGGTTTAAGGTATATTAAAAGGGAGACTGCAATTCTGGGACTTCCTTGATGACGCAGTGGTTAAGAATTCGCCTGCCAATGCAGGGGACACGGGTTTGATCCCTGGTCCGGGAAGATCCCACGTGCCACGGAGCAACTAAACCAGTGGGCTGCAACTGCTGAGCCCACGCACCACAACTACTAAAGCCGGTGTGCCTTGAGCCCATGCGCCATGTATTTTTTGGAGAATTAAACCACCTGTGAGTGATTAAAATTTAGACGAGCTAGTCAAAATGCTTTATCACTTGTTCTAAAACACTGATCAACGGAACAAGTTAGACTAGGGATAACAGTGTAATCGTATTCTAGAGTTCATATCGACAATACGGTTTATGACCTTCATGCTGGATCAGGACATTTCAATGGTATAACTGCTATTAATGGTCTGTTCAACGATTAAAGTCCCAAGTGATCTGAGTTCAGACTGCATCATCCTGGTTGGTTTCTCTCTATTATTTCCCCCAGTAGGAAAGGACAAGAGAAATATGGCTTACTTTACAAAATGTCTTCAAACTAAATGATGATATAATCTACATTCAATTAATTTATACATACCCTACTGTACAACAGGGTTTGTTACAGTGGCAGAGCCCAGTAATTATGTAAAACTGAAACTTTTATCTGCAGTTGTTCAAGTCCTCTTCTTTTTTTTTTTTTTTTTTTGTGGTATCTTTGTCTGGTTTTGGTATCAGGGTGATTGTGTCCTCATGAAATGAGTTCAGGAGTTTTCCTTCATCTGCAATTTTTTAGGAATAATTTCAGAAGGATAGGTGTTTTCTCTTCTCTAAATGTTTGATAGAATTTGCCTGTGAAGCCATCAGGTCCCGGACTTTTGTTTGTTGGAAGTTTTGTTTTTTGTTTTTGTTTTTTTTGCAGTACGCAGGCCTCTCACTATTGTGGCCTCTTCCGTTGCAGAGCACAGGCTCCAGACGTGCAGGCCCAGCGGCCATGGCTCACGGGCCCAGCCGCTCCACGGCATGTGGGATCTTCCCTGACCAGGGCACGAACCCGCGTCCCCTGCATCGGCAGGTGGACTCTCAACCATTGCGCCACCAGGGAAGCCCCAAGTCCTCTTCTTAAGAATATGTTTATAATCAACATTCTTTCACAAATTACCCAATTTAATTCACCATAGCATTCATCATGTCAACTAAATGGAGAATTCTAGGCTATATACAAATCCAGAAGGGGCCAAAAATCATCAGCCTCTGTGGATTATTACAACCCATTGCTGAGGTATTCAAATTATTTATTAAAGAACCACCATGACCATCAACATCATCAATTTATATATTATTGCCCTAATGCTAACCTTAACCGTGGCTCTCACAACATGAATTCCTCTTCCCATATCTTATCCACTAATTAATATAAATGTAGGCATATTATTTATATTAGCCATATCAAGCCTAGCCATTTATTCCATCCTCTGATCTGGATGAGCTTCACATTCAAAATACTCACTCACTGGAGCTCTACGGACAGTAGCACAGACAATCTCATATGAAGTCATGTTGGCAGTTATTCTGTCCTCAGTCCTACTGATAAATGGATCATTTACACTTTCAACAGTAATTATTACACAAGAACACCTATGACTAATTTTCTCCTGACCCCTACCCAGAATTTGATTATCTCCGCAGTAGCAGAAATCCAATGAAGCCCCACTTGATTTAACAGAAGTTGAATCAAAACCTGTATTTGGCTTCAATGTAGAAAATGTAGCAGGCCCATTCACCCCGTCCTTCCTAGAGAATATGTCAATCTCCTTGTAATAAACATTTCCACAACATTCTATCTTTAGGAACATTCAACAATCCCTACATGTCAGAATTATATACAGCCCAAGTCATCATTAAAACACATCTAACAATCTCCTTTCTATAAATTCGAGCATCCTACCCACAATTTTGATATGACATATACAACTCTTATAAAAATTTTTTTACTACTAACATTAGCCCTATGTATATGAGTTTTCACTACCTGTCATCATACCAGGCAACCCACCACAAACTTAAGAAATATGTCTGACAAACAGTTACTTTGATAGAGTAAATAATTCCTGGAATTGAACTTATTCCTAAGAATTTTACATTATCCATGCTACCACATTACACCACATGCTATATAGTAAGGTTCTCTAAGTAAGGTTCAGGCCCATACCCCCAAAATATTGTCATATATCCTTCCTGTACTAATAAACTCTCATCGTTTTTACTATCATTCTACTGACCATTATCTCAGGAGATATAATTGTAGTAACAAGCTCACACTGGTTAATGGTATCCCCATTCTAATAAACAACATGAACCCATAAGCTACAGACGCATCCAACAAATACTTTCTAAAACAATCCACCACATCAATACTACCTATAATAGCTATTAGCAGTAATCTAATATACTCTGGTCAAAGAACACAATGAGGGCTTCCCTGGTGGCGCAGTGGTTGAGAGTCTGCCTGCCGATGCGGGGGACACAGATTCATGCCGCTGTCCGGGAAGATCCCACATGCCGCGGAACGGCTAGGCCCGTGAGCCATGGCTGCTGAGCCTGCGCGTCCAGAGCCTGTGCTCTGCAACAGGAGAGGCCACAACAGTGAGAGGCCCACATACCGCAAAAAAAAAAGAACACAATGAATTACAAAAATCTTTAATCTAGCAGCATCCACCCTCATGACAATCATCCTTGTCACAAAAGTAGGACTTTCCCCATTTCACTTCTGAGTGCCTGAAGTAACTCAAGGCATTCCATGAACAGCAGGCCTGATGCTATTAACATGACAAAATTGCACCCCGATCAGTTTTATACCACATGTCACCATCCATCAACCTAAACATACTATTAATCATAGCGATATTATAAATCATAGTTGGAGGCTGAGGCAGACTTAGCCATACTCACCTGGAAAAAATTACACCCTCCTCATCAATTGCCCATATAGGATGAATAACGGCTATTATAATGTATATTCCAATTATAACAATCCTAAACATACTAATTTATATCATAACAACACTCTCTTCTTCTTATTTATGCCCAGATCATGTACTACAAGAGTATCATTATCACACACATGAGATAAGACACCTCCCATCACAATCCTTTTCCTCACCATTATAGTGTCATTAGGAGGTTGCCCACCATTATCAGGGTTTTTACCCAAATGAATAATTATCCAAGAGATAACAAAAATGATAACATCATTCTACCAACACTGATAGCCATCATAGCAGTCCTCAACATATATTTCTACTTGCAGCTAACGTACTCCACATCACTATGTTCCCTTCATTAAACAACAGAAAAATAAAACAATTTTAACATACAAAGAAATAACCTTCCTATCATTACCAATCATAATAGCCACATGATTACTACCCATAACATCCATTCTATCAGTGCTGGACTAGGAATTTAGGTTAGTTCAGACCAAGAGCTTTCAAAACCCTAAACAAGTACAATTTACTTAATTCCTAAAACTAAGGACAGCAGGACTTTATCCTACATCAATTGAATGCAAAGCAAACATTGTAATTAAGCCAAATCCTTATGAGATTGATGAGTTTTAACCCCAGGAAATTTTAGTTAACAGGTAAATCCTCTAGTCAACTGGCTTCAATCTACTTCTCCTGCCTTTGAGAAAGATAAAAGAAAAAAAAAGGCAGGAAAATCACCAGCAGAATTGAAGCTGCTTCTCGCAGTTACAATTCAATTTGTTGATTCACCACTGGGTTTGCCAGAAAGAGGGCTCAATCTCTGTCTTTAGATTTACAGTCTAACGCTAGCTCAGTCATTTTACCCCTGTTCATACACTGATGATTATTTTCAACAAATCACAAAAATACCGGCATTTTATATTTACTATTTGGTGCTTGAGCTGGAGTAGCAGGCAACACCTTAAGTATATTAATCCAGGCTGAGCTATGCTAACCTGGAGCGCTATTTGGAGATGTCCAAATCTGTAAGGTAGTTATAACAGTCCCTGCACTTGCAATAATTTTCTTTATAGTTGTACCCATTATGATTGCAGGCTTTGAAAACTGATATGGGCCACTAATAACTGGGGCACCTGAGGTAGCATTTCCCCAAATAAATCATATAAACTTATGACTACTTCCCCCATCATTCTTACTCCTACTCATATCACCAGTAGTAGAAGCTGGTTCTGGTACCAGTGGAACCGTGTATTCAGCTCTAGCCTGCAATCTGGCCCACACAGGAGCCTCTGTTGACCTAACCATTTTCTCCTTACATTTAGCAGGTGTCTCTTCAATTCTTGGTGTTATTACTTTTACTACTATAGTCTTTAATACAAAACCAGCAGTCATATCCCAATACCAAACACCAGTATTTGTTTAATCTTCCCCAACTATAGCCATATTACTATAATTACCAATGTCAGTCCGAGCAGCCAGAATTGCCATACTATTAAGAGATAGAAATCTAGACACTACTTTCTTTCATCCTGCAGGAGGAGACCGAATCCTATACCAACACCTATTTTGATTCTTTGGTCACCCTGAAGTCTGTATTCATGGCCTTCCAGGGTTTGTTATAATCTCACATATCATTACATACTATTAAGGACAAAAAGTGCCTTTCAGCTATTTGGGAATAGTATGAGTCATGTCCACTGGCTTTTTAGGATTTCTCTTGTGGGCCTATCATATGTTTACCATAGGGATAGCTGTTGACTCAGGAACATACTTTGCATCAGCTACCGTAATTACTTCTATCCCTACAGGAGTAAAAGTATCTAGCTGATTAGCAACTCTTTCTTTAATATATATATATATATATATATTGGCTGCGTTGGGTTTTCGTTGCTGCATGCGGGCCTTCTCTAGTTCTGGTGAGCGGGGGCTACTCTTCGTTGTGGTGCACGGTCTTTTCATTGCAGTGGCTTCTCTTGTTGCAGAGCACGGCCTCTAGGTGCGTGGGCTTCAGTAGTTGTGGCTCACAGGCTCTAAAGAGCAGGCTCAGTAGTTGTGGCACACGGGCTTTGTTGCTCCATGGCATGTGGGATCTTTCCAGATGAGGGCTCGAACCTATGTCCCCTGCATTGGCAGGCGAATTCTTAACCACTGCGTCACCAGGGAAGTCCCTGATTAGCAACTCTTCACGGAAGTAATATTATACAACCTCCCACTATATTATGAGTTTTAGACTTGATTTTTCTTTTTACAATAGGTGGTTTGACAGGAATCATCTTAGCCAACTCATCCCCAGACATTGTCCTCCAGGATACATACTACGTAGTAGCACACTTCCATGACGTAATGTCCATGGGAGCAGTCTTCAGTATTATAGGAGGCTTCCTACACTGATTCCCACTATTCTCAGGTTATACACTTAACTCAGCATGAGCAAAAATTTACTTCACAAGTATATTTGTAGGAGTAAATATGACTTCCTACAGCATTTTCTTGGCCTCTCAGGGATGTCACTACATTACTCTGAGGCACACACAACATGAAATATTTTGCCTTTAGGCTCATTCATCTCAGTAGCAGCAGTAATGCTAATAACCTTCATACTCTGAAAAGCTTTTGTGTTCAAACGAGAAGTCTCAGCAGTGGAAACTACTACTCCTAACCTAGAATGGTTACACAGATGCCCTCCACCATATCCTATGTTTCAAGATCCTACCTATGTAAATGTAAAATAAAGAAGGACTCAAGTCCTTTTCAACCAGTTTCAAGCCAACACCATAACAATTATGTCTTTCTCAATAAATGAGATAAAAGTAAAAAGTGATGTCACTTTTTCAAAGTTAAATCATAGGCTAAAATCCTTTATATCTCTAAGGCATATCAATTTCATCTAGGCTCTCAAGATGCAACATCGCTGATTATGGAAGAACTTTTACATTTTCATAACCATACATTAATAGTTATTTAAAAAATAAGTTCTCTGGTCCTCTATATTATTTCACTAATATTGACAACTAAACTAACTCATATACGTACAATAGATGCACAGGTAGATAAAATTTGAACAATTTACAAGCCATTATTGTAATCTTTTTTTTTTTTTTCTCACTGTTGTGGCCTCTCCTGTTGCGGAGCACAGGCTCCAGACGCGCAGGCTCAGCGGCCATGGCTCACAGGCCTAGCCACTCCACGGCATGTGGGATCTTCCCAGACCGGGGCACGAACCCGTGTCCCCTGCATAGGCAGGCGGACTCTCAACCACCGCGCCACCAGGGAAGCCCCATTATTGTAATCTTAATTGCCCTATCATCATTGTGAATCCTTTACATGATACATGAAATCAATAATTCTTCCCAAACCATAAAAACTATGGGTCAGTAATGATACTGAAGCTACAAATACACAGATTATGAAGATTTAAATGTTGACTCCTCTGTAATCCCCACATCAGAGCTAAAACCAGGAGAATAATGACTAATAGAAGTCAACAACCGAGGAGTTAGAGATAGTCACTGAATATTAGTTTCATGTGAAAAGGTTTTACACTCCTGAGCTGTTCCTTCTTAGACCTAAAAAGAGCTGCTATCCCAGGATGTCTAAATTAAAGAATCCTAATACTGACAGGACCAGGCCTATGTTGTGGACAATGCTCAGTAGATGTCATTTTCCTGAGTTCAAAGACAGGACAGAGGGATATGGCTGAGATATGGGGTGAATCTGGAGCCCATAGGGGATGAACTCTCCAAGGTCCAAGATAGGAATGGGGCCTCTGGGGTCCCAGGCCACCCACCACGCCCTCCCGAGCAGGATCTTGGCAACATTCCCTGTCAGTGATGAGGCAGCCCCAGCACTTGTCACGCCCCAGTGCTGTGTCCTATGTGGGTCCCATGCTCTTGGGGCCACACCCACACTCTGCAGGTCCACGTGCCCCAGGAGCAGAGACCACACAGCAATCAGTTCCCTCCCCAACCAGCAGGAGGAGGGGAAGAGAGCAGGGGCACCAGGGGAATCTCACTCAGACAACAACACCCCAAGGGTGCCAGTGGGGACAGTGATGATGTAGATGA
This sequence comes from Mesoplodon densirostris, assembly GCF_025265405.1. NCBI lineage: Eukaryota > Metazoa > Chordata > Mammalia > Artiodactyla > Ziphiidae > Mesoplodon > Mesoplodon densirostris. The sequence goes on from NC_082663.1 coordinate 138,489,799, forward strand.
GGCACAGACCAAGAGATGGAACCAGAGGGCCCAACAGGCAGCTGGTCAGGCCCTGGCTCATCTGCACGCCGGACACCTTTATCCCTCATACACCCCTTCCTCATACACCCTCTCCTTAAATGAAGATTCTTCAGATGCAAACAGGCAGAGCTTCAGACAGAAAGTCAGCTCCTCCAAAATGACCCGTCAGCAAACACTGCAGGATTCCACTCCAGTGGGTACCCTGGAGTCGACAATTCAGGGACTGAAGTGGATATCAGTGCCAGGGGCAGTGGGAGGGGAAGCGGAGTGAGACTTTCATGGTTGTGGAATTTTGGTTTTGCAAGATGAAAAGTTCTAGGGATGGTGGTGATGGCTTCACGAGAAAGTGAATATATCTGGTATCTCAGAAACGTGCACTTAAAATGGTGATGATGGTAAAGGGTATATGACGTGTGTTTTATTTCACTTAAAATAAATTCATAAAATAATGTCTTGTTAATTGAGATTCCATTTTGACTCCCCTTCATCACAAATGTCGGAGGACCCAACAGTCCCCCACCTAAGGAGACATCATAGTATCTTCACATGGCACATGGGAGACCATTCTTAGTGGGGGGCTAGTCTGTGCTCACCTGACCTCTGTCCATTGGGACTCAGGCAGTGGTGACCCCCATACATTAGACATATGATATGCTATGATATTAATATGATACCACCAAGGGTTGTCACTCACCAGAACACAGCAGCAACCCACTCAAACATGCCTGACCTCATATGAATGTGACAAGATTAAGAGAAGAAAAGGAACCACAGGATAATCAGGGCAACACTCTTAATTCAGATGTTGGAAATCTCAAAGGGGATAAGAAACTCTGCAGTCAAAGAGCAGATATGAGGTCTCCCCATACATGTGATCCCAACCCATGCAGATGTGGTGAGACCCACACAGTCCCCACACCCTATACCTAGGGTCGCACATCCACACTTACCACGGTGACCCACCTCCCCAGACCCTGCATCTAAAGTCACACATTCTCACTCACCAGGTGACCCCACCTACCCAGACCCCTCCACCTGGGTCACACGTACAGTCTCCAGGGTGACCCCACCTCCCCTGACACCCCCAACTGGGGTCACACGTGCACAGTCTCCAGGGTGACCCCACCTCCCCAGACACCCCCAACTGGGGTCACACATGCACAGTCTCCAGGGTGACCCCACCTCCCCAGACCCCCCGACCTGGGTTCACACGTGCACAGTCTCCAGGGTGATCCCACCTCCCCAGACCCCCCAGCCTGGGGTCACACATGCACAGTCTCCAGAGTGACCCCACCTCCCCAGACCCCCAGACTTGGGTTCACATATGCACAGTCTCCAGGGTGACCCCACCTCCCCAGACCCCCCACACCTGGGGTCACAGGTCCACACTCACCAGGTGACCCCACCTCCCCAGACACTGCACCTGGGGTCACACGTCCCCTTGGTCAGGACACCAAGGCTCTGCTGGTTGCTCCCGTAATGTGGAAACAAGCTGGGTCCCTGGGACCTCCTGGGATGGGAAAAAGTGGCAGGTGGGTCTCCTCTGCCCACACTTGTCCCAGAGAAGTCCTCCTCTTCTCACTTTGGTTCTGTGTGATTTTTAACTGTTTTTAAAGCTTTCATGCTACAGTTGAACACACTACCTTGGTTCTGGCAGGCTCAGTCCTTTCTTGTCTCACTTACATGTTGAGAAAACTCACAGGACAGCAGGGCTGAAAGACGAGGGGCAACTCTGGACTCTGCTGAGTAGGGACTGTAGACTGGAAGGAGAGCTCAGCAGCAGCCTCACCTGTTGCCCATCGGCCTTTTGCCCGATCTGAATGCCCTGTAATCAATTCACCAGCTAAACCTGCCTCCCTACACACCATGCACATGCTGGTGAATTGGAATTATTGCCAGGTAGCCCTCCTGCAGTTTCTCCACGAGCCCCAGGGAAGGTGAATCTTGCAGGGATAAAGACTAAGGCCCCGACCATAGCACTGACCCTTGGGAGGACCAGGTAACCACACTCAGAAGAGAGGCTGTTACTTAGACAAGCCCACCTCAGCTCCAGACCCCAGACATCTAAGCACTGACCATCAGATGCAGGCACAGAGCTTCCCAGTACTGAGGCCAGGCCGGGTCTCTACCCAGGTCCCCATAGTCCTAGCGTACACAGAACATGGTCAGGTCTAAATCTTCTTATTATAGACAACACATGGTCAGCTCTAAACATAATCAATAGACAGGACATGCAGAGGTCTAAATCTACTGTGTAGACAGAACTTGATCACGTTTAAACTAGCTTAGGGCTGATCTCATAGGAGGTACAGATCACACACATGGGTCTCTCATCTTTGGACATCCACATCAGGAAACTGAACAAAATCTTTGTCATTAAACATTTCAAAAGGCAAAACAAAAATGTTACCACTTTCTCTGGCCACCTGATGATCAGGATCCACGGGTGAGCCACGAACTTCTGAGAGTGCAGCCCAGTCTGCTGCCAGGACAGATAAGAAGTGGCCTGATTCCAGCCTCCCAGGCTTCCAGAAGGAGGTGGCCGCACTGGAAGCCCAGGCAGGACAGTCCTGCATGGTCCGGGCCGGGAGATCTGGTCTGTCCATTCTGCTGGCTGATTCCGGGCGGGGTACTCAGGGCCACTGAGAGCCCTGCACTCAGGTCCTGCTTCCCTGCGTGTGCGGGGGGCGGGCGGGATGGAGGTGGGGGTGGCTGATGGCATCTATGGCTCCCGGTCAGGTGACCTCACACCCTGGAGCTGACACCCAGCACGGGCACTGAGCTGTCTTCGATGGGAGACACGGGGAGATGTTGGGGCACAGAAGCCGTTGGAGAGGTGAACCCACTGCGGAACTCTTTGCACACTGGATCGCCCCACCTGGTGACCCGCCTGCCCATCGTGGGCCACATGCCACCACCCCACCACCCCTGAGTGCAGAGTGCCTGCTCTTTGAAAAGCACAGGGTCTCACATGAAGGAGACCCAGCGGGGACTGTCACCCACCACACACACTCCTGATGCTGTGTTTGAGGAGAATGAACCCCCTTGACTGGGCGATGGAACCCTGTGAGGAAAGAGGTGACAGCCGCATCCAAATTGGGGCCTGGCTGAGAGATGGGAACACAGGAGCCACGTTCAGGACCTGGAGGCCAGGCCAACAGGAGGGGCACACCCAGCCCTGGCCAGACTCTCCAACTGTGACATTGTAGCTTATAGGGGATCCGGGGTAGGTGACTGACTGTAATGGGGGCCTAAGCTGGACCCCGAATGGGGCTTAAAGAAGGTGTGAAGGATGTTACTGAGACAGTGACAGTCATTGGAAGACAGACTCTGTGTCAGGACATCCTGCTCCATCCATTTAAATCCCTGAGATCTGTGACCTTTACCTGGCTATGCAGGATTGTTTGAGCAGGCGCGTGCGGACATATGTGGGGCACAATTCAGTCTGCAACCAACTTGCAAGTGGTTCCAGCAAACACAGAGGTGTGCGCACAGGCAGACACAGCACACACACAAACACATGCACGTGCACAGCACAAATATATTCACACACTAGCATATGAACACACATGAATGCATAAGCCCATGCACACACTAATGTGCAAATGCACATACCTATGCACATGCACAGCACATGTATGCAAACAGGCACATGCACACGCATAGCACACACACACGGAATAAAGTGAATACCGTAAAGCATTAATTCCTGAACACAAGTGAAGCTGACATGTATTCTTCCCTTTTTCTTAGCTTTGATGTTTTTCACAATAAAAAGTTGAAGAAAAAAGTTAATGGCAAATGACTTTTGATTCATAGGACTTTCCAATGTTATTCTACAAATATTATACGACATGAGAAATGAATGTAGATATTACATGTGTCCATTAACAAATGAATGGAGAAGCAAAACATGGTCCATCCATACCAGGGGATGTTATTCAGCCTAAAAAGGAAGGCAATTCTGACACAGGCTGCAGCAGGGATGAACCCTGAGGGCATTATGCTCAATGATGTAAGCTAGACACAAAAAAACAAATAGTGCTTGATCCACTCATACAAGGCCCCTAGAGCAGTCGGAAACATAGAGACAGAAAGCAGGATGGTGGGTGAGGGGGCTCAGGGAGGGGGAATAGGGAGTGAGTGTTTAATGGGGACTGTTTCAGTTTTGCAAGATGAAAATATTCTGGAGGACGATGGCAGCCAGGGTTGTACAACAGTGCGAATTACTTCATGACCCTGAAATGCACACTTAGACATGGTTAAGACAGTAAATTTTATGTTATGTGTATTTGACCACAATTTTAAAAACTTTTAAAAAAACAATAGGAAATAGTCTATGAATACAACAAGATGCACAACTTCACTAATAACCGAAGGATTAAAACCATAAGAAAAATACTGTGCATACACCAACCAGAATGGCAGACATGAGAGACATAGTATGAAATATCAGCAGGATGTGGAGCAATGGAAAGCCTGGTGCGCAGCGGGGGGTGCAACCACTTCTGAAACAATCGGGCCTCAGAGAGCGAAGCCCATGCACACAGGCCCACAGTGCTCCTCCCAGCTGAACACAAACCCCCCAGCCCTGCACCAGGACACACGGACATGGACTCTGCAGCCACAGGAGCCAACCCTGAAAGAACCTGAAGGCCATCACAAGCGGATGAAGAAATGAACCATGCACGCTGCTATGAAGGAATATTCCACAGCAATGGAGTACATTTTGTTTAAAGGTAGTAAAACTATAAAAATTATTTTTAAAAAGTATATTCACAAGATGAAAGAATCTCATGGACACAATGCTGAGCCATCAAGAGCAATAAAGCAGCAAGCACGGTACACCCACTTACAGACTTTGGAACTAGGCAAAGCTGGGCTGTGTTATTTAGGGATGTGTGCCTGGGCATAAACTATGAGGACTAATCACGGACACAAAATCAGGAGAACAGCTACCTCACGGTGAGGAGGAGGCTGTGACGAGGGAAGACCACTCCTGGGCGCCCATTCATCATGTTCTGTTTCTTGATCTTTATGATTATTCTTTACATATGTATAACCTAATCCTATCCCAACAAAGTAGAAGGAGACCTGCTTCTCCCAAGGAAGAAAAGAAATAGTTTCTACCAGTGAAATCTCGATACCATGGCTGCTTCAACCATCAAGCCTGACAACAACTCCCATGAGAGGGGCACCGGGGCCACAACACTCAGAAGGAGGCTCTGGGACCTCAGTCCGGGGTCACTGTGCATGACGCTTTTGCCTTGGTTGCTCTGGCACAGCTTGGCCGGCATCATTGCTGGGAAAGAAAGAAGAAACGTGCAGAAGAGGGAACCGGACTTCAAGCTGACCCACCTCCTTCTATGGAGACGATGCCAAGTACCTAAGAGAGGACAGCAAGGCCACAGAATATAGCCTCTCTGCCTGAGGCCTAGCCCACACTAGCACCCCACGCTTCTGATGCCACAGGAAGAATTTCAGCAGGTGCCCTCAGACCACCTGGTTGGACACAATGGGGCTTTCAGACACACAGGTCCTGTGCGACCCCGCACCTCAGCTGTCAGATTCTGGGACTTCCGGGAAAGATGGCGGAAGAGTAAGATGCGGAGATCACCTTCCTCCTCACAGATACACCAGAAATACAGCTACACGTGGAACAACTCCTACAGAACACCTACTGAACGCTGGCAGAAGACCTCAGACCTCCCAAAAGGCAAGAAACTCCCCCCGTATCTGGGTAGGGCAAAGCGGAGAGATTCCCGCACAGAGGATCGGTGCCAACCGGCACTCACCAGCCCGAGAGGCTTGTCTGCTTGCCCGCCGGGGCGGGCGGCGCTGGGAGCTGAGGCTCGGGCTTCAGTCGGAGCACAGGGACAGGACTGGGGCTGGCGGAGTGAACACAGCCTGAAGGGGCTCATGTGCCACAGCTAGCCGGGAGGGAGTCCGGGAAAAAGTCTGGACCTGCCGAAGAGGCAAGAGTCTTTTTCCTCCCTCTTTGTTTCCTGGTGTGCGAGGAGAGGAGATTAAGAGCGCTGCTTAAAGGAGCTCCAGAGATGGGCGCGAGCCGCGGCTGAAAGTGCAGACCCCAGAGACGGGCGTGGGATGCTGGGGCTGCCGCCACCGCCACGAGGCCTGTGTGCGAGTGCAGATCACTGTCCAAGCCACTCTTCCGGGGAGGCTGTGCAGCCCGCCACTGCCGGGGTCCCGGGATCCAGGGGCGGCTTCCCTGGGAGAACGCACGGCGTGCCTCGGGCTGGTGCAACGTCACGCCGGCCTCTGCTGCTGCAGGCTCGCCCCGCACTCCGTGCCCCTCCCTCCCTCCCGGCCTGAGTGAGCCAGAGTCCCCGAAGCGGCTGCTCCTTTAACCCTGTCCTTCTGAGCGAAGAACAGACGCCCTCTGGCGACCTACATGGAGAGGCGGGTCGAAATCCAAAGCTGAGAACCGGGAGCTGTGAGAACAAAGAAGAGAAAGGGAAATCTCTCCCAGCAGCCTCAGAAGTAGCGGATTAAATCTCCACAATCAACTTGATGTACCCTGCATCTGTGGAATACATGAACAGACAACAAATCATCCCAAATTGAGGAGCCAGGAGTCAGTGCTGTGCCTCTGAGGTGGGAGAGCCAACTTCAGGACACTGGTCCACAAGAGACCTCCCAGCTCCACATAATATCAAACGGCGAAAATCTTCCAGAGATCTCCATCTCAACACCAGCACCCAGCTTCACTCAACGACCAGCAAGCTACAGTGCTGGACACCCTATGCCAAACAACTAGCAAGACAGGAACACAATGCCACCCATTAGCAGAGAGGCTGCCTAAAATCATAAAAAGTCCACAGACACCCCAAAACACACCACCAGACGTGGACCTGCCCACCAGAAAGACAAGATCCAGCCTCATCCACCAGAACACAGGCACTAGTCCCCATCCACCAGGAAGCCTACACAACCCACTGAACCAACCTTAGCCACTGGGGACAGACACCAAAAACAATGGGAACTACGAACCTGCAGCCTGCAAAAAGGAGACCGCAAACACAGTAAGATAAGCAAAATGAGAAGGCAGAAAAACACACAGCAGGAGAAGGAGCAAGATAAAAACCCACCAGACCTAACAAATGAAGAGGTAATAGGCAGTCTACCTGAAAAAGAATTCAGACTAATGATAGTAAAGATGATCTAAAATCTTGGAAATAGAATAGACAAAATGCAAGAAACAGTTAACAAGGACCCAGAAGAACTAAAGATGAATCAAGCAACGATTAAAAACACAATAAATGAAATGAAAAATACTCTAGATGGGACCAACAGCAGAATAACTGAGGCAGAAGAACAGATAAGTGACGTGGAAGATAAAATAGTGGAAATAACTACTGCAGAGCAGAAGAAAGAAAAAAGAATGAAAAGAACTGAGGACAGTCTCAGAGACCTCTGGGACAACATTAAACGCACCAACATTCGAATTATAGGAGTTCCAGAAGAAGAAGAGAAAAAGAAAGGGACTGAGAAAATATTTGAAGAGATTATAGTTAAAAACTTCCCTAATATGGGAAAGGAAATAGTCAGTCAAGTCCAGGAGGCACAGAGAGTCCCATACAGGATAAATCCAAGGAGAAATACGCCAAGACACATATTAATCAAACTGTCAAAAATTAAATACAAAGAAAACATATTAAAAGCAGCAAGGGAGGGCTTCTCTGGTGGCGCAGTGGTTGAGAGTCCGCCTGCCGATGCAGGGGACATGGGTTCGTGCCCCGGTCCGGGAGGATCCCACATGCCGCGGAGCACTGGGCCCGTGAGCCATGGCCGCTGAGCCTGCGCGTCCGGAGCCTGTGCTCCACAACGGGAGAGGCCACAACAGTGAGAGGCCCGCGTACCGCAAAAAAAAAAAAAAAAAAAAAAAAGCAGCAAGGGAAAAACAACAAATAACACACAAGGGAATCCCCATAAGGTTAAGAGTTGATCTTTCAGCAGAAACTCTGCAAGCCAGAAGGGACTGGCAGAACATATTTAAAGTGATGAAGGGGAAAAACCTGCAAACAAGATTACTCTACCCAGCAAGGATCTCATTCAGATTTGATGGAGAAATTAAAACCTTTACAGACAAGCAAAAGCTGAGAGAGTTCAGCACCACCAAACCAGCTTTACAACAAATGCTAAAGGAACTTCTCTAGGCAAGAAACACAACAGAAGGAAAAGACCTACAATAACGAACCCAAAACAATTAAGAAAATGGGAATAGGAACATACATATCGATAATTACCTTAAAGGTAAATGGACTAAATGCTCCCACCAAAAGACACAGATTGGCTGAATGGATACAAAACCAAGACCCATATATATGCTGTCTACAAGAGACCCACTTCAGACCTACAGACACATACAGACTGAAAGTAAGGGGATGGAAAAAGATATTCCATGCAAATGGAAACCAAAAGAAAGCTGGAGTAGCAATTCTCATATCAGACAAAATAGACTTTAAAATAAAGACTACTAGAAGAGACAAAGAAGGACACTACATAATGATCAAGGGATCAATCCAAGAAGAAAATATAACAATTGTAAATATTTATGCACCCAACATAGGAGCACCTCAATACATAAGGCAAATACTAACAGCCATAAAAGGAGAAATCGACAGTAACACACTCATAGTAGGGGACTTTAACATCCCACTTTCACCAATGGACAGATCATCCAAAATGAAAATAAATAAGGAAACACAAGCTTTAAATGATACATTAAACAAGACGGACTTATTTGATATTTATAGGACATTCCATCCAAAAACAACAGAATACACATTTTTCTCAAGTGCTCATGGAACATTCTCCAGGATAGATCATATCTTGGGTCACAAATCAAGCCTTGGTAAATTTAAGAAAATTGAAATTGTATCTAGTATCTTTTCTGACCACAATGCTATGAGACTAGATATCAATTACAGGAAAAGATCTTTAAAAAATACAAACACATGGAGGCTAAACAATACACTACTTAATAACGAAGTGATCACTGAAGAAATCAAAGAGGAAATTAATAAATACCTAGAAACAAATGACAATGGAGACACAATGACCCAAAACCTATGGGATGCAGCAAAAGCAGTTCTAAGAGGGAAGTTTATAGCAATACAATCCCACCTTAAGAAACAGGAAACATCTCGAATAAACCACCTAACCTTGCACCTAAAGCAATTAGAGAAAGAAGAACAAAAACACCCCAAAGTTAGCAGAAGGAAAGAAATCATAAAGATCAGATCAGAAATAAATGAAAAAGAAATGAAGGAAACGATAGCAAAGATCAATAAAACTAAAAGCTGGTTCTTTGAGAAGATAAACAAAACTGATAAACCATTAGCCAGACTCATCAAGAAAAAAAGGGAGAAGACTCAAATGAATAGAATTAGAAATGAAAAAGGAGAAGTAAAAACTGACACTGCAGAAATACAAAATATCATAAGATATTACTACAAGCAACTCTATGCCAATAAAATGGACAACCTGGAAGAAATGGAAAAATTCTTAGAAATGTACAACCTGCCAAGACTGAATCAGGAAGAAATAGAAAATATGAACAGACCAATCACAAGCATTGAAATTGAAACTGTGATAAAAAATCTTCCAACAGGGCCTCCCTGGTGGCGCAGTGGTTAAGAGTCCGCCTGCCGATGCAGGGGATACGGGTTCGTGCCCCGGTCTGGGAGGATCCCATATGCCGCGGAGCGGCTGGGCCCGTGAGCCATGGCCGCTGGGCATGCGCATCCGGAGCCTGTGCTCCGCAACGGGAGAGGCCACAACAGTGAGAGGCCCACATACCGCAAAAAAAAAAAAAAAAAAAAAAAAATCTTCCAACAAACAAAAGCCCAGGACCAGGTGGCTTCACAGGTGAATTCTATCAAACATTTAGAGAAGAGCTAACACCTATCCTTGTCAAACTCTTCCAAAATATAGCAGAGGGAGGAACACTCCCAAACTCATTCTACGAGGCCACCATCACCTTGATACCAAAACCAGACAAGGACGTCACAAAGAAAGAAAACTACAGGCCAATATCACTGATGAACATAGATGCAAAAATCCTCAACAAAATACTAGCAAACAGAATCCAACAACACATTAAAAGGATCATACACCATGATCAAGTGGGGTTTATTCCAGGAATGCAAGGATTCTTCAATATATGCAAATCAATCAACGTGATACACCATATTAACAGATGGAAGGAGAAAAACCATATGATCATCTCAATAGATGCAGAGAAAGCTTTCGACAAAATTCAACACCCATTTATGATAAAAACCGTGCAGAAAGTAGGCATAGAAGGAACTTTCCTCAACATAATAAAGGCCATATATGACAAACCCACAGCCAACATCGTCCTCAATGGTGAAAAACTGAAACCATTTCCACCAAGATCAGGAACAAGACAAGGTTGCCCACTCTCACTACTCTTATTCAACATAGTTTTGGAAGTTTTAGCCACAGCAATCAGAGAAGAAAAGGAAATAAAAGGAATCCAAATGGGAAAAGAAGAAGTAAAGCTGTCACTGTTTGCAGATGACATGATACTATACATAGAGAATCCTAAAGATGCTACCAGAAAACTACTAGAGCTAATCAATGAATTTGGTAAAGTAGCAGGATACAAAATTAATGCACAGAAATCTCTGGCATTCCTGTACACTAATGATGAAAAATCTGAAAGTGAAATCAAGAAATCATTCCCATTTAGCACTGAAACAAAAAGAGTAAAATATCTTGGAATAAACCTACGTCAGGAGACAGAACACCTGTATGCAGAAAATTATAAGACACTGATGAAAGAAATTAAGATGTTACAAATAGATGGAGAGATATACCATGTTCTTGGATTGGAAGAATCAACATTGTGAAAATGACTCTACTACCCAAAGCAATCTACAGATTCAATGCAATCCCTATCAAACTACCACTGGCATTTTTCACAGAACTAGAACAAAAAATTTCACAATTTGTATGGAAACACAAAAGACCCCAAATAGCCAAAGCAATCTTGAGAACGAAAAATGGAGCTGGAGGAATCAGGCTCCCTGACTTCAGACTATACTACAAAGCTACAGTAATCAAGACAGTATGGTACTGGCACAAAAACAGAAAGATAGATCAATGGAACAGGATAGAAAGCCCAGAGATAAACCCACACACATATGGTCACCTTATCTTTGACAAAGGAGGCAGGAATGTACAGTGGAGAAAGGACAGTCTCTTCAATAAGTGGTGCTGGGAAAACTGGACAGGGACATGTAAAAGTGTGAGATTAGATCACTCCTTTTCTTTTTAAAAAGAGTGAGTAAAACTTACCTCTTCATGTTATCTTGAATATTTTCCCTGTTTGAAATTTCATGGCCATTCCCTACCTCAGAATATTTTTTGAGGGCAGGTGTCCTTTACAGCCCTGAGTCCTTGTGAATGTTAAGTGACCATTAGCTGTGGAGTTCAAGCCCATTTCGCGGGAAATGGCCACACGTTGGCAGCATTTCTATATTTTGAACTCTGGGTTTTTGGGCAACAGAGCCTTCCTGGAAATTGTAGTAGGAGGCTGCAAATGAGAGTGGAATGTGCCAAGGCAAATCCCCAAGAGCTTATAACTCCTTACTTCTTGCTTGCTTTTTAAATGTAATTTTTATTTATCATCAGAGTAAATTAGATTAAAATGTTGTGCTTGTTCTAGGTGTACAGAATTTGGTTTATTTTGTCTATGTATCTATCTATTCATCTTTGGATCCTATCCCACGTAGGTTATTACAGAGTGTTGAGTAGACCTCTCTTGGTATTCCATAGGTATTTTGTGATTATATATTTCATTTGTATTCCTACATGTCTGTTAACCCCCATATCCTAATTCATCCATTCCTTACACCTTTCCATTTGCTTAAACATAATTTTCTTTTGTTAATCAATGCATGTCCTTCTCTGGGAAGTAAGTTCTTGGGTATCAATTTTTAGGTAACACCTAGAAGTGATGTCATAGGATATCTGTCTTTCGGTTTCTATCTTACTTCAACTTGGGGGATGATCTTTAGGTCCTTCTATGGACTGGTGCAAACGGCACTGTTTCATTCTTTTCCATGGCTAATATTCCATTGTGTACATTGAACTCTTCTTCTTTGTGTGTTGTTCTGTTGATGGATATTTCAGTTTCTGCCAAGTCTTGTCTATGGAAAATATTCCTGCAGAGCTTGATTGCCAGCCTGTGTCTTTTTGACTGTGCTCTGCTCAGGTGATAGGCCCATGAAAGGGCCTACCAGATCACATACTACCTCAATTTTTACATTTAAACGCACATCCATTCTGTTTTCACTACTGGCTATTACCAGTTTACATCTCCCAGCAGCCAGAGGGTACACAGTTCTCGGAAACCCCTTCAGCATTTATTCTTTGTAAGCTTTTTGCTGATGATCATTCTGACGGCTGTGAGGTGAAAGTTTCTGTAGATTGGATTTGCATGGCTTTTTTTAATTCCTTATGTTGAACTGTTTTCCATGCCTCTTTTTTTTAAAACAAAACAAAAGAAAACAAAACAAAAAAGACAAAGTGTGCATGAAATATGCCTGTTGAAATTGTCTTCTTGAAATGTTGACGTCTTTTGAATTTTCTGGTGGATTTATGACGCGAAAAATTTTTTCATGGCAGGTGTCATTCACAGGCCTGCATGTATTTTGAATATTTCGTGACCATTAGCGCTGGGTTTAAAGCAGCTGTTGTGGGAAACGGCCACAAGGTGGCAGCAGTTCTCCATTCACAAAGCTGTTTGCTAGGGCAGCAGCGCGTTTCTAGAAGTCGTGTTTCTAGTTTGTAAATTAGAATGGAATGTGTCAGGGAAAAGCCCCTTAAGTTTATGTTTCATTACTTCTTATTCTTTTTTTTAATTTAATTTTTATTTTTTAACAGAGCAAATTTGATTACACTGTTCTGTTTGTTCTAAGTGTGCAAGATGTGTTGCTTTTACACATATACATATATGTATTCTTCTTCAGATCCTCTTCCCATGTAGGTTATGACACAATGTTGACTATTCTTCTCTTGGTATGCCATAGGTGTTTGGTGATTACGTATTTCACGTGTGTTTTCATATCTCTGTTAAGCCCAATATCGTAATGTATCCAATCCTCACACCTTGCCATTGGTGAACCATAAGTTTGTTTAATGAATCTGTGATTGCCTTTCTCTGTGAAAATATCTTCATTGGTATCAATTTCTAGGTAACACCTATAAGTGATATGATAGGATAGGTGTCTTTCCCTTTTTCACTTACTACAAGTTGTGTCATTACTTCTAGACTCATCTATGGTGCTGCAAATGGCATTGTTTCATTTTTTCGCTAGCTAATATTCCATCTCTACAGGTAGCAGTTCTTCTTTGTCCACCCATGTGTTGATGGAGTTTTTGGTTACTTCCATATCTTGGCTATTGTAATACTGTGCAGTGCAGATTTGCCTGCCTGTGTCTTTCCAATTCTGTCTTCTTCGGTTATAGGTCCAGGAATGGGCCTGCTGGATCATATGGTAGCTCAATGTTTACCTTTTAAAGGCACCTCCATCTCTTCTCATTAGTAGCTCTTTCCAGGTGACACCCCTGTTAAAGTTAAAGGTATGCCTTTCTCCACAACAGCTTCAGTGTTCAGTGTTTGTAGTTTTCTTGCTGATGGTTTTCTGACGGGTGTGAGCTGATACCTCTTTGTGGCTGGATTTGCATAGTCTAATAATCCGTTCAATCTGGGTTTTAAGACATGTTCTTTTTTTTTTTCAAACTGTGGTTACAGCTCACTTTTTCAACTTTTTTTCTTAAAGTATGTGCCACATTTTACTATTTTTTGGCTGTTACCTCCCTCAAGGCATTTTGAGGCCAGGTTATATTTCCTTCCCTCCAGTACTTGTTCATATGAAGTGACCATTAGCACAGATTTTAAAGCTGCTCTTGCAGGTAACGGCCAGAGAGCAGCAGCATTTCAACGTTCTCCATTCTGCTACCTAGGGAAACAGACCTTCCTGCCAGTGGTGTTCTTCAGTTATAAAATGGAGTGGAATGTGCCCTGATAATTCCCAAAAGCTTATGTCGCCTTACTTCTGTTTGTTTTTTAAATTTAATTTATATTTTTTATTGGAGTAATATTCCTTTGTGTACATGGACCACTTCTTCTTTGTGCAATCCTCTCTTGATGGATATTTTCATTGCTTCCAAGTGTTGACTATGGTAAATATTGGTGGTGAGCAGGTTTACCAGCCTGTGATTTTTTGATTCGCATTTTCTCAAGTGGTAGGCCCAGCAGTGGGTATGCTTTTTTCACAGGTAGCTCAATGTTTCCCTTTTCACAGCACCTCCATTGTGTTTTCATTAGTGGCTCTTACCATGTCCCCCTTATAACTGAGGGTACGCATTTCTCCACAATCCCTTCAGCATTTATTGTTTGTGGCATTTTTTCTGCGGCCATTCTGACTGGTGTGTGCTGATAAGTTTTTGTAATTAGAGTTTGCCTGTCTTTAAAAAGTTCTGAAATTTATCATTTTTCAAGGCCTTTTTCTTTTCTGTTAAAAAAAAAGAAAAATGTGTGAGTACCATATACCTCTTGAAAGTCTCCTGTTGAAAGGTTCCCCTCCGTCAGAAAGTTCTGGTGGATTTTTGTCCCCAGAATTTTTCTTTTCAGGGCAGGTTTCATTTACAGGCCTGCAATGATTGTGAATATTTAATGACCATTAGCACTGGGTTTAAGCTGAGGTTGTGGGAAAGGGCCACAAGGCGGCAGCAGTTCTCCATTCACAAAGCAGGTTGCTAGGGCAGCAGAGCGTTTCTAGCAGTCTTGTTCTTAGTTTGTAAATTAGAATGGAATGTGTCAGGGAAAAGCCCCTTAAGTTTATGTTTCATTACTTCTTGTTCTTTTGTTTTAATTTAATTTTTATTTTTTAACATCAGATTTGATTACACTGTTCTGTTTGTTCTAAGTGTGCAAGATGTGGAGCTTTTACACATATACATATATGTATTCTTCTTCAGATCCTTTTCCCATGTAGGTGATGACACAATGTTGAGTATTCTTCTCTTGGTATGCCATGGGTGCTTGGTGATTACCTATTTCACGTGTGTTTTCATATCTCTGTTAAGCCCAATATCGTAATGTATCCAATCCTCACACCTTGCCATTGGTGAACCATAAGTTTGTTTAATGAATCTGTGATTGCCCTTCTCTTTGGAAATATCTTCATTGGTATCAATTTTTAGGTAACACCTGTAAGTGATATGATAGGATAGGTGTCTTTCGCTTTTTCACTTACTACAAGTTGTGTCATTACTTCTAGACTCATCTATGGTGCTGCAAATGGCATTGTTTCATTTTTTCACTAGCTAATATTCCATCTCTACAGGTAGCAGTTCTTCTTTGTCCACCCATGTGTTGATGGAGTTTTTGGTTACTTCCATATCTTGGCTATTGTAATACTGTGCAGTGCAGATTTGCCTGCCTGTGTCTTTCCTATTCTGTCTTCTTAGGTTATAGGTCCAGGAATGGGCCTGCTGGATCATATGGTAGCTCAATGTTTACCTTTTAAAGGCACCTCCATCTCTTCTCATTAGTAGCTCTTTCCAGATGACATCCGTGCTAAAGTTGAGGGTATGTCTTTCTCCACAACAGCTTCAGTGTTCAGTGTTTGTAGTTTTCTTGCTGATGGTTTTCTGACGGGTGTGAGCTGATACCTCTTTGTGGCTGGATTTGCATAGTCTAATAATCCGTTCAATCTGGGTTTTAAGACATGTTCTTTTTTTTTTCAAACTGTGGTTACAGCTTACTTTTTCAACTTTTTTTCTTAAAGTATGTGCCACATTTTACTATTTTTTGGCCGTTACCTCCCTCAAGACATTTTGAGGCCAGGTTATATTTCCTTCCCTCCAGTACTTGTTCATATGAAGTGACCATTAGCACAGATTTTAAAGCTGCTCTTGCAGGTAACGGCCAGAGAGCAGCAGCATTTCAACGTTCTCCATTCTGCTACCTAGGGAAACAGACCTTCCTGCCAGTGGTGTTCTTCAGTTATAAAATAGAGTGGAATGTGCCCTGATAATTCCCAAAAGCTTATGTCTCCATACTTCTGTTTGTTTTTTAAATTTAATTTATGTTTTTTATTGGAGTAATATTCCTTTGTGTACATGGACCACTTCTTCTTTGTGCAATCCTCTCTTGATGGATATTTTCATTGCTTCCAAGTGTTGACTATGGTAAATATTGGTGGTGAGCAGGTTTACCAGCCTGTGATTTTTTGATTCGCATTTTCTCAAGTGGTAGGCCCAGCAGTGGGTATGCTTTTTTCACAGGTAGCTCAATGTTTCCCTTTTCACAGCACCTCCATTGTGTTTTCATTAGTGGCTCTTACCATGTCCCCCTTATAACTGAGGGTACACATTTCTCCACAATCCCTTCAGCATTTATTGTTTGTGGCATTTTTGCTGCAGCCATTCTGACTGGTTGTGCTGATAAGTTTTTGTAATTAGAGTTTGCCTGTCTTTAAAAAGTCCTGAAATTTATCATTTTTCCAGGCCTTTTTCTTTTCCGTTAAAAAAAAACGAAAAATGTGTGAGGACAATATACCTCTTGAAAGTCTCCTGTTGAAAGGTTCCCCTCCTTCTGAAAGTTCTGGTGAATTTTTCTCCCCAGAATTTTTTTTCAGGGCAGGTTTCATTTACAGGCCTGCAATGATTGTGAATATTTAATGACCATTAGCACTGGGTTTAAGCTGCTGTTGTGGGAAAGGGCCACAAGGCAGCAGCATTTCTCCATTACCAAATCTGGTTATTGGGTAGCAGAGCCCTTCTGGAAGTTGTTTTCCTAGCTTGTAAATTTGAATGGAATGTGCCAGGAAATACCCCCATAAGTTTATGTCTCATTACTTCTTGTTCGTTGTTTTAATTTTTTTTTTTTTTTTCTTTTTGCGGTATGCGGGCCTCTCACTGTTGTGGCCTCTCCCATTGCGGAGCACAGGCTCCGGATGCGCAGGCCCAGCGGCCATGGCTCACGGGCCCAGCCGCTCCGCGGCATATGGGATCCTCCCAGACCGGGGCACGAACCCGTATCCCCTGCATCGGCAGGCGGACTCTTAACCACTGCGCCACCAGGGAGGCCCCTGTTTTAATTTTTTTAATCGAGGTAATGTTTAGAATGTTGTTTCTCCAAGGCGTACACACTCTGGTTGTTTTGCACATTATATATATATATATATATATAAATTCATGAACAGATCCTTTTCCCGTGTAAATTATTACATAGTGTTCTGTACATCTCCCTTCCTCTATGGTCAGTCTTTTTTTTATATGTATTTAATATGTATTTGTATACATATGGTAAACCTAATCTTTATTAATCCATTCCTAGCACCTTTCCTTTTAGCTAAGCATACTTTGTTTTCTATGTCTGTGAGTGTCTTTCTCTGTGGAATATGTTCATTTGTGTCTGTTGTTAGATAACACCTATAAGTGATATCCTAGGATATATGTCTTTTGCTTTCCGAGTTACCTCATGTTCTGTCATTATCTCTAGGCTCATCTATGGTGCCTGAAAGTACAGTGTCCTTCCCTGGGACATAGTTCTTGGGTATCAATTTTTAGGTAACACCTAGAAGTGATGTCATAGGATATCTGTCTTTTGGTTTCTATCTTCCTTCAAGTTGGGAGATGATCTTTAGGTCCTTCTATGGTGGTGCAAACGGCACTGTTTCATTCTTTTCCATGGCTAATATTCCATTGTGTACATTGACCTCTTCTTCTTTGTGTGTTGTTCTGTTGATGGACATTTCGGTTTCTTCCAAGTCTTGTCTATGGTAAATATTCCTGCAGAGCATGATTGCCAGCCTGTGACTTTTTGATTCTCATTGTCTCTGGTGAAAGCCCCAGTAGTGGACATGGAAAAAGGCTCAACATCATGAATTAATAAAGACATGCAAATCCAATCTACAGAAAGGTTCACCTCACAACAGTCAGGATAATCATTACTAAAAAATATACAAATGATAAATGCTGAAGTGTTATTATAGAACTCTGTACCCTCTACCTGCTGGTGGGATGTAAACTGGTAACAGCCTGTAGTGAGAACATACGGAGGTGAGTTTAAAGGAAAAAATTGAGCCACTGTATGATCTGGAAGGCTCACTCCTGCTACTATCACCTGAGAAGAGCAGAATCAAAAAGAAACAGGCTGGCAATCCTGCACTGCAGCAATATTTATCATTGCTAAAAGTTGGAAGCAACTAAAATGTCCATCAACAGATGAATGCACAAAGAAGTGTTCCTTGTACACAATGAATTATTAGCCATGGAAAAGAATGAAACAGTGCAATTTGCAACACCATAGAAGGAGCCAGAGATAATCACACAACTTGAAGTAACAATGAAACCGAAAGACAGATATCCTATGTTATCACTTATAGGTTTTACTTAAAAATTGATACACATGAAATTATTTCCAACAGAAGGACCTTCATGGATGAAGAAACCAAAATTATTTGTAACCAAATGGAAAGGTGTGAGGAATGTGTAAATTAGGATACGTGGGTTGACAGACCTATACTAATACATATGATAAATATAAATCACCAAAACCTAAGGAATACCAACAGAGGTCTACTCAACACTCTGCAATAACCTAGGTGGGAAAGGATCCAACAATCAATAGATACATATATATAATGAATGAGATTTTGTTCCCTAGAACAAACACAACATTTTTTATCAAGTTTGCTCTAATAAAAAATAAATTTAAAAAACAAGAAGGAGATATAAGCTGTTGGGGGTTTGCCTTGGCACATTCCACTCTAATTTGCAGCCTACTAATACGATTTCCAGGAAGTCTGTGTTGCCCAAGTACCCAGAGTTGGAAACGTAGAAATGCTGCCGCCTTGTGGTCTTTTAACGCAAGAGCAACTTTAACCCCACAGCTAATGGTCACTTAATATTCACAGGGACTCACGGCTGCAAAGGACACCTGACCTCAAGAAATGTCCTGAGGGGCTTCCCTGGTGGCACAGTGGTTGAGAGTCCACCTGCCGATGCAGGGGACACGGGTTCGTGCCCCGGTCCGGGAAGACCCCACAGGCCGTGGAGCGGCTGGGCCCATGAGCCATGGCTGCTGAGCCTGCGCGTCTGGAGCCTGTGCTACACAATGAGAGAGGCCACAGCAGTGAGAGGCCCGCATACCACACAAAAAATGTAGGCAGTGGGCAGAAAACTCAACACACAGCAAATTTTTCAAGAAGATCAGGGATAAGTTTTACTCATTCTTTTTTATTTTTTTAAAGGGGTAAGTTATACTCACATTTTTTAAGAAAGGAAAATGGATATAAGCTCAACATTAGGAATTATTAGACTAAAGCAAATCTAATCTACAAAAGGTTTCAACTCCCACTAGTCAAATGACCATCAGCAAAACGTCTACAAACAATAAATGCTGAAGGGGTTTTAGAGAACTCTGTGCCCTGTAGCAGCTGGTGAGATGTAAAATAGTAACAGACAATAATGAGAACAGAAAGGAGCTACGTTTAAAAGGAAAAAATGAGCTACCATTTGATCCAGAAGGGCCACAGCTGGGCCTATCACCTGAGAAGACCAGAATTGAGAAGACACAGGCTGGCAAAGCTGCACTGCAGCAATATTCACAATAGGCAAAACAAGGAAGCAAACAAAATGTCCATCAACATGAATGGACAAAGAAGAAGTGGTCCGGGTACACAATGGAATATTAGCCATTGAAAACAATGGAACACTGCTCTTTGCAGCACCATAGATTAGCCTAGATATAATCACAGAACATGAGGTAAGTTAGAAAGCAAAAGACAAATATAATATGATATCACTTATAGGTTTTATCTAACAACTGACACAAATGAACATATTTCCACCGAGAAAGACATTCATAGACTTAAAAAACCAACTATGCTTATCTAAAAGGAAAGGTGGTGGCAATGGATAAATTAAGATTAGGTTTACCATACGTATACAAATACAGATTAAGTACATATATCAAAAAGACCGAGCATATAGCAAGGGAGGTCTACAGAACACTCTTTAATCCTTTACATGGGAAAAGGATCTGTACATGAATAGATATATATGAGGTACAAATGAACCAGATTGTATACACCTAGGACAAACTATATTCTAATCATTACCCGATTAAGACAATTAAAACAACAAACAAGAAGTAATGAGACATAAACTAATATCGTATATCAAAAAGACCGACCGTATAGAAATGGAGGTCTATGTAAGACTCTGTAATAATTTACATGGGAAGTTGATCTATACATGAATATATATATATACATATATAATGTACAAATGAAAGGGAATTGTGCACCTAGAAAAACAATATTCTAATCATTACACCAATTAAAAAGTTAAAATAATGAACAAGAACTAATGAGACAAACTTCACGGGCTTTTTCCTGGCACATTCCATTCTAATTTACAACCTAGGAGCACAACTTCCAGAAAGGCTCTGCTGCCCTAGTAACCAGTTTTGGGAATGGAGAAATGCTGCCGCCTTGTGACCGTTTCCCACAACAGCAGATTTAGACCCAGTGCTAAGGGTCACTAAGTATTCACAATCATTGCAGGACTGTAAATGACACCTGATCTCCAACAAAATCCTGGGGGCGAAAATCGACCAAAAAATGCAAAATAGGGCAACCTTCCAAGAAGACAATTGCAAGAAGTATATTGTATTCACACTTTTTTCTCCTTTTTTTTAACAGAAAAGAAAAATGTGTGGGAAAATGATGAATTTTAGGAATTTTTATAGACTTGCAAACTCAAATTACAAACACCTATCTGCTCACACCAGTCAGAATGGCCATAACCAAAAATGCTGCAAACAATAAATGCTGAAGGGATTGTGGAGAAATGCATACTATCGGTTCTAAGGGGGAGGTGGTAAGAGACATTAATGAAAACACAATGGAGGTGCTTTGAAAAGGTAAACATTGAGCTACCAGTCAATGATGCATACACACGGCTGGGCCTATCACTGGAGAAAATGAGAATCAAAAAGTTACAGGCTGGCAGTCCTGCACTTCAGCAATATTTACCATAGCCAACACTTGGATGCAATGAAAATGTCCATCAACATAGGAATGCATAAAGAAGTGGTCCATTTAGAAAATGGAATATTACTCCATTAAAAAATATAAATTAAATTTACAAAACAAACATAAGTAAGGAGACATAAGCTTTTGGGTGTTTATCAGGGCACATTCCAGTTTATTTTATAAGCAAGGAACAGCACTGGCAGGAAGGACTGTTTCTCTAGGTACCACAGTGGGGAAGGTAGAAATGCTGCCGCTCTCTGGCCATTACCTGCAACAGCAGCTTTAAACTCTTTGTAATGGTCACTTCATATGCACAAGTACCCAAGGGCTGTAAATGAAACATGCCCTCAAAATGTCTTGATGGAGGTAATGGCCAAAATATTTCAAAATGTGGCACATACGTTAAGAAAACAATTTGAAGAATTAAGCTGTACTGACAGTTTGAAAAGGAAAAGCACATGCCTGAAAGCTGAATTTCAAGGGATTATGAGACACATGCAAATCCAACCACACAGAGGTATCAGCTCACAACACTCAGAATAATCATCAGCAAAAAAACTACCAACGATCAATGCTGAAGGGGTTGTGGAGAAATCCATACCCTCAATATGAAGTGGGACATAACCTGGTAAGAGCCACTAATGGGCACAGAAAGGAGGTGCCTTTAAAAGGGAAACATTGAGCTACTCTATGATCCAGCTGGTACATGTTCAGATGAAATATTAGCCAAGGAAAAAAATGAAACAATGTCAATGCAACACCATCCATGACTCCAGAAGTAGAAACTGAGAAAGCAAAACACACATATCCTATGATATCACTTATAGGTGTTACCTAAAAATTGGTACCAATGAAGATATTTCCACAGAGAAAGGCAATCACATATTCATTAAACAAACTAAAGTTTCACAAAATGGAAAGGTGTGAGGATTGGATACATTAGGATATTGGGGTTAACAGAGATATAGAAACACATGAGAAATATATAGTCACCAAAGACCTACGGAATACCAAGAGAAGACTAGTCAATATTGTGTCATAATCTACATGGGAAAAGGATCCAAAGAAGAATATATATATATGTATATATATGTTAAAAACCACATCTTGCACACCTAGAACAAACAAAACATTGTAATCAAATTTGCTGTAATGAAAAATAAAAATAAAATAAAGTAAATGAACAAGAAGTAATGAGACATAAACTTAAGGGGCTTTTTCCTGGCACATTCCATTCTAATTGACAACCAACAACACAACTTCCATTATGGCTCTGTTACCCTAGTAACCAGATTTGGTAAAGAGAAATGCTGCCGCCTTTGGACGTTTCACACAACAGCCGCTTTAAACCCAGCGCTAATGGTCACTTAATATTCAAAATAATTGCAGGCCTCTAAATGACAGCTGCCATCCAAAAACATCCTGTGATCATAAATTGACCAGAAAATACAAAATATGTCAACATTTCAACAAGACAGTTTCAAGAGGCATATTTTACGCACATTTTGGCTTTTCTTTTATTTTTCTTTAAAAAAAGGAATGGAAAAATGCTCAACATCAGGAATTGATTAAGCCAGGCATAGCTAATCTACAAAAACGTTCACCTCACAGCCATCAGAATGATCTTCAGCAAAAGTCTACATAGAATAAATGACGAAGGGGTTTTAGAGAACTGGGTACACTCTAGTTGCTGGGGGGATGTAAACTGCTGACGGCCAGTAGTGAGAACATAATGGAGCTGTGTTTAAAGGTAGAAATTGAGCTACCATGTGATCTGGTAGGTCCTTTGATGGGCCTATCACCTGAGCAGACCAGAATGAAAAAGTCACAGGCTGGCAATCCTACACTGCAGGAATATTTACCATAGCCAACACTTGGAAGAAACCAAAATGTCCAGCAACAGAAAAATGCACAAAGAAGAAGTGTCCATGTACACAATGCAATATTACACATGGAAAACAATGAAACAGTTCCAGTTGCACCACCATATAAGGACCTAGAGATGATCACCCAACTTGAAGACAGAAAGAAACTGAAAGAGAGATATCCTATGACATCACTTCTAGGTGTTACCTAAAAATTGATATCCATGAGCTTATTTCAAAGAGAAGGAAATGCATGGATTAAGAAAACAAAATTATATTTAACCAAATGGAAAGGTGTAAGGAATGGATGAACTAGGATATGGGGGTTAACACACATGTAGTAATACATATGAAATATATAACCACCAAATACGTATGGAATAGCAAGAGAGGTCTACTCAACACTCTGCAATAACCTACACTGGATAGGATCCAAAGATGAAAACATGGATACATTGATATGATGAACCAGATTCTGTACACCTAGGAGAAAACATTTTTATCAAATTTGCACTGATTATTAATAAAAATTAAATTTAAAAAAACAACAAGTAAGGAGATATAAACTCTTGGGGGTTTGCGCTGGCACATTCCACTCTAATTTGCACCCTACTAACATGATTTCCAGGAGACCTCTCTTGCCACAAACCCCACAGTTGGAAATGGAGAAATGCTGTAGCCTTGTGGCAGATTCCCGCAAAAGCAGTTTTAAACACACAGCTAATGATCACTTAACAGTCACAAGGACTCAGGGCAGTAAAGGACACCTGCCCTCAAAGACTGTTCTGAGGTAGAGAACGGCCCAAAAAATTCAAAACAGGCAAATTTTTCAAGAAGATAATATGAAGAGGTGAGTTTTACTCACTGTCTTTTTAAAAAAAGGAAAATGTAAAAACGCTCAACCTCATGAATTATTAGACTCATGCAAATCTAATGTACAAAAAGCTTTCAACTCACACCAGTCGAGTGACCATCAGCAGAAAATCTACAAACAATAAATGCTGAAGGGGTTTTAGAGAACTGTGTACCCTCTACCTGCTTGTGAAATGTAAAGTGGTAAGGGCAAATAATGAGAACAGAAAGGAGCTGCGTTTAAAAGTAAAACTTGAGGTACCATTCAATCCAGCAGGCGCACCACTGGGCCTTTCACCTGAGAAGCCAGAACCGACAACACACAGGCTGCAAATGCTGCACTGCAACCTTATTTACATTTGCCAAGACAGTGAAGCAACCAAAATGTCCATCGAAAGGTGAATGAATAAAGAACAGGTGGTCCATGTACACAATGGAATATTAGCCAAGGAAAACAATAAAGCACTGCTCCTTGAGGCACCATAGATGAGCCTGGAGATAATCACAAAACATGAGGTTAGTCGGAAAGCAAAAGACCTATATCCTATGATATCACTTATAGGCGTTATCTAACAACTGACACAAATGAACATATTTCCACAGAGAAAGATACTCACAGACTTAGAAAAGAAACTGCGTTCATCTAAAAGTAAAGGTGCGTGGAATGGATAAATTAAGATTACTGTTACTATACGTCTACTAATACATATTATATACATATATAAAAATGACCCACCAGGGCTTCCCTGGTGGCACAGTGGTTGAGAGTCCGCCTGCCGATGCAGGGGACACGGGTTCGTGCCCCGGTCCAGGAAGATCCCACATGCCGCAGAGCGGCTGGGCCCGTGAGCCATGGCCGCTGAGCCGGCACGTCCGAAGCCTGTGCTCCGCAATGGGAGAGGCCACAACAGTGAGAGGCCCGCGTACCGCAAAACAAACAAACAAACAAACAAAAATGACCCACCATATTACAAGGGAGGTCTACAGAACAATCTGTAATATTTTACATGGGAATAGGATCCGTACATGAATATATATATACAATGTACAAATGAACAAGATTGTATACACCTAGGAAAAACAATATTCTAATCATTACCCCTATGAAAAAAATTTTAAAAACCAAGAAGTAATGAGACATAAACTTATGGGGGTTTATCCTGGCACATTCCATTCTAATTTACAACCTAGGAACACGACTTCCAGAAAGGCTCTGCTGCCCTAGTACCCAGATTTGGGAATGGAGAAATGCTGCCTCCTTGCGGCCGTTTCCCACAACAGCAGTGTTAATCTCATTGCTAAAGGTCACTAAAAATTCACCAAACTTGCAGTTCTGTAAATAACACCTGCCCTCCAAAAAAATCCTGGGGTCGAAAATCGACCAATAAATTCAATGGAGGGCAACCTTCAAAGGGGACAATTTCAAGAAGTGTATTGTACTCACACTTTTTTCTTTTCGTTTTTTTTTAACAGAAAAGAAAAAGGCGTGGAAAAACGTTGAATTTTAGGAATGTTTAAAGACATGCAAACACAAATTATAACAACCCAACAGCTCACACCAGTCAGAATGGCCAAGAGCAAGAGTGCTGCAAACAATAAATGCTGAAGGGGTTGTGGAGAAATGTGTACGCACAGTTCTGAGGGGGACGTGGTAAGAGACAGTAATGAAAACACAATGGAGGAGCTTTGAAAAGGTAAACATTGAGCTACCATTCAATGAAGCATACCAACTGCTGGTCCTATTATCTGAGAAAGTGAGAATCAAAAAGTCACAGTCTGGCAATCCTGCACTCCAGCAATATTTTCCATAGTCAACAGTTGGTAGCAACGAAAATGTCCATCAACAGAGGAATACACAAAAAAGAAGTGGATCATGTACACAATGGAAGATTACTCCAATAATAAATATAAATTAAATTTACAAAACAAACATAAGTAAGGAGACATAAGCTTGTGGGTGTTTATCAGGGAACATTCCAGTCTAATTTATAAAAGAGGGACAGCACTGGCAGGAAGGTCTGTTTCCATAGGTATCAGAGTGGGGAAGGTAGAAATGCTGTTGCCCTTTGGCCGTTACCTGCAACACCAGCTTTAAACTCTGTGCTAATGATCACTTCATATGCACAAGTACTGCAGGGCTGTAAATGAAACCTGCCCTCAAAATGTCTTGACACAGGTAAAAGCCAAAGCATTTCAAAATGAGGCACATAATTCTTCAAGTAGTTTTCTTGAAGTAAGCTGTACTCACAGTTTGAAAAATAAAAGGACATGCCTGAAAGCTGAATTTCAAGGGATTATGAGACACATGCAAATCCAACCACACAGTGGTATCAGCTCACACCACTCACCATAACCATCAGCAAAAAAAACTAACAATGATCAGTGCTGAAGGGATTGTGGAGAAATCTGTACCCTCAATTTGAAGTGAGATGTAACCTGGTAAGAGCCACTAATGGGCACAGAATGGAGGTACCTTTAAAAGGGAAACATTGAGCTACTCTATGATCCAGCAGGCCCACTCATGGGCCTATAACCTAAGAAGACAGAATTGGAAAGACACAGGCAGGCAAATCTGCACTGCAGCAGTATTACAATAGCCAAGACATGGAAGCAACGAAAAAGTCCATCAACAGATGAGCAGACATAGAAGAACTGGTACATGTACAGATGGAATGTAAGCCAAGGACCAAAATGAAACAATGCCATTTGCAACACCATAGATGACCCCAGAAGTAATCATGCAAGTGGTAGAAAGTGAGAAAGCGAAAGACACCTATCCTATGATATCAGTTATATGTGTTACCTAAAAATTGATAGCAATGAAGATATTTCCACAGAGAAAGGCAATCACAGATTCATTAAACCAACTTATGGCTCACGAAATTGAAAGGTGTGAGGATTGTAAACATTAGGATATTGGGGTTAACAGAGATATAGGAACACATGTGAAATATATAATCACCAAAAACTACAGAATACCAAGAGAAGACTACTCAACATTGTGTTGTAACCTACGTGGCAAAAGGATCCAAAGAAGAATAGATATATGTATACGTGTAAAAGAACCACATTGTACACACCTAGAACAAACAAACATCGTAATGAAATTTGCTGTGATGAAAAATTAAAATTAAATTAAAAAAAGAACAGTAAGTAATGTGACATAAATATAAGGGGCTATTTGCTGGCACACTGCATTCTAAGTGACAACCTACAACACAACTTCCATTGGGGCTCTGTTGCCCTAGTAACTCTATTTGGTAAGGGGAAATGCTGCCACCTTCTGGCCATTTCACAGAACGGCAGCTTTAAACGCAGCGCTAATGGTCACATAATATTCAAAGTAATTGCAGGCCTGTAAACGACAGCTGCCGTCCAAATATATCCTAGGGTCGTCAATCGACCAGAAAATTGAAAAGACGTTAACATTTGTAGAAGACAGTTTCAAGAAGCATATTTTACGCACATTTTTGCTTTTCTTTCTTAAAAAAAAAGGGAATGGAAAAATGCTCAAAATCAGGACTGAATAAAGCCATGCATATCTAAAGTAAAGAAACGTTGACCTCACAGCCATCACAATGATATTCAGCAAAAAGTCTACAAAGAATGAATGCTGGGCTTCCCTGGTGGCACAGTGGT
The DNA here is from genome assembly GCF_025265405.1 of Mesoplodon densirostris. Taxonomy (NCBI): domain Eukaryota; kingdom Metazoa; phylum Chordata; class Mammalia; order Artiodactyla; family Ziphiidae; genus Mesoplodon; species Mesoplodon densirostris. The sequence continues at coordinate 138,517,283 of NC_082663.1, forward strand.
TGAGAGTCCGTCTGCCAATGCAAGGGACAGGGGTTCGTGCCCCAGTCCGGGAAGATCCCTCATGCCGTGGAACAGCCGGGCCCGTGAGCCATGGCAACTGGGCCTGCGCGTCCGGAGCCTGTGCTCCGCAATGGGAGGGGCCACAACAGTGAGAGGCCCGCATACCGGAAAAAAAATAATGAATGCTGAAGGGGTTTTAGAGAACTCTGTACCCTCTAGTTGCTGTGTGGATATAAACTGGTAACGGCCAGTAGTGAGAACATAATGGAGGTGCGTTTAAAGGTAAAAATTGAGCTACCATGTGATCTGGTAATTCCTTTGATGGGCCTAACACCTGAGCAGACCAGAATGAAAAAGACACAGGCTGCCAATCCTGCACTGAAGGAACTTTTACGATAGCCAAGACTTGGAAGAAACCAAAATGTCCAGCAACAGAAAAATGCATGAAGAAGAACTGTTCATGTACACAATGGAAGATTAGCCTTGAAAAACAATGAAACAGTGCTGGTTGCACCACCATATAACGACCTAGAGATAATCACCCAACTTGAAGACAGAAAGAAACTGAAAGAGAGATATCCTATGACATCCCTTCTAGGTGTTACCTAAAAATTAATACCCATGAACTTATTTCAAAGAGAAGGAAAAGCATGGATTAAGAAAACAAAATTATGTTTAACCAAATGGAAAGGTGTAAGGAATGGATGAACTAGGATATGGGGATTAACAGACATGTAGTAATACATATGAAATATATAACCACAAAATACGTATGGAATAGCAAGAGAGGTCTACTCAACACTCTGCAATAACCTACACTGGATAGGATCCAAAGATGAATACACGGATACATTGATATGATGAACCAGATTCTGTACACCTAGGAGAAACAACATTTTTAGCAAATTTGCACTGATTATTAATAAAAATTAAATTTGAAAAACAAACAAGAGGTAAGGAGATATAAGCTCTTAGGGGTGTGTCCTGGCACATTCCAGTCTCATTTGCAGCATACTATCACGAGTTCCAGGAAGGCTCTGCTGCCTAAAAAGCCACAGTTGGAAATGTAGAAATGCTGCCACCTTGTGGCCATTTCCCGCAAGAGCTGCTTTAAACCCACAGCTAACAGTCACCTAACATTCACAAGGACTCAGGGCTGTAAAGGACACCTGCCCTCAAAAATTGTGGTGAGGTAGGGAATGGCCAAAAAAATTCAAAACAGGCAAAATGTTCAAGAAGATACTATGAACAGGTAATTTTGACTCACTCTCTTTAAAAAAGAACGGAAAATGGATAAAAGCTCAACCTCATGAAATATTAGACTCGTGCAAATTTAATCTACAAAAAGGTTTCAACTCACACCAGTCGACTGACCATCAGCAAAACGTCTACAAACAATAAATGCTGAAGGTGTTTTAGAGAACTCTGTACCCTCTCCCTCCTGGTGAGATGCAAAGTGGTAACAGCCAAGAATGAGAACAGAAGGGAGCTGCATTTAAACATAAAAATTGAGCTACCATTCAATCCAGCAGGCCCGTCACTGGGCCTCTCACCTGAGAGACCCAGAATCGAGAAGCCACAGGCTGCAAAAGCTGCACTGCAGCCTTATTCACAATAGCCCAGACAGTGAAGCAACCAAAATGTTCATCATCAGGTAAATGGATAAAGAAGAGTTGGTCCATGTACACAGTGGAATATTAGCCATGGAAAACTATGAAACACAGCTCTTTGAGGCACCATAGATGAGCCTGGAGATAATCACAAAACATGGAGTAAGTCAGAAAGCAAAAGACCTATATCCTATGATATCACTTATAAGCTTTATCTAACAACTGACACAAATGAACATATTTCCACAGAGAAAGACACTCACAGCCTTAAAAAAACAAACTATGCATATCTAAAAGGAAAGGTGGTGGCAATTCATAAATTAAGATTAGGTTTATCATACGTATACAAATACAGATTAAATACATATATCAAAAAGACCGAGCATATAACAAGGGGGGTCTACAGAACAATCTGTAATAATTTACATTGGACAAGGATCTGTACATGAATAGATATATATAATGTACAAATGAACCAGATTGAGTACACCTAGGACAAACTATATTCTAATCATTACCCCGATTAAAACAATTAAAACAACGAACAAGAAGTAATGTGACAAACTCATGCAAGTTTTTCCTGGCACATTCCATTCTAATTTACAACCTAGGAATTCCAGAAAGGCTGTGCTGCCCTAGTAACCAGATTTTGGAATGGAGAAATGCTGTCGCCTTGTGGCCGTTTCCCACAACAGCAGCATTAAACCCAGGGCTAATGGTCACTAAGTATTGACAATCATTGCAAGCCTGTAAATGACACCTGCTCTCAAAAAAACTCCTGGTGTTGAAAATCGACCAATAAATTCAAAAGCGGGCAACCTTCCAAGAAGACAATTTCAAGAGTTATACTGTACTCATACTTTTTTCTTTTTTTTTAAGAAGAAAAAGGCATGAAAAAATGCTAAACATTATTAATTATTAAACACCAGCAAATCCAAATTATAAAAATATATCAGCTCGGGCCTCCCTGGTGGCGCAGTGGTTGAGAGTCCGCCTGCCGATGCAGAGGACACGGGTTCGTGCCCCGATCCCGGAGGATCCCACATGCCGCGGAGCGGCTGGGCCCGCGAGCCATGGCCGCGGGGCCTGTGTGTCCGGAGCCTGTGCTCCGCAACGGGAGAGGCCACAGCAGTGAGAGGCCCGCGTACAGCAAAAAAAAAAAAAAATATATATATATATATATATATATCAGCTCACACCAGTCAGAATGGCCATCAGCAAAACTTCTGCAAACAGTAAATGTTGAAGGAGCTGTGGTGAAAGGCGTACCCTCGGTTCTAAGTGGGATGTGGTAAGAGCAACTAATGAAAACAGAATGGAGGTGCCTTGAAAAGGTCAACATTAAGCAACCATTCAATCAAGCATACACACTGCTGGGCTTATCACCTGAGAATATGAGAATCAAAAAGACACAGGCTGGCAATCCTGCCCTCTTGCAATATTTACCATAGCCAACACTTGGAAGCAATGAAAATGTCCATCAACAGAGGAATGCACAAAGAACAAGTGGTCCATGTACACAATGGAATATTACTCCAATAAAAAATATAAATTAAATTTAAGAAACAAACATAAGTAAAGAATTAAGCTTTGGGGGCTTTTTCCGGGCACTTTCTACTCTAATTTATAACCAAGGAACACCACTGGCATGAAGATCTGTTTCCCTAGTTACCAGAGTGGGGAACGTAGATATGTTGCTGCCCTCTGGTTGCTACCTGCAACAGCAGCTTTAAACCCTGTGCTAATGATCACTTCATATGTACAAGTACTGCAGGGATGAATATGAAACCTGCCCTCAAAATGTCTTGATGCAGGTAAAGGCCAAAAAATTTCAAAATGTGGCACATACTTTAAGAAAAGAATTTGAAGAAGTAAGCTGTACTCAGAGTTTGAAAAATAAAAGGACATTGCTGAAAGCTCAATTTCAAGGGATTATGAGAGACATGAAATCCAACCACAAAGAAGTATCAGTTCACACCAGTCAGAATTACCATCAGAAACAAAACTACAAACAATCAATGCTGAAGGTGTTGTGGAGAAATCCATACCCTCAATTTGAAGTGGGATGTAACCTGGTAAGAGCCACTAATGGGCACAGAATGGAGGTACCTTTAAAAGGGAAACATTGAGCTACTCTATGATCCAGCAGGCCCACTCATGGGCCTATAACCTAAGAAGACAGAATTGGAAAGACACAGGCAGGCAAATCTGCACTGCAGCAGTATTACAATAGCCAAGACATGGAAGCAACGAAAAAGTCCATCAACAGATGAGCAGACATAGAAGAACTGGTACATGTACAGATGGAATGTAAGCCAAGGACCAAAATGAAACAATGCCATTTGCAACACCATAGATGACCCCAGAAGTAATCATGCAAGTGGTAGAAAGTGAGAAAGCGAAAGACACCTATCCTATGATATCAGTTATATGTGTTACCTAAAAATTGATAGCAATGAAGATATTTCCACAGAGAAAGGCAATCACAGATTCATTAAACCAACTTATGGTTCACCAAATGGAAAGGTGTGAGGATTGGATACATTAGGATATTGTGGTTAACAGAGATATAGAAACACATGTGAAATATATAATCACCAAAGACCTATGGTATACCAAGAGAAGACTACCCAACATTGTGTCATAACCTACATGGGAAAGGGATCCAAAGAAGAATAGATATATGTATATGTATGAAAGAATCACATCTTGCACACCTAGAACAAAGAAAACATTGTAATCAAATTTGCTGTGATAAAAACTAAAAATTAAACTAAAAACACGAACAAGAAGAAATGAGACATAAACTTAAGGGGCTTCTTGCTGGCACTTTACATTCTAATTTACAGCCAGAACACGACTTCTATTAAGGGTCTGTCATCACTAATAAAGCAGCCTTATAAGCAATGTTGAATGTAGCTTAAAAGAATTCTCACTAATTATTGATAGTAACAAGAAAACAAACAAAAGTAAAAATCTCACTGCACAAAGTATACATAGAGTAAGGTTAGTAGATCAAACACTTATTAAGCTTCTGAAAAGAACAAAAGAGAACAATAGTATTTTTTTAAAAAAAGAGAGGGCCCAGATAAATCAGAAATGAAAGAGAGGATGTTACAACAGACACCACAGAAATACAAAATATCCTAAGATACCCACAGGGTAATTCATGGTTCACACTGGACAAAGCCCACGCTCCATTCCCCTGTACATGAGTTACAGGAGCCTCAGGAACTGAGGAGGGATTCCCTGATGGGAGGCACAGGATAGAAGATGATACGCATTAACATGACTGCATTCTTCTTAAAGGTGCCTGAACTACATTCACACGAGATGGTTTTGTCCTGTATGAACACTGGCACCTGTAGTCGGAACTGCAGATCTTTGGCTTCACCACCTCTACTGACAGCATTAGCTTCACCTGCTGTGGACCGTCCTCTATAGAATTTGCAGAACCACAAATCATCGAAGCTTCACAGGACCCAGAGTCTGTGCGACTCCACTCAGAGTCTCAGAGTCTCAACTCCACTCAGACTCAGAGTCTCAACAGAGACTCCACTCTTAGAGGGCACACACAAAGTAGTGTACACATCAGGACTCAGGGGAAGGAGCAGTGACCCTGTAAGAGACTGACCAGAGCTACCTGCTAGCTTTAGAGGGTCTCCTGTAGAGGCGGGGTGTGGCTGTGGCTCACAGTGGGGACAACGACATGGGCAGCAGAAGTTCTGGGAAATACTCCTTGGCATCAGCCCTCCAAGAGTATGCCTTTAGCCCTGAGCAAGGTAAGCTCCAGTGCTAGGTCGCCTCAGGGCAAAAAACCAACAGGGAGGAAATCCAGGCCCATGCATCAGCAGACAAGTGGATTAAAGTTTCATTGAGCTCTGCCCACCAGAGCAACACCCAGCTCGACCCACCACAAGTCCCTCCTATTAGGAAGCTTGCACAAGCCTCTAAGATAGACTCATCCACCAGAGGGCAGACAGCAGAAGCAAGAAGAACTACAATTCTGCAGCCTGTGGAAGGAAAACCGCATTCCCAGAAAGATAGAAAACATGCAAAGGCAGAGGACTTTGTAACAGATCAAGGAACGAGATAAAACCCCAGAAAAAGAACTAAATGAGGTGGAGATAGGCAACCTTCCAGAAAAAGAATTTGGAATAATAATAGTGAAGATGATCCAGGACCTCGGAAAAACAATGGAGGCAAAGATCGAGAAGATACAAGAAATGTTTAATAAAGACCTAGAAGAATTAAAGAAAAAACACCTTGAAGAATTAAAGAACAAACAAACAGAGATGAACAATACAATAACTGAAATGAAAAATACACTAGAAGGAATCAATAGCAGAATAACTGAGGCAGAAGAACAGATCAGTGACCTGGAAGACAGAAAGGTGGAAATCACTGCCATGGAACAGAATAAAGAATGAAAATAAATGAAGACAGCCTAAGAGACCTCTGGGACAACATTAAATGCAACAACATTCACATTATAGGGGTCCCAGAAGGAGAAGAGAGAAAGGACCAGAGAAAATATTTGAAGAGATTATAGTTGAAAACTTCCCTAGCATGGGAAAAGAAATAGCCACCCAAGTCCAGGAAGCGTAGAGAGTCCCAGGCAGGATAAATCAAAGGAGAAAAATGTCGAGACACATGGTAATCAAATTGACAAAAATTAAAGACAAAGAAAAATTATTGATAGCAACAAGGGAAAATGACAAATAACATACAAGGGAACTCCCATAAGGTTAACAGCTGACTTCTCAGCAGAAAATCTACAAGCCAGAAGGGAGTGGCATGATAAAGTGATGAACGGGAAGAACCTACAACCAAGATTACTCCACCCAGCAGGGATCTCATTCAGATTCAACAGAGAAATCAAAAGCTTTACAGATAAGCAAAAGCTAAGAGAATTTAGCATCACCAAACTAGCTCTACAACAAATGCTAAAAGAACTTCTCTAACTGGGAAACACAAGAGAAGAAAAGGACCCACCAAAACAAACCCATAACAATAAGGAAAATAGTAACAGGAATATACATATCAATAATTACCTTAAGCATGAATGGATTAAATGCTCCAACCAAAAGACAAAGACCTGCTGAATGGATACAAAAACAATACCCATATATATGTTGTCTACAAGAGACCCATTTCAGACCTAGGGACACATACGAGTGAAAGTGAGGGGATGGAAAAATATATTCCATGCAAATGGAAATCAAAAGAAAGCTGGAGTAGCAATACTCAGATAAAATACACTTTAAAATAAAGAATGTTACAAGATACAAGGAAGGACACTACATAATGATGAAGGGACCAATCCAAGAAGAAGATATAACAATTACAAATATATATGTACCCAACATAGGAGCACCTCAATACATAAGGCAACTGCAAACAGCTATAAAAGAGGAAATTGACAGTAGCACCATAATAGTGGGGGACTTTAACACCTTACTTACACCAATGGAGATCATTCAGACAGAAAATTAATAAGGAAACACAAGCTTTAAATGACACAATAGACAAGATAGATTTAAATGACGTTTATAGGACATTCCATCCAAAAACAGCAGGTTACATGTTCTTCTCAACTGCACATGGAACATTCTCCAGGATAGATCACATCTTGGGTCACAAATAAACCTCAGTAAATTTAAGAAAACTGAAATCATATAAAGCAGCTGTTCCGACCACAATGCTATGAAATTAGAAATCAATTATAGGGGAAAAAACATAAAAAACACAAACACATGGAGGCTAAACAATACATTGCTAAATAACCAAGAGATCACTGAAGAAATAAAAGAGGAAATCAAAAACTACCTAGAGACAAATGACAACAAAAACACAATGTTCCAAAACCTATGGGATGAAGCAAAAGTAGTTCTAAGAGTGAAGTTTATAGCAATACATCCTACCTCAGGAAACAAGAAAAATATCAAATAAACAATCTAACCTTACACCTAGAGGAACTAGAGAAAGAAGAACAAACCCTAAGGTTAGTAGAAGGAAAGAAATCATAAAGATCAGAGCAGAGATAAATGAAATAAAAACAAAGATAACAATAGCAAAGATCAATAAAACTAACAGCTGGTTCTTTGAGAAGATAAACAAAAATGATAAACTTTAGCCAGACTCAAGAAAAACAGGGAGAGGACTCAAATCAATAAAATTAGAAATGAAAAAGGAGAAGTTACAACAGACACCACAGAAATACAAAGCACCCTAAGAGCCTACTACAAGCAACTCTATGCCAATAAAATGGACAACCTGGAAGAAATGCACAAATTCTTTGAAAGGGGTAAGCTTCCAAGACTGAACCAGGAAGAAATAGAAAATATGAACAAACATATCACAAGCAATGGAATTGAAACTGATTAAAAATCTTCCAACAAACAGAAGCCCAGAACCAGATGGCATCAGAGATGAATTCTATCAAACATTTAGAGAAGAGCTAACACCCAACCTTCTCAAACTCTTCAAGAAATTGCAGGGGAAGGAACACTTCCAAACTCATTCTATGAGGCCACCATCACCCTGATACCAAAACCAGACAAAGATACTACAAGAAAAGAAAATTACAGACCAATATTACTGATGAATATAGATGTAAAAATCCTCAACAAAATACTAGCAAACAGAATCAGGCAACACATTAAAAAGATCATACACCTTGGGCCTCCCTGGTGGTGCAGTGGTTGAGAGTCCGCCTGCCGATGCAGGGGACACGGGTTCGTGCCCCGATCCCGGAGGATCCCACATGCCGCGGAGCGGCTGGGCCCGCGAGCCATGGCCGCGGAGCCTGTGTGTCCGGAGCCTGTGCTCCGCAACGGGAGAGGCCACAGCAGTGAGAGGCCCGCGTACAGCAAAAAAAAAAAAAAAAAAAAAAAAAAAAAGATCATACACCTTGATCAAGTGGGGCTTATCACAGGGATGCAAGGATTCTTCAATATACACAAATCCATCAATGTGATACACCATATTAACAAATTGTAGAATAAAAACCATATGATCATCTCAATAGATGCAGAAAAAGCTTTTGAGAAAATTCAACACCATTTATGATAAAAACTCTCCAGAGTGTGGGCATAGAGGGAAACTACCTCAACATAATAAAGGCCATATATGACAAACCCACAGCAAACATCATTCTCAATGGTGGAAAACTGAAACCATTTCCTCTAAGATCAGGAACAAGACAAGGATGTCCACTCTCACCACTATTATTCAGCCTAGTTTTGGAAGTCCTAGCCACAGCAATCAGAGAAGAAAAAGAAATAAAAGGAATACAAATTGGAAAAGAAGAAGTAAAATTGTCACTGTTTGCAGATGACATGATACCATAGATAGAGAATCCTAAAGATGCCACCAGAAAACTACTAGAGCTAATCAATGAATTTGGTAAAGTTGCAGAATACAAAATTAATGCACAGAAATCTCTTTCATTCCTATACACTAACAATGAAAGATCAGAAAGAGAAATTAAGGAAACAATCCCATTACCATTGCAACAAAAAGAATAAAATATCTGGGAATAAACCTACCTAAGGAAGTAAAAAACCTGTACACAGAAAACTATAAGACACTGATGAAAGAAATCAAAGATGATATAAACAGATGGAGACATATACCATGTTCTTGGATTAGAAGAATCAATATTGTGAAAATTACTATACTACCCAAAGCAATCTACAGATTCAGTGCAATCCCTATCAAATTACCGGTGGCATTTTCTACAGAACTAGAACAAAAAGTCTTAAAATTTGTAGGGAGACACAAAAAACCCCAGATATCCAAAGCAGTCTTGAGGGGAAAAAAAAGAGGTGGAGGAATCAGACTTCCTGACTTCACACTATACTACAAAGCTACAGTAATCAAGAAAATATGGTACTGGCACAAAAACAGAAAGATAGATCAATAGAACAGGATAGAAATCCCAGAAATAAACCCACATACCTATGGTTAACTAATCTATGACAAAGGAGGCAAGGATATACAATGGAGAAAAGACAGTCTCTTCAGTAAGTGGTGCTCAGAAAACTGGACAGCTACATGTAAAAGAATGAAATTAGAACACTCCCTGACACCATACACAAAAATAAATGCAAAATGGATTAGAGACATAAATGTAAGACCAGGCACTATAAAACTCTTTAGAGGGAAACATAAGCAGAACACTCTATGAAATAAATCACAGCAAGATCCTTTTTGACCAACCTCCTAGATAAATGGAAATAAAAACAAAAATTAAAAAATGGGACCTAATGAAACTTAAAATCTTTTGCACAGCAAAGGAAAAGATAAAGAAGATGAAAACACAACCATCAGAATGGGAGAAAATATTTTCAAATGAGGCAAATGGCAAAGGATTAATCTCCAAAAAGCAGCTCATGTAGCTCAATATCACAAAAACAAGCAACTCAATCCAAAAATGGGCAGAAGTCCTAAATAGAAATTTCTCTAAAGAAGATATACAGATTGCCAACAAACATATGAAAAGATGCTGAACATCACTAATCATTAGAGAAATGCAAATCAAAACTACAGCAAGGTATCATCTCACAGCAGTCAGAATGGCCATCATCAAAAAATCTACAAACAATAAATGCTGGAGAGGCATTTATTGGAGAAAAGGGAACCCTCTTTCACTGTTGGTGGGAATGTAAATTGATATAGCCACTAGGGAGAACAGTATGGAGGTTCCTTAAAAAACTAAAAATAGAAGTACCATACGACCCAGCAATCCAACTACTGGGCATTTATCCTGAGAAAACCATAATTCAAAAAGAGTTATGTATAACAATGTTCATTGCAGCTCTATTTACAATAGCCAGGACATGGAAGCAACCTAAGTGTCATCGACAGGTGAATGGATAAAGAAGATGTGGCACATATATACAATGGACTATTACTCAGCCATAAAAAGAAACAAAACTGAGTTATTTGTAGTGAGGTGGATGGACTTAGAGTCTGTCCTACACAGTGAAGTAAGTCAGAAAGAGAAAAACAAATACCGTATGCTAACACAGTTATATGCAATCTAAAGGAAAAAAATTATGAAGAACCCAGGGGCAGGACAGGATTAAGGACACAGACATAGAGAAAGGATTTGAGGGCACGGGGAGGGGGAAGAGTAAGCTGGGACAAAGTGACAGAGTGGCATGGACATATATACACTACCAAATATAACATCAATAGCTGCTGGGAAGCAGCCACATAGCACAGGGAGATCAGCTCGGTGTTTTGTGACCACCTAAAGGGGTGGGATACGGAGGGTGGGAGGGAGATGCAAGAGGGAGGAGATATGGGGATATATGTATATGTATAGCTGATTCACTTTGTTATACAGCAGAAACTAACACACCATTGTAAAGCAATTATACTCCAATAAAGGTGTGTAGCAGGGTAACTGAGGACATGGGAAAAGACGTGACCCAAGAGTTGGCTCACCTAACAAGCTGGGTGCGTGAGAATGTTTCAGGACTGCAAGCAGTACTGATTGCTCTGGACACTGATCCACGCATGTCCTTGGTATAATTGGGAACATAAGAAAGTAAGGAGGTGCATTGCTTAGATGTTCAAGGACGACACAGCCTGTGAAAGAACCTTTTTGTTTTGGATAAAACTTAAATAAATATGCTGTAGTGGACTGAGGGCTTTGCTGTTTTGCCTGAGTGAGCTGCAGCCCTCTACCCCTGTGCTTTAACGCATACATCTCGTGTGTTGGACTCATTTTCATCCCTGACTGAACAACTACAACAAGGTGTAAAAGGAAAAAAAAAAGAAAGAAAGGCCAGAGATAAACCTACACACCTATGGTCAACTAATCTATGACAAAGGAGACAAGACTATACAATGGATAAAAGACAGTCTCTTCAATCAGTGGTGCTGGGAAAAATGGACTGCTACATGTTAAAGAATGAAATTAGAACACTCCCTAACACCATACACAAAAATAAATTCAAAATGGATTAGAGACCTTAATGTAAGACCGGACAGTATAAAACTCTTAGAGGAAAACATAGGAAGAATACTCTGACATAAATCGCAGCAAGATCTTTTTTGATCCACCTCCTAGAGTAATGCAATAAAAAAGAAAAATAAACAAATGGGAACTAATGAAATGTAAAAGCTTTTGCAAAGCAAACTGCAAACAAGACGAAAAGACAACCCTCAGAATGGGAGAAAATATTTGCAAACGAATCAACAGACAAAGGCTTAATCTCCAATATATATAAACAGCTCATGCAGCTCAATATTAAAAAAACAAACATCCCAATTCAAAAGTGGGCAGAAGATCTAAATAGACATTTCTTCCAAGAAGACATAGAGATGGCCAAGAAGCACATGAAAAGGTGCTCAACATCACTAATTAGAGAAATGCAAATCAAAACTACGAGGTATCACCTCACACCTGTTAGAATGGGCATCATCAGAAAATCTACAAACAACAAATGCTGGAGAGGGTGTGGAGCAAAGGAACCCTCTTCCACTATTGGTGGGAATGTAAATTGATACAGTCACTATGGAGAACAGTATGGACGTTCCTTAAAAAACTAAAAATACAATTACCATATGATCCAGCAATCCCACGACTGGGCATATACCCAGAGAAAACCATAAATCAAACAGACACATTCACCACAATGTTCATTGCAGCACTATTTACAATAGCCAGGTAATGGAAGCAACCTAAATGCCCACAGACAGACGAATGGATAAAGATGTGGTACATATATAAAATGGAATATTACTCAGCCATAAAAAGGAATGAAATTGGGTCATTTGTAGAGACGTCGATGGATCTAGAGACTGTCATACAGAGTGAAGTAAGTCAGAAAGAGAAAAACAAATATTGTATATTAATGCATATATGTGGAACCAAGAAAAATGGTACAGATGAACCGGTTTTCAGGGCAGAAATAGAGACACAGATGTAGAGAACAAACATGTGGACACCAAGGGGGGAAAGCCATGGAGGGATGGTGGTGGGATGAATTGAGAGATTGGGATTGACATTTATACACTTATATGTATAACATAGATAACCAATAAGAACCTGCTGTATAGAAAAATAAATTTAAAAATAAGTAAAATTTTAAAAATAAAACAGAAAAAATGCCTTCCCTTCCCATAGATGTATTTATATGAATGAATTATTTTCATGCTTATATCTATAAATACAAAAAAGAGGAATAAAACCTACCTTGAACCAAAAAAGAAAAAAAAGAAAAAAATCAGAACCCACCAGTTATACAGAGGAAAATCCTATCAGGGCACTTGCTCCAGTGGTAAACAACTGTGAAGTTGGTCAGAGGTGAGGAATTGTCTCCCATGCAGCCAGCAGCCAGCCCGCAAGGAGTGTCCTCATTGCAAAGCTGGGGGACCGTGCCGAGCGTCTGTGAGTAAACGTGAGCTGAGCCCCAGGCCAGCTGCTGCTGAACTGTTCCCACCTTTCCCAGGTAAAACACCTGAACGTGTGCAAGGACTTGAAAGCCTAGAGGAAGGGCCGTGGAGCCACACCAGCCACAGCACGCAGGCCGACTTGGTGCCTGCAGGCCAGCCAGGATGGTCCTGGCCCCGGGCACTCTTCCAGAAGCTTTCCACTTCCCTGCCTGAGGTGCCCCTCCTGTCCCAGCCCCCACTGCTTTTTCCTTCCTCACCTTTCCCCCGGGGAGAAATTCCAGCGGCAGGTATGGGTGACACATCCTCTTGTTTAGCTGGTGGCAGCCCGGCAATTCCTGCAGAAAGTCCAGCAGAGCCCCACTCACACTGGGCCACCCACAAAGCCATGGCCCCTCACTCACTCCCACCAGCACAGCCCCAAGACTGCTGACAGGGCAGAAAATATGGCGTCAGGCACAGCTGCAGGGGTTCTTGCTGCCTGGAGGGATATTTATATTGGCCTCAACAAAGGCACACCTGGGGAGGGCTGGCCGGCAGGGTCAGGCTGCCCAGGTCAGCCAATCCTCGCCTCTCAGGGGCTCACAGTTGCAGAAAATGGACCTTGCTGAACAGGCCGGGTCCAAGGAACAGGTGTGGGCTTCTGAGAGTGAGGATAGACAAGGGGCTTCAGCCTCAGCTTGTTTTCTAATCATTTTATCTGGCCCATGAGTGGGAGACAACTTCACGAAGACCCTCTCCTAATGAGAGGAACCCAGGAGTCAGGGAGAGGAGGGGTGGTGGGTGGAGACAGAGGCCTGGTGCCCCGGCTGCAGTGGAAGTCTCTGGAAGACCAGGCGGAGGGAGGTCGCACAGAGTGATGCCACGGGTCACAGACCTGTCGGAGCTGCTGTTTGTTAGTTCAAGTCCTGCTCTGAGGTGCTCTGTGTCAGCTCTAACCAATAGGTGGGCTGGGGGTGATCTGCAATGAGGGCTATGTGCACGGTTCCTGTGTGCCCAGGCTTGCTGGGTGCCTGCCCAGGTGAGCTCCATTCCTGGGGAGGGGCCTGACCACGAGAGCCCCATGGGCTGCTGGGTATCTGCCCAGGTGAGCTCCATATCCTGGGAGGGGCCTGACCACGAGAGCCCCGAGGGCTACTGGGTACCTGGTAAAGGACGTCAGGACAGTCATTGAAGCCATCAAGGATATACATCTAGTAGTTCCTAATTCCTACACCCTGCTGGTCATTCCACCATCCACCAGAACATGGTATTCTGTATTAGACTTAGATGATGCCTTCTTCTGTATTCCATTAGTCCCAGAGTCACAAGAAATTTTGGCTTGTGATTGGCAGGACTCAACATACAACGAAGACAATACTGCTGGGGCCATCCTGCCCCAAGGGTTCAAAAATTCCCACACCACCTTTGGGGAAATTTAACTAAAACCTAAAAGATCTACCTCTTGAGAAGGGAACTCTCCTTCAATATGCAGACAACATTCTGATCGCCAGCCCTACTAAGGAGGCCTCTGAACTACCTAGCCAATAAAGGACAGAAGGTGTCCAAGAAAAAGGCTCAAATATCACAGACTAAGGTGACCTGCCTGGACTGCATTCTCACAGATGGTCGGAGAAGCCCACCCCAGGAAAGGGAAGAAGCCATTTGCAGCCTTACCCCTTCTAAAACTAGAAGACAGCTTATGGGCTCCTGGGGAGGTCGGGGTTTGCTGCATCTGGATCCCTAAGTACAGTCTAACCGCTGGGCCTCTATATGAAACATTGAAAGGAAAAATGATGATCCTTTCAAATAGAATCCAGAAGCGGTCTTTCAAAAAGGGAAAGAACAGTCAATTCAGACCCTTGCCCTGGACCTCCCTAATTTAGCTAAACCCTTTGATCTTTACATTCCCGGTAGAAGGTGAATTGCCCTTGGAGTATTAGTGCAAAAACTGGGACCACTTGAACTGGAACAACTCAAGTATGCCATCCAGGTCGGAGAAGCTACGGTCACCAAGGGCTTGCCAGCTGCCCCATCCGGCCAGGATACTGGGGGTATCTAAAAACCTGGAAATCAGCAGCCCGCAAGGCTAGCTCCCTCCTAAGGGAAAAGGACCCCACGTGGTAATCCTAACCACCCATCATGCCCTGAAGTTTCAGGGGTCGCTCCATGGGCACACAGACCTCGAGAGAGGAGGCCCTCCAACTCCAACCTCCAGAGAGACAACCTGGGGCAATGGGTCCCCATGACGATTCGTGTGACCATCACTTGACCTGGAGCTTCTCTCAGAAAACAACAAGAATGTGCCCCAAAAGAGCAGACTACTGCTTGCAGGACTTACTGCACCCAGAGGGGAAATAATAAGCTTGGCGGGGGAACCGTAGATAATGCTGACACCATAGAAAAGCCTACAAACACCGCAGTGACGGTGGTCAGTGAGACCAGCTGGACTCCTGGCTACTTCAAAAGGCTGTTGACTCAGTGGCCGTCATGGTCCTGGATCACCACCGGCCCTGGACTGTCTGGGAGTTGAGCAGGCAGGGCTCTGACACCTGGTGCTGTTTGTACGTTAATTCAGGGGCCTAATTGAAGAAAGCGCAGACTACTGGTCAGAGCATCTAGGCTGGCAGAAACCGTCAGCCTAAGGAGGCCGAACAAATGTGGGGCGGGGTAAAACCGGCCCCCCAGCGTCTCTGCGCATCTCTTTCCTGGACCCTTAAAGGTTATTAGAATCTATAACACTTCCAGTGCTGGTGCTCAGGCGGACAAGCAGTGAGGCAGGAGGCCTGGGGACAATCAACCTCACCTGGAGGCTGCCGGGGAGGAGTTCTGCCCCTCCCCCCCGGGTAGGAGGACTCCCAACTCAGCACGAAGCAGTTACAGAAGAGGGGTCTGCACCCTCAACACCCCAAGAATGAGGAACGGGACAAAAGGCAGAGGAGGGGTTTGTCACCAGCCCATTAAAGCCCATTAAAAATTCCTGGGAGATAAAAATAGATTCTGGGCAATAAAATAAAGTCTCATCTTTTTTTCCTTTGTGCTTTTTGTAATTTCATGTGCTCCTAGGGTTCCACATGCAGAGGTCCCACACCCAGCGCTTCAGACCCGATTTCCTAGTGCAAAATGGCTGGGCTGACACCTCAGCTCGCGGGCCCCGTGCAGACTCCGCGACATAGAGCCTGAGCTCCAGCCAACCCAGCCCTCGAGAGCTCTACCCCCTCCCTCCCACTGACGCTGCCGGGATCCCTACACAGCAGCCCCACCCACAGCCCACGGAGGAGCACCCGCTCTCACCTCTCCATTCTCTGATCAAAATATAAAGTGTTCCTTTGCTTCTGAACCAAACTCAGTCTCAATCTGTTGACTCCAATGACACTGGGCAGGGGGACCCTTGTTGGGGCCCAGTCTGGAGGATCAGTAACAGAAATTGAGAACATTGTAACTTCAGTGAAGAGATGTGTGAACCAAACTGTAAGGAACGCAGCACAGTGTATAAGGCTTGTGTAAAATAAGATGTTTCTAACACTTCCATTTGATATTTCCATCACTTTATTATAAGCAAGGTCAGTGGAGGGTTATTGTATTATTTGTCAGGT
The DNA here is from genome assembly GCF_025265405.1 of Mesoplodon densirostris. NCBI lineage: Eukaryota > Metazoa > Chordata > Mammalia > Artiodactyla > Ziphiidae > Mesoplodon > Mesoplodon densirostris. The sequence goes on from NC_082663.1 coordinate 138,533,877, forward strand.
CAAGTTTAGAGAAATTAAGTGATTGCTTTCCCAGGATGTACATCTAATGATCTTGGCTGAAGCTTCAATCTTCTTTTGAATGCTTTTCCATTGAAAATTATACCATTCTTTCAGCTCCCCCATTTCTGTGGAATATAAAATCTTGTAACGTATTGTTACCAAAAGGGAAAGGTGCGGGGAGGGATAATTTAAGATTTTGGGATTAACACATACACAATGCTATGTATAAAATGGATAATCAACAAGGGCCTACTGTATAGCACAGGGAACTACACTCAATATTTTGTAATAACCTATAAGGGGAAATAATCTGAAAAAATAGATATGTATATCTACATCATCTACCAGGGCCACATAAAATGTAACTTAAGGGAGGCTGATGGTGACCACTTCTGACCCTCAATCATCTAAAGCTTGGACTCTGCCTACTGCCCAAGGCCCTTCATGAACATACATGCATGTACCCGTAGCTTAAAACTTCTCCAGTTTTGGGGTTCTGGGAGACACTGATTTGGAAAGATCCCTGGTGTTCCCCTTACTTGCAGAGGACCCTTCCTACGGCTGAAACATGCCTGTCACACCCAGAGGATGGTACACCATCTGATCGGGAAGAGTTTGGAAAAGGCACCTCATCTCCTCATCTCCAGGTGCTTGGTTTCCCTCCACCAGCCTCTTTCCGAACAATCTCCCCACTTAACGAAGTCAGCATTTTCAACATCCAGTTTTGCACAGTTTGGAATTTGTTAGGAGGATGAAGCGGAAGGGGGAGAACCATGAGAGACAAACCCTAGGTGTTTGGACAGGAAAATGCCACTTTAATTTCCATTTAGTAAGAGGAAATAACCAAAGGTTCACCTTGCCCCCGGAACAATAATAGGGCTTGAAGCAATGCTGCTGTTTTGTTGCTAGATCTCAAAGAAACAAGTTGAAAAATGGAGGTCAGGAGCACTGCAATTCACAAACCTGCAGGGTTTAAAATGATACCTATCATGGAAAAATGTCTTGAGGTAAGTCATGGAAAAGGAATTTAATGAAAGGCAGAATTTCAGGAAAGGAATTTCAAGAGGTAGATTGAACTAGCCTTTAAAGCACATGAAAAAGCAGCTGAACTTCACCAATAACACAGTTGTCCAAAAAGGGCATATGCGTTTTTCATATTCAGGAAAAACGCATATGCCCTTTTTGGCCAACAAAACAGGCTGGCAACGCAAATCAACACTACAAAGAGGTATCGATTCAAACCAGTCGGAAGGGCTATCCTCACAAAATGTAAAAACCAGAAATGCAGGACAGGGCTTGGAGAAAATGGAACCCTGCTACACTGATGGTGGGAATGTAAATTGCCAATGGCCAGGCTGCAGAAGTGTATTGTGTTTCCTAAAAAATTTTAAAAACAGAGATACAGAGCATACCACACTTGCACTCATGGGCGTATATCCTGTGAAAACCAAAAATCTACAGGACAAAAGCACCCCTAAGTTTAGTGCTTCTCTGTTTACAAAAGCCGCGAATTGGATACAACATAAATGTCCTTGGGGGACAAAAATGGATAAAGAAGATGTGGTACTTACAGACAATGGAATATACCTCAGCCAGGAAATCAATGAAATAAGGCCAGTTGGAGCAACTCGTATGGACTTAGGTACTATCATTCTAAGTGACATAAGTCAGACAGAAAAAGAGACTTATCATGAGCTATCACTTATAGGTGGAATCTAAAAATGGCTACACATGAACTAAATTACAAAACAGAAACAGAGTCACACATTTAGAAACCACACTTATGGCTGCTAAAGGTGAAAGGTGGGGTGGGGTGAGGCATAAACCACAAGGTTGAAATTAGCACAGATACGGTTCCAAACCAAATAGCTAATCGACAAGACCTACTCTATAGCTCAAAGAACTGGACTCACAATACTCTAGTCACCAGAAAATAATATATACGACTGGTAAGTGTAAGGCCAACTGGCCCGAGGCAGGGGAACGCAATCAGATTCACAGGTTGCATCAGACCGAAACTCTCCTGACCACCCAGTTCCAGAAACTGACCTGGAAACTCTCCGGACCACCCAGTTCCAGGGACTGACCTGGGGACCTTTCACCCGGCCCAGCCTTCCTGCCTTTTGAGGGGCGGGCCTAGCGGTCCCAAGACTGATGTAACCGGTGCCAGATATTGCCACGATACCCAAAGAGACCACCAAATAAGGAATACCCTGCGCCCTCCCAGATTCACCACACCCCTTTCCCTTCTTCCCCTATAAAATCTTGCCCAACCCTCGCCCGGGTGCGACTTCGCTGGCCCCTTTCTCTCGGACCAGTGAACCTCACCCGGGAGCGCCCCCTAATAAAGCTCACTTGAAGCTTTCCTCTGTTTCATGGTGCGGTTTATTAAGATCCGACCTTACAGTAAGGATCTAAAAAAGAACTTATTGAGGTCTATCTGTAAGTGAATCAAGAAGATGTACAGCAGCAAGAAACACAACATTGAAAACCAGCTGTACCCCATTATAAAAATAAATTACAAAAAAAAGACAGTGAGAGAGAGAGAAATTCCTACAGAATTCCTTCAGGGTCTCTGATGCAACCTGGATTGACAACATCTAGACCCACAGATAGATGGGACTTAAGGATGGACACTTGTTGAGTGAGAAAATTGGTGAGGATGGGCCAGCAAATGCAGCACCTTTAGAATAATACTGCCTGGCCCCATTCCAAGGGTCCCAAATCTCCAGGTGCAGGGGAACCTTCCTAGAGCTAAAATATGCACGGGACACACAGAGGATGGTACACCATCTGATCGGGAAGAGTTTGGAGAAGGCACCTCCTCTCCTAATCTCCTGATGCTCGGGTCCCAACTCCAGCCTCTTTTCTAACAATCTACTCGCCAGGGGAAGTCAGCACCTTCAAGAGCCTGTTTCACACAGTTTGGAATTTGTCTGGAAGATGAAGGGGAAGAGGGGAACAATGAGTGACGAGCCCGAGGTGTGTCTGAACAGGGACATGCCACTCTAATTTCCTATCAGGAAGAGGAATTGACCAAAGGCTCAGCTTGCCACCAAAACCAGAATACGGTTGGAAGCAATCCTGGAAAAATGCCTTGAGGTAAGTCACGAAAAAGGACAAGAAAACAAGGCAGGATTGCAGGAAGGGGTTTTCAAGAGGTAGATTGGACTCGCCATGAAAACAAATGGAAAGGGATAGAACTTCTTCCACGATGCCATTGGCCAAAAAGGGCGTATATGTTTTTCCTGAACATATTCAGGAAAAACGCATATGTGCCTTTTCGCCAACCAAAGAGGCATGCAGTGCAAATCAACACTACAAAGAGATATCACTTCACATCACTCTGAAGGCCATCCTCACAATGAGTAAAAACCAGAAATGAAGCATAGGGCATGGAGAAAAGGGAGCCTTTTTACGGTGACTGTGGGAAGGTAAATTGCCAACAGCACTCTGGAGAAGTGTATTGTGTTTCCCAAAAAAATCTCAGAAACAAAGCTACAGAGCATACGACACTTCCACTCATGGGTGTATATCTTGGGGAAAGCAACACTCGACAGGACACAGGCACCACAACGTTTAGTGCTGGTCTGTTTATAAGAGCCTTGACTTGGATACAACCGAAATCTCCTTGGAAGGAAAACATGGATAAAGAAGATGTGATACTTATGTACAATGGAATATAACTCAGTCATGATATCAATGAAATAAGGCCAGTTGCAGCAACTCAGGTGTGCTTAGGTACGATCATTCTCAGTGACATAAATCAGACAGAAAAAGAGACATAGCATAAGATATCAGTTATAGGTGGAATATCAACATTGCTACACATGAACTAAATGCCAAAAGAGACACAGAATCACACATTTAGAAAACACACTTATGATTGCTAGAGTGCAAAGGTCAATTGAGGTGAGGCATAAACCAGGAGTCTGAAATGAGCAGATACCTTTCCATAGACCAAATAGGGAATCAACAAAACTTATTCTAAAGCTCAAAGGACTGGACTCAGCACAATCTACACACCGAAAAGATTATATACGACTGGTAAGAATCCAAAAAAGAATTTATCGATGTCTCTCTGTAACGAATCAAGTGGATGTACAGCAGCAAGAAATACAGCACTGAAAATCAGCTACACCCCCTTATAAAAATAAATTTAAAAAAAAGACACTGAGTAAGAGATAAATTCCTACAGAATTCATTCATGGGCTGCGATGCAAGCTGGATTGAGCATATCTAAACACACAGCTGGATGGGACCTAAGGCTGGACACTCGTGGGGCTGAGAGGCTTGGTGAGCATGAGTTAGCTAATGCAGCCCCTTTAGAGTTATACTGCCTGGTCCTGATTCCATGGGTCCCAAATCTTCAGATGCAGGCCACCCTTCGTACAGCTAAAACATACATGGGACACCCAGAAGACGGTACACCTTTGGATAGGGAAGAGTTTGAGAAAACCACCTCATCTCCTCATCTCCTGGTGCTCGGGTTCCCACCTCCACCCTCTTTCCTAGCAATCGCCCCACTTGGGGAAGTCAGCACCTTCAACACCCTCTTTCGCACACTTTGGAATTTGTCCGGAGGATGGAACGGGGGGAACAATGAGAGACAATGCCTCGGTGTTTGGACAGGCACATGCCACTCTAATTTCCAATGAGGAAGAGGAATTGACCAAAGGCTCAGCTTGCCCTTGGAACCAGAATAGGGCTTGAAGCAATCCTGCTGTTTGGTGGCCAGTTCCTAAAGAAACAAGTTGAAAAGTGGAGCTCAGGGGCACTGCAATTCACAATCCTGCAGCATTGTAAAAGATACCTAATGTGGAAAAATGCCTTGAAGTAAGTCACGAGAAAGGACTTGAAAGCAAGGCAGAATTGTAGGAACGGGATTTCAAGAGGGAGATTGGTCTCGCCTCGAAAGGACATGGAAAGGGTGAGAACTTCTTCAACGACTTGGATACAACCGGAATCTCCTTGGAAGGAAAACATGGATAAAGAAGATGTGATACTTATGTAAAATGAAATATAACTTAGCCATGAAATCAATGAAATAAGGCCAGTTGCAGCAACTCGGGTGTACTTAGGTACGATAATTCTCAGTGACATAAGTCAGACAGAAAAATGAGATTTATCAGCAGATATCAGTTATAGGTGGAATATCAAAATTGCGACAAATGAAGTAAATGTCAAAAGAGACACAGAATCACACATTTAGAAAACACAATTATGACTGCTAGAGTGCAAAGGTCGGTTGAAGTGAGGCATAAACCAGGAGTTTGAAATGAGCACAGATACCGTTCCATAGACCAAATAGCCAATCAACAAGGCTTACACTAAAGCTCAAAGGACTGGACTCAGCACACTACACACCGGAAAAGATTATATACGACTGGTCAGAATCGGAAAAATAATTTATTGATGTCTCTCTGTAAGTGAATCAAGTGGATGTACAGCAGTGAGAAACATAGCACTGAAAATCACCTACACCCCATTATAAAAATAAATTCCAAAAAAAAATAGATAGTGAGTGAGAGAAAAATTCTTACAGAATTCGTTCAGGGGCTGTGATTCAACCTCAATTGAACACATCTAGACCCAGAGTTGGATGGGACCTAAGGCTGGACACTCATGGGGCTGAGAGGCTTGGTGAGGATGGCTCAGAAAATGCAGCCCCTTTACAGTAATATGCTTGGTCCCCCTTCCATAGGTCCCAAATCTCCAGGGGCAGGGGACTCTTCCTACACCTAAAAGATGCATTGGACACCCAGAGTATGGTACACTGTGTGACCAGGAAGAGTTTGGAAAAGGCACCTCATATCCTCATCTGTTGGTGGTCAGCTTCCCGCCTTGAGCCTCTTTCCTAACAATCTCCCCATTTGGGGAAATTAGCACCTTCAACATCCTGTTTCGCACAGTTTGGAATTTGTCCGGAGAATGAAGTCGAATGGGGGGGAACCAATAAGAGACAAGCCCTAGGTTTTTCAACAGGCACATGCCAATCTAATTTCCAATAAGGAATAGGGTTTTAAGCAATGCTGCTGTTTGTGGCCTGTTCCCCACAAAATATGAAAAATCCACCTCAGGGCCCTACAACGTTCAATCCTTCAGGGTTGTAAAGGATATCTATCATCGAAAAATGTCGTGAGGTAAGTCATCGAAAAGGACTTGAAAGCAAGGCAGAATTGCACAGAGGGATTTCAAGAGGTAGACTGGACCCACAGTTAAAGCACATGAAAAGAAGCGGAACTATGCCAATTATCCATTTGGCCAAAAAGGGCCTATGCGTTTTGTCCTGAATATATTCAGGAGAAAACGCATAGGCCCTTTTTGGCCAACCAAGCAAGCGGGCAATGCAAATCTGCACTACAAAGATGTCTCACTTCCCACCGGTCAAAAGGGACATCCGAAAAAGTGTAAAAACCGGATAGGCAGGGCCTCCCTGGTGGCGCAAGTGGTTGAGAGTCCGCCTGCCGATGCAGGGGATACGGGTTCGTGCCCCGGTCTGGGAGGATCCCATATGCCGCGGGGCGGCTGGGCCCGTGAGCCATGGCCGCTGAGCCTGCGCGTCCGGAGCCTGCGCGTCCGGAGCCTGTGCTCCGCAACGGGGGAGGCCACAACAGTGAGAGGCCCGCATACCGAAAAAAAAAAAAAAAAAAAAAAAAAAAAAAAAAAACCGGATAGGCAGGACAGGCCGTGGAGAAAAGGGAGCCATGTTACGCTGAGGGGCGGGATGTAAATTGCCAACAGCCACTCTGGAGAAGTGCATGGTGTTTCCTAAAACATCTAAAAAACAGAGCTACAGAGCCTAGGGCACTTCCACTCATGGGCGTATACCTTCGGAAAACTGAAAATCAACAAGACACAGCCACGCCAAAGTTTAGGGCTGCTCTGTTTACAAGAACCTCGACTTCGGTACATCTTTAATATCCCAGGAAAGAGAAAAATGGATAAAGAAGTTGTGGTACTTACATACGATGGAATGCCATGAAATCAATGTCATAAGGCCAGTAGCAGCATAATGAGTTGATTTAGGTTCGATGATTCTAAGTGAAATAAGTCACACAGAAAAAGAAACTTATCATAAGATACCACTTATAAAGGGAATGTAAACATGGCTACACATGAACTGAATTACAAAAACATAACAGAGTCTCACATTTAGAAAACACACTTATGCCTGCTTAAGGAGAAAGGTGAGGTGGGGTGATGCATAAACCAGAGTTTGAAATTAGCACAGGTACCGTTCCATAAACCAAATATGTAATAGACGAGACCTACTCCTTGCTCAATGAACTGGACTCAACACCCCCTATTCACCGCAGAAGAATATATCTGACTAGTAAGAATCTTAAAACCTATGTATTGATAAGTCTCCATAAGGGGATCAAGTGTGTGTAGAGCGATGTTAACACAGCAGTGAAAATCAGCTAAACCCCATTAGAAAAATAAACTTCAAAAACAAAACACAAAAACAGCGCAATTCTTACAAAATTCGTTCAGGGGCTCTGATGCAAACTAGATTGATGACATCTACACCCACAGCTGGATGAGACATAAGGATGGACCCTTTGGGCTGAAAGGATTTGTGAGGTTCGGTGAGCAAATGCAGACCCTTTAAATCAACACTGCGTGTTACCCATTCCATGGATCCCAACTCTCCAGGTTTAAGGGAATCTTACTACAGCTAAAACATGTGTGGGAAACCCAGAGGATGGTACACTGTGTGATCGGGAAAGGTTTCTAAAAGGCACCTCATTTTTCCACTCCTGGTGCTCGGGTTCGCCATTCCAACCCCTTTACTATCAATCTCCCCACTTGGAGAGTCAGCGCCTTTAACCTCCTGTTTCACAGAGTTTGCAAATTGTGCAGAGGATGAACGGGAAGAGGGGGAACCAATGAGAGACTAGCTGTAGGCATTTGGACGGGCACATGTCACTCTAATTTCCCATCAGGAAGAAGAATTAAACAAAGGCTCAGCCTGCAGCCCCGGAAGCAGAATAGGGCCTGAAGCAATCCTGCGGTTTTGCGGCCAGCTCGCAAAAAAGCGAGTTGAAAAGTGGAGCTCAGAGGCACTGCAATTCACAAACTGGCAGAATAATAAAGGACAACTATCGTCCAAAAATCTGTTGAGGGAAGGCAACGAGGCGGACTTGAAAGCGAGGCAGAATAGCAGGAAACAGATTTCAAGAGGTACGTTGGAATCGCCTTTAAAGCACAGGAAGAGGGGCACAACTTCGACAATGATGCACTTGGCCAAAAAGGGCGTATGCGTTTTCTCCTGATTCAGGAGAAAACGCATACGCCCTTTTTGGCCAAGCAAGCAAGCGGGCAATGCAAATCCGCACTACAAAGAAGTATCACTTCCCACCGGTCAAAAGGGACATCCACAAAATGTGTAAAAACCAGAAAGGCAAGACAGGCCCTGGAGAACAGGGAGCCTTGTTAACGCTGATGGGCGAGATGTAAATTGCCAACAGCCACTCTGGAGAAGTGCATGGTGTTTCCTAAAACATCTAAAAAACAGAGCTACAGAGCCTAGGGCACTTCCACTCATGGGCGTATACCTTCGGAAAACTGAAAATCAACAAGACACAGCCACCCCAAAATTTAGGGCTGCTCTGCTTATAAGAACCTCGACTTCGGTATACCTAAAATATCCCAGGAAAGTGAAAAATGGATAAAGAAGTTGTGGTACTTACGAACGATGGAATATCCCTCAGCCATGAAAGCAATGTCATAAGGCCAGTAGCAGCATAATGAGTGGATTTAGGTACGATGATTCTAAGTGAAATAAGTCACACAGAAAAAGAAACATCATAAGATATCACTTATAAAGGGAATGTAAACATGGCTACACATGAACTGAATTACAACAGAGGACGGAGTCTCAAATTTAGAAAACACACTTATGCCTGCTTAAGGGGAAAGGTGAGGTGGGGTGATGCATAAAACCAGAGTTTCAAATTAGCACAGGTACCGTTCCATGAACCAAATATGTAATAGACAAGACCTACTCCTTGCTCAATGAACTGGACTCAACACCCCCTATTCACCTCAGAGGAATATATCTGACTAGTAAGAATCTTAAAACCTATGTATTGATATGTCTCCATAAGGGAATCAATTGTGTGTAGAGCGGCATAAACACGGCAGTGAAAATCAGTTAAACCCCATTATAAAAATAAATTTCAAAAACAAAGCACAAACACAGCGAAATTCTTACAAAATTCGTTCAGGGGCTCTGATGCAACCTGGATTGACCACATCTACACCCACAGCTGGATGAGACATAAGGCTGGACACTTGGGGCTGAGAGGATTGGTGAGGTTACGTGAGCAAATGCAGACCCTTTAAATCAACACTGCGTGTTACCTATTCCATGGGTCCCAACTCTCCAGGTTTAAGGGAATCTTACTACAGCTAAAACATGCGTGGGGATTAGACATACAAGAATAGCTGAAGGGAGACTTCCGGGGAAGATGGCGTAAGATTAAGACGCGGAGATCACCTTCCTCCCAGAGATACACCAGAAATACATCTACACGTGGAACAACTCCTACAGAACACCTACTGAACGCTGGCAGAAGACCTCAGACCCCCCAAAAGGCAAGAAACTCCCCACGTACCTGGGTAGGGCAAAGAAAAAAGAATAAACAGAGACAAAAGGATAGGGACGGGACCTGCACCAGTGGGAGGGAGCCGTGAAGGAGGAAAGGTTTCCACACACTAGGAAGCCCCTTCGCGGGCGGAGACTGCGGGTGGCGGAGGGGGAAAGCTTCGGAGCCGCGGAGGAGAGCGCAGCCACAGGGGTGCGGAGGGCAAAGCAGAGAGATTCCCGCACAGAGGATCGGTGCCGACCGGCACTCACCAGGCCAGGAGGCTTGTCTGCTTACCCACCGGGGTGGGCGGGGCTGGGAGCTGAGGCTCGGGCTGTGGTCGGAGTGCAGGGGGAGGACTGGGGTTGGCGGCGTGAACACAGCCTGAAGGGGTTAGTGCATCACGGCTAGCCGGGAGAGAGTCCAGGGAAAAGTGTGGAGCTGCCGAAGAGGCAAGAGACTTTTTCTTCCCTCTTTGTTTCCTGGTGCGCGAGGAGAGGGGATTCAGAGCGCCGCTTCAAGGAGTTCCAGAGACGGGCGTGGGACACTGGGGCTGCTGCTGCCGCCGCCAAGAGGCCTGTGTGTGAGCGCAGGTCACTATCCACACTCCCCTTCCGGGGAGCCTGTGCAGCCCTCCACTGCCAGGGTCCCGTGATCCAGGGACAACTTCCCCGGGAGAACGCACGGTGTGCCTCAGGCTGGTATAACGTCACGCCGGCCTCTGCCGCCGCAGGCTCGCCCCGCATCTGCACCCCTCCCTCCCCCCGGCCTCAGTGAGCCACAGCCCCCGAATCAGCGGCTCTTTAACCCCGTCCTGTCTGACCAAAGAACACATGCCCTCCAGCGACCTATATGCAGAGGCGGGACCAAATCCAAAGCTGAACCCCGGGAGCTGTGCGAACAAAAAAGAGAAAGGGAAATCTCTCCCAGCAGCCTCAGAAGCAGCGAATTAAATCTCCACAATCAACTTGATGTACCCTGCATCTGTGGAATACCTGAATAGACAACGAATCACCCCAAATTGAGGAGGTGGACTTTGAGAGCAAGATTTATTATTTTTTCCCCTTTTCCTCTTCTTGTGAGTGTGTATGTGTATGCTTCTGTGTGAGATTTTGTCTGTATAGCTTTGCTTTCATCATTTGTCCTAGGGTTCTGTCCGTCCATTTTTTTTTCTTTTAATTTTTAAAAAAACTTTTTTCTTAATAATTATTTTTTATTTTAATAACTTTATTTTATCTTTATTTTATTTTATCCTCTTTCTTTCTTTTCTTTCTTTCTTTCTTCCCTTTCTTTCTTTCTTTTCTTCTTTTTCTCCCTCTTATTCTGAGCCGTGTGGGTGAAAGGCTCTTGCTGCTCCAGCCAGGACTCATTGCTGTGCCTCCGAGGTGGGAGAGCCAAGTTCAGGATACTGGTCCACAAGAGACCTCCCAGCTCCACATAATATCAAATGGCGAAAATCTCCCAGAGAGCTCCACCTCAATACCAAGACCCAGCTTCACTCAACGACCAGCAAGCTACAGTACTGGACACCCTATGCCAAACAACTAACAAGACAGGAACACAACACTACCCATTAGCAGAGAGGCTGCCTAAAATCATAATAAGGCCACAGAAACCCCAGAACACACCACCAGACGTGGACCTGCCCACCAGAAAGACAAGATCCAGCCTCATCCACCAGAACACAGGCACTAGTCCCCTCCACCAGGAAGCCTACACAACCCACTGAACCAACTTTAGCCACTGGGGACAGACACCAAAAACATTGGGAACTACAAACCTGAAGCCTTCAAAAAGGAGACCCCAAACACAGTAAGATAAGCAAAATGAGAAGACAGAAAAACACACAGCAGATGAAGGAGCAAGATAAAAACCCACCAGACCTAACAAATGAAGAGGAAATAGGCAGTCTACCTGAAAAAGAATTCAGAATAATGATAGTAAAGATGATCCAAAATCTTGGAAATAGAGAAAATGCAAGAAACATTTAACAAGGACCTAGAAGAACCAAACATGAAACAAGCAATGATGAACAACACAATAAATGAAATTTAAAATACTCTAGAAGGGATCAATAGCAGAATAACTGAGGCAGAAGAACGGATAAGTGAGGTGGAAGATAAAATAGTGGAAATAACTACTGCAGAGCAGAAGAAAGAAAAAAGAATGAAAAGAAGTGAGGACAGTCTCAGAGAACTCTGGGACAACATTAAATGCACCAACATTCGAATTATAGGGGTTCCCGAAAAAGAAGAGAAAAAGAAAGGGACTGAGAAAATATTTGAAGAGATTATAGTTGAAAACTTCCCTAATATGGGAAAGGAAATAGTTAATCAAGTCCAGGAAGCACAGAGAGTCCCATACAGGATAAATCCAAGGAGAAACATGCCAAGACACATACTAAACAAACTGTCAAAAATTAAATACAAAGAAAACATATTAAAAGCAGCAAGGGAAAAACAACAAATAACACACAGGGAATCCCCATAAGGTTAACAGCTGATCTTTGAGCAGAAACTCTGCAAGCCAGAATGGACTGGCAGGACATATTTAAAGTGATGAAGGAGAAAAACCTACAACCAAGATTACTCTACCCAGCAAGGATCTCATTCAGATTTGATGGAGAAATTAAAACCTTTAGAGACAAACAAAAGCTGAGAGAGTTCAGCACCACCAAACCAGCTTTACAACAAATGCTAAAGGATCTTCTCTAGGCAAGAAACAAGAGAAGGAAAAGACCTACAATAACAAACCCAAAACAATTAAGAAAATGGGAATAGGAACATACATATCGATAATTACCTTAAATGTAAATGGATTAAATGCTCCCACCAAAAGACACAGACTGGCTGAATGGATACAAAAACAAGACCCATATATATGCTGTCTACCAGAGACCCACTTCAGACCTAGAGACACATACAGACTGAAAGTAAGGGGATGGAAAAAGATATTCCATGCAAATGTAAACCAAAAGAAGGCTGGAGTAGCAACTCTCATATCAGACAAAATTGACTTTAAAATAAAGACTATTAGAAGAGACAAAGAAGGACACTACATAATGATCAAGGGATCGATCCAAGAAGAAGATATAACAATTGTAAATATTTATGCACCCAACATAGGAGCACCTCAATACATAAGGCAAATGCTAACAGCCATAAAAGGGGAAATCGACAGTAACACAATCACAATCATAGTAGGGGACTTTAACACCCCACTTTCACCAATGGACAGATGATCTAAAATGAAAATAAATAAGGAAACACAAGCTCTAAATGATACATTAAACAAGATGGACTTAATTGATATTTATAGGACATTCCATCCAAAAGCAACAGAATACACTTTCTTCTCAAGTGCTCAAGGAACATTCTCCAGGATAGATCATATCTTGGGTCACAAATTAAGCCTTGGTAAATTTAAGAAAATTGAAATTGTATCAAGTATCTTTTCCAACCACAACGCTTTGAGACTAGATACCAATTACAGGAAAAGATCTGTAAAAAATACAAACACATGGAGGCTAAACAATACACTACTTAATAACGAAGTGATCACTGAAGAAATCAAAGAGGAAATCAAAAAATACCTAGAAACAAATGACAGTGGAGATACAATGACCCAAAACTTATGGGATGCAGCAAAAGAAGTTCTAAGAGGGAAATTTATAGCAATACAATCCTACCCTAAGAAACAGGAAACATCTGGAATAAACAACCTAATATTGCACCTAAAGCAATTAGAGAAAGAAGAACAAAAAACCCCAAAGTTAGCAGAAGGAAAGAAATCATAAAGATCAGATCAGAAATAAATGAAAAAGAAAGAAGGAAATGTTAGCAAAGATCAATAAAACTAAAAGCTGGTTCTTTGAAAATATAAACAAAATTGATAAACCATTAGCCAGACTCATCAAGAAAAAAAGGGAGAAGACTCAAATCAATAGAATTAGAAATGAAAAAGAAGAAGTAACAACTGACACTGCAGAAATACAAAAGATCATGTGAGATTACTACAAGCAACTCTATGCCAATAAAATGGACAACCTGGAAGAAATGGACAAATTCTTAGAAATGCACAAGCTGCCAAGACTGAATCAGGAAGAAATGGAAAATATGAACAGACCAATCACAAGCACTGAAATTGAAACTGTGATTAAAAATCTTCCAGCAAACAAAAGCCCAGGATCAGATGGCTTCACAGGCGAATTCTATCAAACATTTAGAGAAGAGCTAACACCTATCCTTCTCAAAATCTTCCAAAACATAGCAGAGGGAGGAACGCTCCCAAACTCATTCTACAAGGCCACCATCACCCTGATACCAAAACCAGGCAAGGATGTCACAAAGAAAGAAAACTACAGGCCAATATCACTGATGAACAGAGATGCAAAAATCCTCAACAAAATACTAGTAAAAAGAATCCAACAGCACATTAAAAAGATCATACACCATGATCAAGTGGGGTTTATTCAGGAATGCCAGGATTCTTCAATATATGCAAATCAATCAACGTGATACACTATATTAACAAATTGAAGGAGAAAAACCTTATGGTCATCTCAATAGATGCAGAGAAAGCTTTTCACAAAATTCAACACTCATTTATGATAAAAACCCTGCAGAAAGTAGGCATAGAGGGAACTTTCCTCAACATAATAAAGGCCATATATGACAAACCCACAGCCAACATCGTCCTCAATGGTGAAAAACTGAAAGCATTTCCTCTAAGACCAGGAACAAGACAAGGTTGCCCACTCTCACCACTTTTTTTTTTTTTTTGCGGTACGCGGGCCTCTCACAGTTGTGGCCTCTTCCTTTGTGGAGCACAGGCTCCGGATGCACAGGCACAGCAGCCATGGCTCACGGGCCGAGCCGCTTCGCGGCATGTGGGATCTCCCCGGACCAGGGCACGAACCCGTGTCCCCTGCATCGGCAGGCGGACTCTCAACCACTGTGCCACCAGGGAAGCCCAGCAGCAATCTTCTACTGAAATGTGTGATTGATTACAAGTACCCTTCAGCAAAATCATATTTATGTAGGCCTCCCCCGTTACCTCTTCAGAACAGTTTCTCAGAGCTATCTTAGAGGCTCTCTCCCAGGCTATAGACCTCAGTAAGACACTGAATAAACTACACTCACAGTTCTTGCATTGTGCATTTTCATTCAAGTCAACATAATCCATAGCAGAAGGAAAGCAAACACAAGGGAGGTGTAATAAGCTGGCCCCTACAGTAAGTTACAGGGTCTCAGTCCTAGCAAGGCCTTCTGAAAAGCATGTAGAATATATCACTGAAAGGAAGAGGAAACCTTCATAGTGGTCTCCACCCCTGTTGCTCAAAGGCATTAGCTTTGTTGTATTGGCAGGCTGGGCAGCATGGGGTTGTTCAGCAAATGTCTCATGGAGTATCAGAGAAGCCTCATGGCTGAAAGGCAAAGAAAGATAGGTGATACCTCTGACTTGACATACTATCATATTGCATCTGTGTGCAGCTGGTGAGCACAACAATGGCTGGAGTGAAATGTGAACCAGAACTGGGCACAAGAGGATTCAAGCTGGGGCTAATATTTTATCTTTACAACAAAGCTCAAGAGTTTTACATTTTATAGTTTATCAACCTTTCCTTTATACTTTGTGTATTTTATATTTATTTCAAGAAGCACATTACCTAAACTTACATGTTTTGCTCTATTTTCTTCTAAAGTGTTTATACTTTTTTCCCTGAAGAAAACAATGTGCTTTTATTGTGACTGCATTCTGTTAATGTAATGATCTGTGTCAATGTGCTTATGTCATGTAATGCACTTTCCTGTCATTCTGTTTCTCCCCCAGCTTCACTGAGTTATAACTGACAAGTAAAAATCAGATAGATAGATAGGTAGAAAACAATGTGATGTTTTGGTATAAGTATGCACTGTGAAACAATCATCTCAGTCAAGCTAATTAACATATCTATTGTCTCACATATCTGCACTTTTCCTTTTGTGTGTGTGTGTGTGGTGAGAACACTTAAGGTCTACCCTCTTAGCAAACTTCAATTACACAATACATTATTGTTAACTATAGTCACATTGTTGTACATGTAGCTTTACTTTTAAAATGTGTCTTCCGGGTTCGAGCCCTGGTCTGGGAAGATCCCACATGCCACGGAGCAACTAAGCCTGTGAGCCACAACTACTGAGCCTGCGCGTCTGGAGCCTGTGCTCCACAACGGGAGAGGCCGTGACAGTGAGAGGCCCGCACACCACGATGGAGAGTGGCCCCCGGTCGCCACAACGGGAGAAAGCCCTCGCAAAGAAATGAAGACCCAACACAGCCATAAATAAATGAATGAATGAATGAATGAACAAACAAATAAATAAATAAATAAATAAATACCTTTTAAAAATGTGTCTTCATTACTTTTGGAATTTATTTGTATGATAGAAGGCAGAAATACAATGTTACCATGTGCATGGCTGTTTGTCCCAGCCAGGTTGACTAGTCCTTCCTTTCTTCAACATTTTCAATATCACAAGTTACATTTCCATGCATGCCTATGCCTGTGAGTGAACTCTATCCTGCATATACTACATCGATCAGTTTTATAGCTTTTTAATATCTAGTGTGGCAAGTTTCCTACGTTGTCAAATTTTTTCTGGATATTCTTTGATCCCTATTTTTCTTATACATTTAAAAAATTATCTTGCTCAGTTCTGTGAAAATCCCTGTCAGTATATTAATGACAATTGCATCAAATTTTAGTTTGAGGGGAGGAATAGATAGCATTGTCATGCCTTTGAAACTTCCCATCCATGAATATGACATATCTCCATCTTTCCATTCATTCAGGTCCTCTTTTGTATGGTATTTTACAACTTTTAATTTTTAAGAGATTCACTCCAGGTAAATATTGACAAAGAAAAACACACAAGTTAAATTTTATTCAGGGTCTTACTGAGGACTATAGCCCAGGAGACAACCTCTCAGATAGCTCTGAGGAACTGCTTCAAAGAGGTAGGGGAAGAAGCCAGTATATATGTGATTTTTTTTTTTTTTTTTTTTTGGCTAGGGAATGCACGTAGTCAAGTATACATCTTGGTAAAAGATTACTGCTAGTCATAAAGAACAGATATCTCAAGTTAATGATTAACGTGCTTTTCTATCTATGAGAAGATGAAAGAAACTGGGTTTATTAAAACTCTTCCTGAGCTACATCTAACTATCTAAGGAACCCGTTTGTCCAAAGCACAGAGCATCCTGTTGTCATCTTTAATTTCCTGTCTGAAACACAGAGTGCACTGTTGGTCAGTGACTGTAGTGGGTAAATCTTTGTAGACTTGGATGGTGAGAAAAATGTTCTTTGCTCTTCTTTTGTTTGCATACTTAATAACTTTTATTGCTACGATTAATGGGATTTTTAAAAATAAATTTATTCATTTATTTTTGGCTACGTTGGGTCTTCGTTGCTGTGCACAGGCTTTCTCTAGCTGTGACGAGTGGGGGCTACTCTTCGTTACAGTGTGTGAGCTTCTCATTGCGGTGGCTTCTCTTGTTGCAGAGCATGGGCTCTAGGTGCACGGGCTTCAGTAGTTGTGGTGCACGGGCTTAGCTGCTCCGCGGCATGTGGGATCTTCCCAGACGAGGGCTTGAAACCATGTCCCCTGCATTAGCAGGTGGATTCTTAACCACTGCACCAGCAAGGAAGTCCCTTGATTAATAGGATTTTATTACATTTTTAAATTGCAAGTG
This sequence comes from Mesoplodon densirostris, assembly GCF_025265405.1. Taxonomy (NCBI): domain Eukaryota; kingdom Metazoa; phylum Chordata; class Mammalia; order Artiodactyla; family Ziphiidae; genus Mesoplodon; species Mesoplodon densirostris. Next base: position 138,551,201 of record NC_082663.1, read on the forward strand.
CTTAGAAATACTGCTGTTTTGATTATTTAAACCTTTTATTTGGAAATATGTCATATGTACATAAAAGATGCAAGAATAAGAACAGTCTAAAGAATAATTCCATAACCCTCCCACCCCAAGATTTACCCATTGTCAACACTGACATTGACATTCTTGAAGACTATAGTCCCCTCCCCCTTTTAACAGAACTTCCTCATTTGGAGTTTGTCTGGTGTTTGCTGATGATTAAATTCCGGGTTCTCAACCAGAAACACACAGTAGTGATATTGGTTCCATCTCAAGTCATCTCACCTAAAAGCAGACATCCATCTGCTGATATTTTTTATTAGATGGTCAGGTACTGTCCAATTTCTGCTCTTTATATAGTTACTATTTTTCTTTTGCAACTGATTAGCCAACTGTAAAAAGATAATTTCAGACTACACAAGAATACTGCTTATCATTTAAATTTCCTATTAGGTTTTACCACCCATTGCTGCTTCATGCCTCACCCAATTTTAATTGTGATGGTTGGAACGAATGACTTCTTTCCAACTGCATGTGTTGATGTTTCTATATTGATTTTCTGTCCATCAACTTTACTTATTTTTTAGTTCTACTAGTGTGGAAAACCTCATGGAATTTTCCAAATTAATAGTTATATTGTGGGGTATTTATCTATTCAGATATTCCTCTTGACCACTGAAAGGTATACTCATAATCCAATTTTGAGATCTTAATGAACAGAAATTTTTCTTCTGTCTTTCCAGCTTAGCTGTGTTTTTGTAATTATATTTTATCCTGCATGTCAAGGTGTTTGTGGCAGAGAGGCAGTCTGCAATATCTCACTTCACTAAGATGCAAAAAAGCAAATATCAAGATCAGAGTTACTCAAAAGTGCTACTCCTAGACTAGAAAAAGACTTTGCACCAGAATATAAATCACATACTGCTTCCCTTATTGAAAAAGTCTTGTCATGAAAAAAGTCAGCTCATCTAAAAAGCATACTTAGTAATTCGATTGATTTACATTCTTGCAGAATCTCCTTACATCAACAGTCCATAGGCTATACTTTGACAAGCAGAGGTCTAGATGACTCATTTGAAAACGGAAGTGGTATTTCCATCCTGAAAAATTCCATGTGGTTTAAGAGTTGCTCCATGTGTGGAGAAGCAATCATTCAATATATATTAATGATTTAATGCTATGTGAAGTGTGGTAGATGAAATGCTCCTGGAATGTGATAAATCCAAGATAAGTTCTTATAACTGAAGGCAAAATGCATTTTCTACATAATACTTCTATTTATGAATATAGGCTCCCTCTACTCTTAAAACTTTCTTTTGCATGATTTCAACCTCCTGTCCTACCAGAGCTGAAATTTCAACCATCAGAGTTAGGATAAGACATTTTTTTCCTTATTCATTACAATTGAATCATTTGGCAAAGAGATTTTTTAATACATGAAGCAATTTAATTTATCTTTAGTAGTTTAGATAAATAAGTAAAAAGATTTCTAGGCATCCTCTCTTAAAATTAAGGAAAGGAAACAAGTTAACTCAATAAATACAATAAAGTTTTTCTATTTTCCAAATTTTAAACCAGCTAAAATACAATAAAATGAATTATTTTATTAGAAAATATAACTGTTCAAAGATTAAAAATAAATAAGTTGCTGCCACAAAATTGCAACATAATATACAGTTAACTCATTCTGTTATGGTCAGTTAAGAGAAAGATGGCAGGAGGAATGATACAGTCAAAAGTAAACAAAAAAAGAGGGAGGGGGAAGATATGAGGGAAAGGAGAGCTAGAGCAAAAAGAGAAAAAGAAAAAGTGCTTTATTGAATGAGTTAGTTACATGAGGTCACCAAGAGAAACAAATCCTCTGACTGAGGCACTATGGTGAGAAATGCGTAGTTTGATGATTTTATTGCCCTGGTGTCTTCAACCCAGACGTAAAGGAGATGCTCACATTCTCTAGGCAAAGGCACCATCAGCAAGCTTCCACTCTTCCTCACTGGACCAGAAGAATCACAGAGTGGTGGTCTTAACCCTGATGGAGGAGTACTCACTACCACTTATCCACACCTAGATGGCAGGGAAGGCAAAGAAACTTGGCGTCTGGCAGCCCTGCTTCCACCACTACCGAGCAGGCTCAAAGACAATGGTCAACTCAGGCTTTTCTTCTTGAAGTGTTTCTAATGCACGTTTTGTATCATAATTGAAATACATTCCACACAACCTGTAAAAGCAAATAGAGAAGCTTTGGATTGTATTCTTCAAATAAACACTTTCAGCTTTTGGCTTTAAAAATCTCATCTCCTCAGCCTCACACTTTTAAGCTTTCCAATGCTGCACTTCATGCCTAGTGTGGTTTCTGTGATATTCAATATTTTTAACCTTCAAGTTTGGAAATGTTTAAACATGTGCAAATACAGAGAGAATAGTATAATGAATCCCATTACCCAGGTTTGACAGTTAACAGCTCATGGCCAATCTTGTTTCGTCTATCACCCACCCACTCCTCACATCAGTGGATTATCTTAAACACAGCAGTTCATGCATCTATAAATATTTCAATGTGTGAAACTAAATGCAGACTTTTAAAACATAACTGCAATGCCATTATCACACCCAAAAAAGTTAACAATAATTTCTAAATATCAATATATGTCCAATCAGTGTTTAAACTTTCTCAATTGTCTGATAAAGCTTTTATATTATGTTCATTTAATCAGGAGCCATATAAAGTCCACACATTGGGAATTCCCTGGCAGTCCAGTGGTTAAGACTTGGTGCTTTCACTGCCATGGCCCAGGTTCAGTTGCTGGTGGGGGAACTAAGATCCTGCAAGCCGCACAATGCAGCCAAAAAGAAAAGATCCACAGGCTTGGTATGCCTCTCAAGTCTTCTTTGATATCAGTTCTTCCTCCTTCTCTTTTTTTAAATTTCCCTTGCAACTTAACTAAGAAATCATACCATTTGTCCTGAATCATTTCTAATAATCTTGATTTGGTTGTGTTATGGACTGTTTGTGTTCCTTCAAAATTCATATGTTAAAGCCCTAACCCTCAATATGATGGTATTTGGATATGAGGTCTTTGGGAGGTAATGAGGGTTAGATGAGGTCATGGGGGTGGGTCCTCATGATGGGATTAGTGCCCTTATAGTAAGAGATACCACAGCACACACACTCTCTCTCTCTCTCTCTCTCTCTCTCTCTCTCTCTCTCTCTCTCTCTGTGTACACGTGAGGACACAACAAGCCCAGAAGAGAGCTCTCATCAGAAACCAAATCAGCCAGTGCCATGGTCTTGGATGTTCCAGCTGCCAGAACTGTGAGAAATAAATGTCTATGATTTGTTTAAGGCACCTAGTCTATGCTATTTTGTTATGGCAACCTGAGCTCACAAGACAGGTTGACTGCATCCATGGGTTCCCCAGTCTATTTTGAGCCTGTCCCTTATAACTCCAGAGTGTCCTTCAGGGCTGGGTCAATCAGCCCACATACAGCAATGTCCCCAGCTTCATCCTGACCAATAATTCCTTTTGTTCCTATTTCTCTTAGCTCTGGAAATGGCTTTTATTGCAAGAAACATGTTCCACTGTGTCCACATAAGGATACAATGCTGATCTGAACTACTGTTTATTCAAACCTGTATTCCAATTGGTTCTCAGCCTTGAGGCCATGGACAAGGACAGAAATTTCTGGGCTAATAGAATTTATAAACTAGGGGTAAGATATAGATAATAAATAAACAAGAAAATGATATAGCATGTATTATGATGGTCAACACTATGGAGGAAAATAAGCAGAGAAGAGGAAAGGCATGCTGGGCTGTTATTTTCAGTAGGATGGTTACAGTCAGACTCACAGAGAAAACCCTGAGCAGAGAATTTAATGATGCACAGGAATAAGGCATGTGGATATCAAAGGGTGGAAGTTCCAGGCAGAGGGAACTGCAAGTGCATAGTTTCGGAGTGACAGTGTTTTTCGAAATAGCAAGGAAACCAGTGTGAGTGGAGCAGAAGGAACTAGCGTTAGAAGATGACTTTGCAAAAACAGCAGGAGCCAGATCACATGGGGCCTTAGACACTGCCATGAGTTTGTGGCTCTTACCTTGTGATAGAAGCATGTTGGTAGGAGTGATATGCTCTGACTGATGTTTTAGCTACATCCTCCATCTGCAATGGTAGATGCAGAGTAGCCTGGTGGAATGCTACCAGGACAATCCAGACAAGAGGTGACAATGGTTTGAACTAGGGTAGGAGCCATGAAGCTGGCAAAAAGTGGTCAATGAGTAGGCATGCTGTGAAAGCAGAGTTAACAGGACATGCCAGTGGATTGGATATGTGCATAAGGAAAAAGATGTGTCAAAGATGACACCAGGATTGTTTTGACCTGAACAATTCACACTGAGTTACCATTGACTGAGATAGGGAAGAAGCAGATTTTAGACAGAAGGGAACAGCACAGGTTTGGATTTGGACATGTGAAATTTGGGAGGCTTATTAGACATCCAAGTAGAAAGGTGAGACAAGCATTTGAACATGGAATTCATGGAGATATGAACTGGGGGGAGGGGAACAGCACATATATGATAAAACCAGAAGACTAGATGATGTAAACAAGGGAGAAAGTGTAAAGGAGAAAAATTAACCCAGTGATTGAGTCCTGGGGATTCAGTATGTAAAGGTCAGAATGATGAAGGGATGCCAGAGGAGACTGAGCAGAAACAGCCAATGTAGTAGGAGAAAATCCAGAGGATAGTGTGTTGACCCTAAAACCAAGTGAAAGAAATGTCTTTAGTGGAGACTGTGATCGTCAGAGCTGACAGAAGTTATGAAACTAATTAGGAAGCTTTTACTAGCAAGGTAATGTGTACCTCAGTGGTATCATTGATGATGGAAAGGAGCCAACAGTCCCAACACCCTGAAGACAGGCCAAAGTTTATGGAATTTCTAATCTTGATGTTTCTGGAGCACTTTCTATTTAGAAATTCTCCAAAACAAGACCAACAACACCCCTACTATGCAAGGACCTTTGCAATAAGGATGACCCATGGACAGGTCTAGTTCTACAAAGTATGATACCTTGCACAGAAATACAATTCTCTTTGGCTATTTCTCATTGGGACTTGTGTTTCTTTCAGGAATATGGATGAAAGGTCTTTTCACACCCAAATGAACCTTGATTATTCTAAATGTCTGGATGAAATTGAATACGTAGTTCATGACTCAATTATTGTATACATATATAAATCTGCAACTGGCCCAGGCCCAACCTCACCCAGAGTGCAAATGAAGCCAACCTGGATTTTGGAAACTGGCCAACTTTTCCTTAGCACTAGGAGCCCTGCCACACAAATCTCTACAGAGCACACTTACTTCAGGCTTTTCAGGAGGCAGCCCTGCTGTTTCAGCACTTCACAGAGTAGCATGACCCCCAGATCACCCAGGTCATTGTTGCCTAGGCTCAACTTTCGCAGGCTCTGGTTAGAAGTCAGAAGTGTGGAAAGACCCCAGCAGCAGTGTGAGGTGAGGCTGCAGTTGTCTAATCTGCAAGAAAGAAGGTGATTTCAAGAAAATGTCCCCTTAAATTATCCTCCACCGGTCTCCCAGATCTTAGCCTGTAATATTTCAAATGCAGGAAAGGCTCAGGATTAACAAGCTTGGAACTGCCTTATGTGCCAAGGGTTATCATTCTCTCCTCTTCAGATGAGAATATTTTTTCCAGTCCACTGGATTTTGCAGTTCAAATGATTAACAGCAGTATATGAAATGATTTTTCCCAAATTCTGTGTCTCCCCGCCCAGATTTTCCTAAAACACTAGTGCCATACCACCCCCACTCTTTTGTGGTAGAGAGATTTATGGTGAAAGGAACTTCAGTATTTACCTTTACACCATCTAAAAGTACAGCTCCCCCTAGTCCCATAATCCTGTAAGAAGCCAAGCCCTAGGAAGGCTCTCAGATATAGATGATCTCATCAACATTCCCCTCAACTATCCCCTTCCCTGTAGCCACCATGCATTCCCATCACTGTAATAAGCTCAGAGACTTACTCCAACACCTGAAGCTTGCAGTGGGCATGTAAGAGTCCCTTACAGAGTAGCTTGAACCCCACGTCTCCAAGAGCATTGCCCCGTAGGTAAAGGTGTGTGAGATTCTGGTTTGTGCTGAGCACCGAGCACAGAGCTAGACAACCACCTGACGTAATGCCAGAATTCACCAACCTGTAGAAGGAACAGGGAGAAGAATCCTCAATGCCCAGACTTCCTTGAACATTGCACAGCTGTCTCAACACAGGAACTTCATTTTATCTGAAAAGCTTCATGCTTCAACTTAAAGGCCAGCATCTTGGATATAATCTGAGGAGAGCATGACTCCCTATCTCTGGCCCCATAAAAGAGACAAATGATTTCTTAGCAGATGCTTTCCTGGGATCAGCAGAAGAGACAGAGCAAAAGCAAACTGATCCACATTCCCTCCACATTCCTCCTTCTTACACATATTCCCTCTGGCCATACATGTTCCTCACTACCACTTCTTCCAGAAAGACATCCCAGATTGTCTCTTACTAATAATTCTCATTATTATTATATTAACACTGCAGAGGCCTACCTTATTTGATTCTTATACCAACCAAGCAAGGTGGCAGTGCAGCTGTAACTATTGAATATTTTCTACAGATTAGAAAGCTGAAGCTCATCAAATCATGTGTTGCTTTTAAGGTCAAAGAGAGAATATTTGGTAGAGAGGGGACCCAGACTTACACCTTCTAGAGCCATCCCCTGCTCTATTGGCCCTTCTGTCCATTTCACACTAACTTCTGCCTTTTAAATGGCTTCTCAGAGTACAAAGCCCTAGGTTTGCATTATACGCAGTGGAACTAAGATTTTTGATGTACTACTCTTGGGTCAAGTTGAGAATATACTATCACCCAACAAGAGCATAAGGGCTCTGAAATAGAGAGCTGTGTCACTCCTGCATAGAAGCTCAGAGAGTAATACACAGTATGCAGAAAGTCACATGTGCTAGGCCTTCAACAAAGCTTTGATTTAAGAATATCTCATGTGGTCACATTTCTTTCTTAACAATGACATGTTTTTAAGTTACAAGGTGTCTTAGAATCAGAAAAAATAAAAATACAGAAAGAAGTGATTCAGGCAGCATAGCATGAACAGATGACCAAAAGGAAACAGAAATAATTATCCATCCACTAGTCTCCATCTTCCCAGTCAAGAATGAATTACAACAAAAAAGACTGAGTAAGCAAGACAAAGAGGGAAATGAAGCCCAAGAGGGATGAGCAATAACAATTGAGTGGTTTATAGTAAGTTCTTCTTTCTAGCTAAGGAGAATTTTATCAGAGGATCTTCAGTGGACATGCAGAAGGGATTTTTCAGGATTTCTGGCTGTCATAGACTGAATGTTTGTAGTCCCCTCTCCTCCAAATTTCATATGTTGAAAGCTTAATTCTCAATGTGATGGTATTATTGGGTTGGCCACAAAGTTCATTTGGGTTTTTCTGTAACATCTTACAGAAAAACCCGAAAGAACTTTTTGGCCAATCCAATAGAATGTGGGGGCTTTAAGATGTGATTAGATCTTGAGGGTAGAATCCTCATGATGGGATTAGTGCCTTTTTAAAAGAGACCCCAGTGAGCTGCCTCCCCACTATCACCATGTGAGAACACAGCAAGAGTGGCTGTATGCAAGCCAAGAATAGAGTCCTCACCAGGAACCAGGTGATCTACAGGTACCTTGATCTTGGATTTCCAGCCACCAGAACTGTGAGAAATAAATGTTTGTTGTTTGAGCCACCCAGTCCATGGTATTTTTGTTACTGCAGCCCAAATAGACTAAGACACTGGCAAAGATGAAGACCATTCCAGAAGACTAGAGATGGTCCTCAAAAAGGAAAAGACAGAATATTTTTAAAGTTACAGAATAGTAAGATTTACTACTATTTCCAGAAAAGGGCTAAAAAGTATTAGCAACAGATGTTTGAGGAGAAGTACACAGTGAAGTGGCAGCAATTACAAGTAGATAGGGTGGTTTTGTTAAGAATAAGTCACATTGGGATTATCAAAATGTTGGTAACCACTGAGACTGAGTGATGGGTACACAGAGTACATAATGAAATGTTTAGAAAATCAAACAACCAAGCCCTACCAACCAAACCACTAGATTAGAAGAATGTAACCAACATCATATATCTTGGTTTCACCCAATCCATTCGACTCAGATCTACATTTACTAAACAAAGATATCTTTCCATGTATTATATTGTTACTGATTTTTTAAAAATTTACTAATGATATGCCTTATGTCACAAAAATGTCTCAAAGAAAATTGAGGAAGAAGATTTAACATTTATTGAGTATCTACTAACTGCTTGGCTGTGTGATGATGACTTAAATAGGATTATCTCATTGAATTATTACAAAACCAAGATGCACGTGTTGTTTTTATAGCTATTTTTAAATAGAAAAACTGAGGATCAGAGAAATCAGTTGAAGAATAAGAAGGAGCTTTCTAGATGGACAGTAGGAATGGGAGAGTAAGGGTAACCTTCAGGCAAAAGGAAAATGGTATGCAAGGGTGAGGAAGGGTGAAAGAGTGGGCCAAGTTCTTAGAACTAAAACTTCAGTATGACTCAAAAGAGTGAAGGGTGTGGTAGGCAAGAAGGAAGAAGCAGCAATCTAGGGCTGATCAGGGATAGCCTTGTGTGCCAAGCTAAGATATATCAAATTTACCCTGATTTCAAAGAAGAACGTTTGAAGGTTTTTTGAGCAAAAGCCCAGTATTATCAAATTTGCATTTCAGAAAATTCCCTCTGTTGTTACGTAAAAGAAAGAAGAGAGGCAGAGGAAATTGAAAGTAAACACAAGATTAGAATTAGCCTCTGTTTAATTGTCAGCTCTCTAGAAAGTCCCACTATTCAACAAGGCAGAATAGAGAGGGCAAGAGGGCAGAATAGAGAGGGCAAGAAAAAGGAGAGGGGTGGGAAAAAAGTTACAAGAAATAAAGAATTTTGCAAATGCTTAGTGTGTGATGCTTGTGTGATATTGTGGAAGGGGCAGGGGCAATATGCAGCCAGAGAGAAAGACCTAAATTTCAAGAAAAGAAATGTTGGCTATACCTAACAAAATATAAAATGCCTAAAAGTTTTGCCTCATTAATTCCACTTGTAGGTATCTGTCTGAAAACAAATACACACACATAAAGTTGTATATATAAATATGCTTGCTGCAGAGTTATTTGTAATAGTGAAAAAATAGAAACTCATCCAAAGATTCATTATTCAATGAGCAGCCAAATATATTACCATAATGTATAGTATAGAGCATTATGCCAAAATCTGTAGATCTGTATATACCAGCATGGCAATGTGTCCACAATAAATGAAAAAAGTAAATCATGGAAAAATGGTGTCATAATGATTCCAGTTTGGATAGACAGAGTGTTTGGGGTTGAATCATGTCCCCCAACATTTCATATGTTGAATTCTTATCCCCCAGTACTTCAGAATATGGCCTTATTTAGAAATAGGGCCACTGAAGATGTAATTAGTTAAAATGAGGTCATTAAGGTAAGCCCTAACCCAATATGACTGATATCCTTATAAAAGGGAGATGTTTAAACTCAAAGATAGACACACACCAACACAGTGAGAACACCATGTGCAGATGAAGGCTAAGACTGAGGTGATACATCTATAAGCCAAGGAATGTCAAAGATTGCCAGTAAACCACCAGAAGCTGGAAGAGAAGTATGGAACATATTCTTCCTCACAGCTGTCAGAGGAACAAATCCTGCCAACACCTTGATCTTGGACTTTTAGCCTCCATTACTAAGACAAAATAAATTTTGTTTGGAACATTTTAACAATAGCAGAACATTCTTCTCAAGTGCACATGAAACATTTTCTAGGATAGATCATATGTTAGGCCACAAAACAAGTCTTAGCAAATTCAAGAAGATTGAAATTATACCAAGTTATACCATTCTTAGACCACAATGGTATGAAACTAGAAATCAATAACAGGAGGATAATTGAAAATCTCAAAAATACATGAAAATTAAACAATGCTCTTCTGAACAACTGATGGGTCAAAGAAAAATTATAGGAGAAATAAAATAGCTTGAGTCAAAAAAAATTAAAAACAACATACCAAAACTTATAGGATGCAGGAAAATCATTTCTAATGGGAAAGTTTCTAGCCATAAATGCATACATCAAGAAAATTGAAAGATCTTAATTAAACAACTAACTCTACACCTCAAGGAACTAGAAAAAGAGGAATAAACAAAGCCCAAAGTTAACAAAAGGAAGGAAATAAAAGATTACAGCAGAAATAAGTAAAATAAAAAGTAGAAAAATAATAGAAAAAAATAACAAACTAAGAGTTGGACCTTTGAAAAGATAAACAAACTTTACAAACCTTTAGCAAGAAATCTCCCCCCGCAAAACAAAAGGAGAGAGAGAAAGAAAACACAAATCAATAAAATTATAACCCAAAGAGGAGACATTAAAACTGATATCACAGAAATACAAAAGGTCATAAGAACTGCTATAAACAACTATAACAAACTGGACAACCTAGAAGAAATGGAAAAATTCTTAGAAACATACAAGCTATCAGGACTGAATCAGGAAGAAATAGATAATCTAACCAGATTAATTACTAGTAAGGAGATTGAATCAGAAATAAAAAAAACTCCCAGCAAAAAAAGGCCCAGGACCAGATGGCTTCACTAGTGAATTTTATTAAAAATTTAAAGAAGAATTAACACCAATTCTCCACAGACTTTTCCAAAACTCAAAAAGGAGAGAACACTCCCTAACTCATTTTATGAGGCCAGCATTACCTTGATACCAGATAGGACACTATAAGAAAAGAAAACCAGGGCTTCCCTGGTGGCGCAGTGGTTGAGAATCTGCCTGCTAATGCAGGGGACACGGGTTCGAGCCCTGGTCTGGGAGGATCCCACATGCCGCGGAGCAATTAGGCCTGTGAGCCACAACTACTGAGCCTGCGCATCTGGAGCCTGTGCTCCGCAACAAGAGAGGCCGCGACAGTGAGAGGCCCGCGCACCGCGATGAAGAGTGGCCCCCGCTCACCACAACTAGAGAAAGCCCTCGCACAGAAACGAAGACCCAACACAGCAAAAATAAATTAATTAATTTTAAAAAAGAAAAGAAAACCAGAGACCAATTTCCTTGATGAATATAGATGTAAAAATTCTCAACAAAATACTGGTAAACTGAATTCAGCAGCACATTATAAGAATCATGCAGGACTTCCCTGTTGGTCCAGTGGTTAAGAATCTGCCTGCCAATGCAGGGGACATGGGTTCAATCCCTGGTCCAGGAAGATCTCACATGCCACAGGGCAACTAAGCCCGTGCACCACGACTACTGAGCCTCTGCTCTAGAGCCTGCGAGCTGCAGCTACTGAGACCATGCACCACAACTACTGAAGCCCATGTGCCTAGAGCCTGTGCTCTGCAATAAGAGAAGCTAATACAATGAGAAGCCCATGCACCACAATGAAGAGTAGCCCATGCACCACAATGAAGAGTAGCCCCTGCTCACTGCAACTAGAGAAAGCCCATGTGCAGCAATGAAGACCCAGCACAGCCAAAAGAAAAGAAAAAAAAAGAATCATGCAATATGATCAAGTGGAATTTATCTCTGGGATGCAAGGATAGTTCAACATATGCAAATCCATCAATGTGATATATCACATTAATAAAATGAAATAAAAAATCACATGACCATCTCAGTAGATGCAGAAACGCATTTGACAAAATTCAACATCTGTTCATGATAAAAACTCTTAACAAATTAGGTATAGAAGGAACATACCCCATCATAATAAAGGCCACATATTACAAGCCCACAATTAACATCATACTCAACAGTGAAATGTTGAAAGCTTTTCTCTATAATCAGAAACATGACAAAAGTGCCCACCTTCCCCACTCCTATTCAACATAGTACTGAAAGTCCTAGCAAGAGCAATCAGGCCAGAAAAAGAAATAAATGTATCAGAATTGGAAAGGAAGAAGTAAAGTTGACTCTACAGATGACATGATTTTTATATAGAAAATCCTAAAGACTCAACCAAAAAACTGTTAGATCTAATCAATGAATTCAGTAAAGTTGCAGGATACAAAATCAACATACAAATGTCAGTAACATTTCATGTAGCATTGGTGGCATAGTGGTGAGCATAGCTGCCTTCCAAAACCCAGTAGCATTTCTATACACTAATAACATTATATAAAAAAGAAATAAAGAAAACTATCCCATTTACAGTAGCATCAAAAAACAATAAAATACTCAGGAATAAATTTAATCAAAGAGGTGAAAGATCTATACACTGAAAACTATAAGACACAAATTTAAGAAGACATAAACAAATGGAAAGATATCCCTTGTTCATGTATTGGAAGAATTAATATCATCAAAATGTCCATACTACTTGAAGACATCTACTGATTCAATGCAATCCTTATCAAGACTTCACTGGAATTTTTCACGGAAGTAGAAAAAGCACTTCTAAAATTTATATGGAACCATAAAAGTCCCAGAATAGCCAAAGTAATCCTGAGAGAGAAAAACAAAGCTAGAGGCATCATACCTCTTAATTTCAAAGTATATTGTAAAGCTATGGTAATCAAAACAGTATCATAGTGGCATAAAAACAGACAATAGACCAATGGAACAGGATCCAGGGACCAGAAATAATCCCATGAATATGCCGTCAACATATATTTGATGAGGAGCCAAGAATACTCAATGGAGAAGACTTCCATAAATGGTGCTGGGGAAATTAGATATTCACATGAAAAGGAATGAAACTAGACCCCTTTCATACATCACTCACAAAAATCAACTCGAATAGGATTAAAGACCTAAAGATAAGACCTGAAACCATAAAATTCCTGGAAGAAAATATAGAAAACAAAGCTTGTTGACATGGGTCTTAGTAATGATATATTTTTAATACGACTCCTAAAGCATTAGCATCAAAATTAAAAATAAACAAATGGGACTACATAAAACTAAAGCTTCTGCATAGCAAAAGAAATAACAAAATGAAAAGGCAGACTACAGAATGGGAGACAATATTTGCAAATCATGTATCTGATAAAAGGTTAATATACAAAATGTAAAGAACTCATATAACTCAATAGCAAAAAAGCAAATAATCCAATTTAAAAATGATCAAAGGGCCTGAATAGATATTTTTCCAAAGAAGATATTCGAATAACCAACAGGTACGTGAAAAGATGCTCAACAGGACTATTCACCAGGGAAATGTAAATTAAAACCACAATGAGATACTACCTCATGTCTGTTAAAATGGCCATCATCAAAAAGACAAGTAATAACTATAGATAACACTGCTGTATGGTATATTTGAAAGTTGTTAAGACAGTAATTCTAAAACATTTTTTGTAACTATATGAAGTGATAGATATTAACAGTGGTAATCATTTTGCAATATATGTATGTCAAGTCATTATGCTACACACCTTAAACTTGTACAGTGCTGTACTTCAATTATATGCCAATAAAATTGAAAGAAAAAAAGTAAAAATAAATGTTGCTTAAGCCACTCCTTTTGTGGTAATTTATTACAGTAGCCCTAGAAAACCAATACACAGAGTGTATTAAGATGGGTGGGTAGATGGACAGATAAATGGATGGATGATTGTTCATGTATAACAAAATGTCTGGAAGTTTGCTCATCAGCCTGCTGTAAATGGTTCTCTCGGGAAGTGAGCTGAAAAAGAGCTTTCAATTCTTACTTCATGTATTTGTATTATTTAACATTTTCACACTAAGCATGTATTACTTTTGCAATTAAAAAACACACAAGTAGGACTTCCAGTTTCCAGGCCAGCATGTAGAAAGCTTAGAAGTTGCCATTCCGTCCTAACAACAAGGTAAAAGCTGAACAAGCTGACAAATCAACAATACTTCTTAAATCCACGAGAAGTGTGGCCACAGCACAATTTGCTGCCCCCCAAATTGGGGAGACAGAGAGGCAAATACAAAGAATCATAACTTCCTGGATCAGAAACCCATGAGCTTAAACCTCCGTGGGAATCCCAGGGAGGAAAACCTGAATTGTAATTGACGAATTACAAGTCTGAACAATAAAAACACCAGAGGACCCCGTCATAAGGGGACCTGCATACTTTTGTGAGTTTTACCTTCAGGAGCTCAACCAAGTTCTCACATTAAATATCAGGGGAAAATCCCTCTGTGCTTTCAGTATGGGGAGGATTAAAGGAACCATTTTAAAATACAAGCAGGGCCTCCCTGGTGGCGCAGTGGTTAAGAGTCCGCCTGCCGATGCAGGGGATACGGGTTCGTGCCCCGGTCTGGGAGGATCCCATATGCCGCGGAGCGGCTGGGCCCGTGAGCCATGGCCGCTGGGCCTGCGCATCCGGAGCCTGTGCTCCGTAACGGGAGAGGCCACAACAGTGAGAGGCTCGCATACCGCAAAAAGAAAAAAAAAAAAAATACAAGCATACGTCAGAGATTTTGTCAGTTCGGTTCCAGACTACTGTAATGAAACAAATATCGCAACCAAATTAGTCACACGAATTTTTTGGTTTCCCAGTGCATATAAAAGTTATGTTTACACTATACTGTAGTCTATTAATTGTGCAATAGCAATATGTCTAAAAAACCCAATATGCATACATTAATTAAAAAATACTTTATTGCTAAAAAATGCTAACCATCATCTGAGCCTTCAGTGAGTCATAATCTTTGCTGGTGGAAGGTCTTGACTCAGTGTTGATGTCTGCTGACCAATCAGAATGGTGGTTGCTGAGGTTTAGGGTGGCTGTGGCGATGTCTTGAAATAAGACAACAGTGAACAACAAGGTCCTACTGTAGAGCACAGCGAACTAGATTCAACATTCTGTGATAAACCGTAATGGAAATGAATATGAAAAAGAACGTATACATATGTATAACTGAGTCACTCTGCTGTAGAGTAGAAACTAACACAACATTGTAAATCAACTATACTTCAATAATTTTTTTTAAAAAAGACAACCATGAAGTTTGCCATATTGATTGACTCTTCACTTGAACACTTAGAAGAATTGTAGGGTTATTAATTGGCCTAATTTCAATATTGTTGTGTCTCAGGGAATAAGGAGGCCCACTGAGAGGAAGAGAGATGACACAGGAATAGCTGATCTGTGGAGCAGTCAGAACACACACAACATTTATCAGTTAAGTTCACTGACTTATATGGGTGTGGTCTGTGGTGCCCCTAAAACAGTTACAATGGAACCATCAAAAATTGCTGATCATATGGATCACCATAACAAATATAATAATAATCAAAAAGTATGAAATACAGCGAGAATTACCAAAATGTGTCACAGAGACACAAAGTGAGGAAATGCTATTGGAAAATGGTGCGAATAGATTTGCTCAACACAGGGTTGCCACAAACCTTCAATTTGTAAAAATTGTAATGTCTGCAAAGCACAATAAAGCAAAGATCAATAAATTAATGTATGCCTATATACCAGAGCACTCTGTTCTTTTCAACAATACTTATCCTCAGGAGAAAATAGTTGCCCAAAGCCTAACCTGCTGGGATATTATTAGTCTAACTGATCTTAGGGAAGGGAAATACTCAGCTTCAGCCTACTCTAGGCATCCTGTTCTGCTAAGAAGGGAGGAAAAACACTGAGAAGCAGTTGAAAAGCACTGAGAATTCATAGTCCAGAGGTATAAATTCACTAAAAGACTGAAACCTAATCATAGGATTATAAAATGCTTCAACTCTTCCCACACTTCATTACCACATTACTAAAGTTCTATTTAGAGTACTTCCCTCTACACAGTACGTCATGTCCAGGATTCAAGAAGAAGTTACAAAACATTTTAAAAGACAAAAAATAAAGGTTGAAGAAACAGAGGAAACATCAGAACCAGAGTCAGATATGGCAGGAATGTGAAATTATCAGACCAGGCATTTAAAATAATTATAACTAATACCCTAAGAACTCTAACGGATTAAGTAAACAGCATGGAAGAACAGACAGGCAAAGTAAGCAGAGAGAGGACCAGTCTCTCCCATCAGGAAACCTTCACAAGCCTCTTAGACAGCCTCATCCACCAGAGGACAGAAAGCAGAAGCAAGAAGAACTACAATCCTGCAGCCTGTGGAAAAAAAAAACACATTCACAGACAGATAGACGAGATGAAAAGGCAGAGGGCTATGTACCAGATGAAGAAACAGGATAAAACCCCAGAAAAACAAATAAATGAAGTGGAGACAGGCAACCTTCCAGAAAAAGAATTCAGAATAATGATAGTGAAGATGATCCAGGACCTCGGAAAAACAATGGAGGCAAAGATCGAGAAGATACAAGAAATGTTTAACAGAGACCTAGATGAATTAAAGAACAAACAAACAGAGATGAACAATAAAATAACTGAAATGAAAATTACACTATAAGGAATCAATAGCAGAATAACTGAGGCAGAAGAACAGATAAGTGACCTGGAAGACAGAAGGGTGGAATTCACTGCTGCAGAACAGAATAAAGAAAAAATAATGAAAAGAAATGAAGACAGCCTAAGAGACCTCTGGGACAACATTAAATGCAACAACATTTGCATTATAGGGGTCCCAGAAGGAGAAGAGAGAGAGAAAGGACCTGAGAACATATTTGAAGAGATTACAGTCGAAAACTTCCCTAACATGGGAAAGGAGATAGCCACCCAAGTCCAAGAAGCTCAACGAGTCCATACAGGATAACCCAAGGAGAAACACATCGAGACACATACTAATCAAATTGGCAAAAATTAAAGGCAAAGAAAAATTGTTGAAAGCAGCAAGGGAAAAATGACAAATAGCATACAAGGGGACTCCCATAAGGTTAACAGCTGACTTCTCAGCAGAAACTCTACAAGCCAGAAGGGAGTGGCATGATATACATAAAGTGATGAAAGGGAAGAACCTACAACCAAGATTACTCTACCCAGCAAGGATCTCATTCAGATTTGATAGAGAAATCAAAAGCTTTACAGACAAGAAAAAGCTAAGAGGATTCAGCACCACCAAACCAGCTCTACAAGAAATGCTAAAGGAACTTCTCTAAGTGGGAAACACAAGAGAAGAAAAGGACCTACAAAAACAAACCCAAAGCAATTAAGAAAATGGTCATAGGAACATACATATCGATTACCTTAAACGTGAATGGATTAAATGATCCAACCAAAAGACACAGGCTTGCTGAATGGATACAAAAATCAGACCCATATATATGCTGTCTACAAGAGACCCACTTGAGACCTAAGGACACATAAAGACTGAAAGTGAGGGGATGGAAAAAGATATTCCATGCAAATGGAAATCAAAAGAAGGCTGGAGTAGCTATACTCATATCAGATAAAATAGACTTTAAAATAAAGAATGTTAAGAGAGACAAGGAAGGACACTACATAATGATCAAGGGCTCAATCCAAGAAGAAGATATAACAATTATAAATATATATTCATCCAACATAGGAGCACCTCAATACATAAGGCAACTGCTAACAGCTATAAAAGAGGAAATTGACAGTAACACAGTAAGAGTGGGGGACTTTAACACCTCACTTATACCAATGGACAGATCATCCAAAATGAAAATAAATAAGGAAACAGAAGCTTTAAATGACACAATAGACCAGATAGATTTAATTGATATTTAGAGGACATTCCATCCAAAAACAACAGATTACACTTTCTTCTCAAGTGCGCACAGAACATCCTCCAGGATAGATCACATCTTGGGTCACAAATCAAGCCTTAGTAAATTTACGAAAATTGGAATCATATCAAGCAGCTTTTCTGACCACAATGCTATGAGATTAGAAATAAATTACAGGGGAAAAAATGTAAAAAACAGAAACACATGGAGGCTAAACAACACATTACTAAATAACCAAAAGATCACTGAAGAAATCAAAGAGGAAATCAAAAAATACCTAGAGACAAATGTCAATGAAAACATGACAATCCAAAACCTATGGGATGCAGCAAAAGCAGTTCTAAGAGGGAAGTGTATAGCTATACAAGCATACCTCAAGAAACAAAAATGGCAAATAAACAATCTAACCTTACACCTAAAGGAACTAGAGAAAGAAGAACAAACAAAACCCAAAGTTAGCAGAAGGAAAGAAATCATAAAGATCAGAGCAGAAATAAATGAAATAGAAACAAAGAAAACAATAACAAAGATCAATAAAACTAAAAGCTGGTTCTTTGAGAAGATAAACAAAATTGATAAACCATTAGCGAGACTCATCAAGAAAAAGAGGGAGAGGACTCAAATCAATAAAATTAGAAATGAAAAAGGAGAAGTTACAACAGACACCACAGAAATATGAAGCATCCTAAGAGACTATTACAAGCAACTCTATGCCAATAAAATGGACAACCTAGGAAAAATGTACAAATTCTTAGAAAGGCATAACCTTCCAAGCCTGAAACAGGAAGAAATAGAAAATATGAACAGACCAATCACAAGGAATGAAATTGAAACTGTGGTTAAAAATCTTCCAACAAAGAAAAGTCCAGGACCAGATGGCTTCATGGGTGAATTCTATGAAACACTTAGAGAAGAGCTAACACCTAACCTTCTCAAACTCTTCCAAAAATTTGTGGAGGAAGGAACGCTCCCAAATTCATTCTATGAGGCCACCATCTCCCTGATACCAAAACCAGACAAAGATACTACAAAAAAAGAAAATTACAGACCAATATCACTGATGATTATAGATGCAAAAATCCTTAACACAATACTAGCAAACAGAATCCAACAACACATTAAAAGGATCATACACCATGATCAAGTGGGATATATCCCAGGGATGCATGGATTCTTCAATATACGCAAATCAATCAATGTGCTACACCATATTAACAAATTGAAGAATAAAAACCATATGATCATCTCAATAGATACAGAAAAAGCTTTTGACAAAATTCAACACCGATTTATGATAAAAACTCTCCAGAAAGTGGGCATAGAGGGAACCTACCTCAACGTAATAAAGGCCATATACGACAAACCCACAGCCAACATCATTCTAAATGGTGAAAAACTGAAAGCATTTCCTCTAAGATCAGGAACAAGACAAGGATGTCCACTCTCACTGCTTATTCAACATAGTTTTGGAAGTCCTAGCCTTGACAATCGGAGAAGAAAAAGAAATAAAACGAATACAAATTGGAAAAGAAGGAGTAAAACTGTCACTGTTTGCAGATGACATGATACTATACGAAGAGAATCCTAAAGATGCCACCAGAAAACTACTAGAGTTAATCAATGAATTTGGTAAAGTTGCAGGATACAAAATTAATGCACAGAATTCTCTTGCATTCTTACACACTAATGATGAAATATCTGAAAGAGAAATTAAGGGAACACTTCAAATTACCAGTGCAACAAAGACAATAAAATACCTAGGACTAAACCTACCTGGGAGACAAAAGACCTGTATGCAGAAAACTATAAGACACTGATGAAAGAAATTAAAGATGATACCAACAGATCAAGAGATATACCATGTTCTTGGATTGGAAGAATCAATATTGTGAAAATGACTATACTACCAAAAGCAATCTACAGATTCAATGCAATCCCTATCAAATTACCAATGGCATTTTTTACAGGACTAGAACAAAAAAATCTTAAAATTTGTATGGAGACACAAAAGTTCCCGAATAGCCAAAGCAGTCTTGAGGGAAAAAAACGGAGCTGGAGGAATCAGACTCCCTGACTTCAGACTATACTACAAAGCTACAGTAATCAAGACAATATGGTACTGGCACAAAAACAGAAACATAGATCAATGGAACAAGATAGAAAGCCCACAGATAAACCCATTCACCTATGGTTAACTAATCTGACAAAAGAGGCGAGGATATACAATGGAGAAAAGACAGTCTCTTCAATAAGTGGTGCTGGGAAAACTGGACAGCTACATGTAAAAGAATTAAATTAGAATACTCCCTAACACCATACACAAAAATAAACTCAAAATGGATTAGAGACCTAAATGTAAGACTGGACACTATAAAACTCTTAAAGGAAAACATAGGAAGAACACTCTTTAACATAAATTACAGCAAGATCTTTTTTGATCCACCTCCTAGAGTAATGGAAATAAAAACAAAAATAAACAAATGGGACCTAATGAAGCTTAAAAGCTTTGCACAGCAAAGGAAACCAAAAAGAAGATGAAAAGACAATCCTCAGAAAGGGAGAAAATATTTGCATACAAATCAACGGACGAAGGATTAATCTCCAAAATGTATAAACAGCTCATGCAGCTCAATATTAAAAAAACAAACAACCCATTCCAAAAATGGGCAGAAGACCTAAATAGACATTTCTCCAAAGATGACATACAGATGGCCAAGAAGCACATGGAAAACTGCTCAACATCACTAATTATTAGAGAAATGCAAATCAAAACTACAATGAGGTATCACCTCACACCAGTTAGAATGGGCTTCATCAGAACATCTACAAACAATAAATGCTGGAGAGGGTGTGGAGAAAAGGGAAACCTCTTGCACTGTTGGTTGGAATGTAAACTGATACAGCCACTATGGCGAACAGTATGGAGGTTCCTTAAAAAACTGAAAATAGAATTACCATATGATCCAGCAATCCCAATACTGGGCATATACCCAGAGAAAACCACAATTTAAAAAGACACATGCACCCCAATGTTCATTGCAGCACTATTTACAATAGCCAGGTCATGGAAGCAACCTAAATGCCCATTGACAGACGAATTGATAGAGGAGACGTTTTACATATATACAATGGAATATTACTCAGCCATAAAAAGGAATGACATTGGGTCATTTGTTGAGAAGTGGATGGATCTACAGACTGTTATACAGAGTGAAGTAAGTCAGAAAGAGAAAAACAGATATCGTACATTAATGCATATATGTTGAACCTAGAAAAATGGTACAGATGAACCGGTTTTCAGGGCAGAAATTGAGACAGAGATGTAGAGAACAAACGTGTGGACACCAAGGGGGGAAAGCTGAGGGGTGGTGGGGGTGGTGGTTTGATGAATTGGGCAATTGGGATTGACATGTATACAGTGATGAGTATAAAACTGATGACTAATAAAACCTGCTCTATAGAAAAAAAAACAAAAACCTGAGCCTAGCGGCTTAGGGGAGGGATGGAGTGGGAGGTTGGGGTTAGCAGATGTAAGCTATTATATATGGAATGGATAAACCACAAGGTCCTACTGTATAGCACAGGGAACTATATTCAGTATCCTATGATAAACCATAAAAAAAGTAAGCAGAGAGATGGAAATTTCAAGAAGGAACCAAAAAGGAAAGCTAAGATTAAAACAACAACAAAAAAAACAAAAAAATAATAACACTGTAACAGAAAAGAAGAATGCCTTTGATGGGATTGTTAGGAGACTGGGCATTGCTGAGAAAAGAATCTCTGAGCTTGAGGATATCTTAATAGGAAGCTCTAAAACTGAAAGCAAACAGAAAAAAAGATGGAAAATAAAACGCAGAATATCCAAGAACTGTGGAATAACTATAAAAGTTGCCACATGAGTGTAACACACACATAATGGAAATACCAGAAGGAGAAGAGAATGGAACAGAAGAATTACAGGAAACAAATATGACCAAAAATTTTCACTAAGTTAATGTCAGATGCCAAATCACAGATCCAGAGAATGCCAAGCAATATAGATACCAAAAAAAATGGGGAAAAAAACTATAGCTAGGCATATCATTTTCAGAACACAAAAAATCAAAGGTAAAGGAAAAATCCTGAAAGAAGCCAGAGGGGGGAAAATACTTTTTCTGTTTAGGAGCAAAGATAAGAATTACAACTGACTTATTCTCAGAAATCATGCAAACAAGAAAAGAATGGAGTGAAATATTTAGTGTTGAGAGAAAAAAAATCCTAGAATTCTGAACCCTGTGAAATTAGCCATCAAAAATGAATATTATTCAGCCTTTGTTTCTCACACAAACAAAAATTGAGGGTATTTGTCGCCAACAGAACACCTTGCAAGAGATGAAATGTTACTTTAAAAAGTTCTTTAGAGAGAAGGAAAATAATATACGTCAGATGTGCATAAAGAAAGGAAGAGCACCAGAGAAGGAACAAGTGAAGATTAAATAAAAACTTTTATTTTTCTTATTCTTAATTGATCAGACAGATAACATCATGTTCAAAATAAGAGCAACAATGTATTCAATGATTTATATTTATGTGTATATATATCCTTATATATAAATTGAATGAATGACAGCAATTATACAAGGGACAGAAAGGAGGAATTAGGATTACTTTGTTATTATAAGGTACTCATACTGTGAAGTGACATAGGG
Source organism: Mesoplodon densirostris (assembly GCF_025265405.1). NCBI lineage: Eukaryota > Metazoa > Chordata > Mammalia > Artiodactyla > Ziphiidae > Mesoplodon > Mesoplodon densirostris. The sequence goes on from NC_082663.1 coordinate 138,573,627, forward strand.
TTATTTGAAAGTAGACAGATTAGTTGTAAATATGTATTGCAAACTCTGGAGCAACCACTAAGAAAATTTTTTGAAAGTAAAATGGAGGGAATCCTGGCTGTCCAGTGGTTAGGACTCAGCACTTTCACTACCATGGGCCCAGTTCAATCCCTGGTCAGAAAACAAAGATCCTGTAAACCGGGCAGCACAGCCAAAAAAAATAAAGTATGATGGATGTGCTAAGAAAAGAGACAAAATGGAATTATATAAAAGGTCCACTTAAAGTCACAAAAGGCAGAAAAAGAGATGAAGACAAAAATAAGATAAAAGAACAAGAGCAATAAATGGAAAATGGGAACAAATATGAGATATTAATCCAACAATGGCAATAATTAATTTATCAATGATCTAAATAAATCAATTAAAAGGCAGGTATCAGAGAGTGAACAAAAAATAAGACCCAACTGTTTACTGTCTACAAGAAATCCACTTTAGGACTTCCCTGGTGGTGCAGTGGTTAAGAATCCGCCTGCCAATACAGGGGACATGGATTCGAGCCCTGGTCTGGGAAGATCCCACATGCTGTGGAGCAACTAAGCCCATGCACCACAACTACTGAGCCTGAACTCTAGAGACCATGAGCCACAACTACTGAGCCCATGTGCCACAGCTATGGAAGCCCGTGCACCTATAGCCCTTGCTCTGCAACAAGAGAAGCCACCACAATGAGAAGCCCGCACACTGCACCAAAGAGTAGCCCCCACTCGCCACAACTAGAGAAAGCCTGTGCATAGCAACAAAGACCCAAGGCAGCCAAAAATAAATAAGTAAATAAATAAATAGAAATCCACTTTAAATATAAACACATACAGATTAAAATTACAGGAATGGAAACAATGTTTTAAAAAACAAGTGTAAAGGGATAGAGAAAGATATAGCATGCTAACACTAATCAAAAGAAAGCAGAGGATATGTGGCATAGGTGATAGATGATGATAGATAGATAAATAGATAGATAGATAGTTAGATATACATATATGCAATGGAATATTATTCATCCTTAAAAAAGAAGGAAATCCTGCTATTTGTGACATGAATGAACCCAGAGGACATTATGCTACGTGATTTAAACCAAAGAGAGGAAGACAAATACCATGTAACCTCACCTATATGTGGAATCAAAAAAACCAAAAAACCCACCAAACTCATAGTTAACAGAGTAGAATGGGGGTAACCAGAGGTTGGAGGGATGGGGGAAAAGGGGAGATATTGATCAAAGAATATAAAATTTCAGTTATAAGTTCTGAAGACTGAATGTACAGCTTGGTGACTGTACATTCACCAAGTTAATATGTTGTATATTTGATATTTGCTAAGAGTAGATTCTAGTGCTCTCACCACACACGGACAAAAAAGTAACAATGTGATGGGTATGCTAATTAACTTGTTTGTGGAAATTAGTTCACAATGTATACATATATAAAAACATCATGTGGTACATATTAAATATATATGACTTTTATTGGTCAATCATACGTTGATAAAGCTTGAAAATTTTTTTTATTTAAAAAATAAAAAATAAAGCAGGAGTATCTATATTAATTTCAGACAGAGCAGCTGCAGAGCAATGAAAATTATTAGGGATAAAGAGGGACATTATATGATGTTTATATTGGTCAATTTTCCAAGAAGACATAACAATTCTTAACATATGTGTGCCTAAAAAAAGTCAAAATATGTGAGGCAAAAACTGATAGAACTGCAAGGAGAAAAAAAATATGTATCTATAACACATTGCTGGAGACTTTAACACCCCTCTATTGGAAATTAACAGATCCAGCAGGCAGAAAATCAGTAAGGACATAGTTGAACTCAGCAACTCTATCAATGAACTGAAAATAATTGACAACTACGTGTGGTTGCCAAGGGGAAGTGGGAGTAGGGGAGGGAGGGATTGGGAGTTTTGGATTAGCAGATGCAAACTATTATATTTAGAATGGATAAACAACAAGGTCCCACTGTATAGCACAGGGAACTATATTCAATATCCTGTGATAAAACATAATGGAAAAGAGTATATATGTATATATCTGAATCACTTTGCCATACAGCAGAAATTAACACAACTCTGTAAATCAACTATACTTCAAAAAATAAATTTTAAAAAACTGACATCGGGCCTCCCTGGTGGCGCAGTGGTTGAGAGTCCGCCTGCCGATGCAGGGGATACGGGTTCGTGCCCCGGTCTGGGAGGATCCCATATGCTGTGGAGCGGCTGGGCCCGTGAGCCATGGCCGCTGGGCCTGCGCATCCGGAGCCTGTGCTCCGCAACGGGAGAGGCCACAACAGTGAGAGGCCCGCATACCGCAAAAAGAAAAAAAAAAACAAAAAACAAAAAAAACTGACATCTATGGACTACTTCATCCAACAACAGAGGGATACACATTCTTCTCAGGCTCACATGTAACATTCACCAAGGTAGACCAAATTCTGTGTCATAAAACATATCTTAACAAGTTTAAAAAACAAATCAGACTGCAATCAGATGAAACTAGAAATAAATAACAGAAAGATAGCTGGAAAATTCCAAAATACATGGACACTAAACAAGACACTTCTTTTTCTTTCCATGTTAATTACTGTGTTTTAATTATTGCATTTTCCCCTTTACCAGAATATTTATGAATTATTTTTTGTGTAATCCCAAGGTACATTATTAATGCAAATCAAAGGACAGGTTAGTTATAAATATTAATGTCCCAGGCAAAGTACCTTTAGCATGGAATTTCATAACACAGTCAATTTTCTAAACAACACACTTCTAAATAAAGCATGGATCAAGGAAGAAATCTCAAAAGAAATTTTAAAATATTTTAAACTAAATGAAAACAAAAACACACTTAAAATTTGTGGGATGCAGCAAAAGCAGTGCTTAGGTGGAAATTTACAGCAAGGGATGCATATATTAATAAAGAATAAAAATCAATCATCTAAGCTTCCACCTTAGGAAACTAGAAGAAGAAGAGCAAGTTAAATGCAAAGTAAGCAGAAGAAAAGCAATAAAAATTAGAGCAGGAATCAATGAAATTGAAAACAATAAATTCTTATCAAGAAAATCAGTGAGGGCTTCCCTGGTGGCACAGTAGTTAAGAATCTGCCTGCCAATGCAGGGGACATGGGTTTGAGTCCTGACCCAGGAAGATCCCACGTGCCGTGGAGCAAATAAGCTCATGCTCCACAAGTACTGATCCTCCACTCTGGAGCCCGCAAACCACAATGACTGACCCCGTGCCACAACTACTGAAGCCCACACTCCTAGAGCCCATGCTCCGCAACAAGGGAAGCCACTGCAATGAGAAGCCCATGCACCACAACAAAGAGTAAGCCCCGCTTGTCACAACTAGAGAAAACCCACACACAGCAACAAAGACACAACACAGCCAAAAATAAATAAATAAATAAATAAATAAATTTTTTAAAAAAGAAAATCAATGAATCTTGGGCTTTCCTTGTGTTGCAGTGGTTAAGAATCCACCTGCCAATGCAGGGGACACAGGTTCGAGCCCTGGTCCGTGAAGATCCCACATGATGCGAAGCAACTAAGCCCGTGTGCCACAACTACTGAGCCTGTGCTCTAGAGCCCACGAGCCACTACTGAAGCCCACATACCTAGAACTGGTGCTCCGCAACAAGAGGAGTCACCGCAATGAGAAGCCCACGCACCACAAGGAAGAGCAGGCCCCACTTACCACAACTAAAGAAAGCCTGCATGCAACAATGAAAACCCAACACAGACAAAAATAATTTTAAAAAAAAAAGAAAAGAAAAAGAAAATCAATGAATCCAAAAACTGATCTCCTGAAAAGATCAAAAAAATTGATAAATTTCTAGCCAGGCTAATGAAAAACAAAGAGAGAGGACACAAATTACTAATATCAGAAATGAAAAAAGGGAAATCTCTACAGTTCCCCAAAATATTAAAAGGATAATAAAGGAATCCTACAAAAATTCTATGTGCACAAATTTTATAAGCTAGACGAAATGAACCAATCCTTTAAGGACAAAATTTGCCAAAACTCAACAAGAAAAAATAGTTTGAATAGAACTTTATCTATTAAAGAAATTGAATCAATAATTAACAAACTTCCAAAGGAGAACATACTAGACACAGATGGTTTCACTGATGAATTCTAACAAATGTTTAAGGAAGAAATTTTACCAATCCTCTACAACTTCTTTCAGAAGAGAGAAGCAAAGGGAACATTTCCAAACTCATTCTATGAAGCCAGCATTATAAATATCTCTTATGAGCAAAGGCGCAAAAATCCTCAACAGAATATTACCAGATTGAATCCAACAATGCATAAAAAGTTATATACCATGATCACATGGAATTTATCCCAGGTATTCAAGACTGAATCGACATTTGAAAATCAATTAATATAATCCATCACATCAACAGAATACAGAAAAAAATGTATGATCATATCAATAGATACAGAAAAAGCATTTGACAAAATCCAACACCAATTCATGATAAAAGTACTCAGCAAACTAGGAATTAGGGAAACTTCCTGGACTTGTTTTAAAAAATCTACAAAAAAACCTACTGGTAACAGCATACTTAAAGGTAAGGAACTTGAAGTTTTCCCACTAAGATTAGGAAAAAGACAAGGATGTCCCCTCTCACCACTCCTTTTCTTCATCATAGTAGAAGTCCTAGCTAATGCAATAAGACAGCAAAAGGAAAAATAATAAAAGGTGTACAGATTGGGAAGAAAAAATAAAGCTGTGTTCACAGAGGACATGATCTTCCATATAGAAAATCTGAAAGAACTGACAAAAGAACTCCTAGAATGAAAAAGCAATTTCAGCATGGTTGCAGGATATAAGGTTATGAGGACACAGGGAGGGGGAAGGGTAAGCTGGAACAAAGTGAGAGAGTAGCACTGACACATATACACTACCAAATGTAAAACAGATAGCTAGTGGGAAGCAGCTGCATAGCACAGGGAGATCAGCTTGGAACCCTGTGACCACATAGAGGGGTGAGATAGGGAGGGTGGGAGGGAGGCACAAGAGAAAGGGGATATGGGGATACATGTATACATATAGCTGGTTCAGTTTTGTTATACAGCAGAAACACAACATTGTAAAGCAATTATATTCTAATAAAGATGTTAAAAATGTGTTATATATATATATATATATTTATATATTTATAATGAAATACAACCCATCCATAAAAATAGAATGAAATAGCGACCTGGTGGTGCAATGGTTAAGAATCTGCCTGCCAATGCAGGGACATGGATTCAATCCCTGGTCCGGGAAGATCCAACCTGTCATGGAGCAACTAAGCCTGTGGGCCACAACTACTGAGCCTGCACTCTAGAGCCCACGGGCCACAACTACGAGCCCACGTGCCACAACTACTGAAGCCCACGTGCCTAGAGCCTGTGCTCCACAACAAGAGAAGCCACAGCAATGAGAAGCCCGTGCACCCCATCGAAGAGTAGACCCACTCGCCGCAACTAGAGAAAGCCCACACGCAGCAATGAAGACCCAATGCAGCCAAAACTTAAAAAAATAAAGAATGAAATAATGCCATTTGCAGCAACAGGGATGGAACTAGAGATTGTCATACTAAGTGAAGTAACTCAGAAAGAGAATGACAAATACCATATGATATCACTTACATGTGGAATCTAAAATATGACACAAATGAACTTATCTATGAAACAGAAATGGACTCACAGACATAGAGGATAGCCTTGTGATTGCCAAGGGGGAGGGGGTTGGGGGGATGGAGTGGAAGTTTTGGATTAGCAGTTGCAAACTGCTATATATGGAATGGATGGACAATGGGGTCTTACTGTATGGCACAAGGAACTATGGTCAGTATCTTGGGACAAACCATAATGGAAAAGAATATTGAAAAAAGAAGGTATATATAAATATATGTATAACTGAATCACTTTGCTGTGCAGCAGAAATAAACACAACATTGTAAATCAACTATTTTAAAAAATGATGTGTTACATATATACAATGGAATATTACCCAGCCATAAAAAAAGAATGAAACAATGCTATTTGCAGCAACATGGAGGGATATGGAAATTATCATACTAAGTGAAGTAAGTCAGACAGAGAAAGACAAATATCATATGATATCATTTATATGTGGACTCAAAAGAAAAAATGATACAAATGAACTTATTCACAAAACAGAAACAGACGCACAGATTTGGGAAACAAACTCATGGTTAACAAAGGGGAAATGTGGGGAGGGAGGGATAAATTAGGATTTGGGGATTAACATATACACACCACTATATACAAAATAGATAATCAACAAGGACCTACTGTATAGCACAGGGAACTCTACTCAATATTCTATAATAACCTATATGAGAAAAGAATCTGAAAAAGAATGGATATATGAATATGTATAACTGAATCACTTAGCTGAACACCTGAAACTAACACAACATTGTAAATTAACTATACTCTAATATAAAATAAAATTTTAATTTTAAAAAATCCATCCCTTTCCTATACTAGCAACGAGCTAGTAGAATTTGAAATAAAACACAATACCATTTATATTAGCACCCAAAACACTGAAACATTTTAACCGAGCAGGACCCTATGAGGCCTTCCCAGAATAGACCTACACCCATGTCCTCCACCTGACTTTTGTCTGAAGAAAAACTTTAGTCAAAGAATAAATTTAATCAGAGAAGTGAGAAAATGCAGAAAGAAAGGAAAACAGTCAAGCAAGACAAAATAAAAATACTTTAGTCATTAAACAAAGTCAAGGACCTTTAGTTCTTCCTCAAGGACTATAGATACTATTCTGAGCCATGTCCTTTGAGCTGTTTTGCAGAAACTGAAACCCCCACCAGGTGGAAGAAGTTAACTGTATGCTGCCCACAAGTGCATAGACCCCAGACCATTTGGAACCAGAAGGTTGATGATGCTGACTCTTGATTACCTCACCACCAACCAATCAGAAGAATGTCCACAAGCTGACCACACCCTGCTCCTTGAACACTATAAGGCTCCTTACTACACCCTCCAGGGTGGGAGTCACAGTTCTGAGGGCATTAGCCCACCGTGGCCCCCTTTGCCTGGCAAAGAAATAAAGCTATTCTTTTCTACTTCATCCAAAACTCTGTGTCCACATTTTTATTCGGTGCAGGTGAACAGAGGCTGAATTTCAGCAACAATACTTAGGTATAAATCTAACAAAATATGTATAAGATCTACATAAGGAAAACTACAAAAGCCTGATAAAAGAAATCAAAGAACTACATATATGGACAAATATTTCATGTTCATGGATAGGAAGACTCAATGTTGTCAAGATGTCAGTTCTGCCCAACGTGATCTATAGATTCAATGCAGTCCCAATAAACTTCCCAGCAAGTTTTTCTGTGTGTGTGGATATTGATGAAATGATTCTAAAGTTTATATGTAGAAGCAAAAGACCCAGAATGCTAATAAAATAGTGAAGTAAAAGAACAAATTTGGAGGACTGACACTATTCAGCTCAATGACTTACTGTAAAATAACAGTAATGAGGACAAAAGAATAGACAAATTGATCAATGGAACAGAATAGAGAGCCCAGAAATAGAGGAACATAAATATAGTCAACTGATCTTTGACAAAGGAGCAAGGGCAAAGATAAGTCCTTTCAAAAAATGGTGCTGGACAACTAAACATCCACACACAAAAACATGAATCCAGACACTCATACCTTTCACAAAAATAACACAAAAAATTAACTCAAAACAGACCTAAAGGTAAAACACAAAACTATAAAACTCCTAGAAGATAACATAGGAGAAAATCTAGAGGACTCTGGGTTTGGCAATGACTTTAGTTTGGCTATGACCAAACTCATGATCCAAGAAATAAATAATTGATAAGTTGGACTTTATCAAAATTAAAATTTTCTTCTCTGGGAAAGACACTGTCAAGAGAATAAAGAGACAAGCTACACTGGGAGAAAATATTTGCAAAAGATATATCTGATAAAGGACTATTATCCAAAATATACAAAGAACACTTAAAACCCAACAATAAGAAAAGAAAAAATCCAGTCAAAAAAATGGGCTAAATGCCTTAACAGACACCTTAGCAAAGAGGATATACAGATGGCAAATAAACTTATGAAAATATGCTCCACATCATATGTCATCAATGAAATGCAACTTAAAACAACAATGAGATACCACCACATACATATCAGAACAGCCAAAGTCTGGTACACTGAAAACACCAAATACTGGCAATGATATGGAGCAATAGGAACTCTCATTCATTGGTGGTGGGAATGCAAAATTTTATACCCACTTTGGAAGACAGTTTTTCAGTTTCTTACAAAACTAAACATTTGTTACCATATGATCCAGCAATATCACTCCTTGGTATTTACCCAAAGGAGCTGAAAACTTATGTCCATGCAAAAGCCTGTACACAAATGTTTATGGAAGCTTTATTCATAATTATCAAAACTCAGAAGCAAACAAGATATCCTTCATTAGGTGAATGGATAAATAAACTGGTACATCCAGACAATGGAATACTAGTCAGTGCTATAAAGACATGGCAAAAACTTAAATACATATTGTTAAATAAAACAAGCCAATTTGAAAAGGCTACATATTTTATGATTCCAACTGTATGATATTCTGTTTAAGGCAAAATTATGGAGACAGTAAAAAGATCAGTGGTTACCAGGGATTAGAAGTGAGGGTGGGATGAATAGACCAAGCATGGAGGATTTGGGGGGCAGTAAACCTACTCTCTATGTTACTACAATAGTAGATACATATCATTATACAATTGTCCAAACCCACAGAGCATACCAAATGAAGAGTGAACCTAATGTAAACTATGAACTTTGGGTGATTACGATATGTCAGTGTAGGTTCATCAGCTGTAACAAATGTACCACTCTGGGGGGTGATGGTGATAATGGGGGAGATTATACATATGTGAGGTAGGGGGCACATGGGAAATCTCTGTATCTTCCTCTCAATTTTGCTGTATCTAACTCCTCTCTAAAAAAATGTCTATTTAAAGAGAAAAAAGCACAAGAGCAACATCTAGGTTTAAGATCTGTTTGGGGAGCCACCTGTATACAGGTTGTTTTCAAAGCTGAGGGGCATATGAGAGTTCCCAGAGAGTGTAGAAACATTTAGTGAAAAAGAAAACCAATCGTGAAATCCCCAGACCACAGGAAGAGAAGTCAATGCAGAAGCCAGAGAAGCAGAAGCTATAAAATTATCAGGAAAAACTGAGCAGTGCCCTAAAAACAAGAAAGAAGGGTTTCAAGGAGGAGATGATGAACAGAATTAAAGGCAACAGATTTTAACTAGGATTAGGACTGATGAGAATCTACAAGAGTCAGAAACAGGATCACTGAGGGTCAACTAAGAGTTTATGCTCTGAGCCTCTTCACTTCTTTTTGCTTTGTGTGGAGTGTTTTCCCCTGGCTTCTTCATGGCTCTCACTCTCAGTTTATTTAGTACCCGATCCCATGTCATCTGCATGAGAGGCATTTACTGAACACTTGGGCAAGGAAGTAGTCCTCATTGTCACTCCAGTTTTTATTATACCACTTACATATATTGTACATTGTTTTGCTTGTCTATTGTCTAGAGTTTATCACCCACTATAAGAATGTTTGTGAAACCCGGGTCTTGGTTTGTTTTACTCACTGCTACTATCAACACCCACAACTGAGCCCCCAGAGTACCTGGAAAATAAAGGGGCTCAATCATATCTTTTGAGCAAACCAAGAGTAGCAGAAGCCAAATTGCTGAGATAGAGTAATGATATAAGGGAAGGAAATGAAGGCATTGAATATAGACTTTTTTTGGTAAAGAGTCTGGCAATACCTGAGGATGGGTCACTGGGACAGGCCCAAGGAGGTAACAGAGCTTTGTGAACATCTATGGGTTTCAATTATGGATTAACAGATTATTCCTCAGTAAAGACCCTTCCTGCTGTATTTAGTGCTGATCTGGTTGGTATTTCTGTCAGTAACATTAATGAAGACATTTACAGTTTGCTTGTTATATGTCTAGGTAATACTGACAGGATCATGATTCAAAAATGCCTAGACAGCTCTCTCACTTGCCCGCTTGCATCTCTTACAAGCATCCTACATTAATAAATCTACTTCTTGCCTATCACTGTGCCTCTCGCTGAAGATCTTCTGCACTGAGACACAAAGAACCTAAGCCTCAATAAGTCCAGACACCAGCACAGAGATTTCTTCAAGATGGCAGAGTAGAAAGACGTGCACTCATTCCCTCTTGTGAGAGCACCGGAATCACAACTAACTGCTGAACAATTACGGACAAGAAGACACTGGAACTCACCAAAAAAGATACCCCACATCCAAAGACAAAGGAGAAGCCGCAATGAGATGGTAGGAGGGGCACAATCACAATAAAATCAAATCCCATAACCACAGGGTGGGTGACTCACAAACTGGAGAACAATTATACCACAGAAGTCCACCCACTGGAGTGAAGGTTCTGAGTCCCACGTAAGGCTTCCCAACCTGGGGGTCCAGAAACGGGAGGAGGAATTCCCAAGGAATCAGATTTTGAAGGCTAGTGGGATTTGATTGCAGGACTTCGATAGGACTGGGGGAAACAGAGACTCCACTCTTGGAGGGCACACACAAAGTAGTGCACATCAGAACACAAGGGGAAGGAGCAGTGATCCCATAGGAGACTGAACCAGACCTACCTGCTAGTGTTGGAAGGCCTCCTGCAGAGGTGGGGTGGGGTGGCTGTGGCTCACCACGAGGACAAGGACACTGGCAGCATAAGTTCTGGGAAGTACTCCTTGTTGTGAGCCCTCCAAGAGTCCCCCATTAGCCCCACCAAAGAGCCTGTAGCCTCCAGTGCTGGGTTGCCTCAGGCCAAAAAACCAACAGGGAGGGAACACAGTCCCACCCACCACCAGACAAATGGATTAAAGTTTTACTGAGCTCTGTCCACCAGAGCAACACCCAGCTCTACCCATCAGCAGTTGCTCCCACCAGAGAGCTTGCACAAGCATCTTAGATAGCCTCATCCACCAGAGGGCAGACAGCAGAAGCAAGAAGAACTACAATCCTGCAGCCTGTGGAATGAAAACCACATTCACATAAAGACAGACAAAATGAAAAGGCAGAGGACTATGTAGCAGATGAAGGAACAAGGTAAAACCCCAGAAAAACAACTAAATGAAGTGGAGATAGGCAACCTTCCAGAAAAAGAATTCAGAATAATGATAGTGAAGATGATCCAGGACGTCGGAAAAAGAACGGAGGCAAAGATCGAGAAGATGCAAGAAATGTTTAACAAAGATCTAGAAGAATTAAAGAACAATGACCTAGAAGGATTAAAGAACAAACAAACAGAGATGAACAATACAATAATTGAAATGAAAAACACACTAGAAGGAATCAATAGCAGAACAACTGAAGCAGAAGGATGGATAAGTGACCTGGAAGACAGAATGGTGGAATTCACTGCCACAGAACAAAATAAAGAAAACAGAATGAAAAGAAATGAAGACAGCCTAAGAGACCTCTGGGACAACATTAAATGCAACAAGATTTACATTATAGGGGTCCCAGAAGGAGAAGAGAGAGAGAGAGGACCTGAGAAAATATTTGAAGAGATTATAGTCAAAAACTTCCATAACATGGGAAAGGAAATAGCCACCCAAGTCCAGGAAGTGTAGAGAGTCCCAGGCAGGATAAACCCAAGGAGAAACATGCTGAGACACATAGTAATCAAATTGACAAAAATTAAAGACAAAGAAGAGTTATTAAAAGTAGTAAGTGAAAAATGACAAATAACATACAAGGGAAATCCCATAAGGTTAAGAGCTGATTTCTTAGCAGAAACTCTACAAGCCAGAAGGGAGTGGTATGATATATTTAAAGTAATGAAAGGGAAGAATCTACAACCAAGATTACTCTACTGGCAAGGAACTCATTCAGATTTGACTGAGAAATCAAAAGCTTTACAAACAAGAAAAAGCTAAGAGGATTCAGCACCACCAAACTAGCTCTACAATAAATGCTAAAGGAACTTCTCCAAGTGGGAAACACAAGAGAAGAAAAGGACCTACAAAAACTAACCCAAAACAATTAGAAAATGGTAATAGGAACATGCATCTAGATAATTATGTAAAATGTGAATGGATTAAATGCTCCAACCAAAAAACACAGGCTCGCTGAAATGGATACAAAAATAAGACCCATATATATGCTATCTACAAGAGACTCACCTCAGACCTAGGGACACATACAGACTGAAAGTAAGGGGATGGAAAAAGATATTCCATGCAAATGGAAATCAGAAGAAAGCTGGAGTAGCAATACTCATATCAGATAAAATAGGTTTTAAAATAAAGAAAATTTCAAGAGACAAGGAAGGACGCTACATAATTATCAAGGGAGCAATCCAAGAAGAAGATATAACAATTATAAATATATATGCACTCAACATAGGAACACCGCAATACATAAGGCAACTACTAACAGCTATAAAAGGGGAAATCGACAGTAACACAATAATAGTGGGGGACTTTAACAGCTCACTTACACCGATGGAAAGATCATCCAGACAGGAAATTAATAAGGAAACACAAGTATTAATGACACAATAGACCAGGTAGATTTAACTGATATTTATAGGACATTCCATCTGAAAACAGCAGATTACAGATTCTTCTCAAGTGCACATGGGTCACAAATCAAGCCTAAGTAAATTTAAGAAAATTGAAATCATATCAAGCATCTTTTCTGACCACAACGCTATGAGATTAGAAATAAATTACAGGGGAAAAAATTAAAAACACAAAAACATGGAGGCTAAACAATACACTACTAAATAACCAAGAGATCATTGAAGAAATCAAAGAGGAAATCGAAAAATACCTAGAGAAAAATGACAACAAAAACACGACAATCCAAAACCTATGGGTTGCAGCAAAAGCAGTTCTAAGATGGAAGTTTATAGCAATACAATCCTAACTCAAGAAACAAGAAAAATCTCAAATAAACAATGTAACCTTACACCTAAAGGAACTAGAGAAAAAAACCCAAAACCCAAAGTTAGCAGAAGGAACGAAATCATAAAGATCAGAGCAGAAATAAGTGAAATAGAAACAAAGAAAACAATAGCAATGATCAATAAAACTAAAAGCTGGTTCTTTGGGAGGATAAACAAAATTGATAAATCATTAGCCAGACTCATCAAGAAAAAGAGGGAGAGGACTCAAATCAATAAAATTAGAAATGAAAAAGAAGTTACAACAGACACCACAGAAATACAAAGCATCATAAGAGACTACTACAAGCAACTCTATGCCAATAAAATGGACAACCTGGAAAAAATGAACAAATTCTTAGAAAGGTATAACCTTCTGAGACTGAACCAGGAAGAAATAGAAAATATGAACAGACCAATCACAAGTAATGAAATTGAAACTGTGATTTAAAATCTTCCAACAAAGAAAAGTCCAGGACCAGATGGCTTCATGGGTGAATTCTTTCAAACATTTAGAGAAGAGCTAACACCCATCCTTCTCAAACTCTTCCAAAAAATTGCAGAGGGAGGAACACTGCTGAACTCATTCTATGAGGCCACCATCACCCTGATACCAAAACCAGACAAAGATAATACAAAAAAAAGAAAATTACAGACCAACATCACTGATATATATAGATGCAAAAATCCTCAACAAAATACAAGCAAACAGAATCCAACAACAAATTAAAAGGATCATACACCTTGGTCAAGTGAGATTTATTCCAGGGATGCAAGGATTCTTCAATATATGCAAATCAATCAATGTGCTACACCATATTAACAAATTGAAGAATAAAAACCATATGATCATCTCAATAGATGCAAAAAAAGCTTCTCACAAGATTCAACACTCATTTATGAAAAAAACTCTCCAGAAAGTGGGCATAGAGGGAACCTACCTCAACATAATAGAGGCCCTATATGACAAACCCACAGCAAACATCATTCACAGTGGTGAAAAACTGAAAGCATTTCCTCTAAGATCAGGAACAAGACAAGGATGTCCACTCTTGCCACTATTATTCAACATAGTTTTGGAAGTCCTAGCCACGGCGATCAGAGAAGAAAAAGATATAAAAGGAATACAAATTGGAAAAGAAGAAGTAAAACTGTCACTGTTTGCAGATGATATGATACTGTACATAGATAATCCTAAAGATGCCACCAAAAAACTACTAGAGCTAATCCATGAATTTGGTAAAGTCGCAGGATACAAAATTAATGCACAGAAATCTTTTGCATTCCTATACACTAATGATGAAAGATCAGAAAGAGAAATTAAGGAAACAATCCCATTCACCATTGCAACAAAAAAAATAAAATACCTAGGAATAAACCTACTTAAGGAGGTAAAACACCTGTACTCAGAAAACTGCAAGGCACTGATGAAAGAAATCAAAGATAACACAAACAGATGAAGAGATATACCATGTTCTTGGATTGGAAGAATCGATACCGTGAAAATGACTATACTATCCAAAGCAATCTACAGATTCAATTCAATCCCTATCAAATTACCAATGGCATTTTTTACAGAACTAGAACAATAAATCTTAAAATTTGTATGGAGACACAAAAGACCCCGTATAGCCATAGCCATCTTGAGGAGAAAAACTGTAGCTTGAAGAATCAGGCTCCCTGAATTCAGACTATACTACAAAGCTACAGTAATCAAGACAATATGGTACTGGCACAAAAACAGAAATATAGATGAGTGGAACAGGATAGAAAGCCCAGAGATAAACCCATGCACCTATGGTCAACTAATCTACGATAAAGGAGGCAGGGATATACAATGGAGAAAAGATAGTCTCTTCAATAAATGGTGCTGGGAAAACTGGACAGTACATGTAAAAGAATGAAATTAGAACACTCCCTAACACCATGCACAAAAATAAACTCAATATGGATGAAAGACCTAAATGTAAGACCAGACACTATAAAACTCTTAGAGGAAAACATAGGAAGAACAAACACTTTGACATAAATCACAGCAGCACATTTTTTGACCCACCTCCCAGAGTATTGGAAATTAAAACAAAAATAAACAAATGGGACCTAATGAAACTTAAAAGCTTTTGCATAGCAAAGGAAACTATAAAAAAGACAATCCTCAGAATGGGAGAAAATATTTGCAAACGAGTCAATGAACAAAGGATTAATCTCCAAAATATATAAACAGCTCGTGCAACTCAATATTAAAAAAACAAACAACCCAATCAAAAAATGGGCAGAAGACCTAAATAGACATTTCTCCAAAGAAGACATACATCTAGATGGCCAAGAGGCACATGAAAAGTTGCTCAACATCACTAATTATTAGAGAAATGCAAATCAAAACTACAATGAGGTATCAGCTCACACTGGTTAGAATGGCATCATCAGAAAATCTACAAACAACAAATGCTGGAGAGTGTGTGGAGAAAAGGGAACCCTCTTGCACTGTTGGTGGGAATATAATTGGTACAGCCACTATGGAGAACAGTATGGAGGTTTCTTAAAAAACTGAAAATAGAATTATCTTATGACCCACTACTGGGCATATACCCAGAGAAAACCATAATTCAAAAAGACACATGCACCCTAATGTTCACTGCAGCACTATTTACAATAGCTAGGTCATGGAAGCAACCTAAATGCCCATCGACAGATGTAGGGATAAAGAAGATGTGGTACATATATACAATGGAATATTATTGAGCCAAAAGAAGGGATGAAATTGGGTCATTTGTAAAGACATGGATGGACCTAGAGAATGTCATACAGAGTGAAGTCATTCAGAAAGAGAAAAACAAATATCGTATATTAACGCATATATGTGGAATCTAGAAAAATGATACAGGTGAACCGGTTTGCAAGGCAGAAATAGAGACACAGATGTAGAGAACAAATGTATGGACACCAAGGGGGGAAAGCAGGGGGGTGGAGGAGGTGGTGGGATGAAGTGGGAGATTGGGATTGACATGTATACACTAATATGTATAAAATAGATTACTAATAAGAACCTGCTGTATATTTTTTAATTAAATTTTAAAAATGCCTAGAAAATGAGTCAAAAGAAAGATATGAAGAAATTTAACAGACCTAAATGTGAGGTGCCACACAGGTTGGAGAGGGCAGGATATATTGTAGAAGCCTTCTAGAGAGCCTACTAGCAACTCATCATGAGGCAGTGTTGTGCTGGAGTTAAGGGGTGGGTGGTGGGTTACAGTGGACTACATCTGCATTGGGTTCCACTGCCTTTAAGCTCTTTAAGCCTCACGTTCTCATCTTCCAATTGGAGACACTGATATCTACTCAGTGTAGTTTTTGTGAGGCCAACTGAGATAACCCATGTAAAGAACATGGAAGAGCAGTGATACACGGTAAAGTGCACGTATCAGTGGTTATTTTTGTGGTAGGCACATATATACAATGGAATATTACTCAGCCATAAAAAGAAACAAAATTGAGTTATTTGTAATGAGGTGGATGGACCTAGAGTCTGTCATGCACAGTGAAGTAAGTCAGAAAGAGGAAAACAAATACTGTATGCTAACACATATATATGGAATCTAAAAAAAAAATGTTCTGAAGAACCTAGGGGCAGGACAGGAATAAAGACGCAGACATAGAGAATGGACTTGAGGACGTGGGGAGGGGGAAGGGTAAGCTGGGATGAAGTGAAAGAGTGGCATGGAAATATATACACTACCAAATATAAAATAGATAGCTAGTGGGAAGCAGCTGCATAGCACAGCGAGATCACCTCGGTGCTTTATGACCACCTAGAGGGGTGGGATAGGGAGGGTGGGACGGAGATGCAAGAGGGAGGAGATATGGGGATATATGTATATGTATAGTTGATTCACTTTGTTATAAAGCAGAAACTAACACGCCATTGTAAAGCAATTATACTCCAATAAAGATGTTTAAAAAATTTAAAACAAGAAATACATTTGGTCTTTGTCCCCCATTCCCAGCTCAGAGGTCCTAAAACCCTGGGGATTTCCTGAGTAATAAGAGTGTCTCTTGTTATTCAAAGGAGCCCCTTTTGATCACACCTGAATTTATGCTAATGAGGTAGCTTAAGTTCGGGCCCCTAGATAGGCTCAGATGGGCTGATCATCAGAAAGCCCAAGCGATTAGAAAGTTGGAACTTTCAGCCGAATCCACCAACTTCCAGGAAGGAGAGGGGAGGAAGGCTGGAGATTAATCTCTATAAAATCTATCGAACAATGAGATTTGGAGACCTTCTGGGTTGGTTGGTGAATATATCCACATGCCAGGAGGGTAAAGCACCCCAACTCCATGGGGATAGAAGCCCCTGGGCTCCAGACCCTTCTGTACTTCACCCTATGTGTCTCTTCATCTGATTATTTGTAACCTTTATAAAAAATGTAAATGTAAATAAAGTATTTCCCTGATTTCTGTGAGTCACTCTAGCAAATTTTCCCACCTGAGTAGGGGGTCGTGTGAATCCTCAATTTGTAGCCAAGTCAGAAAGAAGTGTGAGTAATCTGGGGACCCACTACTTGAAATTGATGTCTGACGTTGGCAGGGGTTGGTGGAGGCAGTCTTTTTGGACTGAGACCTTAGCTGAAGGGTCTGTAATAACTCTGGGTAGTTAGCGTCAAAATCAAATTGACTTGTAAGACACCCAGTTGGTGTCTGCAGAGAATTGGTTACTGGTGTTAGAAACGCCCCCAAAATGTGTATTATTATTGACTGCAGACATCCCGTAGAACTCATGATCTAATGTGATTGCCAGAAATATAAGGAAATCCCAGGCTTCACTGGTGACAGTATAGTGCCCTGCCACAGGAGGTGAAAGATCCACCACACATCTTTAGGAGTATCAGGTTCAGGTCTGGGCATTGTACTTCGAATAGAGACATTAACAGACCAACCCTCACCTAGGACAACATAACTAAATAGGTGAAGGTGCTAAGCCAAGTTAAGGGTTAAGGGTTTAGAGACATCCAGGCAAAATATGAGAAGACCTAGAGTGTGACTGTTGTCTCTGAGGAATTGAGATCAGCATCTCTTAGCAGACCCTGGGGAACAGAACAAGGACCAACGCACAAAAAACAAAGAAGGGGCTGCATAGAAATAAGAACTGCATGCAGTGTAGCAATGAGTAGCATGCCTAGAAATTTTTACCCGTAAAACGGGTGACTACCCACGTGAACGTCTTAGAAGCAAATGTTTCGCTGCTTCACTGGGCTGCACAATTCCTAAACTTTCTTTCAACTCTGAGAATCTCCACTTCTATATGTAATAGAGAAGAACAAATCTGACTCCATATTAGATCTGGTTCTTTTACTTTAATCTTTGTGCTCTGTTGCCTGTGCTGAGTCATGCTTTGCCCCTTTGTATAAGAATGTTGCCTGTAGCCAGAATAGGCTATTCTCAAGGCTCTGATTTTTAAGAGTCATCCATTTGGAGATAAAAAGTTGCAGAACAGAGGGTAACATTTATCTTGCTGGAGGTTTATGGGAACAGTGTGACCTGACCTACGTGGACAGTGCAAGAACAAAGGATTATGACACCAGGAAGTCTGCAAAAACCACCCACGCCCTTCCCTCAACTTGCCTTTAAAAATGTTTGCTGAAACCCCTAAAGGAGTGCAGGGTTTTGGGGTACATGAGCTGCCCATCTCCTTGCATGGCCCTGCAATAAACATTTCTCTACTCCAAACTGCAATGTTTCAGTTTGTTTTCCTCACTGTGTGCTGGGCACACGAACTTGCATTCAGTAGCATAGACATAACTAACTTACTAGCAGTGGGTAGTATCTAGTGCTTCAAACTACTTCAGATATTGTCTCTTCCATTCTTTAACCTCAACTCCATCTGATTAATCTTTTTTAGAGTAACCCCCATTCACATTTTCCAAGCAATGTATCCCTAAATATAAGTTGCTTTATTGCTGAGACACTCATGAAGACTTACCCCAGTTTCTGCAGGTTACATTGTGGATTCTTTGCTTTTTCACATAAAATTCCAACTCCTGAGTCTCCCAGAGCATTTTCCCCCAAGTAGAGTCTGGTCAGGGAATGGTTGGTGCTCAGGACAGATGCGAGATCATCACAACACACCGATGTGAGACAGCAACTGACCAACCTTCAGAAATGGCAGAATGTCACAACACCTCTCTCATCCCACTCCCCACTCTGCTGCGACTCAAGAAAGCACTTGTCCTGCCTTTGCCTATAGTCCAGTCCACACATGGAAAGGGTACATCCAAGCTCTTTATTAACTTTTTGCTTCTTTTTCTGGTTGGTATAATAGCATGTAAACACCTTCCAAGCCCATGCAATGTTACAACATCTTACCAGATCTCTACATGTATTTTTATTGTGGTAAAATATGCATAACATAAAATTTACCATTGTAAACATTTATAAGTGTTCATCTATAAGTGCTACAATTCAGTAGCACTTAAGTACATTCACATAATTGTGCAACACTACCGCTGTTTATCTCCAGAACTCTTTTCATCTTCCCAAGCTGAAATTTTGTACCCATTAAACAATAACTCCCAATTCACCTCCCCTGAGCCCCTGGAAACCACCATTCTACATCTTGTCTCTATGAATTTGACAGTTCTAGGTACTTCATATAAGTGAAATCATACAATATTTGCCCTTTTTCTTCTGGCTTATTTTACTGAATATGTAGTCTTGTTTTGCTTTGCTTTTTTATAATAGCCACCCTAATGGGTGTGAATCAGCCCTACCATTTTCAAGTGCTTTTTTGTCTTCTTCAAAATTCAAGTCTCCCAGAAGCATTTAATGAAGAGCTGCATAGAATGTCAAGTGTTTGCATTGCTTTAGTATTGTTTTTCCTATTCTGTGTGGACCAAGGCCCTGTCATCAAGTCCCAAAACTCTTCTATAGCAATGCAGTACATTGGTTTTATTTTCTCAGCTAGGTTGTAAATACCTTAAAGGCAAGCATGACATTTCTGATTTTTTAAGTTCCCCTCCAGGGCTGAGTATATGGCTTTTACTACAACAAACACTAACTGAATTAATTATTGACAAACACCCAGAGATAAACAGAGGGATTCCTCTGAGCAGCAAAGGCCATTCTCACACTAAAATTCTAACCATCGTGACTCACTGAAGCCCCAGCTCATACTTCTTGAGGGAAATTAGTTCAGACTCACCAGAGCTTCTTCAGATTGCAAAATAGATGTCTCAGTCCCACACACAAAAGTCTGATTCCAAAGTCTCCTAGGGCATTGTGGCTCAGATCCAGTTCCACCAGCTTCTGATTGTTGCTCAAGACCGAGGAGATGTTGAAGCAGCACTGATGGGAAAGGCAACACTGCCCCAACCTTCACGCCAAGCACAGAAACAGAAAACATCAGAACTTGGGCTGCTTTTCTGTCACTGCTTTCTGGTCTAGGCTGGTTTTTAGCGCCAGGAAGGGGCACTGTGTTCTCACGTTACAAAGAGAAAGTTATAACTAAATTTTTATGAAAGAAAGTATCATCTTATCAGAACTCCTGACTACAGCTTAAGACATATTGGGAAGTTAGCTGTTGGGCTCACTGGCTCACAGTCTGAGACCACAGCTGCCAGTGAACACCCTCCATAAATAATGGGCATATATATGAGTATGTAAATGGCAAGTTTCTGTTTTGTAAATGAAAACAATGGTGAACCTATGGGTTCCACCTTTTTACCACATGTTCCTAACAGCTGAAACTCCTTTGGATGGATACTGTTCTCTCTAGGGTTGTACCCCTCTACCTTTTCTCTTTGCCAACCTTGTCCCTGCTATACTGTTTGATGATTTAATCCCAGCCCTTCATCTAAACTGAAGGAGCAAGCAGCTCTGATTCTTGATTTGCTTTACACACACACACACACACACACACACACACACACACACACAAACACACTCCGTCACCACCATCACCACCAACAACAACAATTAGTCCCTATCAGAGGAGCAAGAACAATATTCCAGCTCATCTCCAGGCGAATAGTTCAAATGTCCTGGAGCTTGTTGGATCATCTTTTCTGCCTCCAGTTCCACACCAACCAGAAGCGAATGGATGATAGATCTTATCTGCAAAACATCTCATTCTCACCCATGCCTCCCCATTTGTGTCTCACTTTCTGGAATCACACAGGGGCACCCACAGGGGCGATGGGGAGGGTGGCATGGGATGATGGTGGAGAGGAAGGTTAAATGTCAAAACCAGCCAGAGCCTTGAAGGCAAGAAGAACATTTTATAATTTGTCAAAAGAGCAAAGAAAAAGCACTTAAGCATAGAAATGCCATGACCAAAGTATAATTTTCTAAATAACACTCTGTCTTTTGTACAGAGAATGATTGGTGAGTGGCAAAAGTAGATGCAGGGAGACCAAACAGCCAACATTCATTCAATATGTATTTTTGAGCATGAACACATGGTAAGAACAATGTCTCCAGACATTATAGAGACAATTGCAGAACAAACATGAATCCTGTCATGAGAAGTTTATGGTCTTAGAGTCTATTGCACTATCCAGGCAAATCATGGTGGTTGTTGGACCTGGGCTGGTGGAGTTGAGATAGGCTGGGACCTGGGACTCTTTACTGCAGTGCTTGCACCTGGACAAATATCTGCTCAAGCAACAGAATACAAAGAAACTATAAGGGACTAAACATAACTGCATTCATGTGTGCAGTTGGGGCAAATTATGAACAATAAGATACAAAAAGGTCAAAACCCAACTGCCATTTCTGAGGTCCCAGGAGCAAAAGCAGGGTACTGCGCATGATCCCTGCACAGAGCACCACCAAAGGGGTGGCAGACCACCTAAGCCACACCTCTGGCCCCTACCCTCACCCCATTTAAGGGACCAGCTCACCCCCACTCAGGGAGTGAGCAAGGGCACGTGTTACTTGTTTTTTTTCCCTTGTGCTGTAGCACGAGCCCCAATAAAGCCTTACCTGAATTCATCATCTGGCCTCTAGTTACTTTCTGTTAATTAAGGAGTCTAAGGACTCTAGTCAGTAATAAAGTGAGGATGAGGAAAAGTGGACAATGGTTTGTGTAATAGGTAAAATAAGACTGGTGATGGAGTGGTTATGATGAGCAAGAGAGGAAGGAATGAAAATGTCCTGGAGTGGTGGGCTTTAACACTGGCTGTAGCTCATCAGAAATGCAGATGTGTGATGGAAGAGGGCTGGAGGGATGGCCAATACAACTGTGTGCTCAACTCAGGGCATGCGAGTCTGATTCACAGTGTGGGCTCACAGCAAGCATTTTATTAATAAATCTGCAAGAGATTCCCTGTGACAATTTAATCTATGCAAAATATTTTGATGGGTTCCAGCCCAGGTAGCCATTGCCGTATTTGATGAAACTCTTCAAATCTCATCTGTAAGCATGGCTAATGAAGAAATGGAAGACACTGAAAGTCACATCTTTTCATGACACCAACAAATGACCTACTTTCAGTTCCCCTTTATTCTTCCCCATCTTAAACTTCCCAAACAACTGTCCTCCAATCAATTTTGCCTTCCCACTTGCTATGGGCTGAATTGCGTCCCCCCAAATACTTCATGTTGAAGTCTCAACATTTAGGACCTCAGAATGTGACTATATTTGGAGACAGTGTTTAAAAAGTAATTAAGTTAAAATAGGTCATTAGGGTAGGCCCTAATCCAACATGACTTGTGTTCTTGTAAGAAGAAGAAATCAGACACACACAGAGACCATGTGAAGACACAAGGAGAGGACAGCCAACTACAAGCCAAGGAGAGAAGATGCAGAAGAAACCAACCCTTCTGACAACTTCGTCTTGGACTTCTAGCCCCCAGGACTGTGAGAAAATTAATTTCTATTGTTTAAGCCTCCCAGTCTGTTGTACTTTGTTATGACAACCTTAGAAAACTAATCACTAATCTGGTCCTTCTTCTCCCTTACTCTCTCTCTCTCTCTCTCTCTCTCTCTCACACACACACACACACACACACACACACACACACACACACATACGTGTTCTTACCACAATCTGCGAATGTTACATCCAGGTTGCTGGAGTGTTTCACATAATACCTTCACCCCTGGGTCTCCCAGGGTATTGCCACTGAGGTTCAATTCAGTGAGGTTCCAGTTATCGCTCAGGACTGAGAAGATGCCCCTGCAAATGCTGGAAGTGAGATAGTTCACCAATCTAGAAATTGGAAGGAAGGAAGGACAGAAAACAAAGTCAGTCTCTAAGAATAGCAAACTGAATCTAGGGGCCAGGAGTGGCTGACATCAGTTCAAAGGCCTCCTGGGAATTAAGAAATGAGTCACAGAACCAAAGATTGTGCACTGAGGAATGAAAAAGGCTAGAGGAGCCTTGGTAAGACTGTTCTACACACCTATGATTCAAAGAGCCTGTGATGAATGGATAAGGAAGATGCGATGTATACACACACACACACACACACACACACACACACACACACACCCCACAATGGAATACTACTCAGCCATAAAAAAATAATGAAATTTTGTCATTTGCAACAACATGGATGGACTTGAGGGTATTATGCTAAGTGAAATAAGTGAAAGACAAATGCTATATGATATCACTTATATGTGGAATCTAAAAAATAATACAAATAAAGTTATTTACAAAACAGAAAGAGACTCACAGACATAGAAAACAAAGTTATGGTTAACAAAGTGGGGGGTAGGAATAAATTAGGAGGTTGGGATTAACATATACACTCTACTATATATAAAATAGATAACCAACAAGGACCTACTGTATAGCACAGGGAACTATATTCAATATTTTGTAATAACCTATAAGGGAAAAGAATCTGAAAAAGAATATATATATATATATATATATATATATATATACACATATATATTCATCTGAATCACTGCACTGTACACCTGAAACTAACATGACACTATAAATTACCTATACTTTAATTAAAGAAATAAAAATTAAAAACTAAATTAAATTTAAAAATAATGAAATTTTGTTGTAACAACATGGATGAGCTTAGAGGGTATTATGCTAAGTGAAATAAGTGAAAGACAAATACTGTATGATATCACTTATATGTGGAATCTAAAAAATAAAACAAACTAGTGAGTACAATGGAAAAGAAACAAACTCACAGATATAAAGAACAAACTAGTGGTTACCAGTAGGGAGAAGGAAGGGGGAGGAACAAGATAGGTGTAGGGGATTAAGAGGTACAAACTACTATGTGTAAAATAAATACACTATAAAATGTTCATTGCAGCTCTATTTACAATAGCCAGGAGATGGAAACAACCTAAGTGTCCATCATCGGATGAATGGATAAAGAAGATGTGGCACATATATACAATGGAATATTACTCAGCCATAAAAAGAAATGAAATTGAGCTATTTGTAATGAGATGGATAAACCTAGAGTCTGTCATACAGAGTGAAGTAAGTCAGAAAGAGAAAGACAAATACCATATGCTAACACATATATATGGAATTTAAGGAAAAAAATGTCATGAAGAACCTAGGGCTAAAACAGGAATAAAGACACAGACCTACTTGAGAATGGACTTGAGGATATGGGGAGGGGGAAGGTTAAGCTGTGACAAAGCAAGAGAGAGGCATGGACATATATACACTACCAAACGTAAAATAGATAGCTAGTGGGAAGCAGCCGCATAGCACAGGGAGATCAGCTGGGTGCTTTGTGACCGCCTGGAGGGGTGGGATAGGGAGGGTGGGAGGGAGGGAGACGCAAGAGGGAAGTGATATGGGAACAGATGTATATGTATAACTGATTCACTTTGTTATAAAGCAGAAACTAATACACCATCGTAAAGCAATTATACTCCAATAAAGATGTAAAAAAAAAGAATACATTGTACAACACAAGGAATATAGGCAATATTTTATAATAACTATAAATGGAATGTAACCTTTAAAAATTGTGAATCACGGGCTTCCCTGGTGGCGCAGTGGTTGAGAGTCCGCCTGCTGATGCAGGGGACGCGGGTTCGTGCCCCGGTCCGGGAAGATCCCACATGCCGTGGAGCGGCTGAGCCTGTGAGTCCGGAGGCTGTGCTCCGCAATGGGAGAGGCCACAACAGTGAGAGGCCCGCGTACCACAAAAAAAAAAAAATTGTGAATCACTATGCTATACACCTGAAACTTATATAATATTGTACATCAACTATACCTCAATAAAAAATAATAATAACAAAATTAAAAGTAAAAAACAATTAAGAAAGAGCCTGTGGCTTTGGCTGACTGTGAATACCCTCTGGCCCTTCCCTCAGGCATCCTTCTCCTCCCTCAACAGTCGGCTCTCCTGCCCATGGCCCTGGACACTCTGCTAAGTGACCCAGAGACCAGTTCTCACATTGGCTGCACAATAGCATGAGCAGTGCTCTCGAAAATCCCTAGGCCAGGCCATAGGAATAAAGTCAGAATCTCTGAGGTGGTACCAAGCATATTGATATTTTTAAGACTTCCAGGTGCTTCATGACATTTTTTTTCTTAGATTCCATATATATGTGTTAGCATACGGTATTTGTCTTTCTCTTTCTGACTTACTTCACTCTGTATGACAGACTCTAGGTCCAGGCACCTCACTACAAATAACTCAATTTCGTTTCTTTTTATGGCTGAGTAATATTCCATTGTATATATGTGCCACATCTTCTTTATCCATTCATCCGATGATGGACACTTAGGTTGCTTCCATCTCCTGGCTACTGTAAATAGAGCTGCAATGAACATTTTGGTACATGTCTCTTTTTGAATTATGGTTTTCTCAGGGTATATGCCCAGTAGTGGGATTGCTGGACCATATGGTAGTTCTATTTGTAGTTTTTTAAGGAACCTCCATACTGTTCTCCATAGTGGCTAAAGCAGAAACTAACACACCATTGTACAGCAATTATACTCCAATAAAAATGTTAAAAAAAAAAGACTTCTAGGTGATTTCAAAGTTCAGCTCTTGTTAAAATGCAGATTCTGACTCCATGGATCTAGGATTAGGCCTGCAGTCCTGCACTTCTAACAGGCACCAGGTGGATGCCCATGCTGCTGGCCCTTCGAAGGCTCTAGAACACGCAAAGCAAGCTCCTGCCCTCAGAAGAAGGTAGCTGTCATCTAGCAAGATGGGCATCAGGCTTTTCATCAGGAGTTTTAGTCTGAGTCTCCGCCAGCCTTCCTCACAGCTGTGTGATCTTTGTCAGATGTCTTGTTTACTCAGCTTCAATTTTAGAGCCCTAGAGAGCAGATCCTTTTCTCTTAGTCCCCCTCTCTCTTTCTCTCCCTCTCTCATCTTCTTTCTAGCTATTCTGAACTATTTGCCATTGTCAAAATGTACCCTGCTTTCCCACCTCCCACCCTTTGAACCCACTGTTCCCTCAATCTGGGCTGCCCTTTGCACATTCATGGCTCTCTCATGCCCCATCATTCAGGGTCCGGCTATTCAAGGGCTCCACCCATGTGCTTCAGGTGCACTCCACCAGTGCTCTTGCCAAAGCCCATCCTCTCTACCAACTGCCCTTGTTTTCTGCCTGTCCCCACAACCCAACTGTAAGTCGCTGTGAGCAGGACCTTGGTCTTAGCCACCACTGAAACCCCAGCAGGTGGTCCTTGATGACCCGACAGTAAATAGAAAAGTCATCCTGGTAGTGGTGCTGAGGCAAAGAGAGGGAGCTGAAAATGTATTGCTGCCAGTGAAAGGGTCAGCTCTCTTTCTCCTTAATTTTGTCCTATGTCAAGTGTCTTCTATAGCGGTTAAACCCAAGCATTCACAGAGCAGCCACCTCCCCACAGCCACTGTAGCAGTGGCAGTTTCTGTGCAAGGACTTAGAAGTCAAGGAACTCAATCCCTTCACTGTACACACACAGCAACTGGCGTCCAACCCCCTAGCAAGTGGGTGAACAGACCCTGAAGGGGGTGCTGTTGATGAATGCCTGGCTGCAAACACAAGGTGGGGGCCTTGGAGCACTCTCTCCTTTCCAGCCCTATTTCCCTCGATTTCCCCTCATTGGTTTTTCCAGTGAAACCATATCCCTCCCCATTTTCTCCAACATAAGTACTCTTCCTCAGATCATATTCATGCTTTCTTCATACAAGAACCCATTGCACAAATCCCTTTACCTTCTCTTCCACTCACGCACATCCTATCAGTCCTTCACAGAAGGCTCAAACTTCACTCCTCCAAGAAACCTCCCCCAAGCATCCAACACTGAGGGCCCTCTGTCCTCTGTGTTCCTGGGCAGAGTCAAAGGGGTTGTTTTGCCCCTTAGGTACTGATAGGGTATTATGCACTAAAGCCCCAAGTACTTTACAAGCAATTTGAGTTTATGAACACTTTTATTCCATTCTTTCCCCCACAGAATGCCTTGTGCTAAATTGGCATCCACCAAACATTTGCTTTTTGTTTCATTGGCTTTTTTCTCATGGTGTTTGTCCACCTACCCTTTCTCTACTAGTCAATATATGCCAATGAAGGGGTCTGGTAGAAATGAGTGGTGGTGGCCTTATTATGTAGCTGTGGCAACTGCATTTGCAAGACAGTTGAGAAGGAAGGAGAGAGAGCAAGTGCCAAGAGATAGGTGGTTAGAAAATAGAAGACATATACTACCACCTGCCTGAAGCAGAATCTCCTTACCGCTGAGGATATGCAACATGAGGATCAGAGAGGACACAGTGGTTCACATCAGAGTGTTGAACTTCCTCCTCTTCCTCCTCCTCCTCTTCCTCCTCCTCCTCCTTGGATGAGTTACGGAGCAATCTCAGGGAAAGTGATTCCATGTGGCGACAGTTCTCAATACAAAAAGAAGAAACCACATGGTCCATTCTGGTGGAGAGCTTGATCTCAATTTTGGGGAAATAGACCATGGCCCTTTGCACAAAGTCCTCCTCCTGCATCTCATACAAACAATAGAACAATTCCAGCTGGCTGGGCTCAATCTGTAGCATCTTGCCTTTGGCTTTTGTTTCAATCCATTTTAGCAACTCCAGTCTGATTTTCTGAGAGATCTTGCAACTCAGTTTTTTCTCCAAGTAGGAGGTTCTCTCCTGGTTTATAAGGCCAAAGAGAAAACGGACAACAAAAATCAGATACCCTTTTTCAAACTTGCCATAGTTTTCGAGAAGGACCCTCACATCTCGGTTGGGAAGCTTCAAACTACTCCGCTGCATGTTCCTCATCTCCCCCTGATTCTCCTCTTCCAGCAGATAGTACATGGCAGCAAAGAACTCCTGGAAAGTCATGTGGATGAAGCTGTAGAATTTCTCACAGTCCACTTCCTTTTGGAATAGGTTCATCCTCAAGAAAGCAGACACATCTGCCTTCTGCAGGCCATGATTCCTGAGATCACACTCCTCAAACAGGATTTTCTGGTTCCAGATTCCATCTGCAGCCAATGAACAGAGACCCCAGAGGGTGGCAGAGTTGTGGTGGCCCTGGCTCCCTCCTTGGGATTGCAACAAACTGGAGAGGAAGAATATATACACTGCAGTGGTGGTCTTGGATGTCCGAGCAAGACTCTTGCCACTGTCCATCTGCTGTTTCAGCCCAGTGCACACAATCCAGCAGACCAGGGGAATAAAGCACATGGTGAAGAGGATCTCATTCTCCTGAATCAGCCTGAAGGCTTCCCTTGCTTGCTGCTCATCCGAGAAATACTTAAAGAAATATTCCTTCTTTTTGACCTCTGAGAAACCCAGGATCTCCACATGACGAGCCCGGCCCAGCAAGTGCTGAAGTTTCTCTAGGGCCACAGGTCTTGTGGTGATGATCAGAGAGGCCTCGGGAAGCAGACTTTTTCTGATGAGGCTGCTCAGGAGAATGTCTCCCCGCTCCACCTTCTGCCAGTTCGTGCAGAGTGTTTCTGTGTGCTCATCAAAGGCACCTTGAAGCTCATCAAAACCATCCATAAGGAAGAGGATCCTGGAAGGCTTGCTCACAATCTTGCCTATGGGTGGGTTTGGACCAGGGCAGCAGCTGGCGATCAGGTCCCCCAGGCTCCTCTGCATCCCAAGGCTCACCTCCCGACAGTGAATGTAAAACAAATAGTCAAATTTGTCCTGGTAAAGTTCCTCTGACGCCCAGTCCAACATGATCTTCCTGGCCAGTATTGTTTTCCCAATGCCCGCTGCTCCCTGGAATACCACCGTGTGCACAGGCTCAGAGTGTGGGTCCTCAGGATCAAAAAGCAATTCCAAGTTCATGGAACTCACGGGGCCATCCCGCATCTTGGCTGAGGTCCTACCAATGGCCAGGAGCTCGTGCTCTCTCTCCTGCTGGCTCTGGTGTTCCTTGATGAGACGCAGCCTGGTGAAGCGTTTGTTGAGGTTCACGCTCTCACCCAGACGGGCATTCCTGTCTTTGATACACTGGAATCTACTTTTCACATATTTTCTGTACTTCTTACAGTAATCTGTGGCAGAGACAGAAAGTTAGATTTTGGAAGAAGCCTGAGCACATCCACCAGAGATGAGCTATCAACAAGGGCCGATGGTCTATAAGGAATGGTAACTGGAATTGAGGAATGGGAGTTGCAGTTTCTCTCCACTGCCTGGGTATGAACAGCCCCAGAAAATCTAGGGTGTCAAAATCTTCCTAGACACGGTTAAACAAAAGAACAGCAAAGCACCATATGAACTGGCCCTGGCCAGAAGATCCTTTTTATTCAATCTTACTCCTTTAGGTAGTCTACAGCTCATGCCTGATAAAACCTGAAACACTCAATTGCCTCCCCTTGGTTCTGGGACTCCAAGGAGCCATGCAAACATGAATCTATTTCTTAAGCTGAAGTGGATTTCCTGAGACAGGACTTTTCACCCCAAGGGGCAGGAACATGTTAGGATCACCAAGTTATCCACCTTCCTAGCTTCAAGTACCTACAGAACCAGGTCTCCAAACCCAACTAGAAGTGCCACCCCCATTGCTTACCTTTCTTTTTTTTTTTACAAATAGAGATTCTGGAAAGGTACCCCAGTAAACCCATCCACTCCTCTTCAAGGCTTTCCTCCTGGCTCATCACAGAAACATTTGCATTGTCTGAGAGTAAAAGGAAGAAAAATTCAGTGTCAAAACCCAGGACTCCTGATTAAAGTGGTCATTGAGATCCAATATCTAACACCTGGCACAGGTCAAAGGCACCTGCCCTGAACATCTCCTAAACCAGAATACAGCTCAGTTGAACGTCCAGTTGGGGGCATTCCTGTACTCCTAATTTCAAAGCAATGGATACCACCCAGAATTATGTCCACACTGCATCCAGTCTTGGAATCTGTCTCCCAAGCCTGGAAATCAAACAGTAAACATGTGAGGCATCAAGGTTTCTTATCCTCATTTGTCTTTGGCAGACTCCCTCCCTGGTGCTCTGGTTTTAAGGCCATCCCACACACTTTCCAATATCCTCAAGATGGCTAAAGGCCAGCAATATCATCCTTCCTTGACTCCAAACACCTGAAATTCATCTTACCCATATCCTGAGTCTTCAAGAGTAAGAATAACCAATCTGGCTTATGTCTATTTCTCTATTTCAGTATTCAGAATCCTGGCTGACTTTAGATTCACCTAGAAAGCTTTAAAAACACTGATTCCAGGACTCCACCCCCAGTGATCCTTTGTCAATTCTCTGAGGTGGAGCCCAGGCACCACTATATTTTAAAAGCTCCAACATGCATCCACAGTTGAGAATCACAGATCTAAACAATCAGTGAAAACCATATTCCAAAGAAGCATCTTATAGGAGAAATTAGACACAGTAGAACAAGAGCTAGGCACCAAGGGAAACACATGGGACAGAAAACTCTAGGTGGGCAGGAACCGAAGAGCTACATAAAGGATTCCTGATAGGTGTCTACTTATTCTGAATGGCAATGCTGTTAATCCAACACACACAAAACCACAAAACAAAATCTAAACATTAACTCAAACCAAGACTAAAATTAATTCTTACCTAAAACCTAACACTAGCCAGCACCCCCCATAAAAACAAAAAACTTCTAACCCTAGTTATAATTCCTCCACCCCAAAACCCAGATGTAGAAGCCAAATGGCACAGTGGTTAAGAGCCAGGCTTCCACCAAAGACACACTTGGCATTGAATCCCAGTCTTTGCTCTGATTAGAACAGAGTCATGGACAACCAAAACCTTTTCCAGGCTTACTTCACATGGTTGTGCAACCAATCTCCAGAATTATTTTTCATCTTGTAAAAATGAAACTCTATACCCATTTAACAACAATTCTCATTCCCTATTCCCTGCAGCCCCTGGCAACCACCAGGGGTTGTGACTGGCTTATTTCACTCAGTATAATAAAACTGAAAGTTCATTTGAAAAAGCACAGGCTTCCCGGGGTTCTTGTGAAGAATGAATAAAATCCACAAAAACTGCTTAGTGAACTACTTCTGCCACTATGATTATTATACTTTAAAAAGGTTACTGAGGGGCCTCCCTGGTGGCGCAGTGGTTAAGAGTCCGCCTGCCGATGCAGGGGATGCGGGTTCGTGCCCCGGTCTGGGAGGATCCCATATGCCGCGGAGCGGCTGGGCCCGTGAGCCATGGCCGCTGGGCCTGTGCATCCGGAGCCTGTGCTCCGCAACGGGAGGGGCCACGACAGTGAGAGGCCCACATACCGCAAAAAGAAAAGAAAAAAAAAAAAAAAAAAAAAGGTTACTGAGTATGTAAGTACTGACACATTTATAACTGTGTTATTATATGCAATTTGTTTATAACATCCCACTGGTGTATGCCCTTGCCCTCATGTCCCCATATTATTTTTATCTCCCTCAATAGACCCATATTGCTTCCCCAGTTCACTGTGCTTCTGACCTGATGATTCATTTTTTTTTGCCAGTATAAATACATTTTAATTGACTTTAGACATGCCAATATGGACAGTACCAGGTTGGAAGAAAAAACAGGGTAAACAGGGTAAACATTCATTAGAAAACAGAAGTTTAAATATATAAAACTGTCTTCAAATCACATGGATATACTACATACACACCACCATTTTTATCTGACCATTTCAGAAACGCTGATTCATTTTTATTCCCCCTTTCCGCTAGCTCAACATCATCATCCTGTGATTTTCTAGATTCCTCTGAGCCCATCCCTGTACCCTTCCCTTGCTCAGAGCCAGAGCCAGAAGGAAGAACCTCACTCTCAGCATGTCCACAAGGATGAAGAGTATTTCTTTGATCATTCCAACACCCAAAGTAATGCCCATAGGAAAAGCTTTTCCCAAGAAATTACATAGCTCTATAAGGTGAGAGATGATTGCCCCCTGAGCCATGGGAAGCAGAGATTCAAGTTTGTTGACTATGCAGGCAGACACATGAGGAGCTAGATGGAGACCTGGAGGAAGTTTCAGGCACAGGGGAGATTTGGATAAAGTGTAACTAATCAGAGAAGATTCCTAGTGGTATGTGAGCCCTGACTTAGGTTTTTAAATGAGCTAGAAAAAAGTAAACTGCTTTCCTCCATCTTCTCATAGCACTATCATGAGAAGAAAAAAGAAGATGAAACCAAGATAATAAAACAAGTGATTAAAAAACAAACATACTGGGCTTCCCTGGTGGCACAGTGGTTAAGAATCCGCCTGCTAATGCTGGGGTCGTGGGTTCGAGCCCTGGTCCAGGAAGATCCCACATGCTGCAGAGCAACTAAGCCCATGCACTACAAGTACTGAGCCTCCGCTCTAGAGCCCACGAGCCACAACTACTGAGCCCAAGTGCTACAACTACTGAAGCCAATGCACCCAGACCCTGTGCTCCGCAACAAGAGAAGCCACCGCTGTGAGAAGCCCACGCACTGCAACAAAGACCCAACACAGCCAAAAAATAAATAAATAAAATAAATTTAAACAGACAAACAAAACAAACAAACAAACATACTAACTTTGATTTGTCAAAGGATACCATCAACAGAGTGAAAAGGCAACCCATAGAATGGGAGAAAACATTTGCAAATCATATATCTGATGAGAGGTTAATATCCAGGATATATAAAGAACTCCTACAAGTCAACAACAAAAAAGACAAACAACCCAATTAAAACATGGGAAAGGGACTTGAACAGGCATTTCTCCAAAGATAAACAAATGACTAACAAGCACATGAGAAGGTGCTCATGTCACTCGTCAATAGGGAAACGCAAGTCAAAACCACAATGAGATACCATCTCACACCCATTAGGACTGCTACTATCAAAAAAATATAAGTATATATATAAAATAAGTGTTGGTAAGGATGTGGAGAAATTAGAACAATTGTACACTGCTAGTGGGAGTGTGAAATGATGCAGCCATTACGGAAAACATTCCTCAAAAAATTAAACTAGAATTACCATGTAATCCAGTAATTCCACTTCTGGGCATATACCCAAAAGAATTGAAATCAAGGTCTCAAAGAGATTTGTACAGCCATGTTCATAGCAGCATTATTCACAATAATCAAAAGCTAGAAGCAACCAGAAAGTCCACTGATGGATGAATGGATGAACAAACTGTGGTATATACATACCACAAAATATTATTCCACCTTAAAAAGGAATGAAATCCTGCCATATGTGACAACATGGGTGAAGCTTGAGGATGTTTATGCTGAGTGAAATAAGCCAGACACAAAGAGACAAATACTGTATGATTCCACTTATAAAAGGTACTGGAATAGTCAAATTCATAGAGACAGAAAGAGGTTGCCAGGGGCTGAGGGAAGGGTAGAATGAGGAATAGTTGTTTAATGGATACAGAGTTTTGCAAGACGATGGGGCTTCCCTGGTGGCGCAGTGGTTGAGAGTCCGCCTGCCGATGCAGGGGACGCGGGTTCGTGCCCCGGTCTGGGAAGATCCCACATGCCGCGGAGCAGCTGGGCCCGTGAGCCATGGCTGCTGAGCCTGCGCGTCGGGAGCCTGTGCTCCGCAACGGGAGAGGCCACAACAGTGAGAGGCCCGCGTACCGCAAAAAAAAAAAAAAAAAAAAAGATGAAAAGATTTCTGGAGATTGATTGCACAAAAGTGTGAATGTGCTTAACACCAATGAATCATACACTTTAAAATGGTTGACAGTAAGTTTTATATTATATGTATCTTATCACAATTTAAAAAAATATACTGTCTTCCTTCCACTCACCCCATTCTGGCTCATCCCTCTTAGCTTTCTCGTAAAGGTCTCTCCTGTTGATTGCAGCAAAAATCCACTTGGCCATGGCCCATGCTTTCTCCTCTCCATTGAAATCAATCATCAGAGTGGCTAGATCCACGTGATCTGCTTTCTCTGTCTGACCCCGAGGAAGTGACGTGCAGCCCTTCTGACTAGGATAGTCTTCTAAGTGCATCTTGAATTTCTTAAAGTCTACATCTTCCAGATCCTCCAGGTAACGAGCCAGCTTGCAGCGGACGCTTGCCATGCTCATCTGCAGCCCTGGTCAGAGTCCTTGGGCATAGGTCCACACTGGGGAACCGGGTGGTGAAAACAGCATATGGATAAGAAGTCTTTTAAGAAGTCTACCCTCAGAGAGAACTAATCTGTCAAAACCCCAGAAGATTGAAAGGAAAAAAAAAAATCACCAGACTCTAACGAGTTGCCGTCTTTAGTTTTGAAAAGTGAGTCAAATACTTACCAGAGAGTTTTCCTATTGACTTGACCCAGGAGTGTGTCCTGAGCCATGGAAAAAAAGTGCCCCTGTGGAGAGAAACAATTAAACCCACAAACACAGTCACATTAACATTGCAATGTGTATCTTAAACCACTCCCTGATGCCACCTTGATGTATCACCAAGAGAACTTTGGTCCCACTGATCACTGGCTATGTGTGACCTTGGACAAATTCTTCACTATTCTTCAACTTCAGTTTCCTCGTCTATAAAATGACAGAGTGGAAAATATGTTTTTTACCTTCCTTCCAACTGAAAGACTCTGGTTTCTTGTTTCTGTTTTGAACCAAGGAAAGATGAGTAAGGGACAAAAGAGGGATGCCAGGAATGAGTAATTATGGCGATAACAGAGCAGCATATGTCTAGAGAGAGAAAAGGAGAGAGAACATAAAAGCATGTAGAGGAGAGGATGGTCTGCAATAGCCCTTTTATCAGTCCACTGATTGATAAAAACTGAAATGGGATGGAACTTGGGGTGATAAGGGAGAATAATAAACACATATATTTCTTTAATGTCTCTTTACAAAAATCACAATTAAAATAATTATTAGAACTCACATTTATTGAGAGCATCTCATGGGCTAGGTGCTGCACTGATGCACAAAGCCCAAAGATTATATTCCTAGTCCCATGGTATGGAAGTAGAGACTGAGTCTTAGGCTAAGTGACTTGCCCAGGGTTTCACAGCCAGGAGGTACAAAGCCAGGATTTAGACCAGGGTCATTGATTTCTGAGTCATGCCCCTAACGTTGCATTTTTCTCAGCTTAAAAAGTGTGAGACCGTTTCTTCCACCACTTAAGTAGGTATCTCAGTCAGATAGGAGGAAAAATTATCGAAGATGATAAAAATAAATGGTTAAAAGGCAAAGACCTTTTCCCAGGTTTTATCACACAGTCTTTCATTATAGTGTTCAACAATTCAGTTTCCTAACTAGAGTTTGAGCTCCACAAAGACTAGAAATAAGCTGCTATATCTTTTGATCATACACATCTCCTAGATTTTAGATGGATGAACACATTGGTTTTGTTTGGAATTTATCCCTTCATATTACTGAATTTGGAAAAGCACAACATTAGCCCAAAGACATAAGTGATGTTAAAGGAAGGGAGGGGGCCTACGAAGCTTTGGAACTCTCCAAAATGGAATTTATAAAGAACACAGTTTAATGTTCAAGACATCTCAAATATGTTCATCTCTCCTTCTATCTTCATTCTTGCCTCTCCACTCCTGGCCTCATACACCCCATGCCAAATACATTCCCTATGCATCTGGCAGGTGGCAGGAGGGGAGGGGGCACTCCAGACAGATCCACCAGCTCTGCAGACCCTCCCAGGTCCCATTCCATTGATCTTTCCATCCACATCAGGACTCTGCCTTTCCTCTGTGCTCCCCTATCCCTAACCCTAGTGCACCTCACTCTGACCTTTACCTTCTCTGTCCCTTGGTTTCTAAAATACTCATTTGCTTTTATGCATCCCATCTATCCTCTCCCTGGGGGAATGCTTGGCAAATCTGCTGGAGTCATGGGTGTAAGCAGTGGTTGCTGCTCCTGTCCTCACTCCCCATCCCCCACACACACACACTCGCACTCGCACACATAGCACCCAAATACTGATAAACATAAAAGAACATTCCAGAAGCACTGTTGAAGGACAGACCTGAAGGCTGGCAAAAGAAATCTCTAGTCAAGTTCTGGCCCTTGACACAATCTCCCCATTCTTCCCAAGACCATTTCAGCCATCCCGCTCCACAGAGCTGGACTCACCCAGATGCCAGCCTCAGGAATAGCCGGAGAGGAAACTAGATGAATTTTATAGCAGTCACAGCCCAGCAGGAAGGATGTGGTCTCACTATGGAGTGAACAGGCTTGCATCACAGACAAAGGCAGAGACTAACGATTACTCACATCACTGGATTTTCCAAACTGAAGTTCTCAAAGCTGAGACTGGTTGTAGCCAGAGATGTCAGCCTCTCCTCCGTGGCCACTGGGGTAGAGAATGGGAGGAAATTCAACTGCTACTCAGTGGATGTTCCCTGTAACTCTGACAGCAGCCACATGAGTGTTTTGTTGACAGAGAGGGAAGTACGTTGGAGAATACTACCAGAGCTGGAAAATACAGAATTGAGAGCGTAACCTGGCCATCAGACTGCAAATCCCATGCACTTTCAAGCCGTCACGTGGAGGCAGTCTGCAGACAGTACAATAACAATTGACTGTTATATTTTTGACCACTTTATTAAGGGTAAGTATATACCTGTGAAACCATCACCACCATCAAGGCTATAAACATATTTATCACCTCCCAAAGTTTCTCCCCACCCTATTATGATTATGATTTTTTGTGTGTTGTGAGAACACAATATAAGGTCTGCCCTTTTGCCAAATATTAAGTACAGAATACAGTATTTTTTATATACATTTATTTAGTTATTTATTTATCTTTGGCTGTGTTGGGTCTTCACTGCTGAGCGCAGGCTTTCTCTAGTTGCAGCAAGGCGTGGGCTACCCTTCGTTGTGGTGCACGGGCTTCTCATTGCAGTGGTTTCTCTTGTTGCAGAGTACGGGCTCTAGGCACGCGGACTTCAGTAGTTGTGGTTCGTGGGCTCTAGAGCACAGGCTCAGTTGTTGTGGGACACAGGCTTTGTTGCTCCACGGCATGTGGGATCTTCCTGGACCAGGGCTCGAACCCATGTCCCCTGCATTGGCAGGTGGATTCTTAACCACTGTGCCACCAGGGAAGTCCACAATGCAGTATTATTAGCTACAGGCTCTATGTTCTACAGCAGATCTCTAGGACTTTTTCATCTTGCATAATAGAAACTGCCCACCCTCTGACTAATATTTTCCCTTTTCTTCCTCTCCTTAGCCCCTGGCAACTGTCATTCTACTCTGTTTCAATGACTATTTTAAATTCCACATGAGTGATTTCATTCAGTATTTATCTTTCCTGTCTCATTTATTTATTAATGTCATCAAGATCCATCCATGTTGTTGCAAATGGTAGGATTTCTTTCTTTGTCATGCCTGAATAACATTCCATTGTATATATATACCACATCTTTATTCATTCATCTATTGATGGACGCTTTGTTTGTCTTATCCATTCTTCTATTTATGGACATTTTATCCATTCTTCTATTATGGACAAGGTTGTTTCCACATCTTGGCTATTGTGAATAATGCCGCAATGAACATGGGAGCAGATATCTCTTCAAGATCCTGATTTAAATTCCTTTGGATGGGCACAAACTCTGCTCTCTGACTCACTGACTTACTTGTTCAACTAACACTTATGGAGTACCTAGTGTGTGTCAGGCATGAACACAAAGCTGAAAAGCACCTTGCCTTACCTAAGAGGAGCTGGAGGAGAGAGAGACACCCAGACCTGCTTTTCTAGCTCTCAGTATGGCTGCAGGACCACAGTCCAACAGCGGCATGAGTTCCATAGAGCATGGTGAGTGAGAAGCACTCAGCACCCCCAGGAGAGTGCAGGAAACTTGGAGCAAGAAGGAAAAGCATCCAATTCTAACAGAGGGACACTGGTATGCTACTTCATGCCTCAGTTTCCTCATCTGTGAAATAGGGGTGACAATAGCACCAGTAGGAGATGGTTGTCATAAGGACAGAGCAAATGGGTAGATGTGAGGCCGTTGGAACACTGCCTGAATCAAAGAAGCTGGCATCCATGGGTAGCTCCTGTTACTACCATTTTTACAGAATTATGTGCAAAATGCTCCAAGAGATGAAAGAGAGGCACCTACTCCCACTGAAGTAAGGGCAGGATAGCAAGACCTGAGTCTAAAGCTCTGCATGTTGTTAAGGGCCAGGCTGCATGCAGGAGCAGTGAGGAATCCAGATGCTGAGGCCAGAGAGAGAGACAGCAGATCAATCAAACAATACCTGAGAGGGAAATGTAAGGTAGAAAGCAGTGTTCAAATGTCATTCCAGAATTTTGAAAATATACTCTATGTTCAAATGTCATTCCAGAATTTTGAAAATATACTCTAATCATGTATAATAACTAATCAGGGGAAAAAATCACCATGCTTTGCTTGTTATTCTGCCTTCTTCCTTGCTAAAAGGACCCCAATTTTGTGCAAGATTTCACTTTTTCCTTACAGGACTCGGGAAAAGTTAATTCTTTTCTCCAAATTAAGGGGGGTTTATATAATGCAATAATTGGATCCTGCTCTCCTAATAATGATTGTTTAAGGAGTGGGCTGGTGAGTAAGTTCTGGTTATAAGACCAGGACTTCATATAAAACAGTCTGTGCTCTGAAGAAAGACTTTCCATAAGGTTTGGTCCTTTACTGCCAATAGATGTGGTCACATCAGGTTATGATGCCTGGAACTGCTGTGGCCATTTAATGACTATAAGGGAACATAAAAGACTCTAAGGATGGCAGAGCCAGAGATGGAAGAAACATGTCCACTGAAGCAACCAGCCCAAGAATGAAATGCTCGGGTGTTTAAGCCAATTAATATGGTTTCTCTGTTCCTTAAATCCAAAGGCAACTTATACATAGATGCCATTGTTGAGGTGAGGTATGATTGACTATTCTTCTCTGTGAGTTTTGATTTCCCTGAGGTCAACACTGAGCTAATACTCACCAGTACAGGTGTAGCATGGCTATCGACTTGTGCCTGGGCTAACGGGTGGGCATCAGTGTCCTGAGGATTGTTAAATAGTTCTACAAAAGACCCTAGCTGTCAGCCGCTACCATTTCCTCACCATTTGCTCATCATAGTTTTTCCCTGTGGCAGCATGGCCACAAAATAAGGAGTTATCAGCCAGCTCTGAATTTCAAGGTAGAACAATGGTCTTGAATGGAAGGCTTTTATGAAAGAATGTAGGCTTTTTGAGAGAGAAAATCTTCGTTGAGCTCCAAATAGCATGAGCATTCATGAATTCATAAAATAAATTTTATCTCATAAACTATAGCACAGGGAAGATTGTAAGGTGATACGAGAACAATTTCAAAGAACATGAACATTTCAACAGGAGACTGGAGAGTCCCTGCAATGGTTAATTTAATGTGTCAATTTGGCCAGGCCATGGTACCCAGACATTTGTCCAAACACCAGTCTGGATGCTGTTGTGAAGGTATTTTTTAGATGAGATTAACTTTTAAATCAGTAGATTTTGAGTAAAACAGGTTACCCACCATAATGTGGTTAGGCCTCACGTAATCAGTTGAAGGTATTAAGAGAAAAGACTGAGATCCCCCAAGAAAGAAGGAATTCTGCCTGCAATTTGCCTTCAGACTCAACAATGCAACATCAACTTCTCCCCTGAGTCTCCAGCCTGCCCTGCAAATTTCAGACTTGCCAGCCTGCACAATCACATGAGCCAAATACTTAAAATCCCTCAAGATAGATAGATAGATAGATAGATATAGATGTTGATATAAATATAGACATAGTTACATATATATAAATGTGATACATATACACACAATATATATATATGTACATATATATTGTCTGAGTGTGTTCAGGCTACTATAACAAAAATACCATACTAAAAAAATGGGTGACTTCAACAACAAATATTTATTTCTCATAGTTATGAAGGCTGGGAAGTTCAAGATCAAGGTGCCAGCAGATTCAATGAGTGATGAGGGCTGCTTCCTGATTCATCGAAGGTCATCTTTTTACTCTGTCCTCACTTTGCAGGAGGAGTGAGGGACCTCTCTGGGATCTTTTATAAGAAGAGCACTAATTGCATTCATAAGGGTTCCCCCCTCAGACATAATCACCTCCCAAGGGCCCCACCTCTAAATAATAATCACACTGGGGATTAGGTCTCAACATATGGATTTTGAAGGGACACAAACATTCAGTATATTATACACACACACACACACACACACACACACACACACACACACACATCTGTTTCTCTGGAGAACCCTGACTAACACAGTCCCTGGGTAAGGACCAAAAGCCCAACAGCATACCTGCAGCCCAAGCCCCAGGATGAGGAGTTACAGAAACTACTAGTGGATGCAGGGGATCTGAGAATAGAGGAAAACATGCCTCACTGTCCCAGATGTAGCCCAGAGAGAGTACACACCTCCCAGAGAAGTCTATCTTCTAAAACAAGGAAATGGTGCCTGAGATGCCAGGTGGGCAGGCCATGACATATTCACAAAACCCTACCTGGCCCAGACCCAAGGAGGGAGCATGCATTCTAGGACAACCAGAAATTCCAAGGCACCTAAGACTAGGATGAGGATGTGGTGCCAGAAGCAGCTGGGAAGGACGCTGGTACCCAGGGGAGATTTCAGAGGGGCCCAGAAAGGACAGAGATCAGCCCAGCAGCCAGACACCCTTCCCCTACTAGGGAGAAGAGAAGAGACAGGAGGTAGAGAGTCCCAAGGCAGCTGAGCTTTCTTAGAAAGAGACTGCATTTTAAACTGAAAGTGACTGTTGGGCAAATCACATGGCAGGAAACATTATGTGGCAGGAAGGGGCAGTGATGCACAATTTGAATTTTCACAAAGACAAATTCAATTTTTGAAAATAAAGTTACAATTTAGCATTACTGAGTCTTCGGGATCTTTTGTAGGGAGAAGCCTGGCATAATCACTTTATGTTGCAACTGTGCTCTTCCCTCTTTCCCACAAGGTGTATTTCCCTGGGGCTCAGAATGCTGGGAACACACCCTTGTCCTGGCAGTCACCATCCCCAGTTGAGATGGGTTTCCATGGGCTTATGAGCCCAAGTGTTTCAAAGACCCCCAATTCTTGGACCTCTATACCTTCTGAGTAATGGATTAAAGAAGATTTGGCTGACAATTGTGAAAAAAGTTGTCAAGTCCTGCTTTTTAAGAGACAAGTCCTCCACACAAACATCCCATGAATCATATTTGAAATCAGTATCTTTGTTCCCATTTAGCTTTCCCTTTTTCTGTGTTCATAAGCTTTTCTCTAGAATTACTTTTTATAAACAGCATTAGGGTCAGAGACCCTTGTCATGGGGTTCCAACTATGGCTTACTGCCTCATCTACTTTTAAATGATCCCCCCCACCCGTCAGTGCTCCCTATTGTGTTTCTGGAAGACACATTCCAAGTTGAAGCAAATCTAGGAGCTTTTACTGCAAACTCAAAACCAGAAGGAAAACAGATAAACGTTTTGAGAGGAAAATAGATAAACTACTACTCAGAAGTACAGTTGACCCTTAAACAACTGGCAGGGGTTAAGGGATGCTGACCTTCTGCACAGTTGAAAATTTGCCTATAAATTAGAGTCCCCCCTCCTTATCAGCAATTCCTCAGTATACTACAACATGACCATGATGACATTATGCTAAGTGAAATAAGCCAGTCACAAAAGAACAAATACTGTTCCACTTATGTAAGATTCTCAGAATAGTCACATTCACAGAAACAGAAAGAATGGTGGTTGGCAGGGACCCAGGGGAGGGGGAAATGGGGACTCATTGTTTGATGGGTACAAAGTTTCAGTTTTGCCAGATGAAGAGTTCTTGGGATTCCCTGGTGGTCCAGTGGTTAGGACTCTGTGCTTCCACTGCAGGGGGCATGGGTTTGATCCCTGGTCAGGGAACTAAGATCCTGCAAGCCACACAGCATGACCAAAAACAAACAAATAGAAGAAGAGTTCTGGAGATGGATGGTGCACAGCAATGTGAATGTACATTACACTGCTGTACGGTACACTTAGAAATTATTAAAATGGTAAATTGCATGTTATATATATTTTCTACAGTAAAAAAGAAGAAAATCAGTTGTTTTATACATTTCCACCCCTGATTTTCCCTCTCTCTCATTTAACCCAGAAGAGAGTAAAGAAAAACTGTAGTACAAGTGCTACTCCTAGCACTCAGTTAAAAGTAAGCAATTATATTTCACTTTACCAGCTACATCTATATAAATTGTGGATGGATTGGATACTTTAAATGTTTATATAAATATATAGAAAAGACTGGAAAATAGACACACATCACATTTTTGCTTCTGATATCATCCCTAAAAGAGGTCACTATGTGGTAAGAAGGAGACATTTCCACTACATGCAATTCTGTATTGTCTCTATTATAATGAATTTCGGCAACTTTTTAAAAGTTATAGAAAGAAGCTAAAAAGATTTCCTATTAAAGATAGCAGAAGAGAAACCTCTAACTCTTGTGTCTTCTCTGAAATCAACCCAGAACAACAAAGAGAAGCAAAAGAAGAACTTCCACTTCTATGAAGTCACCAATCATGAGAGGGCCCCTATGCTCTTAGGGCCTGGGACTGGAGTGAGAAGGGACACAATGAGAGAGACCGTCTGCAGGCAAATAAAGAGAATCCAAGGTTTTCCAGAGTAGGGAACACACACTAGTGGGAAACAGCAATCCCAGCCTCACCCTCCTTTGAATTGCAAGGTCTGGGTATATGGGCAAATCACCAAACATCTTTGAACCCTGTGGACCACAGTAGTGGAAGGATGTTGGGATGAAACAGGGACATACGTTTTCGAGAGTGGGTGGTTAACTGTTACCAGTGTGGGGAGAAACTGTGAGTGAACCACTAGGAGCCTGATCCTTTCTGACACTGGATAGCTAAGGAGAAGTCCAAGCTAAATCACCCAAAAACTGTGACATGCAGGGTTTTGACATGAGTCAAGGAGACTTCCTGTTTTTCGGAAGGGGACCACACCCAGCAGAGAGGAACAGCAAGAACAGGGCAAAAGGCAGGAAGGCTGGACCCACACTGCAACCTGCTGACGTGCATGGGTCCCTCTCAGAATAATATTTTCAAATGCATAAAATAAAGCACAGAAGATTACAAAGGGATACATATTGAAATACAGGTACCAAAATATTTTTTTAAGTTTGTGATATTTATGCCTCAATTAATGAGATCTAGCAG
This sequence comes from Mesoplodon densirostris, assembly GCF_025265405.1. Taxonomy (NCBI): domain Eukaryota; kingdom Metazoa; phylum Chordata; class Mammalia; order Artiodactyla; family Ziphiidae; genus Mesoplodon; species Mesoplodon densirostris. Next base: position 138,617,227 of record NC_082663.1, read on the forward strand.
TGGGCCTAATAACTGTTATAATCTGGAAGAAATGATGAGGGTAACTGGTATTTCAGTATATCTGTAAAGTGATATCAAAATATCTTTAGGGACTACCCTGGCAGCGCAGTGGTTAAAAATCCACCTGCCAATGCAGGGGACACAGGTTCAAGCCCTGGTCTGCGAAGATCCCACATGCCGCAGAGCAACTAAGCCCACGAGCCACAACTACTGAGCCCACGTGCCACAACTACTGAAGCCCAGGCTCCTAGAGCCCATACTCCACAACAAGAGAAGCCTGCACACCACAACGAAGAGTAACTCCTGCTCGCTGCAACTAGAGAAAGCCCGTGCACAGCAACGAAGACCCAATGCAGCCAGTAAGTAAGTAAATAAATAAATAAATTTATTTTTTTAAAAAGAAAATATCTTTAATATCTACTGGTGACAAATGTATAGGATCTATGTATACTACTGGGCTGTGTTGCCTGCCTTCATTAGAGAAAATCAAGATTAAAAATTTTCCCATCCAAGTTAACAGACCCCCTGAATTATATCCACAGAAGCCTTGGGGATATATGCTACCTCTTCCTCCAACTACTTTTTCAGAAAGAGCTGTACAGGAAAAACACCATTACTTCAAAGAAAAGTGATAAATTTTTTAAAGGAACTATCATGGAAACTATGTAAAGATAATGCAGGTGGGAAAAACAAAAGAAGAAAAGGCATCTGGCAAATAAAAGATAATGGAAAACACTTAAATACAGTAGCATGGTGGAAGTTAGTAGCATTCCAAAGCAGGTGGAAGTTAGTGGGGCAGGCACAATAGTGCACCCCCCAGCATGTCTACATGCTAGTCCCCACAAACCACGAATATATAAACTTATATGACAAAAGGGAATTAAGGGAGCACATGAATCAAGTTTGCTAATGAGGTGACAAAACTGGGGAGAGTATCCTGGATCATCCAGGTGTGACTGATATAATCACAAGGGTCCTTATAAGTGGAAGAGGGAGGTAGAAGAGTTCAGAGTGATTTGATGTGAGGACTCAAGGAAAAGATACCTCTAGAAGCTGGAAAAGGCAAAGAAACAGGGTCTCCCCTAGAGCCTCCAGAATGGAATGCAGCCTTGCCGACACCATAATTTTAACACCCTGAGACCCATATTTGACTTCAGACCTGCAGAAGTAAAAGTTAATCATTTTTTATTGTTTCAAACCAATAAGTCTGTGGCAATCTGTTATGGCACCCATGGAAAACTAATACAATTAAGAAGCCCTAGTCCTCCCAGAATAGAGAGTCCAGAAATAAACCCACACACCTGTGGTCAATTAATCTTCGACAAAGGAGGCAAGAATATAAAATGGGAAACAGACAGTTTCTTCAGCAAACTGTGCCGGGAAAGTTGGACAGCTGCATGTAAATCAATGAAGTTAGAACACACCCTCACACCATGCACAAAAATAAACTCAAAATGGCTTAAAGACTTAAATATAAGACATGACACCATAAAACTCCTAGAAAAGAACATAGGCAAAACATTCTCTGACATACATCATAGCAATATTTTCTTAGGTCAATCTCCCAAGGAAAAAGAAATAAAAGCAAAAATAAACACATGGGACCTAATCAAAATTATAAACTTTTGCACAGCAAAGGAAACCATAAACAAAATGAAAAGACAACCTACAGAGAAAACATTTGCAAATGATGCAACTGACAAGGGATTAAATTCCAAAATATACAAACAACTCACACAACTCAATAACAACAACAACAAAAAAATAATCAAAAAATGGTCAGAAGGCCTAAATAGACTTTTCTCCAAAAAAGACAATAGATGGCCAACAAGCACATGAAAAAAATGTTCAACATGGCTAATTATTAGAGAAATGGAAATCAAAACTACAATGAGGTATCACCTCATGCCAGTCAGAATGGCCATCATCAAAAATCTAGAAATAATAAATGCTAGAATGGGTGTAGAGAAAAGGGAACCCTCCTACACTGTTGGTGGAAATTTAAATTGATGCAGCCACTTTGGAGAACAGTATGGATGTTCCTTAAAAAACTAAATATAGAGTTACCATATGAACCAGTAATCCTACTCCTGGGCATATATTTGGAAACAATGAAAACTCTAAATCGAAAATATATATGCACCCCAATGTTCATAGCAGTACTATTTATAATAGCCAGGACATGGAAGCAACCTAAATGTCCATCAACAGATGAATGGATAAAGATGTGGTACATATATACAATGGAATATTACTCAGCCATTAAAAGGAACAAAATTGGGTCATTTGTAGAGACGTGGATGGACCTAGAGAGTGTCATACAGAGTGAAGCAAGTCAGAAAGAGAAAACCAAATATCGTATATTAATGCATATACATGGAATCTAGAAAAATGGTATAGATGATCTTATTTGTGAAACAGAAATAGAGACACAGACATAAAGAACAAATGTATGGATACCAAGGGGGAAAGGGTGGGGGGAGGAACTGGGAAATTGGGATTGACACATATACATTATTGATACTACGTATAAAATAGACAAGTAATGAGAACATATTGTATAGCACAGGCAGCTCTACTTAATGCACTGTGGTGACCTAAATGGGAAGGAAATCCAAAAAAGAGGGAATATATGTGTATGTATAGCTGAATCATTTTGCTGTACAGTAGAAACTAACACAACATTGTAAAGCAACTATACTCCAATAAAAATTAATTTAAAAAAAACTAGGACTTCCCTGGTGGTACATTGGTTAAGAATCCACCTGCCAATGCAGGGGACATGGGTTCGAGCCCTGGTGCAGGAAGATCCCACATACCGCAGAGCAACTAAGCCCATGAGCTACAGCTACTGAGCCTGCACTCTAGGGCCCACGTGCCGCAACTACTGAGGCTGCACGCTGCAACTACTGAAGCCCACACACCTATAGCCCATGCTCTGCAACAAGAGAAGCCACCACAATGAGAAGCCTGAGCACCACAATGAAGAGTAGCCCCTGCTCGCCACAGCTAGAGAAAGTCCACACGCAGCAACGAAAACCTAACACAGCCAAATAAATAAATAAACAAATAAAAATAGAGTTAGCATATGAAGCAGCAATCCTACTCCTGGGCATATATTTAGAAAAAATGAAAACTCTAAATCGAAAATATACATGCACCTCAATGTTCACAGCAGTACTACTTATAACAGTCAAGGCATGGAAGCAACCTAAGTGTCCATGAACAGATGAGTGGATAAAGATGTGGTACATATATACAATGGAAAATTAGCCATAAAATAAAATGAAATAATGCCATTTGTAGCAACATGGATGGACCTAGAGATTATCATACTAAGTGAAGTAAGCCAGACAGAAAAGACAAATATATGATATCATTTATATGTGGAATCTAAAAAATAATATAAATAAAGTTATTTACATAACAGAAACGGACTCATAGGCATAGAAAACAAAATTATGGTTACCAAAGGGGAAAGTGGGGAGAGGGATAAATTAAGAGTTTGGGATTAACAGATACACACAACTATGTATAAAATAGATAAACAACAAGGATTTATTGCATAGCACAGGGACTTATATCCAATATCTTGTAATAACCTATAATAAAAAAAGAATCTGAAAAAGAATATACATATATGTATAAATGAATCACTTTGCTGTACACCTGAAACTAACACAATATTGTAAATCAACTATAATTCAATAATTTTTTAAAAAAACAAGAGCCCCTAGTTCTCCATGAAATCATTTAATTTATCAAAAACAGTATCTATTACACATAAGGGTCTGAAGAACAGGCATAAAGCGTTGGACAACATGAAGAAAGGGAGATAAAATGATGAGCCGACAAACTCAGGTCAAATGGAAAGGGGAAAGCCTCGCAGAAATGAAGATCACCATAGCAGCAGAAAAGAAAGATAGAATCTGCTAAATCATTCAAGCATGGAGAACATGCTTGAGAAATTGAGAAAAAGAAAGAAGAAAGGACAAAGTGTTTAAGAGAATTTTAAAGCCAAAGGAACGGTATATAAGACAAAGGAGATCCAACATATACATAAATTTTGTCCCTGAAGATAAGAGCAAATGAAATAGGAAAAAATATCAAAGACTTAAAGAAAACTTCCTAAAATAAAGAAATGCTTGAATTTACTAATTGAAAAGGCACAGTGTGTCACAGGGAAAACTGATTTAGAATGTGCAACATTTGGGCATACCTTTCAAAGACTGAAAAAATAATCCTATGGACAAAAATAAGCAGGTAAAAGCATTTATTAAGAATAGCAATTAAGCTGCCCACAAACTTTTGATCAAAATCTCAGCAATGTTTCATCAAAATCTTAAAGCAAAGTTTGGCTTAAGAATTGTATATAGCACCAACATTCTTTTAAGCAAATAATAAAGAGAAACATATTTTTTAAAGATTTTTTTGACATGGACCATTTTTTTTGGTTTTTTATAAACTTATTTATTTATTTATTTTTGGCTGCAATGGGTCTTTGTTGCTGTGTGTGGGCTTTCTTTAGTTGCATTGAGTGGGGGCTACTGTTCATTGAAGTGCACGGGCTTCTCATTGCGGTGGCTTCTCTTGTTGCTGAGCATGGGCTCTAGGCTCACAGGCGTCAGTAGTTGTGGCACGCAGGCTCAGTAATTGTGGTACAGTGGGCTCTAGAGTGCAGGCTCAGTAGTTGCAGTGTACGGGCTTAGTTGCTCTGCGGTATGTAGAACCTTCCCGGACCAGGGCTCGACCCCGTGTCCCCTGCATTGGTAGGCGGATTCTTTTTTTTTTTTTCCATTTTTTAAACACCTTTATTAGAGTATAATTGCTTTGCAATGGTGTGTTAATTTCTGCTTTATAACAAAGTGAATCAGCTATACATATACATGTATCCCCATATCTCCTCCCTCTTGTGTCTCTCTCCCACCCTCCCTATCCCACACCTCTAGGTGGTCACAAAGCACCGAGCTGATCTCCCTGTGCTATGTGGCTGGAAGGCGGATTCTTAACCACTGTGCCACCAGGGAAGCCCTGACGTGGACCATTTTTAAAGTCTTTGTTGAATTTGTTACAATATTGCTTCTGTTTTACGTTTTGGCTTTTTGGCTACAAGACATGTGGGATCTTAGCTCCCCGATCAGGGATCAAACCCACACCCCCTGCATTGGAAGGTGAAGTCTTAAACATTGGAAGGCCAGGGAAGTCCCAAGAGTAACATTTTTAAACAGATAAGAACTTTTAAAGTATCTTTTCCAGGGCTTCCCTGGTGGTGCAGTAGTTAAGAATCTGCCTGCCAATGCAAGGGACACGGGTTTAAGCCCTGGCCCTGGAAGATCCCACATGCCACCGAGCAACTAAGCCCGTGTGCCACAGCTACTGAGCCTGCGCTCAAGAGTCCACAAGCCACAACTACTGAGCCCATGTGCCACAACTCCTGAAGACCACGCACCTAGAGCCCGTGCTTTGCAACGAGAGAAGCCACCGCAGTGAGAAGCCCACACATCTCAACGAAGAGTAGCCCCCACTTGCCGCAACTAGAGAAAGCCCGTGCAAAGCAACGATGACCCAACACAGCCAAAAATAAAAACAAATAAATTAATTAATTTTTTAAAAAGTACCATTTCCATGCCTGCTTTTTGGAAAAGAGAAAAAATAAAATAAAAAACAAACCTACTAGAGTACAAACTTAAGCCAATCATGGAATGAAAAAAGAAGATGTTGTAAATTGATGTTCATGGGCAGTGAATTTGTTTTCACATTCTAGAAATTAACTTTTATCAAAATAATTTATTTCAAAAACCACATAGTAGTTCAACACTTCTGTGACAATAGCACTGGTTAAACCCCATTTTCCACCAGCCCTACATGGGGTGCTTATGTGTCTAGTTAAGTGGCTCATTCCCAGCCTCCCTCACAGACATGAGTGGCCATTGTCACAATACTAGCCAATGAGATATTAGCAGAAGTCACTGAGTTGCTCTTCTAAGAAAGCTCTTGTATAAGTTTCACTTCTGGAATGACAATGTGAAGAGCCCTATGGACCCATTCCCAAGCAAAATAACAACAACTGGTGAAAACTGTAAAAATAACAACCATTTAAAGTTTCAGGAAATTGTCCTAAAGGTAGACAGCAAATGAAGCGTTTACTAAAGAAAATCTACTAAATCTCCATAGGAACAGTGAGAATCTGTGGCCCTTGAGCTGCAACCAGCCCCTTCTTTCCCTTCCTATCTGCCTCCCCTACGCACTCCCTCAGCAGGAGGAAAGCTTCAATCTGGGTGAGTGAGGCCAAGAAAATAGTAAACCCTTAACCTCATCCGTCAATCAAGGGATATCACCAGAAAGGACAAGAAGCCAATATTTCTCATCCCCTCCAACTCCAAGTTACAGAGGGTAAAATTCTAGCTTTACCCTTCACCCATGGAAAACTGAGAGTATTTGCCAATGGCCTTTGCACCAACTTACTCATAGGGTAGAGTTTCCATGCCAGTAACTTTTATATGGATGTTCATATTTATAATATATAATATATAATAATATAATATTTATAATAGCCAAAAAGTGGAAACAACCCAAACGTTCAACGGATGAGTGGACAAACAAAATGTGGCATGTCCACCCAGTGAAATATTATTCAGCAATAAAAAGTAACCAGTGACTGATATATGCAATTACATGGATGAACCTAAAACACATATTATGTGAAAGAAGCTACTCACAAAAGACCATATATTGTATGATTCCATTTGTATAAAATGTCTATAGTAGGCAAATCTATACAGACAGAATGTATGTTCATGGTTGCCTAGGGCTGAGGATTTGGGAGGAAATAGAATGTGACTTCAAATGGAAACAAGGTTTCTTTTTGTGCTGATGAAAATGTTCTAAAATTAACTGTGATGGTGGCACAACTATGTGAATATACTAAGAAACTTTGAATTGCATAATTTAAATGGTTAGATTGTATAGTATATGAATAATCATATATCAACACAACTATTATTTTTTTAAAAGCTCTTATTTTTTTAAAAAAAAGAAGACAGCTGGAATGTATCTTTTAGAATTTGTCCTTCCTCTTCTGCCTGGTATGCAGCTGCAGAACCTGAGGTACAAAAGCCATCTTGAATCTATAAGAACAAAAGCCACATGCTAAGAAAGACTGCACAGAAAGAGTAAAAGTATCTGTGACCTCAATGGCATCCTGAGCCAGTCCCCTTCCTCTGAATAGAAAGCAAACAACTACAACAAAGTCTTATTTAAGTCACCATGATTTGGGCTTTGTGTCATATGCATCCAAGTGAAAATCTTAGATAAACAACTACCCTCTCCATCCTATTCCACTCTCAGAAGCACCTACTTTTAACATTTTTGGTTCTTTTTTTATGTTTATGGTTTTACTTTTAAATTTGCTTACACTGCTAATTTCTTGATTTTTCAATTTTAGACATTGTTCACTTCCTTTTATGACAGTTGCAGATTTAGTTTTTTAACACCTTCTCTTCACTTCCCTTCCTTCTCTTCCCCCAGTGCAGTAAATCCCCTACATATGAACGAGTTCCCTTCCAAGAGCATGTTCATAAGTCCAATTTGTTTGTAAGTCTAACAAAGTTAGCCTAGTACCCAACTAACACAATCGGCTATATAATATTGTACTATAATAGGTTTATAATACTTTTCACACAAATAATACATAAAAAACAAACAAACACAAAAAACAAAGAAAACATTTTTAATCTTACAGTACAGTACCTTGAAAAATACAGAAGTACAGTACAACAGCTGGCATACAGGGGCTGGCATGGAGTAAACAGACAAGAAGAGTTATTGACTGGTGAAGGGAGAGGAGGTGGGAGATGGTAGAGCTGAAGGATCGTCAGCAATAGGAGAGGGAGGGCAAGCTACAATTTCATTCACACCTGACGCTGATGGCACAGGTTCTGGTTCCTTGCTGGATTCAATTCTATCTACCCTCTTGAAAAAACGATCCAGTGATGTCTGGGTAGTAGCTCATTTTTTCTCATCATAGATGACACGGTAGCACTGGATTGCAGTCTGAACAGCTGCTGCAACCTTTGTGTACTGTTCTACATTCAGGTCCTGTGCCTCAAAAACTAACAGTGCTGCCTCAAGTAAAGAAAATCCCCTTGCCATTTCATGCGTCATGAATCTCTTCAGTTCTTCAGTTACTTCTTCCTCTTGTCTCTATTCATCCTTTCTCTGGGCCTCCAATTCTATCAGGTTTTCATTAGTAAGTTCCTTGTGTTGCACAGCAAGGAGTTCAGTGAAGTCATCCTCTTGCAGATCTAGCTCCAGCTTCTCTCTGAGGGTCACTAAGTTGCTGAAGACCTCTTTGGACTCCTCATCCACCTTCTCAAATCCACGAAAATCATGAACTGCAGGCAAACGTTCTTCCAAACCCCATTCACGGTGATGGCTGTAAACTCACACCAAGCAAAGTCAATTTTTTTATGGCCTTGTAGATGTTGTAGTCCTTCCAAAATTGTCACAAGGTTGTTCCCGATTCATCACTCACCTTTACGGCCTGACAAAAAGCGTGATGTAAATAATATGTCTTGAAAGTCGCTGTAACTCCCTGGTCCATAGGTCAGATGAGCGACGATTCAGGGGCAGATGCACTACTTTGATGTTAGGATGAAAGTTGTCTATGAATGGGGGGTATTGTCAAGCAGCAAAACAATGTTGAATGGGATGTCCTTCTCTAAGCAATATTTCTCTACCTCCTGGATAAAGTGATAGAAAACCCAGTCCTAGAAAATTGTCTGTGTAACTCAGGCTTTGGGGTTACTTTTCTGCACAGCAGGAAGAGAGCCCTTGGTTATGTTTTTAAGGGCTTTTGGGTTCTCTGAATGATAAACTTAGAGATGCTTCAGCTTCATATCGCCAGAAGCATTGCCACCAAACAACAGAGTTAGCCTATCCTTTGCTGCCTTTATAGCCTGGCATCAACTTTTCCTCCTTACTGATGTAACTTCAGTGTGGCATCCTCTTCCAGTACAATCCTGTCTCATCCAAGTTAAAAACCTGCTTGGGTAAATATGCACCTTCATCAATAATTTCTTGAAGCATTTCAGGAAATTCCCAGGCAGCTACTGTATCTGCACTCACTGCCTCACCACTTACTTTTAGGTTGTGAAGGTTGGCTCTAGCCTTGAACCAATGAAACCAGCCATGGCTGGCATTAAAAGATGCGCCCTCTGATTCTTCACCGTGTTTCTTCTTCAAGTCTTCATAAAGGCTTTTATATTCTCTTGAATCAGCATTAAGCTGAGTGGGACTTGACACTGATGCTGATCCTGCATCTACATACTGAGAAGTTTCTCCATCTCCTCTATCACTTTTCCATGGTTCTTCAATATTACTATCAACATCATCAGCAGAGCAGACTTCACATGTTCCATGAGCTTTTCCTTGTTCTTTAGAATTGTGCCGATGGTTGAATGATTCACATTATAAGAACGAGTGACGTCTACCACCTTTTCACCTCACTCCACTCTCTCAATTATTTTCACTTTTGTTTACATTTTTATCTCTTGGCACTTCTTAGCAGTACTAGCTACATCACTGGTGCTTTTACGCTTGTTTCCAGACATCCTGAGCTTGAAATAAAGATACTGTATTACTATAATCTATACAGTACTGTACAGTAAAGTACACAAAAGCACAACCACTTGTAGAGGATGCACACATGTGACAATGTATGCCAGACATGTGAACTAACTTACGTGATTGGACAAGCGAACACACATTCACATCTTTGAAAATTCGCAACTTGAAGGTTCATATGTAGGGGACTTAGTGTACAGTTTATCACTAGTTTAAGTTAAACCATTCAGTGTTTACAAATTGCTGGCTTTGCTCATGTTCTTCACTGTAAAGCCAAGGACTGAACCAAGAGTATCTCCTTGCACTTTTTTTCTCATAGTTAATGAGAATAATATGCCTTTATTTTTTCATAATTTTTGCATAAATTTTTGTATATCTGGACACTCCATTACATAATCTATCAAATAATCAATTCTATGAAGTCTCCTTTTTTTTTTTTTTCCTAAAGACTGCCCTTCAGGTCCTCAATGCTCCTGACACGGCCTGGACAGGTTCTTCTGTAGGTCTACAAGGTCACCATCTAGAACTTTTCCTTGCCAGTCACCTGAGTTGGAGCCATCATTTCCAGGATCCCATACCTTTCTCTTTCTTGATTTTTTCCCTTGGTTTGCAGAAGCAAGTAGCTTCCTGAGAAAGAAGCCATCAGATAAATATTCTGAGCCCTTCATCATGGACAGTGTTTATGTTTTGTACTCACACTTGACTAACAGTTTATCTGGGTTAAAAATTTAGGTTGATAATGCTTCTGGCACCAAATGTTGCTTTTAAGAAACATAATAACATTTATATTCTTATTGCTTTATATGAGATTTCTTTCCCTTTGTTCATCTTCTTCTTTTCTCTGGATGCTTATAAGATGATTTCTTCCATGGTTCTAAAATTCGAAAATAATGTGAATGTTTTATGCATGGATAGCCAAGGAGCAATTTCAATTTGAAACTGAATGCCAACCAGTTCTGGAAAAACCTCTTGTATTTCTTTGATTATTCCCTCCCTTCTGTTTTCTGTTTTCTTTTTCTATAAATCCTAATAATTGCATTTTTTTATCTTTCTGGTTGATGACCCAAGCTCTTTCAACTGTTCATTATTTGAATCTATCTTCTAATAGATTCTATTTATTTTAACTTCCAGCCCCTCTATTTTCTTATTAATTTTGACTCAAAATTTTAAATTCCAAGAGTTCTAGCTATCAGATTATTTTACTTTACAATATCTTGTTCTTGTTTATCTATAAGTATATTGTTAAATTTTTTCTTTTAGATTGATTTTTCCTCTGCATTGTTTCCTCACATATTGTCCTCTCATCTTGCTACTTTTCCTTAAATGTCTCTAGATCCTTCATTATGTGTTATATTTAACAGTGAGGCACTAAAATAATAGATTAAGTGTTTGAAGGCATGGATGAGGCTTATAAACTGGGGATGGGGAACTTCTCTTGTGGAATTGAGTATGGAACTATGAATTTTATTGGGGATACTCCAAATTTAGGAATGAGGAGATATTTTCTCTAGATGCATCCAGTTTCTCCAGAGAAGAACCTACTAATCTTCTACATTAGCAGTTGACCTTTGGCTGCTGATGTTCTGTGGGTAAGGCAGGTTGACTTCTAATCTCTTTTGTCTTAATGTGTTCTTTTTTAATCTCATCTCCCTCTGCCCACACTATAGGTGGTAGTTTCTTCTGCCCCATAACATTAGTTGTCATATAGAAGAAAATTTAAATATATATAAAAATATTGGAAGTAAGCAAAAGAAGATTATTTTCATAATCTTGCATTGGTAAATGCCTTTAAATTATGATATGTAACCCCAAATCCATACAATACTGGTAATCATGTAAAAGATAGACATTTTTAATGGCAGTAAAAAAGACAATGTTGAAAAATAATATCAGCAGTGAAGAGTCAGTTTTTAACTATATAAAATGTTCTTATAGATCAACTCAATGAAAATTAACATTCCAGTAGAAAACCAAATAGACAAAGAATTTAAACATATAGTTCATAGAAAAGACAAATATTCAAATGGCTTGTTAAAAATATTTTTAAATATACTTAATTGTACTGATAATTAATTAGAAATTAAAACAAAAAAATCATATTTTTTATATTTCAGAAAAATGAGGATTAAAATATGTGGTAAACACAGTGTTGGCAAGAATATGGGGAAATAGCCACCATCACACATTTGAGAGTATAAACTTCTGTAACTTCCCACAATTTGACAAATAGCTATTGACATTTTTCATAAACATATCCACTGAGCCAACATTTTTATTTCTAAGTATTAATCCTACATATGTATTTTTAACGTATTTGAAAAATACATAATGTACACAAAGATGTCCATTGAAGTATTGTTTGTGATATTTCAAGACTGGTAACAACCTGATATCTGGGTGGTATTAGCACAGGTGAGGGTCAGCCTGGAAACTGTTTTGTAGCCACTGTGTGACAAGAGGAGAAACTTGTGCCAGCATCTATATTATTACATAACTCAGCACATTGCAAAAAAACCACAAACAAGAAGGTAATATGTTGATTTACATTTTGATTAGCTTCCTTATCTCATGGACTGGCATTTTCAGCCACACTGATTTAGGGGAATGTATAAATCAATTTTGGTACAACCAAAAAATATTCAGTCTTGAAAAAGAATGGGAAAGAACTATTGAGTTATTTTTGAAAATATATTTATGAAAAAATCTTGAGCATGTGTGTATGTATTCATGATTAATGTTTTTAAATGCTTTTCATTTGTGTAAAAACAAGGAAAGAGGTATTCAATCACATATCTGTATTTCTGGAAAGAGTTATAACAAATTGGCAACAGTGTTCACCTCTGGAAAGAAAGACTGGAGAAATTCAGAAACTAGAGATCTGAATGAAAAGGAGACTTGCCTTCCCTTGTATTCTATTTATAACATTTAAATCTTTAGACCATGTGCATGTACAAATAAAAGCAGAATTTTTAATAAATATAATAAGCAGAAACAAAAAAAAATTATGCACCCTTATGTTCATTGCAGCATTATTTACAATAGTCAAGTTATGGAAGCGATCAATGTGTCCACTGAAAGATGAATGAATAAAAAAGATGTGGTATGTATATACAATGGAGTATTCCTCAGTCATAAAAAAGAATGAAACCTTGTCATTTAAGACAACATGGAGGGGCGGAGCCAAGATGGCAGAGTAGGAGGATGTGGAGTTCACATCTCCTCACAACCAGGGCACCTACCAGGTGCTGGTGGTGGACTTTGGACACCTAAGAGGACAGGAGGAATCCCCACACTACCATGTAGGACATGGGAGGGTAGGGGGCGAAGAAAGGTGGAGGTGGGACAGGACTGGCATCCCTGAGTGGGGGCTGGGGGAGGGGAGAGGTTCCCATGCTTGGAGGGGCCCAGCCATGACGAGGAGATCAGCAGGGATGCAGAGGGACCTTAGGGGGATCAGAGGATCAGAGGGGAACACAACCAGGATCTCCCCAACCCACTCAGGCCCTGGTGAGCCTGCTGGGCTCCCAGGGCTGAACCCTTAACCTCTGGGGCCGCCCCAGCCATGTGGGTCCCCAGGCCTGAGCCCCTACCCTGCCAAGGCCTCTTCTAGCCACACAGGTCCTGACTGTGAGCCTTGCCTCTGTCAAAGCCTCCTCTTGCTGTGCAGGTCTTGGAAGCCCGTGTGCCACCCCAGACAGGGCCTCCTCTGTCTGCAGGGGTCTAGGTGGGCTGAGCACTGCCCCCCTCCAAGGCTTCCTGCAGCTGCGCCAGCCCTTGGGGGCATGCCTCTAGAGGCCTGCACCCCATCTGACCTGTGCAGGCATGTGTGCTCTGGGCCAGATCCAGGAACAGATGCTGGTGAGAGGAACACACACAGAGGTGGGGCTGACACAGTGGGTCCAGAGACCTACCTAGAGGTCCTGGAGGCCTACTGGGGAGGCAGGGATAGGCTGCAGCTCACCATGGGTGCAAGGACACTGATAGAGGAGGCACCAGGGAATTTTTTTATCTTTTATTTTTATTCTTATTTTTTAATTGTCTTTCTTTATTATTATTATTATTTTTGCTGTTGTGGTTCTGTTTTGGTTTGTTTTTGTTTCATTTCTATAGTTAATTTTTCTAGTATATATATTTTTCTAATTTTACTTCTTTATTCTTTGCTACTGTTCTGCTCTTTTCTGTTTGTTGCCTTTTTTTTTTTCCACTACATGGCATATGGGGTCCTGGTGCCCAGGTCAGGGGTTGAGGCTGAGTTCCTGTGCTGGGAGGATCAAGTCCAAACCACTGGTCTAACAGAGAACTTCAGGTCCCAGAGAATATTAATTGGTGTGAGGTCTCCCAGAGGTCCTCATCTTGGCACCAAGACCTGGGTCCACCAAACTGCCTGCAAACTCCAGTGCTGGATGCCTCAGGCCAAACAACTAGCAAGACAGGAACACAGGTCCACCCATCAAAAAACTGAGATGACAAAAAAATATGTTACAGATGAACGAGAAAGGTAAAAACGTACAAGACCAAATAAATAAAGAGGAAATGGGCAAACTACCTGAAAAAGAATTCAGAGTAATGATAGTAAGGATGATCCAAAATCTCAGAAATAGAATGGAGGGACGGACTGAGAAAATACAAGAAATGTTTAACAAGGACCTAGAAGAACTAAAGAACAAACAAACAGTGATGCACAACACAATAACTAAAATGAAAAATACACTAGAAGGAATGCATAGCAGAATAACTGAGGCAGAAGAATGAATAAGTGAGCTAGAAGACACAATGATGGAAATAATTGCCAAGGAGCAGAATAAAGAAAAAAGAATGAGGGCTTCCCTGATGGCACAGTGGTTAAGAATCCACCTGCCAATGCAGGGGACAAGGGTTTGAGCCCTGGTCCAAGAAGATCCCACGTGCCGCGGAGCAACTAAACCCATGTGCCACAACTACTGAGCCCGCATGCTGCAACTACTGAAGCCTGTGTGCCTAGAGCCTGTGCTCCACAACAAGAGAAACCACCACAATGAGAAGCCTGTGCACCACAATGAAGACTAGCCCCCACTCACTGCAACTAGAGAAAGCCCACACACAGCAATGAAGACCCAATGCAACCAAAAATAAATAAAAATAAATAAATAAATTTATTAAAAAAAGAAAAAAGAATGAAAAGAATTGAAGACAATCTCAGAGACCTCTGGGACAACACAAGACGCACCAACATTCAAATTATAGGGGTTCCAGAAAAAGAGAAAGAGAAAGGGACCAAGAAAATATTTGAAGAGATTATAGTCAAGAATTCCCCAAACACAGGAAAGGAAATAGCCACCCACGTCCAGGAAGCACACAGAGTCCCATACAGGATAAACCCAAGGAGGAACATGCCAAGACACATACTAATCAAACTAACAAAAATTAAATTCAAAGAAAAAATACTAAAAGCAGCAAGGGAAAAGCAACAAATAACATACAAGGGAATCCCCATAAGGTTATCAGCTGATTTCTCAGCAGAAACTCTGCAGGCCAGAAGGGAGTGGCAGGATATATTTAAAGTGATGAAAGGGAAAAACCTACAACCGAGATTACTCTACCCAGCAAGGATCTCATTCAGATTCAATGGAGAAATCAAAAGCTTTACAGACCAGCAAAAGCTAAGAGAATTCAGCACTACCAAACGAGCTTTACAACAAATGCTAAAGGAACTTCTCTAGGCAGGAAATACAAGAGAAGAAGAAGAAGAGAAAGACCTACAAAAACAAACCCAAAGTAATTAAGAAAATGGTGATACAAATATACATATCAATAATTACCTTAAATGTAAAGGGATTAAATGCTCCAACCAAAAGACATAGACTGGCTAAATGGATACAGAAACAAGACCCATATATATGCTGTCTACAAGAGACCCACTTCAGACCCAAAGACACATACACACTGAAAGTGAGGGGATGGAAAAAGTATTCCATTTAAATGGAAATCAAAAAAGATGGAGTAGCAATTCTCATATCAGACAAAATTGACTTTAAAATAAAGACTGTTACAAGAGACAAGGAAGGACACTACATAATGATCAAGGGATTCAATCCTAGAGGACATACAATTATAAATATTTATGCACCCAACATAGGAGCACCTCAATACATGAGGCAAATGCTAATAGCCACAAAAGAGGAAACTGACAATAACACAATAATAGTGGGGGACTTTAACATCCCACTTACACCAATGGACAGATCATCCAGAAAGAAAATAAATAAGAAAACATAAGCTTTAAATGACACAATAGACCAGATAGACTTAACTGATACTTATAGGAAATTCCATCTGAAAGCAGCAGAATATACTTTCTTCTCAAGTGCAGCAGAATATTCTCCAGGATAGATCACATCTTGAGTCACAAATCAACCTCAGTAAATTTAAGAAGATTGAAATAGTATCAAACATTTTTCTGACCACAATGCTATGAGATTAAAAATAAATTACAGGAACAAAAACTGGAAAAAACACAAACACATGGAGGTTAAACAATACACTACTAAATAACCAAGAGATCACTGAAGATATCAAAAAGGAAATTTAAAAATACATAGAAACAAATGACAGTGAAAACACGATGATCCAAACCTATGGGATGCAGCGAAAGAAGATCTAAGAGGGAAGTTTACAGCAATTCAATCCTACTGCAAGACACAAGAAAATTTCAAATAAAGAACCTAACCTTGCACCTAAAGCAGCTAGAGAAAGAAGAACAAACAAAACCCAAAGTTAGTAGAAGGAAAGAATCATAAAAAGCAGAACAGAAATAAATTAAAAGAAATGAAGAAAACAATAGCAAAAATCAATGAAACTAAAACCTGGTTCTTTGAGAAGATAAAAAAATTGATAAACCTTAACCCAGACACATCAAGAAAAAAAGGAAGAGGATTCAAATCAATAAAATTAGAAATGAAAAAGGAGAAATTACAACTGACACTGCAGAAGTACAAAGGATCATAAGAGACTACAACAAGCAACTATATGCCAAGAAAATGGACAACCTGGAAGAAATGGACAAATTCTTAGAAAGTTACAAACTTCCAAGACTGAACCAGGATGAAATAAAAAATATAAACAGAACAATCACAAGCACTGAAATTGAAACTGTGATTAAAAATCTGCCAACAAACAAAATTTCAGGACCAGATGGCTTCACAGGCAAATTCTATCAAACATTTAGAGACGAGCTAACACCCATCCTTCTCAAACTCTTCCAAAAAATTGCAGAGGAAGGAACATTCCTGAACTCATTTGATGAGGCCACCATCAGCCTGATACCAAACCAGAAAAAAATCACAAAAAAAGCAAATTACACACCAAATTCACTGATGAACAGAGAAACAAAAATCCTCAACAAAATACTAGCAAACAGAATCCAGCAACACATTAAAAGGATCACACACCATGGGCAAGTGGGATTTTTCCCAGGGATGCAAGGATTCTTCAATGTATGCAAATCAATCAATGGGATATACCATATTAACAAACTGAAGAATAAAAACCATATGATCATCTCAATAGATGTAGGAAAAGCTTTTGACAAAATTCAACACCCATTTATTATAAAAAAAAAACTCTCCAGAAAGTGGGCATAGAGGGAACTTACCTCAACATAATAAAGGCCTTATAAAATCCACAGCAAACATCATTCTCAATGGTGAAAAACTGAAAGTATTTCCTCTACGATCAGGAACAAGACAAGGATGTCCACTCTCACCAGTATTATTCAACATAGTTTTGGAAGTCCTAGCCACGGCAATCAGAGAAGAAAAAGAAAGAAAAGGAATACAAATTGGAAAAGCAGAAGTAAAACTGTCACTGTTTGCAGATGACATGATACTATACATAGAAAGTCCTAAAGATGCCACCAGAACACTACTAGAGCTAAACCATGAATTTGGTAAAGTTGCAGGATATAAAATTAATGTACAGAAATCTCTTGCATTCTTATACACTAACAATGAAAGATCAAAAAGAGAAATTAAGGAAACACTCCCATTAACCTGTGCAACAAAAAAAATAAAATACCTAGGAATAAACCTCCCTAAGGAGGTAAAAAATCTGTACTCAGAAAACTATAAGATACTGATGAAAGAAATCAAAGATGACACAAACAGATAGAGAGATATACCATGTTCTTGGATTGGAAGAATCAGTATTACGAAAATGACTATACTACCCAAAGCAATCTACAGATTCAATGTAATCCCTATCAAATTACAAGGGCATTTTTCACAGAATTAGAACAAAAAAATTTACAATTTATATGGAAACCCAAAAGACTCCGAATAGCCAAAGCAATCTCGAGAATGAAAAATGGAGCTGGAGGAATCAGGCTCCCTGATATCAGACTATACTACAAAGCTACAGTAATCAAGACAGTATGGTACTGGCATAAAAATAGACACATAGATCAATGGAACAGGATAGAAAGCCCAGAGATAAACCCCATAGAATGGAGAAAAAACAGTCTCTTCAATAGTGGTGCCAGGAAAACCGGACAGCTATGTGTAAAAGAATGAAATTAGAACACTCCCTAGCACCATACACAAAAATAAACTCAAAATGGATTAAAGACCTAAATGTAAGACTGGGCACTATAAAACTCTTAGAGGAAAACATAGGAAGAACACTCCTTGACATAAATCACAGCAAGATTTTTTTTGACCCTCCTCCTACAGTAATGAAAATAAAAACAAAAATAAACAGATGGAACCTAATGAAACTTAAAATCTTTTGTACAGCAAAGAAAACCATAAACAAGATGAAAAGACAACACGCAGAATGTGAGAAAATATTTGCAAACAAAGCAACTGACAAGTGATTAATCTCCAAAATATACAAACAGCTCATGCAGCTCATTATCAAAAAAACAAACAACCCAATCAAACAATGGGCAGAAGACCTAAGTAGACATTTCTCCAAAGACGACATACAGATGGCCAAGAGGCACATGAAAAGCTGCTCAACATCACTAATTATTAGAGTAATGCAGATCAAAAGTACAAGGTATCACCTCACATAGGTCAGAATCATCAAAAAATCTACAAACAATAAATGCTGGAGAGGGTGTGGAGAAAAGGGAACCCTCTTGCACTGTTGGTGGGAATATAAATTGATACAGCCACTATGGAGAACAGTACGGAGGTTCCTTAAAGAACTAAAAATACAGGCTTCCCTAGTGGTCCAGTGGTTAAGAATCCGCCTTCCAATGCAGGGGGCACAGGTTGGATCCCTGGTTGGAAAACTAAGATTCCACATGCCGCAGGGCAACTAAGCCTGGGTGCCACAACTACAGAGCCCACATGCCACAACTACAGAGCCCACGTGCTCTGAAACTCACGTGCCACAACTAGAGAGAAGCCCATGCAGCTCAATGAAAGATCCTGCATGCCGCATCTAAGACCCTACACAGCCAAAAATAAATAAATATTTTTTAAAAAACTAAAAGTAGAACTACCATATGACCCAGCAATCCCACTACTGGGCATATACCCTGAGAAAACTATAATTCAAAAAGACACATGCACCCCAATATTCATTGCAGCACTACTTACAATAGCCAGGACATGGAAACAACCTAACTGTCCACTGACAGATGAATGGATAAAAAAAGATATGATACATGTATACAATGGAATATTACTCAGCTATAAAAAGGAATGAAACTGGGTCATTTGTAGAGAAGTGGATGGACCTAGAGTCTGTCATACAGAGTGAAGTAAGTCAGAAAGAGAAAAATAAATATTGTATGTTAATGCATACATGTGGAATCTAGAAAAATGTACAGATGAACCTATTTACAGGGCAGGAATAGAGATGTAGATGTAGAAAACGGATGTGTGGACTTGGTGGTGGGAAGGGTGGATGAACTGGGAGATTAGGATTGACATATATACACTACCATGTGTAAAACAGATAGCTAGTAGGAACGTGCTGTATAGAACAGGGAGCCCAGCTCGGTGTTATGTGGTGACCTAGATGGATGGGGTGGAGGTGGCGTGGGAGAGAGGTCCAAGAGGGAGGGGATATATGTATACATATAGCTGATTCACCTCATTATACAGCAGCAACTAACACAACATTGTAAAGCAACTATACCCCAATAAAAATAAAAAATTTAAATAAGATAATATGGATGGACCTGAAGGTATTATGCTAAGTAAAAAAAGTCAGACAGAAAAAGACACATACCATATGATTTCACTTATATGATTCCACTTATGTGGAATCTAAAATACAAAACAAAATGAGAATAGATTCATAGATACAGAGAACAAACTGATGATTGTGGGGTTGGGGGAGAGTGAAATAGACCAAGGGGATTAAGAGGCACAAACTTCCAGATATAAAATAAATAATTCATAGAGATATAATATCAGAATACGGAATATAGTGATAATATTACAATAACTTTAAATGGTGACAGATAGTAACTTGACTTACAGTGTTAATCATCTCATAATGTAGATAAATGTCATATCACTATGTCATATACCTGAAACTGATATAACATTGTATGTTAATTACACTTCAATTATAAATTAAAAAATAGATAAGATAGGAAGAAGGGAGAAAGAGAGAGGAAGGAAGAAAGGAAGGAAGGAAGGGAGGAAGGAGAGAGTGAAAAACATTAGTCACCCCACCTCTAGAGGAAAATGGACTATAGAAGTTCAGAAATAACAGGTGAAAACACCTAGAAAACAATGAATTGTCTAAAAGATTTACACATTTTAAATGTCCACATTAAAATATATGAATAAGATAAGTAAAATATTTGAAAGCAACTGTATTTGGAGTTCAGCCTAATCTCTCTCCTCTATTGCAATAGTCCTATGTAAAGTCTTCCTTACCATTTTAGCAAATGTCAGAATAATTATTTAACAACAGCTGTTGCTCAGGCTCCTAATGGTATAATATAATCCAGTTCATCTAAAGTCCTAGAGTGAGATCTTTGTGCTAAAGAAAAGAAAACCTTCAAAATTTTGCACAAGGTCAGATATTTCTTTCTTTTTGTGCACAAAATAAACCTATCATAAGATATTTGTAAATAATTTATCCAGTAAGGGTTGATATCCAAACTATAGAAAGAGTTCATACAACTCAATATAAAAAAAATCAATTAAAAAATGGGCAGAGGACCTGAACATTTTTCCAAAGATATACAGGTGGCCAGCAGGCACATGAAAATGCTCTATATCACTAATCATCAGGGAAATGCAAATCAAAACCACATTGAGGGGACTTCTCTGGTGGCCCAGTGGTACAGAATCAGCCTTACAATGCAGGGGACGTAGGTTCGATCCCTGGTCAGGAAACTAAGATCCCACATGCCGCAGGGCAACTAAGCCCATGCACCACAACTATTGAGCTTGCACACCTCAACTACAGCCCCCGTGCCTTGAACTACAGAGCCCACGCGCCCTGGAGCCTGCGCGCCACACCTAGAGAGAGAAAACCCGCACTCAACACCTAGAGAGAAGCCCGTGTGCCGCAACGAAAGATCCCGCATGCCTCAGCGAAGATCCCATGTGCCGAAAGTAAGACCCGATGCAGCAAAAAATAAATAAAATAAACAAATAAATAATAAATAAGTCCAAAAAAAACCCCACATGATGAGATATCACTTCACACTTGTCAGAATGGCCATTATCAAAAAGACAAAAACAACAATTGTTGGTGAGGATGTGGATAAAAGGGAACCCTCAGGCACCATTGGTGGGAATGTAAATTGGTTCAGCCACTGTGGAAAATAGTATAGAGGTTCCTCAAAAAAATAAAAATAGGGCTTCGCTGGTGGCGCAGTGGTTGAGAGTCCACCTGCCAATGCAGGGGACACAGGTTCGTGCCCCGGTCCGGGAAGAACCCACATGCCATGGAGCGGCTGGGCCCGTGAGCCATGGACGCTGAGCCTGCACGTCTGGAGCCTGTGCTCTGCAACGGGAGAGGCCACAACAGTGACAGGCCCGCGTACCGCAAAAAAAAAAAAAAAAATTAAAAACAGAACTACCGTACAATCCAACAATTCCACCTCTGGGTATTTTTTCTAAGAAAACAAAGACGTTAATTCAAAGAGATAGATGCATCACTATGTTCATTGCAGGTTTCAAGATATGGAAGCAACCTAAGTATCCACGAACAGATGAACAGGTAAAGAAGATGTGGGGTGTGTGTGTGTATATATATATATATATACATGTATATATGTATATATATATAAAATGTTAGTCATAAAAAAGAATGAAATCTTGCCATTTGTGACAACATGGATGGACCTAGAGTGTATTATGCTAAGTAAGAGAAGTCAGACAAAGAAAGAAAAATACCATATTTCACTTATATGTGGAATTTAAAAAACAAAACAAGAATAAATTCACAGATGGAGGAAAAACTAATAGTTGCAGGGGGAGTGAAATAGGCGAAGGTGATTAAGAAGCACAAACTTCCAGTTACAAAATAAATAGATCGGGACTTCCCTTGCAGTCCAGTGGTTAAGACTCTGCACTTCGACCCCTGGTAGGGAATCCCGCATGCTGCGTAGTGTGGCGAAATAAATAAATAAATAAATTTTTTAAATTAAAAAAATAAATAAATCATGGGATGTAATATTCAGAATAGGGAATATAGTCAATATTATAATAAATTTAATGGTGATCGATGGTAACTGGACTTAGCGTGATTATTGCATAATGTATAAAAATATTAAACCACTATGTTACACATCTGAAACTAATATAATATTGTATGTCAAGTGTCACTTAATTTTTAATAAATAAATAATTGATATTTTTAAAATTTTTAATAAAAATAAATAATCTATCATTGCACTGGACCTTCAGTTTTCTATAAATGGGAGGTTTATTCAAGGTGAACATTTAAAACACACCACAGGGACTTCCCTGCTGGTGCAGTGGTTAAGAATCTGCCTGCCAATGAAGGGGACATGGGTTCAAGCTCTGGTCCAGGAAGATCCCACATGCCATGGAGTAATTAAGCCCACGTGCCACAAATAGTGAAGCTTACGCACCTAGAGCTCGTGCTCCACAACAAGAGAGTGAGAAGCCCACGTACAGCAAGGAAGAGTAGCCCCCGCTTGCCGCAACGAGAAAAAACCCGCGCGTAGCAACGAAGACCCAACGCAGCCAAAAATAAATAAATAAATATTTTAAAAATAAATAAATAAAACACACCACAATTTCGTAATCCTGCTTTGTCACTTCTTCTTTTTTTTTTTTTATGTACTGGGATTCTCTAAACAAAAAAAAAAAAAAGGGGGGAAAGAAAAAAAAATGGAAGTGGCCTGGAGCTGCTGTCACAATGCGTTTCCTGCCCACATTCTGGGCACTTCTCCTTTCCAGAAACCGGCTCCAGCTGCATCTTGGGCCACGGGGGTCTCAACACTTCTTAGGCCTTGCCTCTCTTCTCCTCTTTAGGACTCTAAGCAAAACCGGCCACCTGGCCTGGCCTGGTCTGCAGCCCCCAACAACTGACCTCATTGCTTAACTAGGGTGGGAGAATCCCCGCAAATTTGCTTCTGCTACTCTCTGCTACCCTCTGCTGGTCATGGGTGTTAGTAGCACTCAACCTTCCACCCTCCTTCCTAGCTTAAGGAGACAAAGAAAGAAAAGCAAGGACTAGAAGAGAGTGCAGAGGACCAGAGAAAGGAGATAGCTAGTCACTGAAGGAAAGAGTGTGCAAGGTGTTGAAATTTCCAGGAGAGAGGCGAATGACTGGATACTGGGGAAAGATGTTGTTTTTCTAGATGAACATTAATATAGTTACTTACAGGAGGTGGGGGAGAAATGTTTGGCTGACACCTGTGCAAAACGAGGAAGCAGGAACCTCCCCCTCTTTGTAACCAAGAGACCGACATTGTGAAGCACTCACCTCCATGGGGCGCCTCCCCTCCACCTCACTTAAGTTAACCAAATGCCCTTCTGTCCACCCTTCATCAAAACCCTTTCACAAGAAAGGCTCTTGTAAACCTGCAGGCGAGCCTCTTTCAATTGTTTAGAAATAAAAAGATATTAGATATCATCCAGTTTAATATCCTTCCATTATAAAAGAATACACTGTGCTCTAGACCCCGTGAGCCACAACTACTGAGCCTGTGCACCACAATTACTGAAGCTCACGCACCTAGAGCCTGTGCTCTGCAGCAAAAGAAGCCACTGCAATGAGAAGCTCACACACTACAAAGAAAAGTAGCCCCCTCTCACCACAACTAGAGAAAGCCCGTGTGCAGCAATGAAGACCAAATACAGCCAAAAAAAAAAAGCATAATCTAGCAGATGCAAACTATTATATATAGGATGGATAAACAACAAGGTCCTACTGTATAGCACAGGGAACTATATTCAATACCTATGATAAACCATAATGGAAAAGGATACGAAAAAGGATATATATATATATATATATATATATATATATATATATATATATATATATATATATCTGAATCACTTTTCTATATAGCAGAAATTAACACAACATTGTAAATCAACTACCCTTCAATAAAATTTTTTAAAAAAAGCATAATCTTCCTCGAGGCAGACCCTGGCCTCACTTAATGCTAGTTGTGTTCCTCAGTCCTGACAACTGGAAATGCCCATCCACACAGCCCAACATGTCCTAGGAGTCCTCTTTTGGATTTGTGTGACTGATCCAGCTGGTAAAGATACAAGGAACCACTTTTAGGTTCAGACACTTGATTACTTATATAGCAAAAGGAAGAACAGCCAAAAGTGCCCCAGCTCTCCATGGCCCTCTTCCCACACACCAAAAAGACAACACCTCTTTCTCTCTCTGAGCTCAAAGAAGAAGTAATGGAGCACACTGCAAGATCCAGTCACCTACAAGTCAAGACAAGAAGCCTCAGAATGAAACCTAACTTGCCGGCACCCTGATCTCAGACCTGTAGCATGCAGAATTGTGAGATATAATTTCTGTTGTTGAAGCTGCCCGGTCTGTGGTACCTTGTTACAGCAGCCCAAGCTCGCTGAGACAAAGTTTTGCCTGCATGGCCCATGTCTCCAGGGCACCATGGCCCTACAATCCCCTCCCTCCAACACTGCCCAACTTTCACCTCTATCACAAACACACTCCACG
This sequence comes from Mesoplodon densirostris, assembly GCF_025265405.1. Taxonomy (NCBI): domain Eukaryota; kingdom Metazoa; phylum Chordata; class Mammalia; order Artiodactyla; family Ziphiidae; genus Mesoplodon; species Mesoplodon densirostris. Next base: position 138,641,986 of record NC_082663.1, read on the forward strand.
GCATACCTCAGAAAGGTTGAACCTTGGACACCCCTGGAATAACCCAGAGGAAATCAGGAAGAGAAGGAAGAAGTTAATGGTCAGACTGTTATGCTCCCCCAATTTTCTCTAGTTTCCTTCCTTTCTTTTTTTAAGTAGGTGTGCCAATGGCTTTTTCTTTTTAATTTTTATTGGCATATATTTGATTGACAATGTTGTATTACTAACTTCCTTTACTTCTAACTATTAAAAGCACATTCAGGGCTCCCCTGGTGGTGCAATGGTTAAGAATCTGCCTGCCAATGCAGGGGACACAGGTTCTAGCCCTCATCCAGGAAGATCCCACATGCTGCGGAGCAACTAAGCCCGTGTGCCACAACTACTGAGCTTGCGCTCTAGAGCCCGCGAACCACGACTATTGAAGCCCACGCACCTAGAGCCTGTGCTCCCCAACAAGAGGAGCAACTGCAATGAGAGGCCCTCCCACTGCAGTGAAGAGTAGCCCTCCACTTGTCACAACTAGAGAAAGCCCGTGCACAGCAATGAAGACCCAATGCAGCCAAAAATAAATAAATAAATTTATAAAAAATTTAAAAATAAAAGCACATTCCAAAAAAAAAACCTCATAATAAAGAAGTAGACATATTTTTTTTTAAAAAAAAAAAAGCACATTCAAAGTCCATCTTACACATGGTTGCCTCCTCATCTTCTTCTCCCAGGGGTCAGAACCAAGTTTTGCAAATAGAAGTACACAATCAATTTCTGTTTGATTATATGCATTAGTTTAAAAGGACTCAATTTCTTTTTCCTCAGCAATTTCAAGGTAATCTACTCTGAAAATCTTGTGCCAGGACTATGCAAAACATTTTGCTGACATCACCCTATTTAACCCTCTGAACTATTTTTGCTCACACTCATGACACAAAATGTGTGGGGGTTTCCTCTACCCAACAACTGATTCTGCAAATGTCTGGACTCTAATTGGGTGTCCTACAACTCAATTCTGATACTATCTACCCAGAATTAGTGTCAAATCTCACAAGTTAAGGGCTCAGTCCCACAAGACTGACCCCACTACATATGCCAATCAGACGTCCAGGTTGTCACGGGTACTTCTGACCAACCAGCTATAAACGCAAGGGTTACCATGCCCACTCCCCAACTCAGTTTCAATAATTTGCTAGAGATGCAAACTATTACATACAGAATGGATAAACAACAAGGTCCTACTGTATAGCACAGGAAACTATATTCAATAACCTGTGATAAATCATAATGGAAAAGAATATTTAAAAATATATATATAGGGCCTCCCTGGTGGCGCAAGTGGTTGAGAGTCCGCCTGCCGATGCAGGGGATACGGGTTCGTGCCCCGGTCTGGGAGGATCCCATATGCCGCGGAGCGGCTGGGCCCGTGAGCCATGGCCGCTGAGCCTGCGCGTCCGGAGCCTGCGCGTCCGGAGCCTGTGCTCCGCAACGGGGGAGGCCACAACAGTGAGAGGCCCGCATACCGCAAAAAAAAAAAAAAAATATATATATATATATATATATATATACATATATATGTATACCTGAATCACTTTGATGTATAGTAGAAATACACACATTGTTAATGAACTATACTTCAATAAAATAAAAAATAAAAGGTAGATAATTTTCTAGAATGACTCACAGAACTTAGGAAAGTATTTACTAGTTTTTTTTTTGAGGATATAACTCAGTAACAACCAAATGGAAGAGACACATAGGACAAGGTATGGGGTGGGGGTGAGTTTCCATGCCCTCTCCAAGCACACCACCCTCCTAGTACCTCCATATGCTCACCAACCTGTAAGCCCTCTGAACCCCACCATTTAGGGGTTTTTTTATGGAGGCTCCATCACATAGGTATGGTTGATTAAATCACTGGCAGTTGGTGACGGAACTCAATCTCCAGTCCCTCTCACCTCCTGGGAGGTTGGGCAGTGAGGCTGAAAGTTCCAACCCTCTCATCACAATTATTGGTTCCTGTGGCAACCAGTCCCCATCCTGAAGCTACCTAGGAGCCCAACTTGAGTTCAAATAAGTTCAAATAAGTATAAACTCAGGTATGGTTGAAAGGGACTTATTTGAATTAAAAAATATACTCTCTCATGCATATCACTCAGGGAGTATCAAGGATTTTAGAAACTCTGTGTCAGGAACTAGGGACAAAGACCAAATACATATTTCTTATTACCAACATCCTTATTCTATTAATGAGGGAACTGAAGTTTAGATAATAAGCATTGCTTGCAATACAGCGTGTTATATTTAAGAAATGGTTCTGTATATATTGTAGACTGTATTCTAAATTATAGTATAGTGCCTATATAATCACACATATGCTATATAAAATGTACTATTCTATAACCTAGAAGTATTGTACATTAGTAGATATTATTACATTATATAATAACACATCTATTAAATGTTTTACTCCTACAATAACCCTATAGGGTGAGAACTAACTATGATTACTATCATTTGAGGAAACTGAACTACAGTGAAGTTACATTAGTGCACAAGATCACACCATAGAAGGGACTTCCCTGGTGGTTCAGTGGCTAAGAATATGCCTTCCAATGCAGGGGATGCAGTGGGTTTGATCCCTGGTTGGGGAACTAAGATCCCACATGCCGCAGGGCAACTAAGCCCGTGCCACAACTAATGAGCATGAGAGCCACAACTAGAGAGCCCATGCACCACAACTACAGAGCCTGTGCACCACAACTAGAGAGAAGCCCAAGCACCACAATAAAGATCCTGTGTGCAGCAACTAAGACCTGACGCAGCCAAAAATAAAATAAATAAATAAGTAATTAAAAAAAAAAAAGATCACACCATGGGACGTGGCAGCTGAGCTGATCTAAAAGTTGTGCAGCCCCACAGGCACTTCCCTGGTGGTCCAGTAGTTAAGACTCTGCACTTCCAATGCAGGGGGTGTGGGTTCAATCCCTGGTCAGGGAACTAAGATCCCACATGCCATGCAGTGCAGCCAAAAAAATAAAGTTGTGCAGCCCCAAATCCTTTGCTCTCAACACTCCCCTAAACTGCTCTTGTCTGAGTCCCAGGCCTGAATGTGGACCTATCTCAAGGTTCTTGGTCACTGTTTCCCAGTACCTCAAAGAATCTTCTTCAATTTTATAATATTCTCTCCCTACTTCAATTTAAAATGTTTATACCCCCAGTCACTTAGCAAAACTCAGCTTCATATTTCCTTGATTCTAAATCTTGCATTTGACAAAAGATGTTATATATAAAGTTAAAAGAAAAATGATGAAGGATATATTTGTGAAAAGATTCTCATTTTATATAATAAATTATTACTATCCAAAATGTGTACAGGGCTCCTGAAAATAAAGGAGCAAGTAAGACTTATATGCTGAGAACTATAAAACATTGATAAAGAAAATCAAAGATGATTCAAGGAAATGGAAAGATACCCCACACTCCTGGAATGGAAGAATTAGTATTGTTAAAATGGTCATACTAAAAAAAAAAAAATGGCCATACTACCCAAAGCAATCTACAGGCTTAATGCAATCCCTATGAAATTACCCATGACATTTTTCACAGAACTAGAACAAGCAATCCTAAAATTTGTGTGAAACCAGAAAAGACCCAGAATTGCCAAAGCAATCCTGAGAAAAAAGAACAAAACTGGACGCATAACCCTTTCAGACTTCAGACAATACTACAAAGCTACAGTAATCAAAACAGCATGGTACTAGCACAAAAACAACATATAGCTCAATGGAACAGAAGAGGGAGCCCAGAAATTAACCCACACCCCTATGATCAATTAATCTTTGACAAAGGAGGCAAGAGTATACAATGGAGAAAAGACAGTCTCTTCAGCAAGTGGTGTTGGGAAAGCTGGACTGCCCCTTGTAAATCTAGGAAGTTAGAACATTCCCTCATACCATATACAAAAATAAACTCAAAATGGCTTACAGACTTAAATATAAGACATGACACCATGAAACTCCTAGAAGAGAACATAGGCAAAACATTCTCTGACACACATCATAGCAATATTTTCTTAGGTCTGTCTTCCAAAGCAATAGAAATAAAAGCAAAAATAAACAAATGGGACCTAATCAGATTTATAAGCTTTTGCACAGCAAAGGAAACCATGAACAAAATGAAAAGAAAATCTATGGACTGGGAGAAAATATTTGCAAATGATGTGACCAACAAGGACTTAATATCCAAAATATACCAACAGCTATTACAACTCAATACAAGAAAACAAACAACCTAATCAAAAAATGGGCAGAAGACCTAAATAGAGATTTCTCCAAAGAAGACATACAGATGGCCAACAGGCACATGAAAAGATGCTCAAGATCACTAATTATTAGAGAAATGCAAATCAAAACTACAATGAAGTGTCAACTCACTCCAATCAAAATGGCTATTTTCAAAAAGTCTACAAATAATAAATGCTGGAGAGGGTGTGGAGAAAATGGAATCCTCCTACACTACTGGTGGGAATGTAAATAGGTGCAGCCATTATGGAAAACAGTATGGAGGTTCCTTAGAAAACTAAAAATAGAGTTACTATATGATCCAGCAATCCCACTCCTGGGCATATATCTGGAAAAGAAGAAAACGCTAATTAAAAAAGATACATGCACCCCAACATTCACAGCAGCACTATTTACAGTAGCCAAGACATGAAAGCAACCTAGATGTCCCTTGACAAATAAAGGGATAAAGAAGATGAGGTATATATATACAATGGAGTATTATTCAGCCACAAAAAAGAATGAAATAATGCCATTTGCAGCAACCTGGATGGACCTAGAGATTATCATACTAGGTGAAGTAAGTCATACAGAGAAAGACAACTATTATGATGTCACTTATATGTAGAATCTAAAAAATAGTAAAAAATTATTTATAAAACAGAAACAGACTCATAGACATAGAAAACAAACCTATGGTTACCAAAGGGAAAGGGAGAGGAGGGATAAATCAGGAGCTTGGGATTAACATATACACACTACTATATATAAAATAGATAACCAACAATGACCTACTGCAGAGCACAGGGAACTATACTCAATACCTTATAATAACCTACAACAGAAAAAAAATTTTTTTAAAGGATAAATGATGAATTATATATTTGTGAAAAGATTCTCATTTTATTTTTCTATATTTATTTATTCATTTATTTATTTGGCTGTGCCGGGTCTGAGTTGCGGCACGCAGGATCTTTTAGTTGCAACATGTGGAATCGAGTTCCCTGACCAGGGACTGAACCCAGGCCCCCTGCATTGGGAGCGTGTAGTCTTAACCACTGAACCACCAGGGTAGACCCAAGATTCTCATTTTATATAATAAATTATTAATATCCAAAATGTGTAAAGTGCTCTTAAAAATAAAGAAGCAAATAAGACATTTTATTATTTATCTGTTGCCATGCGTATAACAAGTTGCTTAAAACAACAAACAATTGTAGTCTCAGTGTCTGTGTGTTAGGGATGTGGGCGTGGTTTGGTGGGTGTTTCTGGCTCAGGGTCTCTCCGGAGGCTGCATTTAAGACTCAAACAGTTGGGGCTTCCCTGGTGGCGCAGTGGTTAAGAATCCTCCTGCCAATGCAGGGGACACAGATTTGATCCCTGGAAGATCCCACATGCCGCGGAGCAACTAAGCCCATGCGCCACAACCACTGACCTGAGCTCTAGAGCCCGAGAGCCACAACTACTGAACCCGCCGAGCCACAACTACTGAAGCCCGCGTGCCTAGAGCCCGTGCTCCACAAGATAAACCACCGCAATGAGAAGCCTGCAGAAGAGTAGCCCCTGCTCACCACAACTAGAGAAAGCCCGATCACAGCAATGAAGACCCAACGCAGCCAAAAATAAATAAATAAATAAAAGATTCAGACAGTTGCTAGGCTCTGAGGCTTGCCTGGGTTTACAGGAACCACTTCCAAGCTGGCACTCAGCTGCTGGCAAGAGGCTTCAATTCCTGGCCACAATGCCCTTCCCATAGGACTGCTCACAATATAAAAGTTGGCTTCCCAACTTCTATGAGAGCGATGAGATAGACAGAGGGAGAGAGCACAAGTGGGCAAGGGAGCTACCAAGATGAAAGCTTCTGTAACTTAATCCTGGAAGGGATATACCATCCCTTCTGCCTTAAGCTGTTGGTCTCACAAACTAACCCCGGTAGGATGTGGGAGGGAGCCACATAGGGTGTGAACAGCAGAAGATGGAATAGAGGTCATCTTGGATGCTGGCTGCCATTAACATAAAAATGGTTATCCATATAAAAAGATATTTGTCCCCCCAGTTATTAGGTAATGCAAATTATAACAAAAAGAACCCATTTCTCTGTTAGATTAGCAGGAACTTTAAAAGTCTGACATAATCTATCATTGACCACAATGCAGGCAAGTGGGTATGCTTACACCTTATCCTGGAAGTGTGCACTGAAAGGATAATTTGCACTAACCTCTGAAGTAGTGACTCCACTTCCTAGGTTTCTCTCCTGAAGGAATACTGACTTATGTTCACATGATTTATGTTCAGGGGTACTCAGGGAAGAACTGCTTGCTGTACAAAGAGAATAAAGAAAAGAATGCCCATGAATAAGGAATCATTATTTCATATCGTACCCACAGTGCACATAGTATGTTGCTAAATGAAGAAAGCTTCATGCCAAATATATGTATCTTGTGATCGAATTTAAGTAAAATAATTTTTTAATCTCCCATGCAGGTGATAAACACACACACACACACACACACACACACACACACACACACACACACACACCAGCAAAAATACAGGAAACCTGCATACCTTGTTCACCCCTTAACCCGCAGGGCTGTGAACAGAGACATTCTGGATAAAAACTATGCCCCAAAATATCTGAATACAGATAAAGATAAATCTAGAAAGTTGCACAGTCAATTACAGAGAAGAACGATATGATGAGGGAACATTCACATTTGGGTGTGTGTGTATTATATACAAAACCACAAATATGTACTTAAGTTTTGTAGTTTATTTCCTTCCAACAACATTGCTACAACCAACTGTGAACAAAAATCATGAAACTGGACAAAGTCAGCAAGACTGATACCATCCTGGCCTTCAGAACTCCTCTCCAAGGGCTTTTGAATCCCAAATTCAGTGCGAAGAAGTTAGAAGAGGAGAAGGATGAAGAGAAGGGGAGGAGAAAAAGTAGGAGGAGGAAGAGAAATATGAGGAAGGGGACAAAGGGGAGGAGCATGGGAGAGGAGAAGGGGGAAAGAAGAAGAAGAAGAAAGAGGCGAGGGCCTCCCTGGTGGTGCAGTGGTTGAGAATCCACCTGCCGATGCAGGGGACCTGGGTTCGTGGCCCGGTCCGGGAAGATCCCACATGCCGCGGAGCGGCTGGGCGCGTGAGTCATGGCCGCGGAGCCTGCGCGTCCGGAGGCTGTGCTCCGCAATAGGAGAGGCCACAACAGTGAGAGGCCCGTGTACGGCAAAAAAAAAAAAAAAAAGAAAGAAAGAAAGAAGCGGAAGGCCCTTTTCATTTCATTCCTTTGCTTCTGTAAAGCAAATGTCACCTGAGGAGAGTCAGGGATGAATCCCTTTCACATGGGTGTGAAGAGAAGCCAACTGTTTCCACAACAGGCAGGAAAGAAGCCTTGGACTTGCTCAGCTGAAATCAGTCCTGTACCTCTAAGTCAAACAAAGACAAGAGGAAAAAGAAGCCCTGTCCAGGCGCTGCAGTGAGCTGGTCTAGGGGCCTGTGTGTGGAGCGCGCGGCACCGAAGTGGACCCGCGTGAGCGTGAAGGGGAGCTCAGCCGGTCCTGGCATGCGCGGGACAAGGATGCCCGGATGTCTGCCGCTCATCTCCCCTGAGAGTTGCTTCCGCATTTCCCGCAATACATATTCGACCAGCCGGGTTAGCTCTGCGAAGGTAGCTCGGGTTTCGTGGTGTTAACACTCCCCCACCAATTTTCTAGCCCACGGGCTAGACCCAACGGATGATTTTGAACCCCGCAAACCGCCCGAAGCATCTTCTGCGCCCTCTGGGGGTCACAGCAAAGTGAAACTGCTAGAGAAATTCAACTCCCGCTGAGCTCGGAGTTGCAAGGAATAGATTTATGACGACTCGAGAAGGAAAATGCATGATCTTGCAATTTGTATTTTTAAATGTCCAGAGCTTGTGGCTCTCCACGGGTCACCATTTCAACGAAAGTGCATTTTCCCAACTGATGCAGTTTGAATGTGATGTCCTCGGAACACCTCCGCGGTGCTCCGAAGGCCTGGAATCCGCCCCGCACAATGGATCGCGCCTTTGTCACTGTATTCCCTCCTGTCTTCCAGGACCTCTGGGTGTGCTCCCGGCAGGCTCTGGGCCTCCTGTCCTGGACTCCCCTGAACAAGTTTTGACTTTGACTGCAAGGAGGTAACTCCTCAGCCCCAGGCCAGGGAGACCCAAAAAGGGTGGAGCCCCAAGATCTCCCCTGGGAGGCGGCGCGCAGCAGTACACTTTATAAAAGTGTTTTTCAGCCTTTGAGCCAGCAAGCCACTTTAATTTTAGAAGAATTGCCGATAGGAGCAGACATTTGAGGAAGTTCATAACTTAAAACGCCCCACTCCACTACGGGGGCTACCGAGGTGCATCTCTGCCTTCCCATTCTCCAGCAGAGAGAGGAGCCGCGCCCGCCCCAACTAAACTCTAAAGCCACCCCTGGAGTTTGGGCAGAGAGGGATGCTTCAGGCGTTATAGCCCCGCCCTGCCTGGGGAATTTTCCTTTTTTTTCCTCATTAAAAAACAATGGTTGGGGCTTCCCTGGTGGCGCAGTGGTTGAGAGTCCGCCTGCCGATGCAGGGCACACGGGTTCATGCCCCGGTCTGGGAGGATCCCACATACCGCGGAGCGGCTGGGCCCGTGAGCCATGGCCGCTGAGCCTGCGCGTCCGGAGCCTGTGCTCCCCAACGGGAGAGGCCACAACAGTGAGAGGCCCACATGCCAAAAAAACAAACAAACAAACAAACAAAAACCCACCAATGGTTGGGGGTGAGGGAAGCGAAATGGGTGAAGGTGGTCCAAAGGTACAAACTTCCAGTTTACTTCCTGGGGTAGTAAAGTACATCATGGTGACTGTAGTTAAGCACAGTGTATCTTATATTTGAAAGTTGCTTAGAAAGTAGATCTTAAAAGTTCACACATATGGGCTTCCCTGGTGGCTCAGTGGTTGAGAATCCGCCTGCCAATGCAGGGGACACGGGTTCGAGCCGTGGTCCAGGAAGATCCCACATGCTGCGGAGCAGCTAAGCCCATGTGCCACGACTACCGAGCCTGCGCTCTAGAGCCCGTGAGCCACAACTACTGTGCCCGCGTGCCACAACTACTGAGTCTGCGCTCTAGAGCCTGCGAGCCACAGCTACTGAAGGCTGTGCACCTAGAGTCTGTTCTCTGCAACAAGAGAAGCCGCCCGGGGCATGGCAAGGAAGAGTAGACCCCTCTCACTGCAACTAGAGAAAGCACCGCGTGCAGCAGCAATGAAGACCCAATGCAGCCAAAAATAAAATAAGATAAATAAATTTTTAAAAAATTCACACACACAACTGTAACTTTGTGTGGTGATGGATTTAACTAAAATTGTGTTAACTAAACTTACTTCACAATATATACATATACCCCAGGTAGTTTTGATGTAGGTGGGCTCCCACTGCTCTTTGAGAAATACTGACAGACCAGTGATGCTAAAATGCAAATTGGAAAGACTTTCACCTAGTACTTAAAATTTGGAAGGTTTTGGAGGGAGCCAGGAATCAGAATTTTCATTACACACACAGTTTCAAAGGCTGCTGTTTAAGAACTCATAATCTAATAATATGGTTACTGTCTCTCACACTTTTTAAAATTGAAAGCCAAAGAAATATATTTAACATTGTATCTAGTACATATGTATTTATGTGTATGTAAATATGCATGTATGTATAAAATGGGAACAAAATTTAGGGAACAATATTTACCTGACATAGCCTGATAAGAAAAAACAGCCCCCTCTATAATCAGAATTTTGTCAAGTGTTCTAAAAGTTAAAGTAACACAACAAAAAAACTCCTTTCATTTTCCTCACTCAAGGTCCTGCTTCTCTTTGTTGTTCCCAATAAAGCCGGGACTCCTCTGATTCCTCTTTTAAATGTATATTTGGATCCCTTTTCAAATGCAAATTCCACTTCATCTATGGGTATTTCTGGTAGATTTCAAAAACACATGCTTGAATGGCTTTTCAAACATAGATTGTGAGTTTACTTTTGAGGACTTCCCAGACTCCCAGTGTTGATCCCCAAACCGAAGTATTTGGGAGGCGGGGCTGTCTCCTTTTGTTCTCTAAAAGACCCCATAAACTTGTGGAGATAGGAACTGTAATGAAGTAACCAGTGGTTTCTTGCTGGTGGATACTCCCCTCATTCTTACTTCTCGCAGATCTTGAGAAAACAAAAGCCCTATTTCAGACATACCAGAGTCTATGGACTCATTTCCAAAACTAGAACAATGTGCTCTGGCCATCTAATCTCCACTAGTCTCTTCCATTAAAAAATAATAATACTGGACCACTACGTTGATTAAGCCATGCACAACTCACAGGGTGAAACACACCAGTCTAAGACCTGTTGGGAAAGGATTTGTTGCGAGGTTCCAGGTTTAAAGGGCTCCCTGTTCCCGTTCTGAGTGGCATTCACTGAGCCCTCAGGACCTGGGCGGACAACAGTCCAAAGAAACTGAACTCGCAGATCTTTTTCTTTTTTTTTTTAAAGTCCCCAGTAGGAAAGACGAGTGCAAAAAGCGCTTGGTATCAGAGATGTCGGTGGAAGTGTAAGGAGAGGGAAGGTAAATTCGTAAAACCTCGTGAGGAGCTGTAGTCGAAGGAGAAGATGGAAGCTCAGACCCGGGGGCGATTTGCCCTTCGGCAGTGGTTCTCAACTCTGGGAGACCAGCTTTTCTTTTTCATTTGCGAATGTGAGGAATCCCCGCAGGTGCGCAACAGCAGCGGTGCAGGAAAGCCAGCGCGGTGCCACGCCTTTTCTTCTTGTTTATTCAATTTGTCATCAACGACGCATCGGAACAATCGAGAGACAAAAACGTGTTCGCTTTCTTTTTTCAGAAGATTCCCTAGGAAAACGATTTGCTTTTAAAATTTCTTTGAACAACCTTCCGCCCTAGAAATGGGAGAACTGAAATTCCGGTTAATTCTGATTTCAAATACCTGCATGGCAATTTAGGAATAAACATTCATCCCCAAGCCCTCTCTCATTTATCTATGGGAGAGGGGAGGAACTACCTAAGACCCCGCAATGTCACCCCTCCAAGGGTGATAGGGCCAGCGCGAGCCCTTCTTACCGCGGTGTCCCGGAACCAAAGTTGGTGACCGGTGGTTACCGACAGTGGCGGGCGGCTCCTGGGTCCAGCCGTCTGCCGGAGTAGCCTGTTTGAGATACAGCGCCCACCCTTAGAAATTCCCGCGCGGGCGCCTATGTACTTGGCAGGATGCACACCTCCCCGATCCTCGCCTTCCCAGCCCGTAGAGCGACGGCAGAGAGGCCGCTGTTCTAGACCCTCCCTTGCGGCCAGCCCGCCCCTCCCTAGGCTTCAGGGCCTTTGTAAGGCGCGACCACCTGCGTCAGAGAACGAAAGTGGCACTGGCGGGGCTGACCCCCAGAAACTTCTGGATCCCGGGCGGGGGCCACCGGTGGAGATGGGGTGGGAGTAGAAAGAATTACGCAAGGCGTGAGGGTTCAGTGGAGAAAGCAAGGGAGAAGTCCAAGGGCTTGGAGTGTCCGGCTTCCAGCAATGGGAAAGCTCTGTAATAACAGAGAGACCAGGCAATGGTCCCTGTAAAGAGTCCTGGAAATCAGGGGTCAGATGTACTTGTTGTGTCCCTAGAAATTCCTCAAATGCGGCTGTTAACTTTTCCAGGCTTTTTCGACTCAGTTAAGGAGTCTGATGCTGGATAATTTCTGAGGATTTATCAGGGTGTTAGCTCTGTGCTACTAGAGTAAGTAAATTTTAAAACAAACGAACAGACAGACCGCGCTGGGTTTCTGTCGCCATCGTTGCAGCCCCTTGGGTCTCAACAAGACCGGTGATGCTCCAGAATGGGAGACAAGCCAGTTTGGGAGCAGATTGTATCCAGCTTCATTCAACATTACTACCAGTTATTTGATAACGACAGAACCCAACTAGGCGCAATTTATATTGACGCGCCATGCCTTACCTGGAAACGACAGCAGTTTCAGGGGAAAGCTGCCATTGTGGAGAAATTGTCTAGCTTCCATTCTGCAAAATCCAGCACAGCATCACGGCTCAGCACCATCAGCCCATGCCAGAGAGCTGCATCATCAGCACGGTTGTAGCCCAGCTCAACGCAAGTGAAGACACTACCACGGGCTTCCACCAGATGCTCCTATTAAAGAACATCAACTGATGCTTGGGTTTGCACCAATGACAGGTTCAGGCTTGCCCTGCACAACTTGGGCTAACGCTCTCCCAGCCAGGCACTCATGCTCTTTCCTCCTCCCCCCTCTTCCCAATACTATTCACACTCCTCCAGATGCTCCGAATATCATACACAAATGAGCAGGGCCGCGGTGGGAGTGAGCGCAATATGCTGCTGCTACTGAGGTATTGTGCGTGATGTTTGGACGCTAGACTAGTTGCATCTGACAGGAGAAGTTTGTGTTGTACCAGCGCATGCCTTGGAAAGACAAGTTAATGCAAAAGGTTGTCTTTTTTTTTTTTTAATCTACTGACAAGTTGTTTTAGTGACCCAGAGAAGGGAAGGAGAAAGCTGCTGCCGCACTGCCCAGATGTACTGATTTGTTCAGATGTTTCAATGCCTCATGATACAATAAAACCACGGAAATTTTCTTAACAAAAACAAAAAAACACACAACCTTTTTAAAGAAATTATACCAAGTAGTTGTGTGGGGGGTAAAGGCAGATGTTTTTGGAAGTGAGGCTAAGGATAGAAGTAGATGATAACCTTTCAACTAGAATAGATAATGTAAAGAAAGAAAATAGGAACACAAAGTAACATTTACATGATCTATTCTTTTTTTTTTTTTTTTTTTTTTTTGCTGTACGCGGGCCTCTCACTGCTGTGGCCTCTCCCGTTGCGGAGCACAGGCTCCGGACACACAGGCTCCGCGGCCATGGCTCGCGGGCCCAGCCGCTCCGCGGCATGTGGGATCCTCCGGGATCGGGGCACGAAACCGTGTCCCCTGCATCGGCAGGCGGACTCTCAACCACTGCGCCACCAGGGAAGCCCCATGATCTATTCTTAAAGTGGGAAATCTGCATCATCTGAGCCACAGGGAAGATAGCTATGTTCACATCAAGCTGGTTTTAGATGGTACATCTGTCTCATTTGTTAAGTCCCATTAGCCTTCCTCGTGGCAGAGCTGGGGAGTCCCTAGGAAGGCTACCAGCATGAGCCAGACCCAGGGCCCACCTTACAGTTCAGAATTCTGGCTCTTACCATTCAGGATGAGGTTTAGGAGCCGGACCTTTCTTATTTCCAAAGCCCACAGCACAGGCTTTAGGATGCTCTTTCTCAGCAAGCTACTACAAACCAAGAGGTTTTTGTTCCCAGACATTCCACAGATCTGGGAGAGGATTTTTACCTGGCAATGTCTTTCCACAACCTAATGGTGACTGAGACATACAAGAGCCCCCTTCAGCGACTGGATTCCATCACAGTTATGGGGCAGCCAACTTTCCAGCCTTCAACTCCTGTACTCACTATTTTTTTTGTTTTGTTTTGTTTTTTTGTTTTTTTGCAGTACACGGGCCTCTCACTGTTGTGGCCTCTCCCGTTGCGGGGCACAGGCTCAGCGGCCATGGCTCACGGGCCTAGCTGCTCCGCGGCATGTGGGATCTTCCCGGACCGGGGCACGAACCCGTGTCCCCTGCATCGGCAGGCGGACTCTCAACCACTGCGCCACCAGGGAAGCCCCCTGTACTCACTATTAACTGTCTACATTCTTGTCAAGTCAGTAAGCCAGCAGCCCACACACCTGTCTCCTGGGTTTCCCCAAAATACTAACTGAACTCTAGTACCTGTCAAGATCCCCTTAGCCTAATGAGAACCGTTCATCAACACTCCATTTTGTTAAAAGACCCATAACAGCTTATGATAGTGTTAAAGAAAAATTATTCATGACACTGGTTAAAGCACAATAAGGCTGATCTTGGAGAGGCAGTGGTGACTGGTGGCATGAAGTGAGATCTTAATTCCCTGCCCCAGAATTGAACCTGGGTAGCCTGGATGAAAACCAGGAATCCTAGCCACCACACCCCCTGGCTCTTGCCCCCAGTGAAAAATGCATTTCTCACGGAGGCAAAAACTGTAAAAACAGGTACAAAGTTTATTATTAGAGACATAGCACAACAACAAGTGGGAGAGCAAATAGAGAAAGTTTGTTTAGTTAAGACAGAAGCAAGGCAGAGATGCACACGGGGAGAGAAAGGGTGTGGGCATCCGGGTCTTTGTTTACCTTTGACCAATTATCTGGTTTCTTTTTCCACACCTGACCTGCCTTAGGACCCTCCCCAACATGCGTGCACAACTTTTTTCCAAGATGGATTACAGCCCAGAGGTCTATGAGACGGCCTTAACATCACATATTATGGGGTGGTGCCCCCTCCTTTTTGACCCGCAAGGAGCCTTTCTGCGCATGTGCAATGTTTCCCTAGCCCCAAGGATGGAGAAATGTATGACCTCTTGATCTTTTAACAAGGTTTAGTCCCACTCTGTCCCTGCCATAAAAATGTCCAATGTCTGGTTATTTACCCTATTTCTCTTGCTGGTTTTTATATCGAGGTGCAGATCTCGAAATATAGACAGGAGTCCAGTCATAAATATGTAGTCCTGGAGCCCGTTTGTCTCTTGCTTCAGGAAATGTAATCAGGGGGCTGGTAATGAATGTCTGGCGTGGAGCCCATCTTCTTCTCACCCCAGGAAGTGTGAACAGGAGGCCAGTTGTAAATGTCTAGCCTGGAGCCCATCTATCTCCTGCCTCAAGGCAATCTTTATTCAGGGGACTATTGGGATAGGTGTATGGACCACTGAAACAGGGTTTTGCAATGGGGGAGAGTGATTGGACTCAACTCCAAATACAACAAGGAAAAGTGGGAATTCATAGCCAAGGAGCAGGGTGGAAGAGTCAGTGGATAGAATATTACTAAGGGGAAACATTAGGGGTAAAGGGGTATTCAGGCTAAAGTGACCTGACCTGAGGGGATTCTTGCT
The DNA here is from genome assembly GCF_025265405.1 of Mesoplodon densirostris. NCBI lineage: Eukaryota > Metazoa > Chordata > Mammalia > Artiodactyla > Ziphiidae > Mesoplodon > Mesoplodon densirostris. The sequence continues at coordinate 138,657,263 of NC_082663.1, forward strand.
GAAGGCAGGCCAGGGTGATCAGATATCACCTGAGGGATGGTGGGGGTTGAGGAAGCTGATCAGCGATCTCAAGGGTAATCAGAAATCTCTAGGGTGGGGACTTCTGGTCAAACTGACTTATCAGGGTTCTTGCTAAAACTGGACAATGCAAAGCAAGAATGGAAGCCCAAAAGTCAGGTCTAGTAGAAAAATGATCAGGGAAACCTGATTACAGTTTGGCTGAGGAGAGAATCTGCCAACAACAGCCCAGCCTTTTTCCTGCAGAATAGAGTAAAGCAGAAATTATCAGAGTGAATCATGATTTGTGCATCTTTCTCTGGGCTGCAGGCAAAGAAGCATGAGAAACACTAGCCTACAGAGTGAAATCCAAGTTCTTTAGCCTGGTGTATGAGGACCTCTTACCTCATCTGCAGGTTTGTCACACATCTCCCTCCAAATAGCAAGTGTTTTGCATCATGGTCATTCATTCACTTATTTCATCTTCATGTTGTACCAGTGAGATTTTCCCATCTTCCAGAATAAGCCCCACTTGCTCACCCTTGAGCTGGGCTGCTCTGAGTTGATACCCAGTAAATGCTAAATTAAATTAACTCAAAGAAGAGAGAGATTAGGACAGCAGATCTGTTGGCAATTACCTCAATATTCCAGAGAGATGACTTCAACAAAGACAACCAGAATGCCAAAGAGAAGATGGTTGGGGGACTTTGTCTATTTTAACCAGTTAGATCTGGGAGATAACAGGCAGGGAAAAGCGGAAGGTGACAACTTTCATGTTTCATTGAATGGTCTCAAATCTGTAAAAGATATCTGTAAGAGGCTAGGAACAAGAAACTGGAAATAATAATAAAATAAGCAGAGAAGTAAGACTGCAACAAGTTTCCTAATGCTGCAGGCCAAGTTAGTGGGTGTGTGTGGGTGGGTGTATCCAGACCTGTGTTAGTTTCTTAGGGCTGCCATAACAAATTGCACAAACGGGTTAACCTGAAAAAACAGGAATTTATTCTCTCATAGTTCTAGAGGCCAGAATGTGAAAACTAGGCATCAGTAAGACCATGCTCTATGGAAGAATCCTTTCTTGCCTTCTCCTAGCTGCTGGTGATTATGAGCAATCCATGGTGTTCCTGGCCTTGTAGACCTACCACTCCCATCTCTGGCTTTGTTGTCACATGGCCTTCATCCTGTGTGTCTATCTTCACATGGCCTACTTATAAGGGCACCCATCATCAGATTTTGGGCTCACTCTATTTCAGTATGACCTTGTTTTAACTTGTTCACAACTGCAAAGACCGTATTTCCAAATAAGGTTAATTTCACAGTAATAAGCGATTAGGACTTAGATATACCATGCTGTGGGACACATTTCTACCCATTACAGGATCCTCACTACCATCCCTATCTGCACATGAAGTAAACTGAGCTTGAGGGAATGGGGCTGAAGGGAGACTGGCAAAACTGGGAGAGCCAGTAGTTAGGGTCACGAAATTCCTGAAATAGATCATGCTATGTTTAAAAGATTCAGTGTAAGTACTTGGAGTGTTTGAGGAACAAGGAGTAATTCAGAATTCTTTGTGTCTAGAGCAAAAATATGTGGTGCCATCCAGGTGTTCAATAGCAGAAAAGCAAACTGAGATACACTGTAATAGGAGGTGTCGAACACTAAAAAGTTTAAAAGTTCATGTGCAGCTAATTGAGGAGGAAAAGGGGACTATGATGCATAAGTACCTGTTAAGGATCTCTGGCTCTGTGCTTGGGTACTTATGTAAAAAATTTTGTTTGATCCATGTGAGCCAGGTATTGTATCATCCTATCATGAGTGGAGAAACTTATCCACTGCCTCCTAGAATCTAAGTAACTTGAATGACGAAGGTTGTTTCCCTCCTAAAAGAGTCAAAGCCTGTCCAGGAGCAAAACTGTGAAAATCAGTGAGGAGAGAGAAAAGAACAGGCAGGAAAGAAGACACACAGCAAAGCAGCTGTGTGTCCACAGGAAATGTGCTTTCCCTAAGGTTTTGTAGCAGCTGTGAAATGCCACAATGCACCCGTCTTGGAGTGACTCTTATTTTCTTACCACTGACTCCCCAGATCTGCTTGCTGAACTCATCTATGACTCCACGGCTAAATTACCCTCACCTCCTGACAACCCCTGACCCTCAGTTAACCCCACCCCTCCTGAGCCCACCTCTAAATAACACGCAAAGCAGAAGTGACCCCACTTCCCTGGTACCGTCCTGGTACCAGCCAACCTTCAGCTGCAAACAGATCTTAAGAAGACACTTTCCTTCTTCCTTTATCAAGCCTCACTCCAGCATCCTCTATGCCCCCTCCCTCATGGCACCAGTACAATAAATCTGGTTGTTTCAGTTAACTGAATTTGCCAAACTACAGGCTGGTCCCTGGTGGTCTGGATGAGTCAGTATTAACACCCCAGTGCTCATGAACAGCCCCCCAAACCGATGTTTGGCGCTTTGGCTTTGTTTCTTTGACCACAGCATCCACATGTGACTTCGAGGAAAGGGATGGCACCTTTTTCCAGGGAACAACTGGGTCATTTTAGGTGCTTTCATTGGAGCCCTTAAGTAGTTGGTTATGATGGCTTTTGTGTAGTTCTCAAAGTCTTTTTGACTTCAGCAAAAGGAACAAAACAAAACAAAATATGAAAATAGATGAGCAGCCTTCATGTGACAGCTGGGAGGCCTGTATTGCGAGAAAATTAATTAAGCCAAATTCCTTCACTCAATGGATTCTCACTGAGCCCTTTTTACCAGCCATAGCCTCTGCTAGATATTGGGGACCAGGTCAGAGCCCTGCTGTCCTTGCTTCCTGGATGCCTGTGAATAAGTCACAGTAATATTCAGCACTATTAGTCTTAGAACTGCTAGTCTAAGCTACAGTTTATTGAGCATCTACTATGCCCAGAACCATGCTGACCCCTTTACAACAGAGCTTATCAAACTGCAAAGAGCTTGGACGTCCCTGGCGGTCCAGTAGTTAAGACTCCCCGCTTCCACTGCAGGGGGCGTAGGTTTGATTCCTGGTCAGGGAACTAAGATCCCACATGCTATGAGGCGTGGCAAAAAACCCCAAAACTTCAAAGAGCTAGAGAGTCCCCTTGTATCTGGCTAACCATGCAGGCTGTGTTTGGGGCCTGAGGGTTCTATTTCTAATGAGCTCCCAGGTAAGGCAGATGTGGCTGGTCCAGGAACCAGACAGCGAGGTGGCACATCTTATACACCTGTATTTGTCATCGGTCCACAAGCATATTCTGTGGAATGATGACCTCCTCCCCAGGGGAAGATGTAATTGCTGCCCTCCCATATGTAGATACTAGGTTTTAGGAAAGCTACATACACATGGTACTTCATGGTGCACAGTTGACTTTCCACGTTTGGTATAATTTATGGTTTCCTTTCCTACAGCCCATTCACTTTCCACTCTGCAGGGTGAGCGTGTCATGTCTTCTTCCTGCCCTCACACCTCTACCATCTCCTGCTCCTCCCTGTTAGCCAAGGGCCCCATGGATCAGTCAGGGTTCTCCAGGAAAACAAGACCAATAGGATGTGTGTGTGTGTGTGTGTGTAAACCTCAGTCTTTACCCTTAAAGACTGATTGGTTGAGGCCCACCAACATTATGGAGGATAATCTGCTTTACTTAAAAGTCTACTAATTTATTTATTTTAAAATTTATTTATTTATTTATTTATTTTTGGCTGCATTGGGTCTTCGTTGCTGCGTTCGGGCTTTCTCTAGTTGCAGTGAGTGGGGGCTACTCTTCGTTACGGTGCACGGGCTTCTCATTGAGGTGGCTTCTCTTGTTGCGGAGCACAGGCTCTAGACGCGTGGGCTTCAGTAGTTGTGGCTCACGGGCTCAGTAGTTGTGGCTCACGGGTTCTAGAGCTCAGGCTCAGTAGTTGTGGCGCACGAGCTTAGCTGCTCTGCAGCAGGTGGGATCTTCCCAGGCCAGGGCTCGAACCCACGTCGCCTGCATTGGCAGGCGGATTCTTAACCACTGCACCACAAGGGATGCCCCAGAGTCTACTAATTTAAATGTTAATCTCATCTAAAAAATATCTTCACAGCAAATCTAGACTAGTGTTTATCAAATACTTGGGCACACTGACCTTGCCAAGTTGATGCATAAAATAAATCATCACACCCTGTTTCTTATTTTGCCAAAGTGTCTGAGTATTCAGAAGTCCACCATGGACTTCCACTCACCTGCTCCCCATCAGCCTCAGGGCCCAGAGGTCACTTTGCCTTCTCCTCTCCCTTCACTGCTCCCGTTGGCTCCTGCCCAGCCCCTCTTTCTTTTAAGCCACACACTGTAATTCTCCCATCCTTAAGATGGGACCCATGCTCCCTTGGCCACTGCCACTTTTTCTTGCCCAATTGTCTCCACTCCCTCACCTCCTTTCTCTCTCCAAACTACTCCATCCCAGCAGCTCTACCACCTCTGCTCTGCTCAGGGGCCCTCTATACCAAATACTAGGGTCAGTATTCTTATCGGTGTTTTTCCTCATCTAATTTGTTCTTCCAGCAGCACTTATCTTCACAGACTATCCCTCTTTCTTGAAACACATTTGCCTGCCTGGGATTCCAAGGCTCGGCACTGCCCAGATTTCTCTCCAGCTCATGGTGGCTGCACCTTCTCCTTTCCCTTTCCCCGCTTCCCCCTTTCTTCTTCTCCCCCTCTGGATCTCCCTCCTCTCTTCCTAGTCTCCAAAGCTGGTGTGGCAGATCCACCCTCTCCAAGGCAGCCTCTCAACCTGCACTTGTCCATCCCAGGGTCTCAATTCCTGCTCCATGCTGTGACAACAGATTTCCACCTCCCGCCTTGGCTTTCTCCCTGGACAGTCATAACTATTTGTCTTTTGAGCATTTCAGACCCAGCAAGTCCAAAACTCATCTCCTAAACCCTTCCCAGAAACCTGCTTTGCAGTCTCCTAGGCAGACCCTCCAATCACCCAATTGGGGCCAAAACTACAGCCGTTTCTCACTCCTTTGACACCCAGCAGCACACCATGGGGGAAATCACCACTGTTCACCAGCTGATTCTGGAATGGACCGTGTCCTGCCTGCATTTCTGTGGCTGCTTCCAACATGGCCTCTGCCTCCTCCATCCAGCTCCAATCTGTTCTGCACAGTGATCACGTAAAATCAAAGTCCCATCAGGCCATGCCTTCACTTGAAACCCTCTAAGTGTAAAATCCACATTCACTCCATTCCAGCCTCCCATTTCTCCAGGGTGGGGGGACAAGCCTCCTGCTTTATGGCCTTTGCATATGCTGTTCCCTCTGCTGGAATGTTCTTTCTACACACCTCTGTTCAGTTTGCCCTCCACCTGCTCTCTCCTCAAATGTTACCTTTTCATGAAGGTTCTACCTGACTGCCCCAGCAGGATCCTTCTTAGCCTGTTTTATTTTTTTCATGCCAACTACCATCTGATTCCCCTTCCAGCTTCTAAAAGCCAGGATCTTCTGTCCACTATGGTCTCCCCAAGGTTAAAACAAATGGTGGCACACAGCAAGCCTTTCATAAGGCAACATAATATAAACCAAATGAAATGTATACATTAAGTGTGAGATGGCTCGATGGTCCTTGAGCAGCATTGACATTCAGGGTTCCCTTTCTGTTGCTTCACTAGTGGTATCTGTCACAATCCCATCTTGTGTCAAGGAAAACTCCTTCCCATGGCCTCCAGTTGCCTGCCCACCTCCACCCTGAGCTGACACCCTACTGCACTTGCTCACTGGCTGCCTCACTGTGCTTCCACAACTTTAGGGCCTTTGCTCTCATGGTGGCTTCTACCTGGGACCCTGATCTCACCCAGGCTTGGGCTTGATCAACTCCCTCATCTCAGATGTCACAATCACAGTGGAATCTGCCCTGACCTCTTCTTTAATACTGTGACTGTCACGAGCTCATCCCCAGCACCCGTTACCTGATGCTGCTCCACTTTCTTTTTCCTCTGCAGCATGGATCAACATAGCAGATCATGTTATTGATTTTGCTAACTGCCCGCCCTGCCCCTCTCACCCATCCCCTCAGCCAATTGTGTTCACAGATGCACCCTGAGAACCTGGAATGGAGCCTAGCATAATGAATGCCTAGTAGGTACTCAGTACACATTTGGTAAACGATCGAATGGTCCCGTGCATTTAACGAGGTAGACAGCATCATCCTTTTTCTGGATGAGGAAACTGAGGCGCAGAAAGGTTAAGTATACCTGAGATCACCTGGTTAGGAATTGATGAGGCAGGTTTTAACCCAGGTGCTCTGACTCATAACCCCTGTGCTAAGCGAAATGCAGAATAAACACAAAGCTTCAAAGAGATAACAGTGTACAGGGAGGTGTCAGTTCAGGGGAAGGAACTGGACAGGGCAGGGAGGATTGATCTGATGCTGTGTGCTAGGAATTTCTGGGCCCTGCATTTTATCTGCTTTAGAACTGCAGTGGGCAGAACTGTGAGCACAAATTACCAACACTCAACAGGTAGTTCCCTGCCCAGTCACAGGGCTGGGAACCCAGGCAGAGGATCTGGACTTTTAGAGCAGGCTGCGCTATTTGCCAAAGTACCTTAGTCGGACCTGCCTTGGCGAATCCTTGGTTCTTCCCCAGCTTCTCCTCCAGGCCATGGTGCCTGGCTGGTATTCCTGAGAAGGGGGTGCACATGAATCCTGTTAACGCTGAGTCAAATCTGAAGGGGGTGGTTCCCACTTGTATCTGTAGGTTCCAGGTAAGAACTCTGGGTGGCCCTGCCTGCATCTGGCTGTATTTGGGGGAACAATCACTTTACATAAAAATGAGCTTTACTCCTTTGCTTCGATCCATCTCCTGCAAAAGTCACAGAATCCAAGCATACGGCAAATAGTGGCTCCCAGTAACTCCCCTACTCAGGAGTGATTATTCATAATTGAGAGGAAGAAACAAAAGGCTCCCAAGTCCAAGGAATAAGGAAAGCAACACTGCTAAGAAATCCCGTTCCTCAGTGCATCCACCTCTTTCCCACCTGCTCAACCAGGCCACTTTCTTTCAGGGAACTGGTATTGTCCTACTTGATCTGAGAAAAATCATTTATCTGTAATAGTGTATCACCTCTAGTAGACGTAGACATTTCTTTGCCTTCTTCCGTGGGGGAGTCCAACTTCAGTGCCAGGCAGATGAAGAAAGAGAAGGGTTGGTGGGCATCAGGCCTGCTCAGGGACCCGGTACATGCTTGCTCCCAAACCCAAGAACCTGGAAGATTAAGGATGACCCCAGGAAGACCCCTCTGAGCCTTTGAGCTATGTTCAGCATAGGGCAGTGGCAAGGAGCCCTATCCAGAGGTCCAGAGGCCCTAATTCTTCTTGCCCCTCACGGGCCCTCGACTTCAAGTCAAAGTCCCTTAACCTGTCCCTCGGCCTCAGTGTGAACAGCTAGGCACACCCTACACTTAAGGGAGCAATAAGCACTCCGACCACCCACTGGGGGCCGGGATTGACCAAAGTCCCTCTGCGCACTCCCCAGAGTTGTCCTGATGCTCAGAAGGGATGTGTTAGGGCCGCTGTGAAAGTCCGCAAACCCCCCAAAAGCCGGAGCTTACACCTTGGGCATCCGATAGACGACGAATCGGGGAGGTGAGTCTTACTTTCTCCAGTCCTCCTCGTCTCTTCAGCGGCCGCGGGCCGGACCTAGAGGAGAGGTTTTGGCTGGAAGGGGGGTTGGACCTGACAGGGCGCGGGGTGCGGGGTGGTCACACCGGGATTCTGAAATGTAGCGGCCCACTGTGCGCGGCAGCCTTCTTCCTCCGCTCCCCCTCCCAATTCCAGCATTCAGCCTCGGCTCCAGGATCGTCCCTTCCGGGCGTCCCCAAGCCCGTGTGGGAGTCCGAAGGGGCAGAACAACGAAGAGAGGAGCCCCCAGGCCAACCTTCCCACACCAGCGGCCGTCCACGGCAGGGCGCACCCGCGCGAGCCCTCCTGCTGACCGTGTTCTCTGCCCCTCCCGCTCTGCCACCCGCCTCCAGGCGCGGTCCCAGCTGAGCCTTCGACGCCCCGGCCTCCCGCCCCGCCTCGACGCGCGGCCCCCGCGCGAGCCCGCCGGGAGGCAGGGCAGAGGCGGTGTGGTTGATCCACAAAGCCCCCGGCCAAGCTCCTAGGCCGGGGCGCGAGCGGAGCTGAGCGGGGCGTGGCAGGGCGGGGCGCGCCGGCCGGGCCGGGCCGGGCCGGGCCGGGGGTGTCGGATGTCACCCCCAGCGCACACCTCGGCCGGGGGGCGGAGGAGCGAACCACTGAGATGCGAAGACCTCCCCGGTCCTAGAGCGGAGCAGGAAGTGTCCCAGGGGAGGGAGCCGGAGGGCTTCGGCCTTTCCTTTCCTCCGCGTCCGGCGGGCTCCGGAGGCGGTCAGGCCTGCACGGCCCGCCAACTGGGACGCGGCGCGGCGGTGAGTGCGGCCCAGGCGGCTCAGGCTTCTGTGGCCCGCGCGCCCTGCCTCGCTTCCAGGAGCCGTGCGGTGGGTCTCCGGGGAGGGGGATTAGACAACACAAATGTTGTTTTTCAGGCGCCTCCATTTGCTACCATTTCTTCCCTCCTAAGCGGAGCCGTGGTTTTCTGGATGAGCAGGAGACGGGGGCTCGGCTAGCCAGGGACGGAGTGGCCTCTGCAGAGAACCCGCCTCAGGAAGCACACCCGGGGGACCGGGCTGGAAGGATGAGGAGCTGCTGCCGAAGACTTCCGCCGCAGGAGGGATTTGAGTTAGACGCAGGGAAGGAGTTGCAGGCTGTGAGGTGAGGATCCGGGAACTGGGTAAAGTGGAGGTGGTTGTGTGTATGTGTAGGGAGGGAAAGGGAGAGAGGGAAAAGGGAGAGAGATCTGGAGCGAGGAAAGGCTTGCCCTTTTTCCTGGCATAAAATGCCCATCCCCTCCTCTTTCTGCTGATCCAGTTCTGTTCCTCCGCCTAGAGCTTCTTTAAGCATGCCCCGCCCCCCTGTGGGATCCTCTTGGGACCAACGTTAATTCATTCATCACACATCATTTCCGAGACTCCTATGTGCCAGGTGCTAGGGTGACAGGAACACGGCTGTCTGGTTAGGGATGATGGGCAGAGATGATGGGCAGAGCCTAGAGCCAGATGCCCGAGAGCTGGTATCTGAGTACGGACTGAGGGTGGGGCACAGGTTGGGTGCAGACCTGAGGAACCTAGAGGCCCTGCAGGTGTGTGATGGCTGAGTTCATGGGACGTGGCAAGTGAGTAAGGCTGAGATTGGGTGTCAGATGCAGGAGCAGACACTGGAGGAAATCCGGAGGCGGGGCAAGCTGTAGTGTGTCCAGCCAGATACCCTCAGAGTCCTTTTATTGCCAGTCTGTATTTGTTTTTATGTTGGAAAGCAAAGGGGTATGGAGCTTTGGGGTTTTCTGATTGCCATTCAGTGGCTTTGTTGTTCTTCTGTGAAGAACACTTGTCTTCCTGTGGAATGGGAATGAGGCCTGCGTTTTGCATGGAACCCTTGGGGGTGGGGGCACTGAGCTGTTAAGATTAAGGTGCTAGCATGCTGGGGAGCCTCATAAACCTGGTGAGGAGGGCAAGTGACCATGTCCAAGGATCTCAGAGGCCTTATGGTGGTGGGGGGGGGACTGTGTGCGACCCCATGTGCCATTCATTTTCCCTGGGTCCCATAGTTTTGAGTAGCGGCCGCTACTCTCTGATGTCGCTCTGTATGTGTTCACTGGGGAGGTGCAAGGGCCCCTGAGCCCCACCCTGCAGATGTGGAGGCTGTGCCATGAGTGCCCAACCTCTGTTCTGCCTGAGAAAGGTCTGTGAGGTGTGTGTGGTTTTCTTCATTGTGGTTTGAAGAGAAGAGAAGGCAAGATGGGTGGAGGCCAGGTGGAAGGTCCAGACATCGTTAAGTATATGCTAAAGTTTACTATTCAGACTTTAGTGAGTTGGGTAGAGGTTCATCAGAAAGCACTGATGTTTTTAAATACATATGTTATTTTTCTGTAAGAAACTCAGGACGTGGCTGCCTCTTTTGACTTTCTCCATCTCTTGTCTGGGGATCTTCTAGGCTGTCTGCTTTATTCCCTGCTTCCCAGTGCATATTCCACTGAGCAAGGCTGATTCTCAGTCTGTGTCTAGCACTGATTGTCAGCCCTAGCCACCAGCAGGATGAATTTCCTGGATCAGCTTTGAAGACTTTTCCTGTGCATGTCTGTCTTTGTCCTTCTAGCTCATTTTGTAAAGGTCTCAAGGGCAAGGACGGTGCCTTTGGCTCTGAAGCCTCAAGATAGCGGCCTTCTCAGCTCATCCATTTCAGGTCCTTTCCAGGAGGACCTGGACACCGAAGGTACCACAGAGCGTTAATTACATCTCTCTCCTGCATGCGGCCCTGTTGGTCTCCTGGGATGCTTGGAACGCCAGTGCCACGTTGAAATGCCACTGATTTTCTCCTGGACTCCCCGCCTTGTTTGTCCAGTCACCCAGTTAGGGGAATCACAAAATGATGCTTTTGGGAATGGGGTCATTCCTTCTCTCCCTTTGTGTAAGGATCATCCACACTGACACTTCTCACATGTCCCAGGGCTTCTCCCAAGGGCTGGTCTCTGTGGGCTCTTTCACTTTTCCCATCACCACCCCCAAAAAACTACTGCAGAAGACCAGAACATTGAAGCCAGTGATTTCTGTTTGGAAATAGGGTCGTCTTCTGCTGCTGACCCCCATCAAATCCCATCATGCCCACAGCCCTGTGCCCCCGAGTCTTGGCTCCGAAGGAAAGTGAGGAGCCCAGGAAAATGAGGAGCCCGCCGGGAGAGAACCCTAGCCCCCAGGGTGAGCTTCCCAGCCCCGAGTCCTCCCGCCGCCTCTTCCGACGTTTCTGCTACCAGGAGGCGGCGGGCCCCCGGGAAGCCCTGCACCGCCTCTGGGACCTGTGCCGGGGCTGGCTGCGGCCTGAAAGGCACACCAAGGAGCAAATTCTGGAGCTGCTGGTGCTGGAGCAGTTTCTGGCCATCCTGCCCCGGGAGATCCAGGGCTGGGTGCGGGCCCAGGAACCTGAGAGTGGCGATCAGGCTGTGGCTGCTGTGGAGGCACTGGAACGAGAGCCGGGGAGACCCTGGCAATGGGTGAGCAGAGGGAGCTGGGCTGGGCTGGCTGGGAGGATGGGAAGGGAGAGGGAGAGAGTGGGGCTGGGCAGCAGATGTGGAAAGGGGGGCCGCCTTGTGCTTTGATGGTTTGGTGGGGTCACGCATCCCCTGGCCAGGGATGAGGAATTCCATCTAGAGCTGTGTGCTTCGGTAATGCCCACATTGAAGTTTGGTTTCCTAAAAAAGCAGATTCCATTCCCTAAAGGCCCTAATTGGTGGCATGGTTATGTTACCCACCCCCCCTTTATAGCCACGTACAAGCCTGGGACTGAGCTGCTAGTGGTAGAGTCAACAGTCAGCAGGCCCAGGGAGGGAGGGGTTTGCCAGTCCCTGGCACAGTTGCTGGCCCTCATCTGGCCAGGGACCTCTCCACCGAGCTCTGAAAAGCCCTCTCTGGGATTGCAGCTCAAGCACTGTGAAGACCCCGTGGTGATTGACGATGGGGACAGCCCTCCAGACCAGGAGCAGGAGCGGCTTCCAGCAGAACCCCAGAGTGACCTTGCAAAGAGCCAGGACGCCCAGCCCATGGCCCTGGCTCAGGGCCCCGGGCTTCCAAGCAGACTCTCGGGCCAGCTCAGCGGGGACCCAGGTAGGAAGCCCAAGGGAGTGGGGAAGGGGTGTTTGTACCTAGTCCTGTGCACTTGGAAGTAGCTCTTGACATTTTTAGTTCTCTCCTTCCCCCTAAGTATCCTGGAACCATTTTCAGCATCTGGTCCTTCCCTAGAGCAATTCAACCAGAATCTCATGAGAGTATCCTCTTCATGGGTGCCAGGTCTGCCCAGAGGGACCTCTACTATGGGTAGGTGTTTTTGAGGCTGCATCATCTTGTCTCTTTGAGGACGCACCTCTGGGCTTTGTTGGTCTGGGGACAGCTGGGCACCGTCGCTGTCCCAGTAGGGCCTGTGTGGGGAGCTGAGCATGGCCATGTCCTCTTGTCTCTCTGAACCTCTCTTTCCCCAGCCAAACAACTTCTGCTCTCAGGATTGTTATAATATTGCAAAGAAATATAAAAATGCTTCCTAGGGGATAGGGTGATATCTTCAGGACTTGGAGCATGGATGTTGGCTAGATGTGTCTGAATATCTGTACAAAATGCACTAATGGCCACAGTCAGGTGGCTTTGGCAGCAGATACACTTGGCTTTGAATCCTCCAGGTATGACCCGGGGCATGCTTCTAAACTCTGCAAACCTCAGTTTCCTGGTCTGTCCAGTGGAGATAATCTCAATAAAGTGAGTCACATGAAATTTTGGTTTCCCAGTACATATAAAATTTGTATTTACACTTTAGTCTATTAAGTGTCCAATAGCATTATATCTAAAAAATCAATGTACATACGTTAATTGAAAATATTTTATTGCTGAGCCTTCAGCACAATGAAATCTTTTTGCTGGTGAAGGGTCTTGCCTCCATGCTGATGGCTGCTGACTGATCAGGATGGTGGTTGCTGAAGGTTGGGGTGACTGGCAATTTCTTAAAATAAGACCACAATGAAGTTTGCCTCATCGATTGAATCGTTCCTTTCACGAACAATTTCTCTGTAGCATGTAATGCTGTTTTATAGCATTTTACCCACAGAACTTCTTTCCTTTTAAAATTGGAGTCAGTCCTCTCAAACTCTGCCATTGCTTTATCAACTAAGTTCATATAATATTCTAAATCCTTTGTTGTTATTTCAGTAGTCTTCACAGCATCTTCACCAGGAGTAGATTCCATCTCAAGAAACCACTTTCTTTACTCGTCCATAAGAAGCAACTCCTCATCCATTCAAGTTTTATCATGAGATTGTCGCAATTCAGTCACATCTTCAAGCTCCACTTCCAATTCTGGTTCTCTTTGCTGTTTCCACCACACCTGCAGTTTCTTCCTCCACTCAAGTCTTGAACCTCTCAAAGTTATCCATGAGGATGGGTATCACCTTCTTTCAGATTTCTGTTAATGTTGATATTTTGATCTCTTCCCATGAATGTTCTTTTTTTTTTTTTCTTTTTTTTTTTTTTTTTTTTTTTTTTTTGCGGTATGCGGGCCTCTCACTGTTGTGGCCTCCCCCGTTGCGGAGCACAGGCTCCGGACGCGCAGGCTCAGCGGCCATGGCTCACGGGCCCAGCCGCTCCGCGGCATATGGGATCCTCCCAGACCGGGGCACGAACCCGTATCCCCTGCATCGGCAGGCGGACTCTCAACCACTTGCGCCACCAGGGAGGCCCTTTTTTTTCTTTTTTTTCTGGCTGTGCCACGCAGCTTGTGGGATCTTAGTTCCCCAACCAGAGATTGAACCTGGGCCCCAGCAGTGAAAGCACTGAGTCCTAACCAGTGGACTGCCAGGGAATTCCCGTGAATGTTCTTACTGGCATCTAGAACGGTGAATCCTTTCCAGGAGATTTTCAGTTAACTTTGTCCAGATCCATCAGAAGAATCACTGTGTATGGCAGCTATTGCCATGTGAAATGTATTTCTTAAATGATAAGACTTGAAACTTGAAACTACTCTTTGACCTGTGGGCTTCAGAATGGATGTTATGTTAGCAGGCATGAAAACAATGTTAATCTCGTACATCTCATCAGGGAGCTCTTGGGTGACTAGTCAAAAAGCAGTACTATTTTGAAAGGAATCTTTTTTTCTGAGCAGTAGATCTCAACAGTGGGCTTAAAATATTCAGTAAACCATGTTGTAACCAGATGTGCTGTCGTCTAGGCTTTGTTCCATTTATAGAGCACAGACAGAGTAGATTTAGCATAATTCTTAAGGGAAGTTTTAGGAGTTTTGGAATTGTAAATGAGCACTGGTTTCAACTTAAAATCACCAAATGCATTAGCACCTAACAAGAGAGTCAGCCTGACCTTGGAAGCTTTGAAGCCAGGCATTGCCTTCTCTCTAGCTCTGATAGTCCTATAGGTGGCATCTTCTTCCAATATAAGGCTATTTTGTCTAAACTGAAAGTCTGTTGTGCAGTGTAGCCACCTTCATTTAATGATCTTGGCTAAATCTTCTGGATGGCTGCTTTACCTTGGACTTTTATGTTATAGAGACCGGCTTTTCCCCTTAAACCTCGTGAACCAACCTCTGCTAGCTTCAAACTTTTCTTTTTCAGCCTCCTCACCTCTCTCAACCTTAATAGATTGAAGAGAACTAGGGCTTTGTTATGGATTAGGTTTTCGCTTAAGGGAATGTTGTGGCTGGTTTGATCTCTCCAGACCACTAAAACTTTCACCATATCAGCAAGAAGGCTGTTTCGCTTTCTTGTGTGTTCATTGGAGTAGCACTTTTAATTTCTTTCAATAACTTTTTGTTTGCATTTGCAGCTTGGCTGTTTGGTGCAAGAGGCCTAGCTTTCAGCCTATCTCAGCTTTTGACATGCCTTCCTCACTAAGTTTAATTATTTCTTCTTTTGATTTAAAGTGAGAGGTATGCGGCTCTTCCTTTCATGTGAACACTTAGAGGCTATTGTAGGGTTATTAATTGGCCTAATTTCAGTATTGTTGTGTCTCACAGAATAGAGAGGCCCGAGGAGAGGGAGAGAAGTGTGGGAGCCATTGGAACACACACAACATTTATCAGTTAAGTTTGTTGTCTTACATGGGCATGGTTTACGGCACCCCAAAACAATTACAATAGTAACATTAAAGATCACTGATCACAGATCACCGTAACGAATACAATAATGGAAAAGTTTGAAATATTATAAGAATTACCAAAATGTGACACAGAAACATGAAGTGAGCAAATTCTGTTGGGAAAATGGTGCCAGTAGGCTTGTTTGATGCAAGGTTGCCACAAACCTTCAGTTTTTTTAAAAAGTAATATCTGCAGAGTGCAATAAAATGAGGTATGCCTGGATACCCATAAAATACTGAACAGGGGGCCTGAGCTGTCCATGATTTTTTTTTTTTTTTTTTTGATTTTCTTTTTGCTGCATCATGCAGCATGCGAGATCTTAGTTCCCTGACCAGGGATCAAACTCGTACCCCCTGCAGTGGAATCATGGAGTCCTAACCACTGGACAACAAGGGAGTTCCTGCCCATGATTTCTAGTTGAATTAATTAATCATCATGGAAAGAAGTGGTGCTCTCAGCTTGAAGGAAGTGACCTGTAGGGTGTGAGGGTTAGTTTGGGCAGACTTGTGCTACAGTTGTGCTACAGTTATAGATGGAAAAAGAAAGTATGATGAGAGCAGGAATGCGTTATTATGATTCACAGAAGTTGTCCTTGTCATTGTAATAAGGTTTTCAGTTTTTAAAAGTTACATATTACATTTCTTTATGTGTGAAACTATACTGATTTCTGTACAAATCAAATTAACTCTCCAGCCTCTCCTTGGTTAAAAGTCAAGACAGATGTGCTAGTTTGTTTGGGCTGCCATAATAAAGTCCCACAGACTGGGCAGCTTAAACAACAAATTTATTGTCTCCCGGTTCTGAAAGCTGGAAATCCTAGATCAAGGTATCAGCAGAGTTGGTTTCTCCTAAGACCTGATTCTCCTTGGCTTCTAGGCAGCCATCTTCTCCCTGTTTCCTCACATGGTCTTCCCTCTGTGTGTCTGTGTCCTAATCTCTTATTATAAGAGCATCAGGTATATTGGATTAGGGCTCACCCCAATTACCTCATTGTAACTTAATTATCTCTTGAAAAGCCCTATGTCCAAATCTAGTCCCATTCTGAGGTACTGGGGGTTGAGACTTCAACATATGAATTTGGCAGGGATGCAATTCAGCCCATAACCACGGGCATGAGAAACAACCATTTGCCCAAATAAACAACGCATGTGCAAGCAGCCTGGGTTATGCAGGTTGATGATGGCCATGACAGGACCCTCAGGAGGAGGAGGTGCTTCAGGAACTGTAGCAGCCTACTCACTTCCTGGTGAAGTTCTGAGATAATCCAGCTACCATGGATGGGCTTTGGGTCAAAAGGGTCAGTGCTTCCATTTCCTTGAGCAATAATGAATGGACAAAGTAGGCATGATGAGAGTTAGCTATTAAGGACACCTTAAATATTCAGGTGATTTATCATTGTGAAGCACTTCCAGTAAAAGCCATATAGTTCCTAATCTTGAAGCGTTTCCCCAAAATATAGATTTTGTTTAGAGGCTGAAAGCTGTCCATAGTAATCTTTTTTTTTTTTTTTTTGCGGTACGCGGGCCTCTCCCTGTTGTGGCCTCTCCCGTTGCGGAGCACAGGCTCCGGACGCGCAGGCTCAGCGGCCATGGCTCACGGGCCCAGCCGCTCCGCGGCATG
This sequence comes from Mesoplodon densirostris, assembly GCF_025265405.1. Classification (NCBI taxonomy): domain Eukaryota; kingdom Metazoa; phylum Chordata; class Mammalia; order Artiodactyla; family Ziphiidae; genus Mesoplodon; species Mesoplodon densirostris. The sequence goes on from NC_082663.1 coordinate 138,673,612, forward strand.
TGGGATCTTCCCGGACCGCGGCACGAATCCATGTCCCCTGCATCGGCAGGCGGACTCTGAACCACTGCGGCACCAGGGAAGCCCCAAAGTAATCTTTAAAGCGTCGATGTGCTCATTTATCTTGGTGAAAGATAGGGTAGGGCTGTGGTTTACACCCCAGAAGGTGGTAGGTATGAGAGCAGAATTAAAACATGCCTTCCTCAAATCCATGCCCACCTAGCCTGAGCTTCTGGCAGCAGAGTGATAAGGCTGCCTTCCGTGGGGAATTCTCCTCACACCCACCCCCAAATGTCACTGCTGGTCTGAGCTGGCTCCTATCTCAGGCTGTTGTTCCCAATAGCCACACCTGCCCCTGCTGTTGGCCGAAAGCTTTATGTCCCAGGTGTGAAAGGTGAGGAACACTGGCTTCTGATGTTAGCTTTGACACTGATTTCACACTATGAGCTGCAGTTAACCTCCCAGATTTTCTCCAAACTGAGAGATGATAGTGCAGCTTATTCTGTGAAAGGAGTACCTTTTGAAACACAGCTCATTTTGACATGGCTGCACCGTGGGCCAGGTGTGTGGCTCACTTCTTGCAGAAGCCTGGGCATGTGCTGGTCAGGGGAGAGAAATCATACGAGAATGTAGCAGAGGCCCTTGATAAGGGAGAGTGAGATGATCCCAGTACTACAATGTGTACACATTTTGAGTGATGGTGGTTGGGCACTGTGGGAAGTGCTCTTCCAGGAGCATCTGTTAGAGATAATAGTCTTTCTTAAAGAGCTTTGCAATTTATAAACTTATAAAGGTATAAATTTATATGACACTGGAGTCCCACAGTAATCTTCATTGCTAACAGCTCTTACCCCTTTTACTCCATGGAGCTTTAACCTTCTTTTCCCTTGTATTGTGGATGATACAGCTGAGGTCCCTGGACCTGCAGGGAGTCACATAGCTAGTTGGTGGCAGAGCCAACTGGAACCCAGGCACTCCCTGTTACTGCCCCCACTGACATGTCTGAAAGCAAAGTGACAGAAATCCTTATTTTGCAAGTGCTTTTTTTTTTTTTTTAAACTTAAATTATTTATTTATTTATTGGCTATGTTAGGTCTTTGTTGTTGCGTGCAGTCTTTCTCTAGTTGCAGCGAGCGGGGGCTACTCTTCATTGTGATTTGCGGTGGCTTCTCTTGTTGCGGAGCACAGGCTCTAGGTGCGCGGGCTTCAGTAGTTGTGGCTTGTCGGTTCTAGAGTGCAGGCTTAGTAGTTGCGGTGCATGGGTTTAGTTGCCCCGCGGCATGTGGGATCTTCCTGGACCAGGGATCAAACCCGGGTTCCCTGCATTGGCAGGCGGATTCTTAACCACTGCACCACCAGGGAAGTCCCACAGGTGCTTTTTATGTGCATCATCTGGTAATCCTCTTTCTACAGGTGAAAAAAGAGACCCAGGATTTTATGAGCTATCCATTTCTGATCTCTTTCAGTCCTGCAAGACACCTCCCTTCTTCAGGAAGCGAGTTTGAGGGACGCACAGCAGGTGACTGCCCTCCAGCTGCCCCCGGTGAGTGATTTCTTCAAGGGCCTTTGAGAACCCCATATTTGCCTCTTTCTAAGCTGCATGGCAGCTTTTCCAGGATCTCAGTCAGCTTGCTGTCTGCCCCACAGGTTGTTCAGCCCTAGCAGAGAAAAACTAATACAGGAAGGGCATGAGTTTGTAAAATGCTCTTTTGCATCCCTCCTGCCTGTGTAGTCCTGGCTGTTCACCATGCTGGCTTGTTTGTCATCTTCGGGAGCCTTTGTGCAGACAAAGATGGTGGAAAACAAATGCCCTGGAGTCCTTGTCTGTTGTCCTCTCGGCATCTTAGAGTTCCTTTCCTGTGAAAAAAGAGAGACCTCTTCACTCTTTTACTTCATAGGGTATTTTTTTAAATTTAATAATAATCACGGTAGTAGCTATTTCAGAAATATTAGGAAATGGAGGAAAAAAGCACAGATTATTTCAGCACCGTCACACAACCGTGCAGTGAGTTGTTACGGAATCTCCTCTGCATTTTCCCCTTCCATGTTCCCTCACGAGGCTTACTTTTTACTTTCTCAGTTGTCCTCACAGGATAGGGGCTGGTGTTGGTCTGGCAGGTGCTCTCAACCACCTCTTTTCAGCCCAGTTTCTGCCTTCGGCCTTGGTTTCCCACCATACCCCTTCATTTTTATTTCTAACGCTTTCCATTGGCTGGCATAAAATCTAGTTACTGTACCACAGAGTCATCTCCTCCCACAAGAATGGGCTGTGTGAAGGTATGGACTTTGTTTTGTTTCTGGTTCCCTGGCAGCTGGAAGACTGAAGGAGAGTAGATGCACAGGAAACACATCTCAAGTTTGCTGTCCGCACAGTGCATTCGATAAGACTTTAAACTTGGGGAGTAGAGAGGGCTCAGGATAGGAAGGAATTAACCAGGGTACATGGGATGGGGTGTCTTTATTCCCTCAGCGCTGTACTCGTGGGCCCTAGTGCTCAGCACACCTGTTTCAGCATCTACTGTGTACTGTGATAGTTGTTGAACACAAATGACCCAAAGGAGATGAAACTCATATTTCTTATTAAAACTTGATACCTTTGACTAGTATGACACACAAGGAGATACTGTGAATTTAATATCTAATGAGCTTTGGTATTCATCTTGTGAAAGGAAAATGTAGATTTTGATAAACAATGCTGTTTTATCACTCTACTGAGGATAGTTTCTGCCTAGTGCACTAGAAATCACCATTGTGAAGGTCTTTTTTTTTTTTTTTAGTTTTTAAAAAAAATTCATTTGTGGTAGAATGTGTATAACATAAAATTTAGTATCTTAACCATTTCTAATGTACAGTAGTGTTTTTAAGTGTTCAGTAATGTTAAACATATTCACATTGTTGTGTAGCCAATCTCCAGTATTTTTTCATTTTGCCAAGTTGAAATTCCTCACAAATTAAGTAATTAATTCCCCTCCATTCCCTCATACCCCCAGCCCCTTGAAACCACCATTCTACTTTTTCTATGATTTGACTATGCTAGACAGCTCATATAAGTGGAATCCCACGGTATTTGTCTTTTTCTGACTGACTTATTTCATTTAGCGTAATGTCCTCAAGGTTCATCCATGACGTAACGTGTCAGAATCTCCTTCTTTTTTAAGGCCGAATAATCCATGGTATGTATGTAATGCATTTTGTTTATCTGTTCATTCATTGATGGACACACCTTTTATTATAAATAATGCTGCTATGATCATGGCTGCACATAAAGTTTATATATTTTTTATTTTTTTACACAATTGTAGATTCACATGTAGTTGTAAGAAATAACAAGAGATCCCTTGTACTTTTACACTAAATGGTAACATCTTGTAAAAATATAATACAGTATCACAGCTAGCATATTGACATTGATACATATAGGATACAGATCACTTGCTTCACTGGAGGATCCTTCATGTTGCCTTTTATAGCCAAGCCCACTTCTCTTTTATCCCATGCTCTCATCCTTCTCTGACAACCACTAATCTGTTTTACATCTCTGTAATGTTGTCATTTCAAAAAAATTATATAAGTGGATTTATACAATACGTAACATTTGGGAATTGACTGTCAGCTAATTCTGTGGAGCTTCAGCCAGGGTTTTACACGTATCAGTAGTCCATTCCTTTTTTAGTGCCGAGTAGAATTCCTTGGTTTGGATATACCACAGTTTGTTTAACCCGTTACCCATTGAAGGACGTCTAGGTTGTTTCCAGTTTGGGGCCATTTTGCATAAAGCTGCTGTAAACATTTGTGTACAGGTTTTGTGTGAACATCGGTCTTCATTTCTTTGGGGTAAATGCTCAGGCATTCAGTTGTTGGGTTGAATGGCAAGTGCATATTTAGTTTTTCAGGGAACTACTATATCCTTTTCCAGAGTGACTGTACCATTTTGCATTCCTATGAACAATGTATGACTGATCTACATTTTTCACATCCTCCCACCATTTGTTGTCACTTTTTAAATTTTAGCCATTCTGATAAGTGATATCTCATTATGGTTTAAATTTGCATTTCCCTAGTGACTAATAATGTTGTACATCTTTTCATGTGCTTATCTGCCATGTGAATATCCTCTTATGTGAAGTGCTTCTTCATGACTTTTGCCTGTGTTCTAATTGGACCATTTACTTTTTCACTGTTGTTTCAAGAGCTCAGTATATATTCTAGATACTTGTCCTTTGTTGGATGTGTTTTGCAAATATATCCTCTCACTCTGGAACTTGTCTTTCCATCCCTTTAACAGAGTTTTTAGCAGAGCAAAGGTGTTAAATTTGGATTAAGTCTAGATTGTGAGTTTTTCCTTTTAAGGATCATGCTTTTGGTGTAAAGTCTAAGAACTCTTTGCTTAGTTTTAGATCCCAAAGATTTTCTCCTGTTTTTTCCTAAAAGTTATATAGTTTTGTACGCATTTTATGTTTAAGTCCATGATACATTTAATCCATGATCTGTAATCCATTTACATTTAAGTCCATGATCTCTAAGTTTTGTATAAGGTGTGAGACTTAGGTCAAGGTTCATGTTTTTTTGCCGGTGGACGTCCAGTTGCTCCAGCACCATTTGTTGAATACGTTTTCTTTCCCCCACTGAATTGCTTTTGCTCCTTTATCAAAAATCCATTGAGCATATTTGTGTGGGTCTTTTCCCAGGTTCTCTGTTTTGTTCCGTTGATCTATTTGTCTCTCTCTCTACTAATAGTACATAATTTTGATTACTGTACCTATATACTAAGTCTTGAAATTAGGTAGATTGATTCCTCCTTTTTAATTTTTTTTTCTCAAAATTATTTTAGCTATTTTAGTCCCTTTGCCTTTCTCTGTGAATTTTAGAATAATCTTGTCCATATCTATTAAGGGTATAACTGAGATTTTGATAGGAATTTTGTTAAACCTATATAACAATTTGGGGAGCACTGACATTTTTATCATCCGGATCTTTCAGTCTGTGAATGCAGAATGCTTCTCCATTTACTTATTTTTTTGATTTCTTTCATCACTGTTATGTAGTTCTTAGATATAAATTTTGTATGTGTTTTGTTAGATTTATATGTAGGTACTTCATTTTTTGAGCAATTTTAAATTTTATTTTTAATTTTGATGATAACACATCCATTTATAGTATAAGAAACACAATTGATTTTTGTATGTTTATTTTCTATTCTGTGACCTTGCTGGATTCATACATCAGTTTAAGGAGAGTTTTGGGTTTTTATTTTATTTTAAACAGTTCCTGGATTTTCTGTGTAGACAATCGTGTCATCTGCAAATAAAGGCAGTTTTCTTTCTTTCTTTCTAGTTTTAATGCTTTTATTTCCTTTTCTTGCCTCATTCCACTGGCTAGAACTCCCAGCACAATGTTGAATAGCAGCAGCGGGGACAGACATCCATCCTTGCCTTGTTCCCAATATTAGGGGGAATGTATTCAGTCTGTCACGATCAAGTATAATGTTAGCTGTAAATTTTAAATAAATTATCAAGCTGAGTAAGTTTCTTAATTCCTGTTTTTCTGGAGTTTTTATTATGTGTGATTGTTGAGTTTGTCAAAACCTTTTCTACTTCAGTTGATATGATCATGTGAATTTTCTTTAGGCTGTTAATATTACGGATTGTATTGATTGACTTTTGAATATTGAACCAGCCTTGCTTCCCTGGAATAAACGCCTTCTTGTCATGATATAAAATTCTATTTATATATTGCTGAATTTTATTAGCTATTATTTTGTTAAGGATTTTTATATCTATGTTGATGAGAGATACCTGTCAGTGGGTTTTGTTTGTTTGTTTTCTTTACTGTCTTTGCCTAGTTTTGTTCAGGGTAATACTAGCTTCAGAAGATGAATTGGGAAGTGTCCCCTCTTCTTGTTTTCTAAGAGAGATTGTATAGAATTAGTGTTCGTTCTTTGAAAATTTGGTAGGATACTCTAGTGAAACTATAAGAACCTGAAAGTTTGGGGGTGGGGTGGGTTGTATGTGGTATTTTAATTATATATTAAACTTCCTTAGTGGTTATAAGGCTATTCATACTATCTGCTGAAACTATAAGAACCTGAAGGTTTGGGGGTGGGGTGGGTTGTGTGTGATATTTTAATTATATATTAAACTTCCTTAGTGGTTATAGGGCTATTCATACTATCTGTTTCATAGTGGATGAGTTGTGATAGTATGTATTTTTCAAAGAATTGTTTCATTTCATCTAAGTTGTTAAATTTTTGTGTGTGGAGTGATTTGTAGTTTTCCTTTATCATCCTTTCTGTTATCAGCAGGGTCTGTGATATCCCTGTTTCATTCCTGATATTGAAAATTTGTGCCTTTTTCTTTGTCAGTCATTTCAGAGGTTTTCAATTTTATTGATATTTTCAAAGAACTAGTTCTTTATTTCATTGATTTTTCTCTATTATTTTTCTGTTTTCAATTTCACTGATTTCTGCTCTCATATTATTTTCTTCATTTAGCATGTTTGGGTTTGTTTTACTGTTCCCTTTCTGGATTCTTGAGGTGGGAGCTTAGATAATTGATTTGAGACTCAAATGTAAGCATTTCTGATTTAAGCATTTTAGTGCTATAAATTTCCCTGGTTTAGCTACTTACTGCTTTAACAAGGTCCCACAGATTATAATACAATGTATTTTTGTTTTTAGTCACTTCAATGTATTTTTAAATTTCCCTTGAGACTTCTTTATCACACTTTAGAAGTGTAATGTTAAATGTCCAAGGGTTTGGAGATTTTCCCCTTACCTTTCTATTATTGATTAATATCTAGTTCAATTCCATTGTTTTCAGAGAACACACTGTATTATTTCAACTCCTTCAAATTTGTTGGGAGTTTCTCCTCTCCTTCCAGGATTTCGATGACCCCAGTGTATGGTCTGTCTTGGTATATATTCTGTGGCCATTTGAATAACAAAACATTTTGCTGTTGTCTAGTGAAGTGTTCTATAAATGCTGATTGGCTCCTATTTGTTGATGGTGCTATTGAGTTCTTCTGTATCCTTATTTTCTAATTGATTGTTGTATTAGTTTTTGAGAGAGGGATGCCGAAGTCTCCAACTATAGTAGCTGATTTGTCAACTATAGTGTTGATTTGTCTATTTCTCTTTTCCGTTCTGTCAGTTTTTGCTTCACATATTTTGCAGCTCTTTTGTTTGAGACATACACATATAGGATTGCTATGCCTTCTTGTTGGATTGACCCTTTTATTATTATATGTAATGTCCCCCTCTCTCTGATAATTTTCTTTATTCTGACATACCTTATCTGATATAAATATAACTACTCTTTCTTTTGATTAATAATTGCATATTAAATATTTTCCACCCTTTCACTTCCAACCTGTCTGTATCATTATGTTTGAAGTGAGTTTCTTTTAGATAGCATATAGTTGGGTTATGTTTTTTAATCCATTCTGCCAATCACTGTGTTTTAACTGATGTACATAGACCATTTGTATTTAATGTAATTATTGGCACGTTAGGGCTTAAGTCTGTTCTGTTTTTTTTTTTCTATTCTGTTTTTTGTTTCTTCGTTTTCTTTTTCTTGACTTCCTGTGGGTTACTTGAACATTTCGAAGAATTCCATTTCTGTTTGCCTAGTGCATTGTCAAGTGTATATCTTTATATTGTTAAAAAAATATTCAATGATGCTTGTTACAGATGGTAAGGCAGACTTTATTCAGGACCATCTTGACAGGTATAGGGACCACTGTAACAGAATTTTACAGTGGAGGAGAGAGGTGGGGCTTAATTCCAAATACAGCATGGGCAAATGGGAACTTATAGCTTATAGCCAAGGAGCAGGGTGGGGTCAGTGGATGGAAAATTACTAAGAGAAAGCATCAGGGATAGAAGGGATTCTGGCTAGACCAACCTGACAGGTTTCTTGCTGCAGACAGGCCAGGGTGACCAGACATCACCTAGGATGAGGAAGCCAATCAGATGTGGAAGACAGGACGTTCTGGTTAAACTGACTTATGCTAAAATTGAGTTTTTCAAGGAAGTGCACAGATGGGCCCAGGGGAAGGTTCAGGAGCCTGACTAAAGTTTGGTCAAGCAAAGAATCTTTGTCAATATAGCTTTTTAGTGATTGTGTTGCAGGAAAAATGGGGCACGAGAGGATGGTCATGTCCCAGGTCTTGGGGGAGTTCCTGGGACAGCCACTAAGTGAGGGTCCTTGGCTTCGCACAGGAAAGAATTCAAGAGCGAGCCATAGTAGTATGAAAGCGGTTTATTTAAAGAGATACACGCTCCGCAGACAGTGTAGGCCTTCTCAGAGGGCAAGAGGCGGCACTGAAATATGGGGTGGTTAGTTTTTATGGGCTGGGTAATTTCACAGGCTAACGAGTGGGAGGATTATTCCAGTTATTTTGGGGAAGGGACAGAGATTTCCAGGAATTGCGCCACCGCCCCGTATTTTGGCCTTTTATGGTTGGCCTCAGAACTGTTACGTGCCCGTGGGTGTGTCATTTAGCATATGCTGATGTATTACAAGGAGCGTGTAATGAGGCTCAAGGTCCACTGGAAGTCAGATCTTCCACCATCTTGGGCCTCGTAAGTTCTAACCGGGTTTTATGGTATCCTGTTCTTCTTAATGGTTGTGTCATTTTTTTAATGGTTGTGCCCTTCCCCCTTCCTTCCTGTCTCAGTTGCTCTAGGTATTAAATATACATAACTTATCACAAAATTTTACATCCCTTTCCCCTCCTCCTTTTATGATACAGTTGATTTAAATAGTTTCTCTACATACATATAGAACCACATCAGACATTTCCAACCATGTCAGACAATGTTATAACTGGTGCTTCAACTATCAGATATTTATTTAGAAAACTTAAAAAGGAGAAGGACAGCCTATCGCCTTTGCTCATATTTTGACTTAACTTTTTCCTTTCTTCCTTTCTTATGTTCCATAGTTCCTTCTTTTATTGTTTCCTTTCTGTTTAGAGAATTTTCTTTAGCCATTCTTTTAGGATAAGTCCGCTGGTGGCAAATGTACCTTTTTTATTTTTTTGGCAGCGTTGGGTCTTCATTGCTGTGCACGGGTTTTCTCTAGTTGCCTCGAGCGGGGGCTACTCTTCGTTGTGGTGCGTGGGCTTCTCATTGCGGTGGCTTCTCTTGTTGCGGAGCACGGGCTCTAGGCATTCGGGCTTCAGTAGTTGTGGCACGCGAGCCCCAGGGCGCAGGCTCAATAGCTGTGGCGTACGGGCTTAGTTGTTCCGCGGCATGTGGGATCTTCCCGGACAGGGGTCGAACCCGTGTCCCCTGCGTTGGCAGGTGGCTTCTTAACCACTGTGCCATCAGGGAAGTCCACAAATGTACCTTTATTTGATTCATTTGAAAATGTCTTGGGCTTCTGAGGGAGGTTGGGAGTTCCAGCTCCCCATGTGGTCTCCACTGATACAGTGTGTGTTGGGGTTGTGTGGGGGAAGGACTGTTATTAGTCAGCAGGATGGAAATCCCAGCTCTCTGCTTGGCCTTGGCCTTCACTGAGACCACCAGTGGGGGTGTTGGGGCACTTCATTGCAGCCTGGTGAGGGTGGAAATCTAGGCTCCCACTCATTCTCTGCTAGCATGAGCGAGGTTGGGGGCCATGTTTTGTTTTGTTTTGTTTTGTTTTTGCAGTACGCGGGCCTCTCACTGTTGTGGCCTCTCCCGTTGCGGAGCACAGGCTCCGGACGCGCAGGCTCAGCGGCCATGGCTCACGGGCCCAGCCGCTCCGCGGCATGTGGGATCTTCCCGGACCGGGGCACGAACCCGTGTTCCCTGCGGCAGGCGGACTCTCAACCACTGCGCCACCAGGGAAGCCCAGGGGGGCCATGTTTTTTTGTGGTGCTTGCTGGACTAGAGCGGTTATTGTCTGTCTAGCTACTTTCCTGGTCCTGTGGCTGAGAGAACAGGCTTTTGTTAGGGTTGTATTTTTATCTGTGCCTGTTGGTATTTTGGGGTCACCTGCTCCTTCAGCTTCAAGTTTTGATGTATGAGGCAGAAAGAAAAACCAGGGTACTCACCACTCTGTTGTTCCTCGCTGTGTTGTCTGAGGTCCCTAGCTGGTGTGCCTTCCTCTCTCCACCTTTCAGAGAGAGTTTGCTGTGTTTTTTTAATATATAATTTCCTGGGGTTTTAGTTGTACTTAGTGGGGGGAATTAAAGGAGTGTATGTCTGCTCCATCTTCGAGAAGGCAGCAGAAGTCTCCTCAGAAAATTTAATTTTAAATGGACATATTTATTTCCCCTACCCATTCTTGTTATAAAAATTGGCAAGATTTAGAAAGTGAAAGGATATTACATGTTTCCAGTTATCTGAGAAGATCTCTGAGTGTTTTGATGAACTTCCTTCTTTTCTCTGCTGTTTTGTTTGTGCCTTTCTGGGATTATGCTGTATTGAGTCCTGTTTTTATGCTTTGTCTCCAGTGTGTATGTAAGCATTTCTTCATATGATATAAAAGCTCCCTGGGTATCCTGCTAAGTGGCTGTGTCAGATTGTCAGTGATTGGAGCATCATTGATCCATTTACCGGGACCTGGGACTTGGGTTTGCTTACATGATGCCGTGAACATCCGTGCCCACCGTGTTTTGTTCCTATTGCAGTTTGGGGTAGATTCACAGACACCTATCCAAGGCTTACAGGGGAAAAACATCCATATCTGTTTTGAAAAATACGTAACTGCCAGTTTTTTCTTCAGAATCTTCAGAACCAGGCACCTCTGCAGTGCTGTCTTAGAGCACTGACTTCCTTCATATTTCACCAATAGTGGCAATTACTATCTTTTTCTCATTAAGAGACTTGTCAGGGAGGAAAAAAATGTTTTCTTCTACTCTCTAAGGTTCAGTGGCTGGGAAACTGCAAATTGAGCTGATAAAAGACAGATTAACAGGTGAAAAATATTTATTTTATATGGCCATGGGATGCCTCACAGAAATGAAAGGAAAACTAGAAGGCAGTCAGACCCAGAGAATTATACCATTTTAACTACAGGCAATACATTTATGGAGAAATGACAAGACAAAGAGGATTTTGAGCTTCAAGGGCTGGTAAGTTGTGGGAAGGTAGCTATTTGTGGAAACTAATGGAAGATAAAGGTTATTTAGTTAAATTTGTTATGCTGTCTCTGGGCTGATAAAGAGTCTGGAGTTCTGTCTGGTTATTAAGAGTCACATTGCCCACCCTGGTAGGAGGGGAGGAGTCCTTCACAAAGGAATATTTACGCCCTGCCTTTAGGCAAGTAGGGGGAGGGTACTTCTGCAGTCTTTCTGTTTCTCCATTGCCTACAGCTCAAAACAGCCCTTAGGCCAAAGTGGCATATTTTGGGGTGGTGTATTCTTACCCGCTTCAAGACCAACATCAAGTTCTTTGCTGCAAGCCCTTGTGAGGAGAGCCTGTGGCTTCCTGAGGCTTGTCTTCCACTCTGTGGAACTTGTCTTGGACAGACTTCCCCCACACTGGCCTCTGGCTAGCAGTAAAGCCACTTAAGGGCTGATAACTGTAGGCTCTCAGGCTCCACCCCAGACCCGCAGGGGCATAATGTGCATTTTTACCAGGATGCTTGAGTGATTGATATGTACATCCAAATTTGAGAAGCTCAGTTCCAAACGGATTCATCTTTAGAAATTTTTTAAATATTATATTTATTTTTAACTTTTGCTTTGGCATTAATATCAAGCTTGGGGAAGACTGCCAGAATAGAAAAGACTTGCAAATACTCTTCACTTTAATTCCCCCATTCTCTGTCACTATCTCTCTCCCTCTCCCTCCTCCCTCTCTCTCTCTTACTCTGTCTCTGTCTCAGCCCCAACGCCCCCCCGCCTTTTTTTTTTCCTGAATCTTTAGGGAGTTATATGCAGACATTCTTCCCCTTTTATCTCTTTGTTCATGCCGAGGGGGCATATTTCCTAAAAGCAAGGGCATTTGCTTACATAACCATAATACAGTTACTACATTCTGGAAATTCAACATTAAAATAATAGTCATAGAGCATCATGCTTCCCAATTATTAGTTGTCCTATGTCCAACATTTTCTCCTTGGAATTTCAGTGTTTGTCGCGGCATCAGTAGTTCTGAAGAGTGAAGACTAGTTGAAATGGCAGACTGCTCAGATAGGTTCTAACTCACGATGAGATTCAGGTTACACGTTCTGGTGAGAGTGCCAGGCTGGGTTGTCTTTCCCCATGTGTCACGTCGAGGGCACTGAAGTGGTGTTCCCCATATGGGTCATGTAAGCTCTGATCTCTGGGGTAAGGGTCTCAGGTGGGTTTTTTGTTTGTTTGTTTGTCTGTTTTTAAATAAATTTATTTATTTATTTATTTATTATTGGCTGCGTTGGGTCTTCGTTGCTGTATGAGGGCATTCTCTAGTTGCAGTGAGCGGGGGCTACTCTTCGTTGCGGTGTGCAGGCTTCTCATTGCAGTGGCTTCTCTTGTTGAGGGGCATGGGCTCTAGGCACGCGGGCTTCAGTAGTTGTGGCACGTGGGCTCAGTAGTTGTGGCACACGGGCTTAGTTGCTCTGTGGCACGTGGGATCTTCCTGGACCAGGGTTCGAATCCGTGTCCCCTGCATTGGTAGGCGGATTCTTAACCACTGCACCACCAGGGAAGTCCCTCTCAGGTGGTATTTTAATATGACATATATACATATATAAGTTATGTATAATTGTTCCATATTTGTTTATTTTTTATATTAACATTGTTTTTTTAATCTTCACCATAATGATGACCGAAAATGGTCTCTATATTTTTACTTCTTTTAATCTGTTTTTTGAGCTATAATTTGCATCTACCTATTTTAAGTGCAAAGTTTAGAGAGTTTTTGACAAGTGTCTACACATGTAACCATTACCCAGTCAAGATACAAAACATCTCCATCACCTCAGAAGTTCCCTTGTGCCCTTTTGCAGTAAAGCTGTGCTTTCCTGCCCAGGTCAGCACTGATCTCCTTTTTGTCACAATAGATTTGTTCTTGTTTTAAAATTTTACGTAAGTGGGATCATATAGTATGTGGTCCTTGGTGTTAGGCTTCTCTTACTGAGCCCAGTATCAGTAGTTTGTCCCTTTTTATTGCTGAGTAGTATTCCATTGTATAACTACGTCACAGTTGGTTTATCCAGGGCAGTTCCCTGGTGGTCCAGTGGTTAGGACTCCACGCTCTCACTGCCGAGGGCTGGCTTCAATCCCTGGTTAGGGAACTAAAATCCCGTAAGTCACGCAGGGCAGCCAACACACACACACACACACACACACACACACACACACACACACTTGGTTTATCCATTGACCTGTTGGTGAACACACACACACACACACACACACACACACTTGGTTTATCCATTGACCTGTTGGTGAATATTTGGGTCACTTCCACTTTTGGCTGTTATGAATGAAGCGTGTATGAGCATTCATATACAAGTCTTTTTGTGGATGTATGTTTTCCTTTCTCTTGGGCAATTACCTAGGAGTGAAATTGTCATGGGGAAGTGTATATAATTAATTATAGGAGAATTGGCTGTTTTCTATAATGATTTGACCACTTAGACTCCTACCTGCAATGAATGAAAGTTTCAGTTTTTACACATCTTTACCATATCCTGACATTGTTATTTTAAAAAACATTTTGGCTATTGAGGTGGATATCTCAATATGGTTTTGGTTTGCATTTGTCTGTTGACTAATGAAGTTGGGTATCTTTTCATGTGCTTGGGTATCATTTCTACATCTTTTGTGAGGTGTCCAACATTTTCCCTGCTTTTTGGTTTGCTTATCTTATTGTGTTTTAAGAGCTTTTAAAAACATATATATTCTGGGGCCTCCCTGGTGGCGCAGTGGTTGAGAGTCCGCCTGCCGATGCAGGGGATACGGGTTCGTGCCCCGATCTGGGAGGATCCCATATGCCGCGGAGCGGCTGGGCCCGTGAGCCATGGCCGCTGGGCCTGCGCATCCGGAGCCTGTGCTCCGCAACGGGAGAGGCCACAACAGTGAGAGGCCCGCATACCGCAAAAAGAAAAAAAAAAAAAAAAAAAAAATATATTCTGGATAAAGTCCTTTGTCAGATATAAGTATTAGGAATATTTTCTACCACTCTACAGCTTGCTTTTTCATTGTTTTAATGATGTCTTTTGAAGATTGGATATCTTCAAATTTAATGAGATTGAATTTATCAATTTTTTCTTTTATCATTTAATGCTTTTGTGTCCTGTCTAACAAATCTTTGTCTACCCCCAGGCCACAGAGATTTTCCTACTGTGTGTTTTATAGTTCTAGGTTTTACATTTAGGTCTTTGGTTCTTTTTTGTTTTTTTCGGTTGTGCTGCGTAGCACATGGGATCTTTGTTCTGCAGCCAGGGATCGAACCCGTGCCCCTGCAGTGGAAGCACGGGGTCTTAACCACTGGACTGCCAGGAAAGTCGCTTTGGTTCTTTTTTTTTGACTGTGTTGGGTCTTCATTGCTGTGCACGGGCTTTCTCTAGTTGCAGCGAGTTATGGCTTCTCCTGTTGTGGAGCACGGGCTCTAGGTGCACGGGCTTAGTTGCTCTGTGGCATGGTGGGATCTTCCCTGACCAAGGATTGAACCTGTGTCCCCTGCATTGGCAGGCGGATTCTTAACCACTGCTCCCCTTTGGTTCCTTTTAAAATTATATTTTGTGTATGGTATGAGGTGTACGGTTTTTTTTTTTTTAATGTTGATATTTAGTTGTTTATCACCATTCACTGAAAAGATTTCCCTTTCTCCCATTGAATTGCCTTGGCACCTTTGTCAAAAATTGGTTGTCCACATATGTCTGGACATCTGGGCTCTACCTAGTACCCTGATTTATGTTTTGATCCTTTATGCCAAGAACACTATAACTTTATACTTAGTTTTGCAATTGGTAGTGAGTCCTCCAATTTGACTTTTGTTTTTCAAAGTTCTTTTGGCTACTCTAAGTGCTTTGTATATCCTTATAAATTTTAGAATCAACACATCAATTAAAAATAAATAAAGTCTCCTGGAGTTTTTATGTGGAATTGAACTGAATTTATAGATCATTGTGGGGCAAATTAACATCTTAACATTTTGAAGTCTTCCCATCTAGGAACATGTTAAATCCTTCCATTTACTTAGTTCTTCAGTGTTTGGATGGGGTACATATTTGGTAAACATTTTCCTTAAGAATTTCATGACTTTTGATGCTACTGTAAGTGGTATAGTTTTTTAATATTTCATCTTCCACTTGTTCATATATAGAAATACAACTGATTTTTGTATACTGACCTTCTAACCAGCAACCTTGTTAATTTTACTTATTAGTATAGAAGCTTCTTTGAAGATTCCAGAGGATTTCTATGATTGGATTGTAAGAATTTTGGCATCTAGGCTCGGGTGAAATTCATCACCTTTCTTTTTGAAACTTCATCAAAGTGAAGATTTTTTATATATATATAAATTTATTTTTGGCTGCGTTGGGTCTTCATTGCTGTGCACAGGCTTTCTCTAGTTGCGGCGAGTGGGGGCTACTCTTTGTTGTGGTGCACGGGCTCCTCATTGTTGCAGAGCGTGGGCCCTAGAGTGCGTGGGCTCAGTGGTTGTGGCTCACGGGCCCTAGAGCGCAGGCTTAGTAGTTGTGGTGCATGGGCTTAGCTGCTCTGCGGCATGTGGGATCCTCCTGGACCAGGGCTAGAACCCATGTCCCCTGCATTGGCAGGCGGATTCTCAACCACTGTACCACCAGGGAAATCCCCAAAGTGAAGATTGATAATAGTATTTTATATACATTTTTTCATGTACTAGTAAAGGTGAACTTTTTTTCATGTTTTAAAATATTTACTTTCTTGGTTCCCTCACCTTTTTTTATTGGGTTGGAAAGCTTTTCCAATTGTGGTGTAAGGACTCCATATATTTTAAGTACTCTTTGCCTTTCATAAATGGTGTGCCTTTATTCCCAGTTTGCCATTTGTCTTTTAATTTCATTCGTGCTTTTTCATTACTGTGGATATTTATAATTTTTATATGGAGTATCTGCCAGTTACTTCTTCATATGGCCTCTATTTTTAGTGCCTGAAAGCCTTTGTGGGGGTGGGGAGGCTTCAAGTTTTTTATTTTTATATTCTTTATGATCAAGGATCAGAATCTAGTTTTCTTTCTAAGTAGTTAGCCAACTGTATCAGGCACATCAGATGAAAGTCATCTTTCTTTTTCCCCATTGATTAGGGTTCTGTTTTTTCTTGTAGATTAAAGTTTTAGGTATACCAAATTTTGTTTCTGGACTTTTTCTTCTCTTCTTTATTGGCCTGTTTTTGTTCCAAAGCCACATTTCTGATTTTGAAGCTCTTTTCTCAAATGGTCACCTTACTAATTTGTTAAACATTTTCTTGTAGTTCTTTATATGTCATTAATATTACTGATTACTCGTATCACCATAAAGTGATTGAAACACTTAGATTTTTTAAAAATTGAAATAGTGTTATCTTTTCTTTAATGATAGTGAAGTATATCCACAGTTGATAACAAGCTGGTTTAAAAAAAAATAGGAAGAGCAACTCATTAGAAAATAGAAAAATAGGCAAAGAAAATAAGCGAGCATCTTAAGACAGAACCCAACTGACCAATAAATTCATGAAGAGATGTTCATCAAGGTAAAGGGAGTTATGCTGCTGTGATTGCTTCATACCCACAGTGTTGCTAGAACCTTAGATATTTGACATTACCCAATGTTGTTGGCAAAGGTGTATGGAAATAGGCGTGCTGATGTACTGCCAGTGGGAGTGTACTTTAGGTACTCCACTTGAAGAAAGATGTGGAAATACTTAATGTCGGTCAAGATGTATGTTCCCAATGTTCCCTCTACACATCTACTCTGGAGACACTGTTACACATGGATGGGGTGACAGAAGAGAGAGTTCATTGAGCTGGGAAAGACCTAAACATTATGACAGAAGAATAATTCTATGAAATTGTATACCTTAAAGGCCTACATTATATCAACGTGAATAAATCTTAACTAGAATGGTATATATAAGGCAAGTTTAACATTTAAATACTTACAAAACAGTGCTGTCATTTCAGGCTATATTTGGATGTAGTGGGAGTTTAAAAGCCATGCACAGAATATTAAACACCAAATCCAGAGTGCAGCTTCCCTCTAGGAAGGTCTGGGGGTGGGACTGGGATCGGGAGAAGCCCAGAGGAGACCATAATCCCACCACACCCTTTCAAAGAAAACCTGAAGCAAAGACTGTTACCTATTAATAGTTTATACATCTTACTAGTGGGTACATGGGTATTTTATTTCAGGGTTTTTTTTGTTGTTTTTTTGGCCGTACCACTCAGCTTGCAGGATCTTAGTTCCCCGACCAGGGATTGAATCTGGGCCACCGCAGTGAAAGCGCTGAGGTCCTAACCACTGGACCACCAGGGAATTCCCCAGTTTTTAATAATATTAAAATATAAATGATACGTGCTTAGGTAGGTCTTCAGACACTAGAGAAAAGCATAAAGAAGAAAAGAAACCTCACATATGATTCTGCAAAAGATTGTGTTCTACGTTCTTTACACACATTTTTGCATACATCTCTAATGATTTCCTTAGGAACATTTCCTAGAAATAGAATTACTGGATCACAGTGTATGCTTCTGCCACATTCTACCAAATATTGTTCAGAAATGTGCAGTTATTTCCAACCGTGTATAAAGGCCTGTTTTCCTACATCCCTAAGTACCCAGGGGAGTATCACACTTTTAATCTTTTCTGATCGAATGGACTTGGGCAAAGAAAAGTATAAATAAGTAATTGTAAACATATGCCTGTAGTAACATAAACATATGACTGTTGAATTTTATTTATATCCCAGATGACTGACATTTTAAGACAATGTATGTTTAGCAAGATTTCTAGGGGCCCATTAGAAAGTTTTAACCCAGTAATTCCCAATCTTGACCTCTTGTCACAGTCACCCATGAAACTCTTCAAAATATTTTTCCTTGAAAGGGTAATGCTCTTTCATAATTCAGAAGACACTAGGTGATATTACTGAACCAATATTAAATTTCTCGGCTGTAGAGCAGTTTTTTTTCTTTTTTTAATATATTCATTTATTTATTCATTTAAGAAACATTTATTGAAATCTGTTCTGTGCCAGATATTGTGTTGGGCATTCAACATACATTATCTCTTAGCCCTCATAATAATACCATCGGGCTTCCCTAGTGGCGCAGTGGTTGAAAGTCTGCCTGCCGATGCAGGGGACACGGGTTCATGCCCTGGTCCGGCAAGATCCCACATGCCGCGGAGCGGCTGGGCCCGTGAGCCATGGCCGCTGAGCGTACGCGTCCGGAGCCTGTGCTCCGCAACGGGAGAGGCCACAACAGTGAGAGGCCCGCGTACTGCAAAACAACAACAGCAACAACAAAAACCCCCAAAAAAAAACAAAAAAAAACCCCCCAATAATACCATCTATCTATCTATTGTTAGCAGTACTATTATTATCAGTGAGCAGTGCTATTATTATTATTTTTTCACACACACATACTGTGTTTTATTTTTACAAGAGATAAATACACTGACACCAAGCATTGTAAATGGATGACCACAACAAAAACAACAATGATTGCAATTACCAAACATGAAACACACTCATACTGTGTCATAATACTGACATTCAGGCCAGTAATCCTCCACTGTAACAGCTCCTTTACTTTGCAGTGAAAATTGATTTGTACATTTTTTGCCTTGTAGAGCAGTTTCTTGACCATGGCTCTCTTGACGTTTTGGCTGGGTAGTTCTTTGTCGAGTCGGGCCGTAGGGGTGGTGTTGAGCAGCATCCTTGGCCTCCACCCGCTCGATGCTAGTGGTGCCCACCCCTCAGTGGTGACGAAAATGTCTCCAGACTTTGCCTGATATCCTCTGGGTGCAGAATCAATCCGCTTGGTTGAGAGCCACTGTGCTAAAAGAATTGTGCTGATGTAGGAGAGTAACATCTTTCTTAGGAGATACACTCTGTCGCATATTGGGGTAACGACCTGTGGTACCTGCAACTCCCCAGATATCCAGGAGAACAAGTGAACATACCCAATCACCATATATGTGAGAGGGGGAAATGTGACAAAAGGGCCAAATGTTCATTTATTGACTCTAGTTGAACAGTGGTGTATCCTTCACGTTCATTGTATTACTCTCTAGGTTTAATTTAAAAATTAAAAAGCACGTATGTCGGGGAGGAAGGGTCCAGAGGTACCAGAGGAGATGCATTGAAAATTCTCCTTACCCAGGTCCCCACCCACCTGTCTACCCACCAACCCCCGCACCTGGCACCTGGCCCCCGGGCAACCGTATGGCAGTAACTGGTAATATTCCAGAGATTTAGATGCAAGGACATGTGTTTAAAATATTGTGAATTCTTTTTCTTTAAAAAAAAAAAAGATGTTAGTATATTATACAGAAGTACTGTGGGTTGCATTTTTACCCCCAAATTTTATCCCCCAAATTTTATTTTGAAGTCCTTTTCAATTAACTGTATAAACAGTTTTTTTAAACCCAAATGGAATTTTATTTTAAATGCTGTGTGATTGAAACACTTTGCAAAAACCTGTGCTTGTTAAGCCAATATATAATGACATGCTTAGTAGAAATAATACATGTATGTATTTCTGTTCTTCTGGGATTAGAAGGTACAAATAGAAATGTCAACTAGACCAGTAGTTGTTCATCTTTCACATTTTACTTCTCTCAAATATTCTATCAAATGATCAAGGTTCCAGATTATTACAAACAAAACAAATAATTTTTCAATGACATTTACATATACCACCAATTGTCATATTAGTATTTAGAGGAAATTTGAGAACCTAGCTTCATGCTCTAACTGACTAAGAATTACATTTCCATTTTGTAAATGACTTCTTTAGTTTTATGGACTCCCGGTATTATGTGGACATGCCATCATTTCAGAAATTAAAATTAATTTTTGACACATTCTCATGGTTTATAACACAAAGTGTAAGAAAAGTCTCCCTCCTGTGCATAACCCTGGGGGTCCTAGCACCTTTTGCAGAAGCAGCCGACGGTCAAGACTCTTAGGTGCTGGGCACACAGGGACAATCTAGACAACCTCTGCGCGGGTGCTTTTTTCATGTAACAGTACACCTTGGAGGGCTTCCTACGTGGTACAGAGAAGCCCTTATTCTTTCTAACGGGGGTGTGATCAGGCCTTACAGGATGTCCTGTAGCTTACTTAAACAGTTCTTTGTTGATGAGCATAGACCTTGTTTTCAGCTTTAACTATCATCTGTTATCATCAGTGCTGCAGCGAAGGCGCTCATACAGACCTCATGCTGCACATGTGCAAAATAAACTATAGAAATGGAATCTCTGCATCAAAGGATGAACACGTGGGTAATCTGGTGGACGTTTGCCAGCCTGTGAGTTGTGGGTTGCAGCCTCCCCAGCACTGTGTAGGAAGGCCTGTTCTGTACATCCTTGGCCACCCTGTGAGGCATCCACTGTTTGGATTCTGCCAAACCAGATGCATCCAAGGTGGATCTCAGGCTAGAACTAGGGAATCGGTGTGAGCTCTGGAGCAGCCTGTCTGCTTTTTCTTTCTCCCATCTGCACGGGGGCTCTGCCTCAACCCCGTCTTCCTTCCCACTTGTTTGTAGCATCCCTCCCCTAGCTTGTCCCCGGATTGAGGTGTGTGTACCTGTTCTCCTGTGGTTTCAGAATCGGGTTTCTTCTTTCAAGGATATGATCTTCTGCTTCTCAGAAGAGGACTGGTCCCTTCTAGACCCTGCCCAGACTGGCTTCTACGGAGAGTTCATCATTGGGGAGGACTACGGTGTCTCACTGCCTCCAAGTAAGACTTAACTCTCCTCTCTCCTGAGACCAGGGATCTAGGGGGCGCATATCTGACCTCACTGTTCACCCCCAAACCCTGATGGGAGGTCACCTCTACACAGTGGCCCCAAGGCCACTTCGCAGGTTGACCATTGCCTGCTGCTGTGACATGTAAGTTAGGCTTGTTAGCTGGCTGTTTTGCATAGAAAACCAAATATAACTTGTATCCCTCGCATTTGCTTTTCTTCTGTCATTCTTGTCCTACGGATCTCTTCATTGCTGTTTTTCTAACTGATAGGCCTGAAAGAGTTGCCCCAGGCCCACAGCTTCCCCTTTAGTGTCCTCCTTCCCCCACCCTCTCCCTGCTTGCTCTGGTCTTTCCACTTCTCTGTGGCCCTGTGTGGCTCCTGTTGGTGTCATGGCCTGTCGTGTGTCCCTCCAACTTCTCTCTTCTCTACCTGTCCCAGAGTTGCCTGGGACAGGCAACTTCTCTCTCCTCCCACCCTGGTTTCCTATGGGAGCAGGTCACTGATGAATGTGTATCTTTCCCTTTTCTGTGAATAGATGACCCAGCTGCCCAGCTGGATCTCTCCCAAGGAGAGGAGAATGAGCCACGTGTTCCAGAGTTGCAGGACCTCCAGGGGAAGGATGTGTCTCAGGTCTCCTACTCAGGTGAGTAGTGATACCAGAACTTGGTGAATAGAGCGGGATGGAAGGCCGCTGCCAGCCAGAGGCAGACCTGCTCCCTCTGCCAATTTTCTGCAGCCCTCCGTCACCACTGGACCATGTCTTGGTAGGACAAGTCTTGCCTCGTCCCTCATTCCTTACAGAAAGAATATGGGGATTTAAATTTTGCCAGGTGTGGGGATTGCACTTCATCAACTAGGAACTAGGATGTAATATGAATATCTTTCTCCTCTACTATAAGTGACACCTGGCTTATGCTGACAACCCAGTGGTCCCTCTACCAGTGAGGTCAGATACTCTCCAAAGGTCAGGTAGGGGAGGAGGAGGGTGTGCCACCTCTTGGCCGGGCACTGGGCACAGTGCCTCTGGCCGCTTCACCTGTCTACTCCTCCCAGCCACATACTGCAGGTGGTGTGAGGAAAGTGAGGCAGGGGGTGGTGCTGGGGCTTGGTTGACATGACACAGTTCAGCAGCAGCATCTCCCAGCCCCCTCCCCACCCCCAGCTTTCTGTGTCACCAGAGCTTGTGTTTATAACCACTGTGCTGTAATGCCTCAAGATGTCTGCTCCTTCGGGGGAAAAAGTTCTGTACGGTGTCGTCAGCAGGCCCTTGACCCCTTCCCCTTTGGGACCTAAAGCTGGCACCGAGCAGATCTGTATTTCACTCACTGTCCCCACCTGGAACAAGCATCCAGGGCCTCTGGTGTGGCTAGCTTCCCATCCCATCTCTACCCCAGCAGGCCCTGTCCAGGCTGCATTTATGCAGCATCTGCGTGGAGTACTGGAAATCCCAGCACAGAAAATGGAAATGACAGCAGGGATGGCAGTTACTTGTCCACAGTCAAGTGGAAGGGGCAGAACCAGGATCCACATTCCTCCTATCTAGCTTCAAAACCCACGTTCGTGGTGTTGGCCCATTTTGCCTGCAGATTCATTTGCTCAACAGACATTTACTGAGTGGCTGCCCTGAGAGGGAGCCTAGGCCTACTCTTGGATCACAGCCTGGCATCTGTTAAGATGCACCCCCCCCGGGTGGTGCTGCAGCTGCAGGGAAAATCAATGTTTTCATTTTCTTCTCTGGAAAGACTTTCCAAGTCTCCAGCCATTCCAGACAGAAGAAAGAAGAAAATGGGATGAGCCGCAGGGGCCAGAGTTCCAAATCTGCCAGCAGACAGTGCTCCCTCAAAGCACCTGCCCAGGTAAAGGAATGCCTGAGAGGGTGTGGGGGAGTGTGCCCCTGGGTGTGTGATGTGTGGCTTGAGTGTGCATATGTGTGTATATGGTGTGTGGTGTGTATGTGAGCTTGTGTGTGCGTGTAGCGTGGGGCTGTGATATGGCATGTGATGGCATGTGTGATGTATGTATAGTGTGTCTGGTGTGTTGCGTGTGTGAGCGTACATGTGTGGTGTGTATGGTTTGTGGCATTGTGTGGTATGCATGTGAGCATGTCTGCATGTGTGTGGGCATACACGTGTGAGTGTGGTATTTATGTATGTGGTGTGGGTGTGGTGTGTGCATAACGTCCGTGTGAATGTTTGCGTGCATGGTGTGTGTGTGCGTGCATGCGTGTTGTGTATGTGTATACATTTGTGCTGGTGGTAGGTTCAGGAATTGAACTTTCTGAAATTCCTGCTGACAGTTCCTTGCCAACTGCCTGCCCTAGTTTTGTTTTGCTAGGTTCTCTCCCAGCTCACTCGCAATATGAGACCCTCCCCTCCTTTCCTTTCTCTTGTGGGTTGAGTCAGGGTGCTGATGTAGTGTGTTGACCACCTAGTTTGTGTATTTCTTCCCTGAGCAAGGAAGACCAGACTCCCTGGACAAAGTGTTGGAATTAAAGAACAGGTTTGCAGAATGCTGAAAGGGGGACCTCTGGAGAATGTGCTCCAACTGCTCTCAGCAGCATTTAGACTCCAAGTAATGCTGGTACGAGTTGCCACCTCCAGAGGCGAAGACTAAAATCCCGCCATATTTAATGTCCTCAGTGTTCAGCCATTCTTCCAAATATCACACCCAAGTCTCCGGTCCTTACTTAAATCCACTGTGTCATGGAGGACTTTTTGCAGCTATGAAGACTGACTCATGCACAATCTGTGATGCCTTTTGGAAGCAAGACTTGCATGATATTTTGGTATTTCCACCTACCATTGTGCAGGGTTCACAACCATTTGTGTTCGCCCCCTATCCTATGTAGACAAAAGGGATTTTATGTTTATGTAAATCTACAGTAGATCTACATGGACAGTACTCCCTCCCCACAAGCTTTTTTCTTTTTTCCTTTTTTTTTTTTTTTTTTTTTTTGCGGTACGCAGGCCTCTCACCGTTGTGGCCCCTCCCGCCATGGAGCACAGGCTCCGGACGCGCAGGCCCAGCGGCCATGGCCCACGAGCCCAGCCGCTCTGCAGCACGTGGGATCTTCCCAGACCGGGGCACGAACCCGTGTCCCCTGCATCGTCAGGTGGACTCCCAACCGCTATGCCACCAGGGAAGCCCTCCCCACAAGCTTTGATGCTCACCCCTGGTTTTCTAAGGAGCTTGCTTCTGTATGCTGAGGATGTTTATTCATGTGTAGCCCATTCTCAGTTCTGCCTGATGAAAGCTTGATTCTCGAGATACATTTTGTTTTATGTTTTGTTTTTTTGGCCGTGAGGCATGTGGGATCTTAGCTCCCCGACCGAGGAGTGAACCTGCACCCCCTGCCTTGGAAGGCGAAGTCTTAACCACCAGAATGCCAGGGAAGTCCCTCGAGATACATTTTGAATCCTCTTCAGCTTCTTCCTGCCCACAGCATGTCTCAGCCCTGGCAGCATCCTTATAGAATGTGGATAGTCATTAATCCCCAGAGGAGTTTTTTAGCTCCACTCCCCCTTTGCTGGGCTCTGACACAGAATATACTTTGAAATGGCAAGAAGCTAAGGGTTGCTATCTGAGATCAGTGAGAGATGATAGATTGCAAAGAATAGGCACCATTTTTATTTTGGTAGCCTTTCCCACACTTTGGACAGCAGGTGAAGGGTCCACATCCCCACATCCATGCTCATGAGGGACCCTCCCAACTGGTTCCATTCGTGTCAGTCCAACCAGCACATTGTAAAGCTGCCACTGTGATGGAATATCTTTTTTTTAATTTATTTATTTTATTCTTTTTTGGGGGGTGGGTACTGCATTGGGTCTTCGTTGCTGCACACGGGCTTTCTCTAGTTGCGGCGAGCAGGGGCTACTCTTCATTTTGGTGCGCGGGCTTCCCACTGCAGCGGCTTCTCTTGTTGCGGAGCACGGGCTCTAGGCGCGCGGGCTTCAGTAGTTGTGGCACACGGGCTCAGTAGTTGTGGCATGCAGGCCCAGTAGTTGTGACGCACGGGCTTAGTTGCTCCGCGGCATGTGGGATCTTCCCAGACCAGGGCTCGAACCCATGTCCCCTACATTGGCAGGTGGATTCTTAACCACTGCGCCACCAGGAAGCTCAGAATATCTTTTCTTGTTTATTGTGTTTTCTCTGTGAATTGCCTAGTTGATATTCTTTAGTCCTTTTTTTCTTTTTTGCCCCTTCCCCCTTCACATTTGGTAAGCTCTATGTCTTTATGTCCAAAGCACTGCACCAGTGTAAGGTCTTTACATGATTTGTGCATTATATCCTTACCGAACCTTCTGAGATAGATACTGTCTCAGCCAGCACAGGCTACTATAGCAAAATACCATAGAGCTATTTTCTATTAAACAACAGAAATTTATTTCTCACAGTTCTGGAGATTGAGAAGTCTGAGATCAAGTCAACAGCAGATTCATTGTATGGTGAGGGCTCTCTTCCTGGGTTGTGGTTGACTGCCTTCTCCCTGTGTGCTTGTATGCCCTTTCCTTGGTGCATGCTCATGGAGACAGAACTCTTGTCTCTTCCTCTTCTTATAAAGGTACTAATCCCATCACAAAGGTCCCACCTTCGAGACCTCATATAAACCTAATTACCTTCCAAAGGCCCCACCTCCCATACCATCACATTGGGAGTTAGTGCTTCAACATACAAATTCTGGGGGTGACACAAACTCTTGGCCCGTAACAGGTACTGTGATGTCTCCATTCTGCAGCTGGGACCCCCAAGCTGAAGTCTCTTGCCCAGGCAGCATCTGACACTCACAGGCTGTGAGTATCAGGCTGAGGATCTGAACCCATGTTATAGGGCTCCAGGCCCGTGCTCTTAATTCCACATTCACTTGCCTTTTCCATGAATTAGTAGAAACTCAAAATTGTGGGTCTCAACCTGTTGCCTCTTAGTATTTGTACATAATTCCTCCTGTTTTTTAACTTTGTTTATGTGTCTTTTAGGACATAAATGGTTTTCTAAAAACGTTCTTAATATGTAAATGCAGCTATTCGTCTCTTTTTTGATTTTGTGTCTTAAGAAAGCCTCCCATCCTAACATTATAAGAATATATTAGTTATAATGCGTTTATTTATTTATTTTTTAAAATCTAGCTTCCTGTCCTCCCTGCTTCTCTCCTTAGCACCCCCAGCTGACAGGGAATGATTCGTTCCCAGGCCACAGATTGCCCTTCTTGAGGAGTTAGCCATCAACCTGGTCATGGGCTTTTTCCCCCTGAAAACACACAGCAGCCTGGTTGTTCCCTGGCCATGGAACAGCATAGCCAGAGGCTTTGGTATGCAGCACACCCACCCCCACCCCCAGCTGAGCTCAGTTCCCCTGAACCTTGGTCTACTTTATCTCTCGGTTTTAAATTTTTCTTCTGTAAGACAGAGATAATAGTCATAGCTACCTTGTGGAGTTGTTATTGTTGAGGATTAAATGATTTTTCTTTTTCTTTTTTTTTTTTTTTTGCGTTACGCGGGCCTCTCACTGTTGTGGCCTCTCCCGTTGCGGAGCACAGGCTCCGGACGCACAGGCTCAGCCATGGCTCACGGGCCCAGCCGCTCCGTGGCATGTGGGATCTTCCCAGACCGGGGCACGAACCCATGTCCCCTGCATCAGCAGGCGGACTCTCAACCACTGCGCCACCAGGGAAGCCCAGGATTAAATGATTTAATACATGTAAAAGCACTTACACCAATAACTTCCCTGTTTTCTCTACCATTATCCTCACAGCCAATTCAGCCTCCATCTCCCCTTCTCTCCGCCCCGCACACCCCTTGCATTCATCAGTGCTGAGCTGAGACAACCCTGGTGTTACTCTTTCTCTGTGGTGTTTTGGGCAGCACATCTATGAGTTTCATCTCATCTGCTAGGAATTCTTTACACTGTTGTGTCAATGGCACACAGCACTATTGTTGATTTATTTCCCCCTTTTTAGAAACTGTGCATCTATTTTTGGTCACTTCATCTGATTTAAGGGGATGTCATCCTATATGCACTGTATTAGTCTCCTAGGACAGCTGTAATAAAGTACCACAGACTGGGAGGCTTGAACAACAGAAATTGGTTTTCTCAACATTCTGGCAGCTTAGAAGATTGAGATCAAGGTTTCAGTAGAGTAGGCTTCTCCTGAGGCCTCTCTTCTTGGCTTGTAGATAGCTGTTTTCTCCCTGTGTTTTCACATGCTCATCTCTCTGCATGTCTGTGTCCTAACCTCCTCTTCTTACAAGGATACCTGTTGGATTAAGTCCTGCCCTGTTGACTTCATTTTAACTTAATTACCTCTTTTTTTTTAATTATTTATTCATTTATTTAATATTTGGCTGCATTGGGTCTTCGCTGCTGCATGCGGGTTTTCTCTAGTTGCTGAGAGTGGGGGCTACTCTTTGTTGCAGCATGCGGGCCCAGTAGTTGTGGCTCACAGGATCTAGAGCGCAGGCTCGGTAGTTGTGACACACGGGCTTAGTTGCTCCACGGCATGTGGGATCTTCCCAGACCAGGGCTCGATCCCATGTCCCCCACATTGGCAGGCAGATTCTTAACCACTGCGCCACCAGGGAAGCCCCCACTTAATTACCTCTTGAAAGACCTTATCTCCAAATATAGTCACATTCTGAGGTGCTAGGGGTTAAGACTTCAACATAACGTATTTTTAAGAGGAAGAGGCTGCAGTTCAGCCTATAACACTTCACCCTCTGTTCCCCCATGAATGATGCTTCTCATATGCAAAATACATTCACCCTATCCCAACATTCCTTAACCTATTCCAGCATCATCAAGATTTAATCTAAATCAGGTTTGGGTGAAATTCAAGGTGTACTCACTTCCAGCTGTGAACCTGTGAATCCAAACATCAAGTTATGTGCCTTCCAAAATGCAATGGTAAGTCAGCCAGAGAGCAGACACTCTCATTCCTAAAGGGAGAGATCGAAAAGAAGAAAGGCTGATGGCTCCCAAGCAAGTCTGAATCCTAGCAGGGCAAATTCCGTTAGATTTTCGGGCTTGAGAGTCATCTTTGGCTCAGGGCTGTGTCCACACTCGGGGCCTGTGGATGCAGTGGCAGTCCTGTCGACCTCTGAACTGCCTTTGGGGCTGGTCTTCCTTTTCCTTCAAGGTTGATGCATGTTTGCAGCCAGATAGCTCTATTCGTTTGCTCTAGAAGTCTGAGAGCCTTCCTTCAGTTCATCCTGTCTCCTTCCTTTTTACTCCACGGTGGCAGTGTTTCGGCTCATATAATGTTCTTAGAAACACTGTAGGCCTCCCATGCAATTGACAGTAGTTCAGACCGTCAGACAAGAGGGTCCTCTACAGACCATTCCTGGATTATCTCACCTCCATTCCTGGCTTCCGAGAAGGTTGATTGGATCCAAGGTTGTCCGGCCACACCCTCGGTGTTCTCCCCAGAATATACTTTCTCATTTTTTGCAGTACAGGTAGACGGAAAATTTTCTAAATCTTCAAGTCTTCCCTTCCCACTCCCCAGTCTCACGTTCTACCCAGTCCCCCTCACACTTGTCTTAGGATGTATGGACAGATATCCCCGTGGACTCTGCCCCTCCCATTGTCTCTCCTGCTCTCTGTGGCTTTGGGTCTTCCTGCTGTGCTCTGTCCGGTTTCACCTGTTCTCACTTTCCCTAAGCTGCCAGAACTCTACTCACTCCAGCAATTAAGTCCAGAATAACCATATTCCTACTAATATCTTGAAGGGCCTGGCACCACTGCCCCCCACCTCTGTTTTAGACCTGAGCCCCACATTGCACAAAAGTGAGGAAACAGTCCTGAGGGGAGCTGCGCAGTGGGCTCTGGGCTGCAGGCCAGGACTTCATACCAGGTTCCCCAGTACCCACCCACTTCCTCCCCACGGTACAGCTTTCCAACATCACAGGCTTGGGATCCATTGAACGAGCTGCTTCTACTCAGTTTGTAAAGTCCAGGACATCTCTACGCATCACCACTAGTGGCTGTTGGTGGGCCTCTGATACGACACTGAGAGGGAGAGGTGATCTTGGGCGGTCTGGGACCATTGAACAGCTCTGACATCCCAGCAGGGCTCAATTCCCCTTCAGCCCTGAGCCCTTGGGCACATCACCCGAGTTTGCCTATGTTTATAATGTGGCAAATCAGGTATCACTGGGTGTGTCTGGGAGCAAACGGGACGGGACTGGGCACGTCAGAAGTCTTGCGCAATCCCTGGGTCATTTAAGTGCTCAGAGTATGGTAGCTGGCAGCTTCCTGGCAGTCTGTTTATAGAATATAGGGTCTTCCTCTCTCTCAAGGCTTTTAATGTACCCTGACAGATTTTTCCCCATGCCTGGTTAAGGAAGTCAAGGTTAAGTGATGTGTAAATGCTCAAGACTTACATGGATAGATACAAACTCTTAGAGCTTGGAGGGGGTCTCAGTGGCTAGGAAAAAAAAAAAAAAAGATTGGGTCTGGGGGCTTAGGAGAAAAAGGTAGGGAAGCGGGAGAGAGAAGAAAGAGGTACCGAGGATATGTTGGCACAGTGTGGCTAAGGGTTTCCTTGCCCCTAGATACACCAGAGGTATCTGCAACCGGAAGATCCCTTGCAAAAATGTGGGTTCCTGGACCCACGCTGAACCTTCCTGGGTAGGGCTCGTAGGGGCTAGAGTGTGGCCTGGGCAGCACCGCTGACCTCCATGTTGCTTTCTGGTAGCCGGAGGTGATGCACCATTTCCCGACAACAGCCTGGATGAGGAGGTGACCATCGAGATTGTTCTTTCCAGCTCTGGGGACGAGGACTCCCAGCTCGGCCCCTACTGCACAGACGAGCTGCAGAGCCCCACGGAGAAGCAGCACAGCCTCCCTACCTCCCACCGGAGCGGCCCTGAGTCAGGGGGCGAGGTGCAGACCTCCTCCAAAAAGTCCTATGTGTGCCCGAACTGTGGCAAAATCTTCCGCTGGAGGGTCAACTTCATCCGGCACCTGCGGAGTCGCAGGGAGCAGAAGCCACACGAATGCTCGGTGTGCGGGGAGCTGTTCAGTGACAGCGAGGACCTAGACGGGCACCTGGAGACCCACGAGGTCCAGAAACCTTTTAGGTGCGGTGCCTGTGGGAAGAGCTTCCGCCTCAACTCCCACCTGCTCTCCCACAGGCGGATACACTTGCAGCCAGACAGACTCGAGCTACTGAAGAAGAGAGAGCAGGAGGCATCGGGGGCTGTGGGCGGGGCTTCCGACGCCCTACTGGCAGAGGGCAAGGCCAAGCTGCGCTTCCAGTGCTGTGACTGCGGGAAGGTGTTCCAGCGTCCCGACCACCTGGCCCGGCACCGCAGTAGCATTCACGCGGACAAGTCCCGGCCCTTTCAGTGCCGGTACTGCGTCAAAAGCTTTTCCCAGAACTCTGACCTTCTCCGCCACCAGCGCCTGCACATGAAGCGCCGGTCCAAGCAGGCGCTGAACTCCTACTGAGTCAAGGGCGCACACGTTGTTGGGTGCAGCTCCAGCCTGGGTAGAGCACATCCCGCTCATGCTCGGTACTGACTGTTTCCAGACTCTTCCCCAGGACAGAGACCACATCCTCCCGACCTTTACTCTCAGGTACAAATGAGATCGTGGCCAGTTGAGCATTTGTTCTGTCTCTGCTGTGCCAGAAGCCGGGAGGGCGTGTCACCACCAGCTTTGACTTGCCCAGTGTTTTCGGGTCTAGGGGAACCCTGTCCAGTGCTTCCCAAGCGGTGGAGGGACTGGGGCGCCCCCTACTGCAGTGACCCCTTGTGGGGGGGGGTGTCTGTCCCTTACCAACTAACTTTCAATATACTCCCATCCTGTGCTGTCTGAATGCCCACCCCATCCTGAGGTCTGGAGGTAACTGTACTTTCTACCTGACAGCAAGAAGCTGCAGATGAGGTGATGGGTTAGGAGGAAGGCAGGAAGGTGGGGTGGGACCCGTGGGCACAAGGGCAGTAGGGCCAAGCACACCAAACCATGCCATGTCATCAGAAGGCTGAGTCCTGGTCACCATCTGGTCCACAAGAACACTCAAAATTAGGAGATGGCCCTTTCAGGCTCAGAAACCTTGATGGGGGGCTTTATAGCTTCTTGCCAAATGGAAACCTTTTATTTGTGATGGTGGCTGGTTATTAGGGATTGTGAGCTCATTTAAGGCAAAGCCCACATTTTAAATTGTATGTTGGCACACTCTCCCCAAAGTGTCCTTTCTTTGTACCCTGAAGGTCCTTGGTATATGCCTGGGGGTTAGAAGTGAAGTCATCATCATTTGAAAGGCACATAAGTTTCCTTTCCCATTGGGTCGTGTCTAGGAAAGGGGAGCTCAGCTCCAGTGAATGAGAGGTTCTTTGACTGGGTGAGTTGAGCAGGGGAAACAACAGAACCTTTGGTGAAGTCATTCTCTACATATGTATTAACTTAGTGTTCCAGTTGTATTAGTTCATTAGGGCTGCTGTAACAAAGCACCAAAAACTGGATGGCTTAGAACAACAGAAATTCATCATCTCAGTTCTGGAGGCCAGAAGTCCAAGATCAGGGTGTCAGCAGGGTTGGTTTCTTGTAAAGGAAGGATCTGCTCCATGCCTCTCCTCTAGCTTCAATGGTTACTGACAATTGTTGATATTCTTTGTCTTGTTGAAGCATCACCCCATCTCTACCTTCATCTTTACATGGTGTTCCTGTGTATGTGTCTGTCTCCAAATTTTCCCTTTTTATAAAGACACTAGTCATATCGGATTAGGGCCTACCCTACTGTTTCCAGTATGTTCCCATCTTAACTCATTGTATCTGCAATGACCCTATTTCTAAATAGGGTCACATTCTGAGGTACTGGGGTTAGGACTTCAACATGAATTTGGGGGGGATGGGGAGACACAGTTTAACCCATAAAACTAGATAATCCTGAGGTTCTGCTGTCATTGCTGAGTCAATGACAGGTGAGTCAATACAAACTTGGGTTAGCTTGCTCTCAGTCCTATTGGAAGCAGGATTCAGATCCAAGCTTCTGCTCCCAGGGTGGATGTCCTCTGCATATAGCCTTTAAATTTCATTGCCTGGGGTTCTGGGCTGGGAGTGACCACTGGTAGTGAAACCGCAAGCAATGAAAACCATGGTCATGTTCCTGGCAGACTGACCAGGTTGGCTCAGCTCAGTGATGAGAAAGCACAGAGGCTATAGAGTATCAGTGACTAAATCAGAAAGCCAGCCATCAGGCATGTGTTTCGTATTTGTATGTCAGGTCCCATTAGCAGGCAGTAAGGCTGGGCAAATGAATGCAAGGCCCTTTGTTCCTTGTCAGCCACTTCATTGTCATGTTGAGAGACACTGCTACCACAAACTCAGTGAAAGAGTTACAAGGTTTTATAGTTATGGTTACTGTGCCTGTGTAGATTCATCTACATACCCAGGAAC
Source organism: Mesoplodon densirostris (assembly GCF_025265405.1). NCBI lineage: Eukaryota > Metazoa > Chordata > Mammalia > Artiodactyla > Ziphiidae > Mesoplodon > Mesoplodon densirostris. The sequence goes on from NC_082663.1 coordinate 138,705,858, forward strand.
AGTAAATGCAATAAAATAATTTGGTCGTACCCTGAACAAGAAATAAACTATTGAGGCTCTTTGTTTTCTACATAGTTTGCCTCTTGGATTGATCTGCCAGGAGAAGGGAAAAATGTGAATCTTGAAGGCCAAGGGAGGGGAAAATTCCAAATAGAACCCAGATTCTGTGTACATTTACCCCACCCACCTGTGCGGTCTTGCCCAAGGATTCCATTAAGAGGGGAGGTTATGATCCCAAGAGGAACACTACTCAGTGTATTTTATCTGAAAATCTTAAGTAAGAAAGAAAGGGAATGTGACAGAATTGAAACCTTTGGGGATGCTGTGCATCTGTTCAGTACCCATCAAATATTGTGAGGGAGTCCCCCATTCACTTACGCAAACCTGACCAAGGTACTTAGCTAATCAGAAGGTTACCTTCCCCCTGGATTCAGACACCCTACTGGGTGATGCAACTCAAATCCCAGGTTCTTTCCATGCAGAAGAACCAATGCGGTTACCTGCTCTGGAGAAAGCTCCTCCAGAAGATGGGAGAACTGACCGACTTAGTCCCTTCCCACCCTCCCTGGGTAGCTGGGCAGACAGGTGAGCTATGTTTCTACCTTGCCATGGATGTTCAGAGACCCCACATCTGAAGAACATCTGTCCTCCCTGTTCATCTGATCCCTTGGCATTGTCCCCATGAATTCACAGGTGCATAATAAAATTCGACTCACTGAATTAATATTTTCGTTTGACTTTTCATTTTAGTTTAAAAAGTAACAAGTAGCACAGCTGAGAGAAATGGTCAGTTGGCCTGACAAAGACAAGTTGAGGTGGGAGGATGCTGAAAATGGCCCTCTGGCTGTCAGGCATCACCTTGTGAAACTTCTGGGCCTCAGATAGATAGTTCTGGTCACCTGATCTGACTGCTCTAGAGGAGAGAGGAAGTAACTGCTTCTTTACACCAGGGATGGGATGAACTCCTGGTAACACCATAGCTGTTTCACCCAACCTCTGCCATTTTCATATAGCCTCTGTCTCCTGAACTCTTGCCACAGCTGGGAAAAACAAAGATAAAGCCAGTGGTGGGAAGGTCCTTTGCTATTCTTAAGTCAAATCATGGCACAAGTGGAAGAGAAGACACCAGTCTGTGCCTACCTTGGACTTGGAGATTGGTCCTGGTTGCTTTTCTCCTATGAGATAGTTTCCCTTCTCTACCAAAAGCAGAGTTTTGATCAGGCACAAACACTTCTGCTTGCAGCATAATGGAGGGAATTTGATGACATTTTTGTCAACCCCCCAGTTCCATCAAATAAACCCAGGTGCATTTTCTATTAGTAACAAAAGTTGATACTGTTTTGTCTTATAAGGAATGGTCAATGCCTACCAGTGCTCCAATGCAAACAAGTCTACAGATTAGGTAACATGAATAAGAAGGCAGCTTAGCCGGCAAAGGAGCATTGGGAGGAAGACTGGATGACCAGGCTCTCCTGCAGCCCTGCCCCACACCTAAGGGACCCAGCATCTGCAGGCTGGTTATTAGGGATCCTAAGTTCATCAAGGGCAAAGCCCTGGGGTTCCATCCATACTTTTTGACCATCCCATACAGATTAGGAATTTTGTCCTCCCTCTAAACCATAGCCAACCACCAGAGCACCATGATTAATGTGCATATAATCACCAAAGTACACTGCAGTATTATCAATTCCCCATAAGATGCAGAACTCTTTTAAGAAATGGAAGAGAAACACATTAATGGGAAGGGCCAGTCTTCACTCGTGTATCTTGGCTGTAGCCAAGGAGATCACAAGCAGATTGGTAACCCCCTCAAGACAAAGGGCTGTCTCCTCAGCACACAAATAAATGGCAGGGGATTGCCCTTTTCCCATCACCCGCTAAAAAACGGTTTGGTACAAGTCATGTCTGTACTAGCCTATTATGTACAGATCTTGCTACATCTTGTCAAAATGTAAAGGGGCCAGGATACCTGCTCTGAAAACGTTGCAGGTCAGAAAAGGTGCAGACTTAATAGTCGGGGTAAATCAATCCCACCCAAATCAAGCTGGATCACCTTTGAAAGTGTCTGTGTGCTCTGAGAAGAGATGGGGGCCTGCTTCCAACCCACTGAAGGTAAATTCAGAGTGATTTCTAGATTTTTTAAAAATAAATTTATTTATTTTTTATTTATTTTATTTATTTTTTTTTGGCTGTGTTGGGTCTTCGTTGCTGCACGCGGGCTTTCTCTTGTTTCAGTGAGTGGGGGCTACTCTTCGTTGCGGTGTGCGGGCTTCTCATTGTGGTGGCTTCTCGTTGTTGCTGAGCACGGAGTCTAGGTGCCCGGGCCTCAGTAGTTGTGGCTCGCGGGCTCTAGAGCACAGGCTCAGTAGCTGTGGTGCACGGGCTTAGTTGCTCCGCGGCATGTGGGATCTTCCCGGACCAGGGCTCAAACCCGTGTCCCCTGCACTGACAGGCAGATTCTTAACCACTGTGCCAGCAGGGAAGCCCTAGATATTTTTAAGTGTTTCTCTGAGTAAATATTTTGAAAAAGAAGATTTGGAGTGGAAAAGAGTATAAGCTCATATTGAAATCATATCAACACAGCATCTTCAGCAAACAATGACTCCTCAAGTTGCAGGTAGCGGGTGGGGTTGCTAAGAGTGGCTGGACCAAATTTATCTTGGTCTCCTTTTTTACAACTCATATTTTTCTAAAATGGCTTGGCTGATGTCCAGATGATATTCTGTGGTCGTGATCTAAAAATTTCACTAGCAACTTTCTTTAACCATCTGCTCAAGAAGCCCAAAGTCTAACAGATGTGCACTCACCAAACTTATAGAAGGAGAACCAGGTGCACCAGCAAAGATGGCCACTGAGATGAGAGATCCAGGGGCCTCAGCATCCTTAAGGCTGCCTCCTGTACCTGTGGAGATTTTCATGTAGCTGCCTTTGGTGACAGCAGAGAACTTTGGCTCAGGCACACTCTCTGTCCTTTGAGAAGGTGCTAGGCAGGTGGGCAGTCTTGGGGTTCGGAGAGGGTAGGCATAGACCCACACTGTAGTTGGGAAGGAGAGGGTGGACAGACACTGGTATATTCTCTCAATGTTTTCTCCACTGCTAATCACCCACCAAGAACTGAGACCTCATTGTGTTTACCTGTTTACGTTGTCAGCTCAGTATCTGAATCAAAATGGGATATTGATAATGTGTGGTATAAGGTGCACCTTGTCAATTCTGCCCTCCCAAGAGAGACTGGACTCCTATTGGAGCAGGAGCTTGGAAACCAGCTTTTCCAGGTGCTGAGAAGAGCCTGCTGCTATCATAACGCCAATTCTCTGATGCCAACTGGTTGTTCTCTGTGGACAGGGAATGTTGCCTGCCATTCCAGTAAACAAGGATCAAGCCATCAGCCACGGCAGCCCTGCCCCTCCCTCCCCGACTGTGCACCCCGAGGGGAATACAGGATAGAGAAAAACAGGGACTTCCCTGGCAGTCCAGTGGTTAAGACTCCGCACTTCCAACACAGGGGGTGTGGGTTTGATCCCTGGTTGGGGAGCTAGAATCCCACATGCCAAGGACAGAGAAAAACAGGAAGCATTATGTGCTTTGGATACTGGCCCTATATAGTTAAGATGCTTATCTAAGGAATAATTTCAATGACCAGATTCTTGCATCTTCCCTTACAGAGAAAAGTGCTAAAATCATTAACTTGAGGTGTCTGTTTTTGTGATTAGCAGTAATAAATGCAGTCACTCTCCCACTAGGACGGACAATCTGAGAATATGGAACACATGATTTTTGGTTTTGTTACTCTTTTGGGCGAAGGTGAGATTTTTCTGAGCTGGGTTTTAAGTGGCAGAGGGAAGCAAATTCCTTTTTTGCAACTTTTCTTGGTCACTTGGGAAAGAGAAGTCTGAGACAAAAGATTGTCTGAAGCCAGACAGACTCTTTCTCCCTAAACCTGAGCTGATCTCCTTCAGCCTTGAGAAAGGGCCCTCCAGGGGATATCAGTGCTCTAGCCCATGTGCTCCACACCCCTTCCCCACCCATGTTTGAGCCACAAGATGTGGCTGAAGAAGACATAACCACAACCCTGGCTGAGTTTCAGGCTCTGGATAGCAAAGGTGAAGTTGAAACTGAGCAGGACCCTGTGGGTCCCTCCTGGGCACAAAAGCCTTTCTGTGCCCCCCGTTTCTTGTTTGTAGGAAATAGGCTTCATTCAGCCTCCTTGACCTTCCCTGAGTCAAAAGGGTAGATCTAAACAGTTGCTAATCAAGGGAAAGGAGAAGAATGCCGAAACAAGGAAGGAGCTGTCAATAAACAATAGTGCAGTGTTGGGGCAGGGTTCTAGTTCCTCCTCAAGGAATATACATAACAATATCTTTGAGTTCTTCTGCTGGAGCTAAGGCTCCAACCCAGGTGGAGGATGGTAAGTTCATGCTGAGCACAAGATTCCTGGAATACTGCCCAGTTTCCTCAGCACCAATCAATCAGAAGAAAGTCACACACCCTGCAGCCCTCACCCCAAATTTTGCCTATGAAAACATCCCCCCCCCCAGAAAAAAACAGAAAACAAAAAAAGACAAAACAACTTTTCCTCCTAAACCATTGAGGAGCTCAAGGTTTTTGAGCATAGGCTACCCATTCTCTTTGCTTGACCGTGCAATAAACCTTTCTCTGCTCCAAACTGATGTTTCAGTTTATTTGGCGTCAGTGTGCATCAGGCACACAAACTTTGTTCAGTAACAAAGTCATGATAAATCCAGGGAAGAAAAAAAAATCATTTTTAATGAAAAGGTGCTGGTTGGCTTTGAAATAGGTTAAGGGTGACACATAAAGGAAGGGGGCATGGCACAACCATTAAAAGAATGACACAACCATTAAGAAGAACAGGATACCACAAAAACAGGTTAGAACTTACTAGGTCCAAGATGGCGGAAGATTCAACTTCCAGTAGACCTTGAGCCTCATTATATGCTCATTGTAATACATTAGCATCTAAATGACACACCCACCGGTACCATGACAGTTCCGAGGCTGACCATAAGAGGCCGACCATAAAAGGCCAAAACGTGGGTGGTGGCCCAGCTCCTGGGAATCTCTGCCCTTTCCCCAAAATAGTTGGAATAATCCTCCCACTCATTAGCCTATGAAATTACCCAACTCATAAAAGCTAACCACTCCCACATCTCGGGGCCACTCTCACTTTCCAAGACCCTGACCTCATGCCCTGGGGTCACCTCTCTTGCCTTCTGAGATGGCCCATACTCTGTCTATGGAGTGCGTATCTCTCTAAATAAACCTGCTTTAACTTTACTTTGGCTCCCTCCTGAATTCTTTCCTGTGTGAAGCCAAGGACTCTCACTTGGTGACCCGTCCCAGGGACTCACTCGAGACCAGGGACATGACCATTTTCTTGTGTCCCATTTTTCCTAGAACATGGGGAAGAGACTTCATGAGAAGAGGACTTCTTTTACCTGGAAACACCTAGGAGTTGCCTTCACTGCTCATCCCTCTCCTTTGCTCCCTTGGTGGCTGTGAGGGACTTATAAAAGTCCAGATGCCTTTGGCTTGGCAGCTGTGGGCAATAGATGACATTAATTCTTGGGTGCCACCTATCTATTCCTCAGAGGGGCAACTCTCTTTGGGACCCCAAAGTATCACTTTGGGGACTGGTTTATTCCAACAAGGCTACAGCAGAAGCTCCATGGTGGGGTGGGGTGGAGGCAGGGGTGGTCCATTTCTGGGTATTGTGTATCCTAGTGCATTTTTGTCTTGATGATCAGACCAAACCTCCAACAGCCATGGAAACACTGATATCTTGGAGGTACCCAGCTCTCCCAACTATAATCTCCTGCCCCTCCCTAACCTCTGTCTGTCTTTCTGTCTTGTCTGTCTGTTTTCCAGAAAGGCATGTGAGTGCAACAGAGAGACCTAGGGAGGAGACCTGACTGGATTCTGGTCTCACCATTCTGCATAACCCTGAGCATTTTCCTGGGAGTCTTTTAACTGCTCTGAGCCTCAGGAGTCTGCTCAGTGACAGTCCCCTTGACCTGCATGGGCAGAGGCACAGCTGTGCCTGCCAAGCTTGTAACCTGAGCTCACCCCTGCATCATCTGACCTAGAAAGGGAAAGGTACACACATAAGTTGTGCAAGATTTTATATGAACCTTGACATGCCCCTCCCTTTGGTAGATGGTAACCCAAGAAGCAGGAAAAAAGGCTCAGGAATTTCCCTATAACTGGAAGAAACTTGTGTATTTACCTCTTATGGCAATTGGAAGAGCTTGGAAGAGCTTTGCCCATGTTAACTCATTTAATCTTCACAATTATTTAGCAAAATAGGCACAATTATTACCCTCATTTTATGGATGAGGCATGGAGTGGTTAAGGAATTTGATTAGGGACACACAGCTGACCCAAGATTCCAATTCAGGCAGCCTGTATAGGTAGTCTGGGCTTTTCATAGTGTGCTGAGTTACTGCTCACTAAGGCATTAAGCAACAAATTCCACAAATGATTTTTAAATTACTGCTGTGATAAAGGCTACAGACAAGAAATGCAGAGAGAAGATACAGGGAGGTATTCCTTAGTCTATGAAGTCAGGAAAGGCTTCCATGAGAAGTAACTTTGAAAGTGAGATGTGGCAGATGAATAAAAAGTAGCAGGAAAAAGGGAGGGGACAGGAATTTCCACATCTGGTAGGACAGAGGGGAATAGGCCAGAGTAGCACCAGACCTTGTACTTTACTTTGAGAGTCCATTTGGACAAGGATGTGTTTTCTAAGATGTTTCTGCTGCAGTGGGGTGAAGGGGAAGGAGTACTGGGGCTACTGGAGAGGGACAGCAGGTACAGGGGAGATAGTGAGGTATAGGGGAGGGGCAGTGCATCAGTGTAAGGCAGGACAGTACACAGGAAGGGCAGTGAGTTTTAGGAGTGCAGAGGAGTGGTAGTGAGATTTAGGAGAGAAACAGTGGGGCAGTGGGGTGCAGAGGAGGGGCAGTGGGGTACGTTGTAGGGGCAGTGAGTTTTATTTACGGTAAGGACAGTGAAGTCAGGGGAAGCGGGCAGTGCTGGGGATTTGGGGGAGGTGAGTTTCAAAGCTGTTGAGCTAGGACAACTGAGATACCAATCAGGAGCTGGTAACAGCAACAGAGGGTGCAGAGAAGTACAGAGATCTGAGAAATATGTGGGAAGTAAGCAGGGGAGAACTTCCCAGTTTCTGACTTGAACAGAAGGGTGATATTTTGAGGAGGAAGGAATATTTCTGCATGAGTTCGGTGTGAGACTTGCTGAGTCTCAGGGTAGCCACAGGAAGGGGCAGCAGGATATGAACATCTGGAAATCAGGGAGAACCTCAGGCTGCAGGGGAAACACTTGTCACTGTAATTAAAGGTGTGAGAGTAAATGAGATGGCCATGGGAGAAAGCACATAAGGGCAAGAGACCCTGGATGGAGAGTCCTAGGAAACATCTATATTTAAAAACCTCAGTCCATACCATCAACCAAGAAAAATGCAGAAGGCTGCAAATTAGAAAAGAGTTTATTTGGAGTCTTAGAAATTGCAATTCAGGAGACAGATTCAGGTAAAACCCAAATAATTTTCTGGAAAAGAAAGAGTCAGTGGCTTATAAAGGCAAAAGCCACAGAGCTGTTAAAGTTGTCTGGTAAGAATTATGATTAACTCTGATACAAGAAAGAAAATATTTGATGGGTTAGCTAAAGATGGTGGAGTAGAAGGACATGTGCTCACCACCTCTTATGAAAACACCCGAATCACAACTAATGGCTGAACAACCATAAAAACAAAAACAAAAACAAAAACTGGAACCTACCAAAAAAGACACCCTACATTCAAAGACAAAGGAGAAGCCACAATGAGGAGGTAGGAGGGGCACAATCATGGTATAATCACATACCCGCCAGGTGGGTGACACACAGACTGGAAAACAATTATACAACAGAAATTCTCCCACTAGAGTGGAAGTTCTGAGGCCCATGTCAGGCTTCCCAGCCTGGGGGTCTGGCAATAGAAGGAGGAATCCCCAGAGAATCTGGCTTTGAAGGCCAGTGGGATTCATTTGCAAGACTTCCACAGGACTGGGGGAGACAAAAACTCAACTCTTGGGGGGGCACACACAAAGTCTTGTGAGCACCAGGACCCAGGGGAAAAAAGAAGTGACCCCACAAGTGACTGGCCAGACCTACCTGCTAGTATTGGAGGGTCTCCTGCAGAGGCGGGGTGTGGGGGTGTGGGGGGCTGTGGCTCACTGCAGGGACAAAGACACTGGGAACAACAATTCTGGGAAGTACTCATTGGTGTGAGCCTTCCTGGAGACTGCCATTAGCCCCACAAAACAGCCTATAGGCTCCAGAGCTATGTAGCCTTAGGTCAAACAACCAACAGGGAGGGAACGCAGCCCCACCCATCATCAGAGAAGTAGATTAATGCTTTACTGAGCATGGCATTGCCCACCAGAGGGACAAGACCCAGCTCTACCCACCACTAGTCCCTCCCATCAGGAAGCTTGCACAAGCTTCTTAGATAGCCACATCCACCAAAGGGTGAACACCAGAAGTAAGAACTACAATCCTTCAGTCTGTGGAATGAAAACCACAATCACAGAAAGTTAGACAAAATGAAACAGCAGAGGGTTATGTACCAGATGAAGGAACAAGATAAAACCCCAGAAAAGCAACTAAGTGAAGTGAAGGTAGGCAACTCTCTGGAAAAAGAATTCAGAATACTGATAATGAAGATGATCCAGGATCTCAGAAAAAGAATGGAGGCAAGGATTGAGAAAATGCAAAAAATGTTTCACAAAGACCTAGAAGTACTAAAGAGCAAAGAGAGATGAACAGTACAATAAATGAAATGAAAAATACACTAGAAGGAATCAATAGCAGAATAACTGAGGCAGAAGAATGGATAAGTGACCTGGAAGACAGAATGGTGGAAAACACTGCCATTGAACAGAATAAAGACAAAAGAATGAAAAGAAATGAAAACAGTCTAAGAGACCTCTGGAACAACATTAAATGCACCAACATTCACATTATAGGGGTCCCAAAAGGAGAAGACACAGAGAAAGGACCTGAGAAAATATTTGAAGAAATAATAGCTGAAAACTTCCCTAATATGGGAAAGGAAACAGTCACCCAGAGAGTCCCAGGCATGATAAAGCCAAGAAGGAACACACCAAGACAGACAGTAATCAAATTGACAAAAATTAAAGACAAAGAAAAAATATTAAAAGCAACAAGGGAAAAATGACAAATAACATACAAGGGAACTCCCATAAGGTTATCAGCTGATTATTCAGCAGAAACTCTGCAGCCTAGAAGGGAGTGGCAGGTTATATTTAAAATGATGAAAGGGAAAAACCTACAACCGAGATTACTCTACCCAGCAAGGATCTCATTCAGATTCGATGGAGAAATCAAAAGCTTTACAGACAAGCAAAAACTAAGAGGATTCAGCACCACCAAATCAGCTCTACAACAAATGCTAAAGGAACTTCTCTAAGTGGGAAACACAAGAAAAGAAAAGGACCTACAAAAACAAACCCAAAACAATTAAGAAAATGGTCATAGGAACATACATATCGATAATTACCTTAAACGTGAATGGATTAAATGCTCCAACCAAAAGACACAGGCTTGCTGAATGGACACAAAAGCAAGACCCATATATATATTGTCTACAAGAGGTCCACTTCAGACTTAGGGACACATACAGACTGAAAGTTAGGGGATGGAAAAAGATATTCCATGTAAATGGAAATCAAAAGGAAGCTAGGGTAGCAATTCTCATATCAGATAAAATAGACTTTAAAATAAAGACTGTTACAAGAGACAAGGAAGGACACTACATAGTGATCAAAAGATCAATCCAAGAAGATGATTTAACAATTATAAATATATATGCACCCAATATAGGAGCACCTCAATACATAAGGCAACTGCAAACAGCTGTAAAAGAGGAAATTGACAGCAACACAATAATAGTGGGGGACTTTAACATCTCACTTACACCAATGGACAGATCATCCAAAATGAAAATAAATAAGGAAACAGAAGGTTTAAATGGCACAATAGACCAGATAGATTTAACTGATATTTATAGGACATTCCATCCAAAAGCAGCAGATTACACTTTCTCCTCAAGTGCGCACAGAATATTCTCCAGGATAGATCATATCTTGGGTCACAAATCAAGCCTCAGTAAATTTTAAAAAATTGAAATCATATCAAGTATCTTTTCTGACCACAACACTATGAGATTAGAAATGAATTACAGGGGAAAAACATAAAAAACAGAGACACATGGAGGCTAAACTCTACGTTACTAAATAACCAAGAGATCACTGAAGAAATCAAAGGGGAATCAAAAAATACGTAGAGACAAATGACAATGAAAACACGACAAGCCAAAACCTATGGAATTTAGCAAAAGCAGTTCTAAGAGGGAAGTTTATAGCTATACATGCCTACCTCGAGAAACAAGAAAAATCTCAAATAAACAACCTAACCTTACACCTAAAGGAACTAGAGAAAGAAGAACAAACAAAACCCAAAGTTAGCAGAAGGAAAGAAATCATAAAGATCAGAGCAGAAATAAATGAAATAGAAACAAAGAAAACAATAACAAAGATCAATAAAACTAAAAGCTAGTTCTTTGAGGAGATAAACAAAATTGATAAACCATTAGCCAGACTCATCAAGAAAAAGAGGGAGAGGACTCAAAACACTAAAATTAGAAATGGAAAAGGAGACAACAGACACTGCAGAAATACAAAGCATCCTAAGAGACTACTACAAGCAACTCTATGCCAATAAAATGGACAACCGGGAAGAAATGGACAAATTCTTAGAAAGGTATAAATTTCCATGACTGAACCAGGAAGAAATAGAAAATATGAACAGACCAATCACAAGAGATGAAATTGAAACTGTGGTTAAAAATCTTCCAGCAAAGAAAAGTCCAGGACCAGATGGCTTCACAGGTGAATTCTATCAAACATTTAGAGAAGAGCTAACACCCATCCTTCTCAAACTCTTCCAAAACATTGCAGAGGAAGGAACACTCCCAAGCTCATTCTATGAGGCCACCATCTCCCTGATACCAAACCCAGACAAAGATACTACAAAAAAGAAAATTACAGACCAATATCACTGATGAATATAGATGCAAAAATCCTCAACAAAATACTAGCAAACAGAATCTAACAGCACATTAAAAGGATCATACACCATGATAAAGTGGGATTTATCCCAGGGATGCAAGGATTCTTCAGTATACGCAAATCAATCAATGTGATACACCATATTAACAAACTGAAGAATAAAAACCATATGATCATCTCAATACATACAGAAAAAACTTTTGACAAAATTCAACATCCATTTATGATAAAAACTCTCTGGAAAGTGGGCATAGAGGGAGCCTCCCTCAACATAATAAAGGCTATATATGACAAACCCACAGCAAACATCATTCTCAATGGTGGAAAACTGAAAGCATTTCCTCTAAGATCAGGAACAAGACAAGGATGTCCACTCTCACCACTATTATTCAACATAGTTTTGGAAGTCCTAGCCATAGCAATCAGAGAAGAAAAAGAAATAAAAGGAATCCAAGTCAGAAAAGAAGAAGTAAAGCTGTCACTGTTTGCAGATGACATGATACTATACATAGAGAATCCTAAAGATGCCACCAGAAAACTACTAGAGCTACTCAGTGAGTTTAGTAAAGTTGCAGGATACAAAATTAATGCACAGAAATCTCTTGCATTCCTATACACTAATAATGAAAAATCTGAAAGAGAAATTAAGGAAACACTCCCATTTACCATTGCAACAAAAAGAATACCTAGGAATAAACCTACCTAGGGAGGCAAAAGAACTGTGTGCAGAACACTATAAGACACTGATGAAAGAAATTAAAGATGACACCAACAGATGGAGAGATATACCATGTTCTTGGATTGGAAGAATCAATATTGTGAAAATGACTATACTACCCAAAGCAATCTACAGATTCAATGCAATCCCTATCAAATTACCAATGGCATTTTTTACAGAGCTAGAACAATAAATCTTAAAACTTGTATGGAGACACAAAAGACCCAGAATAGCCAAAGCAGTCTTGAGGGGAAAAAAACGGAGTTATAGGAATCAGACTCCCTGACTTCAAACTATACTACAAAGCTACAGTAATCAAGACAATATGGGGGCTTCCCTGGTGGCGCAGTGGTTGAGAGTCTGCCTGCCAATGCAGGGGACACGGGTTCGTGCCCTGGTCTGGGAAGATCCCACATGCCGCGGAGCGGCTGGGCCCGTGGGCTGCTGAGCCTGCACGTCCGGAGCCTGTGCACCACAACGGGAGAGGCCACAACAGTGAGAGGTCCACGTACCACACACACAAAAAAAAAGACAATATGGTACTGGCACAGAAACAGAAACATAGATCAATGGAACAAAATAGAAAGCCCAGAGGTAAACCCACGCACCTATGGTCAACTAATCTATGACAAAGGAGACAAGGATATACAATGGAGAAAAGACAGTCTCTTCAATAAGTGGTGCTGGGAAAACTGGACAGCTAAAGAGTGAAATCCAAACACTCCCTAACACCATACACAAAAATAAACTCAAGATGATTAGACACCTAAACGTAAGACTGAACACTATAAAACCCTTAGGGGAAATATAGGAAGAACACTCTTTGACATAAACCACAGCAAGATCTTTTATGATCCACCCCGTAGAGTAATGGAAATAAAAACAAAAATAAACAAGTGGGACCTAATGACACTTAAAAGCTTTTGCACAGCAAAGGAAACCATAAACAAAATGAAAAGACAGCCCTCAGAATGGGAGAAAATATTTACAAATGAATCAATGGGCAAAGGATTAATCTCCAAAATATATAAACAGCTCATGCAGCTCAATATTAAAAAACAAACAACCTAATCCAAAAATGGGCAGAAGACCTAAATGACATTTCTCCAAAGAAGATATACAGATGGCCAAGAAACACATGAAAAGCTGCTCAACATCACTAATTATTAGAGAAATGCACATCAAAACTACAATGAGGTATCACCTCACACCAGTTAGAATGGACTTCATCAGAAAATCTACAAACAATAAATGCTGGAGAGGGTGTGGAGAAAAGGGAACCCTCTTGCACTGTTGGTGGGAATGTAAACTGATACAGCCACTATGGAGAACAGTATGGAGGTTCCTTAAAAAACTAAAAATAGAATTACCATATGATCCAACAATCCCACTACTGGGCATATACCCTGAGAAAACCATAATTCAAAAAGAGTCATGTTCCAAAATGTTCATTGCAGCTCTATTTACAATAGACCAGAGATGGAAACAACCTAAATGTCCATCATCGGATGAATGGATGAAGAAGATGTGGCACATATATACAATGGAATATTACTCAGCCATAAAAAGAAAAGAAATTGAGCTATTTGTAATGAGGTGGATAGACCTAGAGTCTGTCATACAGAGTGAAGTAAGTCAGAAAGAGAAAGACAAATACCATATGCTAACACATATATATGGAATTTAAGAAAAAAAATGTCATGAAGAACCTAGGGGTAAGACAGGAATAAAGACACAGACCTACTAGAGCATAGACTTGAGGATATGGGGAGGGGGAAGGGTAAGCTGTGACAAAGCAAGAGAGAGGCATGGACATATATACACTACCAAACGTAAAATAGATAGCTAGTGGGAAGCAGCCACATAGCACAGGGAGATAAGCTCGGTGCTTTGTGACCACCTAGAGGGGTGGGATAGGGAGGGCAGGAGGGAGGGAGACACAAGAGAGAAGAGATATGGGAACATATGTATATGTATAATTAATTCACTTTGTTATAAAGCAGAAACTAACACACCATTGTAAAGCAATTATATGCCAATAAAGATGTAAAAAAAAAAAAAAAAGACACATGCACCCCAGTGTTCATTGCAGCACTATTTACAATAGCCAGGTCATGGAAGCAACCTAAATGCCCATTGACAGATGAATGGATAAAGAAGATGTTGTACATATATACAATGGAATATTACCCAGCCATAAAAAGGAACAAAATTGGGTCATTTGTTGAGACGTGGATAGATCTAGAGACTGTCATACAGAGTGAAGTAAGTCAGAAAGAGAAAAACAAATATCGTACGTTAACCCAGGTATTTAGAACCTAGAAAAATGGTACAGATGAATCAGTTTTCAGGGCAGAAATTGAGACACAGATGTAGAGAACATATGTATGCACACCAAGTGGAGAAAGCCATGGGGGGGTGGGGGGGTGATGAATTGGGCGATTGGGATTGACATGTATACACTGATGTATATAAAACTGATGACTGATAAGAACATGCTGTATAAAAAAATAAATAAAATTAAAGATAAAAAAAGATTTTGCAAACTCTTTGGGGGAAGAAGTAATAAAATTTTAAAAAAATTAATGGAAATTTACAACTAATATAATTTGCAGTCCCCAGATAATTTTACAGGTTATTTTTCTGAATAAATTCGTTGAGAATTATTACAAATTCTCTGTTATATTTGTTATATTAACCTTTGTAATGTGGTTGGCAAATACAATTGAGTCAATTGTACACACCAATTATATCTATAGGCTTTTAATTTTTTGCTTTTCATTCATTTCTGCATCTCAGACTAGACTTCTGGAACCTTTGTCTTTTTCTTCAATTAAATTATTGGAAAGTATTTTATTAAACATTGATTACAGATAAATGCTCCCTCTTGATCTAAAGTGTCTAACTTTTCTTGGTTTTTTGTTTTTGTTTTTGGTTTTGGTTTTTGGTTTTTTTTGGCCATGTCACGCAGCATGGGGAACTGCAGCATGGAGGATCTTATTTCACCCACCAGGGGTCGAGCCCATGCCCCCTGCAGTGGAAGTGCAGAGTCTTAAACACTGGACCTCCAGGGAAGTCTCTTTTCTTGATTTTTTAAAGTCAAAAAGTATAGTTGATTCTCATTATTTGTGGAAGTTATGTTCTACAATGTTACTTAAACCACTGAATTAGAAGATACTGATTCATTGTTCCTAGAAAAAATGCAAGGTTACGTTAGTGTGGTCCTGGAGTCACAACATTTTTATCAATTGATTAATACATAACCTGTTTTATGTGTATTTCTGTTTAAAGACAACTTATTGTCTTTAATATGTTTATTTTTTGTATTTATTTTCTTTATTATTTAATATTTATTATTAATTAACATTGAACTCATGGCCAACAGCACTGTAACTCATGCCTCAGGGTGAGTGTAACATACAATGTTTTTGGTAAGGCACATCACAGACTTCCATGCTTAGTCACACTAGACAGCACATCAGCACTACACTTGGGGGTGATCTTAAACAGGAAAATCACCAAAATGCAAAATTGTGGCTCTAAATATTTCACAAAAATGACCTTGTTTACTGTATAAAAGCTGAAACAAGAAGACGGAGCATTGCCTTGTTGACTTTTGTGGGGAATGTGCATATCAGATGGCTCAAGTTTTTTGCTTTTCTATGCACATTTCTGAGTCATTACGGAAATACTGTGAATATTGTTTTGGGGGTTATAAATAAATTTTAATAAGTAAAATTACAAATATGAATACACAGTTAAAGAGGTTTGCTATATATAGTTTTTTTTTTTTTTTTCTCCTTTGCGGCACACGGGCCTCTCACTGTTGTGGCCTCTCCCGTTGCGGACTCACAGGCTCAGCGGCCATGGCTCATGGGCCCAGCCGCTCCACGCCACGTGGGATCCTCCCGGACCAGGGCACAAACCCGTGTTCCCTGCATCAGCAGGCGGACTCTCAACCACTGCACCACCAGGGAAGCCCTATATATAGTTTTATGTTTAAAATTTCTTACAGTTTTAAGATAATATTTTCTTTTCTCTTGGCTTCCATTAGAGATTTTGTAAGTTGTACTGAAACTCACGATATTTTTTTAGGTAGCTTGCTTTCCTTTGTTTTGACTAAATTCATTTTTTCTCTAAGCATTGGTGTTCCTATTAACTATGCTGTGTCTGTTTATGAATACCCAACTTTAAAAATCATGCTTACGTCTTGGTAGGTTGTATGATTCTAGGAATTTATCCATTTCTTCTAGGTTGTCCTGTTGTTGGTGTATAATTGTTTACAGTAGTTTCTTGTGATCCTTTGTATTTCTTTGGTGTCAGTTGGAGTGTCTCCTCTCTCATTTCTGATTTCATCTGAGTCTTCTCTCTCTCTCTCTCTCTCTCTCTTTTTCTTCTTGGTAAGTCTAGCTAAACTTCTGATACTTTCTTTTAAAAAAAAAACCAACTCATAATTAGATTGATATTTTCTATTGCTTTCTCCCCTCTTTTCATTTATTTCTGCTTTGATCTTTGTTATCTCTTTCCTTCAGCTAACTTTGGTCTTACTTTTTCTTGTTTTTCTAGTTCCTTGAAGTGTAAAGTTAGGTTATTTGAGATCTTTCTTTTTTCTTAAGGAAGATCTTTATCACTATAAACTTTCCTCTTAGAATTGCTTTTGCTGCATCCCATATATTTTGATATACTGTGCTTCCTTTGTGTTTTTCCAAGATATTTAAATTTTTTTCTATTTGAATTCTTTGACTCATATGTTGTTCAATATTGTGTTGTTTAATTTCCATATATTTGTAGATTTTTTCCTTCTTTCCTCTTGTTTTTGATGTCTAGCTTCATACTATTGTAGTCAGAAAAGATTGTTGGTATGATTTCAATTTTCTTAAATTTGCTGAGTCTTGTTTTATGTCCTATCATACGATCTATCCTGGAGAATATTCCATGTGGACTTGATAAGAATGTATATTCTGTTGCTGTTGGATGGAATATTCTATATATGTCTGTTGATCCTATTTGGTCTAAAGGAGGGTTCAATTCCAATGTTTCCTTGTTGATTTTCTGTCTCATGATCTATCCAGTCGATAGTGGGGTATTGAAGCCCTCTGCTATTACTGTATTGTTGTCCATTTCTCCCTTCAGATAGGGTGTGTATGTATTCATAACTCTTGTATCTTTTTTTTTTTTTTTTTTTTTTTTGTGGTATGCGGGCCTCTCACTGTTGTGGCCTCCCCCGTTGCGGAGCACAGGCTCCGGACGCACAGGCTCCGGACGCGCAGGCTCAGCGGCCATGGCTCACGGGCCCAGCCGCTCCGCGGCATATGGGATCCTCCCAGACCGGGGCACGAACCCGTATCCCCTGCATCGGCAGGCGGACTCTCAACCACTTGCGCCACCAGGGAGGCCCCTCTTGTATCTTTTTGATGTATTGACCCATTTATCATTATATAATGACCTTCTTTGTATCTTGTCACCATTTTTGGTTGCCACTTATTTGGAATATTATCTTCCATCCCTTTTTTGGGAAATATTATCAACCCATTTCCCCAGCTGAAATAGGTCTCCTGTAGGCAATACATACTTGGGTCTTGTTTTTCTTATCCATCCAGCCACTCCGTGCCTTTGGATTGAATTAAATCCATTTTCATTTAGAGTAATTATTGATATGTAAGGACCTACCACTGCCATCTTGTTTGCCTTCTCCTTTGTTTTGTATCTCCAGTGGGTTTCTTTTCCCCCTGTGTTTCTGCCTACCTTTGTAAATTGGTGGTTTTCTATGGTGGTACACTCTATCTCCTCTTTTTTATGTCTAGTGAATCTACTCTAGAATTTTGCTTTGTGGTTACCATAAGGTTAACATAAAACATCTCATACATAAAACTGCCCATTTTATGCTGATAGCAACATATATTTGTTTATCTAATAAAGGTTCCACCCTTTTACTGCTCCCCTTGTATATTTTTGATGTAAAAATTTACCTCTTTTTATACTGTGTATTCATTAACAAATTATAGTATTCATAGTTATTTATAATGATCTTATCCTTTAACATTTATACTATAAGTAGGTGGTTGACATGCCATTCTAATAGAGAGTTATAGTTTTCTAATTATGACTGTCTATTTTCACCATTACCAGAATGTTGTGTACTCTCATATGTCTTTATGTTGCTGATTGATGTCTTTTCACTTCAGCTTAAAGAACTCCTTTTAACATTTCTTTCAAGGCAGATCTAGCGGTGGTGAACTCCCTCAACTTTTGTTTATATGGGAAGGCTTTATTTCTTTTCATATCTGAAGGATAACTTTGCTGGATAAAATATTCTTGACAGGAAATTTTTATCTTTTAACACTCTGAATATGTCATTTCACTCTCTCCTGGCTTGTAGGATTTCTGCTGAGAAATCCACTGATAGCCTAATGGGAATTCCTTTGTCAGTTACTTTCTTTTCTTCTTTCACTGCCTTTAAGATTCTTTTTCTTTTTTTTAAACTTTTGATCCCTTTCATCAATTCCTTCCCCCATCCTACTCCCCTACTCTAGCTTATGGCAATTACCTATCTGTTTTCTGTATCTATGAGGTTTTTTTTTTTTAAGACTCCACATATAAGAGAAATCATATGGTTTTGTCTTTCTCTGTTTGACTTATTTCACTCAGCATAATGTCCTTGAGGTCTATCCATGTTGCCACAAATGACAAGATTTCATCTTTTTAAATGGCTGAATAATATCTATATTTATGTCTATATGTCTGTGTATCACATTTTCCTTATCCATTCATCTGTCAAATGGAAATTTAGGTTTTCATGGTTTGACTATTGTAAATGATGCTGCAATGAACATGGGGGTGCATATATCTTTTTGAGCTAGTGTTTTTGTTTTGTTTGGATAAATACCCAGAACTAGAATTTCTGGGTAAAGATCCTTTCTTAATCATTGATCCTTGACAGTTTTATTATAATATGCTTTGGAGAAGGTCTTTTTGCATTGAGATAATAACGTGTTCTATTAGCTTCATGGGCTTGGATATCCAAGTCCTTCCCCATGTTTGGGAAGTTCTCAGCTATTATTTCTTTAAATAAACTTTCTGTCTCTTTCTACTTCTCTTCTGGTACACCAATTATTCTTATATTTGCTCTTCTGATTAAATTCAATAGCTGTCACAGAATTTCTTTACTTTTTTAAAATCTGAGTTTTCTCTCCTCTTATCATTGAATTATTTCTATATTCCTATCCTCTAACTCACTTATTCTTTGTTTGATCTGGTCTGCCCTGTTAACAATATTCTCTATTTCAATCTTTATCTCATCATTGAATTCTTCAGCTTCAGAATTTCTGTTTGGTTCTTCTTCTTCTTCTTCTTAATAGTTTCAATATCTTTAGTAAAACTCTCCTTCATTAATTTTATTAATTTTATTCCTGAGTTTACTAAAATGTCTTTCTGAGTTTTCTCGTAGCTCACTGAATTTCTTCATAATGGCTATTTTGAATTCTTCATCAGTTAGATCAAAATATTTCATGCCTTGAGTTTGGCTGCTGGAGAATCATCATTTTCCTTTTGTGATACCATGTTTCCTTGATTTGTAAAATTCTTTTTGAAGGTATGTCCTTCTGCTTTCACAAGTGAAGTAGTAGACAACTCCTTAAGATTTTTTAATGTGTTCTTTTGTTCTTACAATTCAACAGATTGGCTATTAGAAACTTTACTTTTCTATTCCAGGTGGTGGTGCTATATGTACGTTTGTTGTTCCTTTTTCCAGAGCTGGCTCTTGTGGATGCCCTTGAGCGCACACACAGAGCCAGCAGCAGAGTGTGGGGAGGCGTGGGCTTAGAACCTGAAGCTTTGTGGGTGCACATGGACTGGTGGGGGATCGTTGAGTGGGGCACATCTAGAAGTGCATGGGCAGACCTCCTGTTGAAGTCCCGCAGCAGAGTGTGGGGAGGCGTGGGCTTAGAACCTGAAGCTTTGTGGGTGCACATGGACTGGTGGGGGATCGTTGAGTGGGGCACATCTAGAAGTGCATGGGCAGACCTCCTGTTGAAGTCCCAAAGCAGACAGGAGGCAATGCATCTGAAGGAAGTGTGTTCCTTCAATATCCTTTGCTATTTTTATCTGCTTTCCTTCTTTTTATCTCACTCCCCTCAGCCACTGAATTTTTTTCCTCAGAAATATGGGTGCTGCTGGAGAAAAATAGGTACTTCTACCTGCAACTCACACAACTGTTGCAGCTCACCAATTTTGCTTTCTTGCTCTGTAGGAGAGGTTGCTGCTTCCCACCACCTCTGCTGGAGAAGCTGCTGCTAGAGGCCCAGCCCCTTGCAGTGTCACCCTGGGTGACACTTGGCAAGTGTCCACCCTCTCCTCTGCCTCCAAACTTATCTCTATTCTGCTCTGATGACATGCCAGATTCTCCTCTCAGGCAGGCTGGACTTCCACGAATTCTCTATTGCCTGTAGGTATTCACCCAATTTTGTACTCTCTAGCTTCCCTTTTTTCTGATTGCAGCAAGTGGGAGTGGGGCAGGCTCACCAACTCTCTTGGTTCTGCAGCTCCCACCAAGGTCCTATCCTCCCACTTTAGGTTGCACAGGGGGATAGAAATCTTCCAGGTGCCCTGGTGTAATGTGTAGACGCATTTATGTTTGGTTATGGATCTTCATTTAGTTGTTAATCAAAGGGGAGAGAAAAGAGGAATGACACACATCAACATGATGCTGAAGTCACCTGAGAATATTGTTTGGGGTTGTATTTTTGGGGTCACTTATTAGTTTACAAACTTTGATGTTCAATTCTCTCCCTAGGTTTATGAAGTTTTCCACCATTATTTCTTTTAATTATTAATCTCCCTCTCTGCTCCTTCTGGGATTCCACGGATACCTAGATTAGTTGTACTAATGGTGTCCCATAAGTCCTATAGACTTTTTTCATTTGTTTTCATTTTTCTTTCTGCTTCTCTGACTGGATAATTTCAAAAGCACCAGCTGACTTATTCTTCCTTCTGCTTTGTCCTGTCTGATGTTGAATCACTCTATTAAACTCTCCAAGCCAGGGACTTCCCTGGTGGTCCAGTGGTTAAGACTCCACACCCCCAACAGAGGGGGCACGGGTTCGATCCCTGGTCGGGGAACTAAGATCTCACATGCCCCACAGCATGGCCAAAAGAAAAAAAAAAACATAAAAAAATTCTCCAAGCCAGTCATTGAATTCTTCAGCTCCAAAATTTCTTTTTAGTGCTTTTTAATGTTTTCTATCTCATTATTGAGCTTCTCATTTTGTTTTTGTATTGTTTTCCTGACTTTGTTAACTTGTGTGTCTGTGTTTTCTTGTAGCTTTCCGAACATCTTTAGAAAAATTATTTTGATTACTTTGTTGGGCTATTTATGTATCTCCATCTCTTTGGGTCAGTTATTGTCAGTTTACTGTGTTCCTTTCATGGTGTCATTTTCTCTGATTTTTAAACTTCTTGTCACCTTGTATAGTTACCTATGTATTTGACAAAGCAGTCACCTCTGACTTTATGGACTGACTTCTGTGATGAAAAACCTTTACCTGCATGTTGGAACATGCTGGAGCATCAGGTGACCCTAGGTTTAATGGTGCACATCACCAAGTGTAGTTTGGTGTGTTGTGGCTCTGAGTCTGGGATGTGTGTAATATTTTGTTGGGTCAGGCTGCTGTGATCCACAGCATCAACAACTCTGTGGTCCTTGGCAAGCACTGCCAGGGTTCTGCAGTGGCTGCAAGGGTGTTTGTGATCCTCAACTTTGCTCCCAGTCTAGTGGCTAGGACCAGGGTAGGCAGTGGTTGTCAGAATAGTGGTGTGCACATACTCATTTGTGGATGCCAGCTCTAAGTGCCTGTGAGTAGCAGTGGCCAACTTCTAATGTACACATAGTTGTGGGCAGTGGCCAATAACAAGGGCCTGATCCAACTGTGGGCAGCTGGCAGCTGTGGGGGCCCTAGCTGTCAGCGTGCATTCCTGTGACTGCAAGTTCTTGTCATGTGTGTATGGCAGTGGGTGTCAGTGACTGAAGTTGAACCTGATCATGCAGATATACAGCTGAAGATGCTAGATGCAGGTGAGCCCAGTGGTGCAGGTCAGTGACAGGAGACAGAGACAGATCTAGGCCTACAAGCAGCTGTTTGGTGTGGGTGTGGGAGAGGGAGTGGGAAGAGACTCAGTGACTGGTATTTGTGGGGTGAAAGCCAGTTAAATCTGAAGGTAGGCCACAGCAGCTCTGCTGGCCATTGGTTTCTTCAGTGGCAAAAGTTGATGGGTTTCTCTGAAGAGCAGGTCCCTAGGAATTGTGGTTACTCTTGTTGCATGGCTGTTATTGGTATCCCCTGATATTCATTCTTGTTTCTAGCCATCGTTACACATCTCAACTTTGTCACTCTGTGGGTGGAATATAACCTAAGTGACACCTAATGTGGTGCCAGCTTGGGAAGCTGGTTGCTTCCTCCACTCTTCCCTTGTCAGTGAAAGAAACTCTTTCCAGATGGGGAGTTTTCTCTTGGCAATGAGCAGTGCCAGTCTGGGGTTGGGATGATGCAGGCAAAATAAAACTATTCTTCTTTCTTTTTTTTTCAGTACGCGGGCCTCTCACTGTTATGGCCTCCCGTTGCGGAGCACAGGCTCCGGACGCGCAGGCTCAGCGGCCATGGCTCACGGGCTCAGCCGCTCCACGGCATGTGGGATCCTCCCGGACCGGGGCATGAACCCGGGTCCCCTGCATCGGCAGGCGGACTCTCTACCACTGCGCCATCAGGGAAGCCCCTTCTTTCTATTTTTATACAGTTATTTCCAGGGGTTTTTTTGTTTCACTGTGTTGCTGAACTTTCTTAAGTGGAGTCCTGAGCTCTCCCAGAGCTGTTTTGTTTATGGACAGCTGTCTAATTGTTGACCTTTGTGGAGAGACAGAGGTTGGGGTTTCCTACTTTATCATCTTGGTGACATCACTTCTACACTAGGGCTATTTCTGAGTGGAACTGGTGACTTGTGCTTTTTAGATAGTTCTGGATATTAGTCCAGGGCCCCAGCTCTAAGGCTGATTGAATCCAGGCATTGCCTTGTCTTGTATCCTCCTGAAACAGTCTCTCTCGACGCTCTTCTAACCAGTAACACTAAAGTCACAGATATAATGTTTTCAAAGAACTTATCCTCTAAAGAACTATATCAGCCAAGCTTGTGCTTTGAGATGTTTTTTTCCAGTTATAATAGAAACCAGCTTAGCTGAGCTGACTTTTTAGGGGAACGTTATGTGTTACACACCTAAGACACTCACCCTACAGGTAGTCAGGGAATACCATCAGCAAAGAATCCATCCTAATAATTTTAGCAAAAAGACTCATGTGGTCATCAAGGTCTGCCCTATTCTGGTCAGGAGCACACTATTAATCTGGTCACTGTTGAGAAAACAATGAGGTCTTTGGTTGGTCAAAACAAGTCACATATTTCTTTATCTTCTTCTGTTTGGGCAGCAGAGAAATGTGTTGCATATAAGAAGAGTGCTCATTTTAACAGAACTAAGAAGCAACTTTGTTAGATAGGCAAACATTTTAGAAATTCAGTTTCCCTACAGTGTGTGATATTTCCTGATAATATTGGTTACCATTGTCCAAACGTGTCATGTACCAGTATCCTCTTTATAAAAATAATTTTGCTAAACACGGCATTGTAAGGTAAGCAAGTTTATCTTCATTTCCTTCAACTGTACATTCTTCTCTTATATTCATTGATACTTCTGTCTCCATGGGGTACCCTGAAAAGGCTTTCCATCACCATCAACCTGTTTTCCAAAGGCTTGAAAAGATAAAAAGTTAAGATGGCTATTAATCATCAATGGGTGGGAGATTATGTAAATTCATTTAAAAATCTTTTAAAAATTCAAGATTTTATGCTAACCAATTCTTAAACACAATGTGTGTTTCTGGTTAGGTTAAATAAAAAATTTTTTCCTTGCACACAACCTTTTTGGATAAAAGATCTGAATAAAAATAAACAGTGCCTTAGAAAATGTAAAGTTTTAATTACTGAGACATACCAGACATCATTGACTATGAGACAGCACAGGAAGGCTTGAGCTCCTGAACTTTCTACCCAAAACATCTCTGGATATCACCCACACTCATGAGAAGGATAAACTGATGTCATAGACAAACAATATCATTTGAATCTAACTGCCTTGATCAGGCCCTGAGAAACTAAGGACTAAACTAATTTATTCAAGCTGCACTGGCCACCCCAGGGTAGAACTCCCTAGGATAGGAGACCACACTGGGAGCCTTGTTAACCTGATTGACTAATACATGCCTTTTTGAGGTGCCCTAACATTTTTAACTCTTTGTTTCCAGGGGTACTGCATGTACCTCCTGAGAATGTCCTTCTTGTGTGGAAACCCTGCTTATCATGACACTGTCTCTGCCTTGTCTCTTCTCTGGGGCTGGATATGGCTCCAGGGATCCAAGTGCCTGATGCACCTCTCTCTTAGTTATTTGGATGCCAAAATGCCTTGCCACTGTGCTGCAGACTGCTCCCAGTGTTCTAAGTTACAACTTCGACCCACTATCACAGAAGCCACACTATTTCTTCTCTATGCCCTGCCCCCAGGGTCTTGAGTTGGGTCTTTAAGCCACCATCACTGAGCTATGATGTTGTTGCTCTGTGTCCTACACGCTGGGGCCTGAGTCAGGACTCTGACCTTCCATCCCCAGGGCATGCTTCCATTGCACCCCACAGCTGGGTCCAGGCCATTGCTATGCCTTTTAATCCCTGGTCTCATGCTACTTCATCCTGCTTCCCCCCAAGGACCGAGTTACTACTACGAGCTCCCGTAACTCGGACCCTCATTCCATAGTGACTTTCACATGTCTACATTTCACACACCACCACCACTGCCACAGCAAGTGCTCCTGTGCTGCACACTCCAGGTGTCACTATAGTTCTGCAAAACCTTGAGTCCAGGACATGAATCTGCTGATGCTCTGATTACCTGTGTCCCAGACCTGGCACTAAGAGGAATTTACTCAGCTAGAACTTTCCCAATGGGCAAAAAAGAGAACAAGAGGACCCTAGCAGCTTTTTGCACCGACAACCTCAATAGATTTAGCCTCCACTGTCACCACACACACCTGCAGTATTCCCTTAGTCTTGGTCACCATGGAACACTAGAGTCTTTCCCAAAGTTGACCTCAGCTGATGGAGATTCAAGGAAACCATAACACTGCACCCTCCCTGGAACCAGAGATGTTACACCCCACCTCACAGGTGCCCTCACAGCCACCTTCAACTGAAGGTCTTTCCAAACTGAAGTCAGTCCATAAAGACTGGAAGAGGTGACTGCTCACTCACATGCACAGATATCAATGCAAAGGCAATATAAACATGAAAAAACAAGGAAACATGACATCAGCAAAGGAACAGAATAATTTTTCAGTAAACAACCCCAAATAAATTTAGATCTGTGTGTTACCTAAAAAAAAAAAGAATTCCAAATGAGTATATTAAGGAAGTGCAATGAGATTCAAGAAAACACAGACAACTCAATAACTCAGGAAAACAATATATGAACAATATTAGAAGATCAATAAAGGATAGAAATCATAAAAGAGAACCAAACAGAAAATCTGAAGCTAAAGAATACAATGATTGAAATGAAAAATACAGTAAGGAGATTCAACAGCAGGCTTACTCATGCAGAATCTGTGAACTTGAATACAGATCTTTTGAAATTATCTAGTCAGAGGAGAAAAAGGAAATAAGAATGAAAAAAGTGGAGACAGTCTATGTGAATTATGGGACATCAGTAAGTGAAATAATATTTGCATTATGGGAGTCCCGGAAGGAGAAGGGAGAGAAGGAGAAGAGGCAGAAAGCTTATTTAAAGAACTAATGTGGAAAACTTCAAAAATCTTCAGTGATATATGGATATCCATGTACATGAAGCTCAAATATCCCCAAACAGACTCAACCAGAAGAGATCTTCATTGGAAGATCAGCAAGAGTGAATAAAAAGGACAAAGCCAACTATAAAATAATCAGAAAACAATTTAAAAATGGTAATTGTAAACCCTTACTTATCAATAATTGTTCTAAATGAAAATAGTTTAAATTTCTCAAGAGACATAGAATGTTGAATAGAAAAAAAAGATTCAATTATCTATTGTCTACAAGACACTCACATAAGATTTAAGGACACACATCTGCTGAAAGTGAAGGGCTGGAAAATGTATTCCTTCTGAAACTTTTCCACAAACTTGAAGGTGGAGGCAGTTCCAAACTTATTTTATAATATCAATATTATCTGGATACAAAACCAGATAAGGACACATAAGAAATAAAATTATAGGCCAATATTTATTCCCTGATGACAATAGATGCTAAAATCTTCAACAAAATACTAGAAAACCTAATTCAAGAGCATATTAAATGCATTATACACCATGATCAAGTGAGATTTATGCTTCAAATGCAGTGATGCTTCAATACACAAAAATCAAGATGTGATATACATCATTAATAGAATAAAGGATAAATTCATATGACCATCTCAGTAGGTGCAGAAAAAGTATTTGACAATATTTAACACCCTTTTATTACAAAACTCTCAATAAATTGAGTATAGAAGAAACATAACTAAACATAATAAAGGTCATATATGACAAACTGACTGCTAATATCATACTCAATGATGAAGGATTATAAACTTTTTCTCTTAGGTCAGAAATAAGAATGCTCACTCTTACCACTTCTATTCAGCATAGTACTCAATGTCCTAGCCAGAATAATCAGCCAAGAAAAAGAAATAAAAGACATTCACACTCAAGAGGAAGAAGTAAAATTGTCTTTGTAGATGACATGATCTTGTATCTAGAAAATACTAAAGACTTCACAAAAAAAACCTCTTAGGACTAATAAATGAATTCAGTAAAGTGGCAGAAAAAAATCAATATACAAAAAGCAGTTGCATTTCTGTAAACTAACAATGAGTTAACTAACTAACTAAAAATCAATACCATCTACAATTGCATCAAAACATTAAGATACGTAGAAATGAATTTAACCAAGGAGTTGAAAGATCTGTACACCAAAACTATAAGACTTTTACAAAAGGAGTTGAAGGGGACAAAGATAAATGGAAAAAAAATCCCATGTTCTTGGGTTGGAAGAATTGATATTGCAAAAATGTTCATACTACCCGAAGCAATCCACAGGTTCAGTAAAATTCCTATCAAAATCCCAATGGCATTTTAAACAGAAATAGAAAAAAAACTATCTTAAAATTTGTATGAAAGCACAAAAGAATACACATAGGTAAAACCATCTTAAGCAAGAAGAACAAAACTGGAGACATCACAATTCCCTTTTTCAAACTGTATTAGAAAGCTACAGCAATCAAAACAGTATGCTACTGGAATTAAAGCAGGCACTTAGACCTATGGAACAGATTGAGAGCCCAGCAGTAAACCTACACATACATGTTCAGCTAATCTTTGACAATGGTTCAGAAAACACTCAATGGTGAAATGATATCCCCTTTAATAAGTGATGTTGAATAATTGGATATCCACATGCAAATGGATAAAACTAGACCCCTATCTTACATAGCTCAGAAAAATTAACTCAAAGTGGATTAAGGACTTAAATATAAGATCAGAAATTGTAAAACTCCTAGAAGAAAACATAGGGAAAAATCTCTTTGACATTGGTCTTGACAATAAATTTTTTTGATAGGATGCCCTAAGCACAGACAACAATAGCTAAAATAAACAAGTGGGAATACATCAAACTAAAAAGCTTCTGTACAGCAAAGAAAACAACCAACAAATTGAAAAGGTAACCTACAGAATGGGTGAAAGTATTTTCAAACCATATATCTGATAAGAGGTTAATATCAAAAAATATAAAGAACTTATATAACCCAAGAGCAACCACCAGCATAATCCAATTAAAAATGGGCAAAGGACTTGAATAGACATTTTTCTAAAATAGAAATCCAAATATCCAACCAGTACTTGAAAAAATGCTCAATTTTACTAACTATCAGGGAACTGCAAATTAAAACTTCAATGAGGTATCAACTCACACATGTTAGGATGTCTCTTGTCAAATTGACAAGAGATAAAAAGTGTTGGAGACAATGTGAAGAAAAGAGAATATTTGTGGACCCTTGGTGGAAATGTGTCAGTAAAACCATTATGACAATATATTGATACATATGTTCCTTAAAAAATTAAAATTAGAACTATCATATGATCAAGCAATCCCACTCCTGGTATTGTCCAAAGGAAACAACATCAGTATCTTGAAGAAATATCTGTACTCCCATGTTCATTGTGGCATTCTTCACATAGCTAAGATATGGGAAAAAATTGAAATGGTTAAAAAAGTGATTTAAAGTGTTCAAAGGTGAAGTGCTCTTAACACATGAATGGATAAAGAAAACGTGATGATACATACAAACACACACAGAGAAATATTATGCAAAAAAGAAGAAAATCTTGTAATTTGTGACAATGTTGATGAATCTGGAGGGCATTATGCTAAGTGAAATAAGCCAGAAAGAGAATGACAAATACTATTTGATGTTACTTAAAAGTAATTTAAAAAGCTGATTTTATGAAAAGAGGGCATATAATAGTGAGGGGCTGGGGGTAGGGAAAATGGGGAGGTGTAGGTCAAAGCACACAAACTTTCAGTTATAAGATAAACTAGTTCTTGGGGAGGAGGGATGTATAGTTGTTTACAATGTTGCGTTAATTTCTACAGTATAGCAAAGTGGACTTCCCTGTGCTATACAGCAGGTTTTCATTAGTTACCTGTTTTATACATATTAGTGTATATATGTCAACCCCCATCTCCCAATTCATCCCAAGCTCTCTTTCCTGCCTTGGTGTCCATACATTTGTTCTCTAAGTCTGTGTCTCTATTTCTGCCTTGCAGACAAGTTCATCTGTACCATTTTTCTACATTCCACACATATGTGTTAATACATGATATTTGTTTTTCTCTTTCTGACTTACTTCACTCTGTATGACAGTCTATAGGTCCATCCACATCTCTACAAATGAGCTAATTTCGTTCCTTTTTATGACTGAGTAATATTCCATTGTATATATGTACCACATCTTCTTTAACCATTCATCTGTCAATGGGCATTTAGGTTGCTTCCATGACCTGGCTACTGTAAATAGTGCTGCAATGAACATTGGGGTGCATGTGTCTTTTTGAATTATGGTTTTCTCTGGGTATGTGCCCATTAGTGGGATTGAAGGGTCATATGGTAGTTCTATTTTTAGTTTTTTAAGGAACCTCCATACTGTTCTCCATAGTGGCTGTATCAATTTACATTCCCACCAACAGTGCAAGAGGGTTCCCTTTTCTTCACACCCTGTCCAGCTAGCATTTATTGTTTGTAGAATTTTTGATGATGGTCATTCTGACTGGTGTGAGGTGATACCTCATTGTAGTTTTGATTTGCAATTCTCTAATAATTAGTGTTATTGAGCATCTTTTCACATGTTTGTTGGCCATCTGTATATCTTCTTTGGAGAAATGTGTATTTAGACCTACAGAACAATGGAATAGAATAGTGAGGACAGAAGTTAACCCAAAAATAATCACATAATTTTTTAACAAGTTACTAAGACTACATTCAATGGAAAAACGAATGCCTTTTCAACAAATGTTGCTGCAACAAGTGAATATCAATATGGGAAAAAATGAACAAATTAACTCATTGACAGGAAAAAAAGTAGTCAATAAAAGGGAGAAGTCGAGGGAACCTAATGGAGCCCCAGATTCAGGGGGAAGTACGGTGATTACCTTACCATTTTGCCTGCATTCCCTTCCTCATTTGTTCCCTGGAGACAGGTTTATAATGATAAATTTTTCTCTCCCAAGTTAATTTACCTGTGGCTTACCGCCTAATAAA
Source organism: Mesoplodon densirostris (assembly GCF_025265405.1). Lineage (NCBI taxonomy): Eukaryota > Metazoa > Chordata > Mammalia > Artiodactyla > Ziphiidae > Mesoplodon > Mesoplodon densirostris. The sequence goes on from NC_082663.1 coordinate 138,735,664, forward strand.
TTCTGTCACTCCACTCCATGGAGCACTTTCACTGCACCATACTCCTTTCATGTAAATATTAAATCATCCCAGGACTTGTATTCCCCAAAATGTCCTTCAGTGGGTAAGTTGATCCTAATTTTGAGGGTAAAGGGAAGTGCTTCTCAGTGATTTGCCAAAGGTCAGACAGATAGAAAGCAGCACAACCATGATCTCTGCTGACCCTCAGACTCAAACCTCCACCTGTCCACATGGCACCTCCACTCAGAGTTCCAACAGACACCTCAAGTCTAACAGTCCTTTTCTTAGATCTTGACTCTTAATTCCCCAACCCCACACCTACCCCCAGGTCTACTCTCTCAGAGACTTCCCCAACTCTTTGAATGGCAACCCCCTTACTTAGTTGCTCAGAAGGAATCATCAGGTGATTCTTATACTCTCCCTCTAACATCCTCATCTAGTTAGTCAGCAAACCTGACAGGTCTATCTTCAAAATACATCCTGAACCCAGTTTCTTCTCACACTCTCTGTCTCTCTCACTGTTGTCCAAGCCACCATCATCTCTAACAAGAAGGAATGAATAATCACCTTTAGTTGCTTTAGACCTATCCTTTCAGCCTCCACTGTAATCTATTTGCCAAGCCTAAATTAAGTCATGCCTAACACCTTCAATGTTTCCATCATACTTAGAATAAATTCTGAAGAAAAGACCATGCCCACCATTGTCCTACATTCCTGTTCCCTGATTACTCCTAAGCCTTCATATCCTACCACTCTCCCATTGGTCACTACTCCACCACTGGGGCTTACTACCTACTCAGTGGACATGGCAAGTTCCTCCCATTTTCACAACCTTACATTTGCTGTTCCCTTTACTGGGGGCACTCTTCCAACATATATGCACATTTTTTTGTCTCTGCTCAAGTGTCAGGTATCCAGGAAACTGTACCATTCACCACACGCTTTTCAAAAGTGTCCCAGTGCAAAGAACCAATTTGTATCTACTAGACACTGATTTGGGAGAGAAGACAGGATAGGAACTGTTTTACCACTAATCCAGCGGTAAGAAGACAGGAAGATGCCTTCAACCAGTAGCCCTGAGAGGCAGGGATGAAGGGAAAAGAGGGGCTTCTCTTTCTCAGTAACACCAACCCTCTAGTGGTCATGAAAAGGAGTTTTGTGCTCACAAGGTAAGACACATGGGGACCAAGGAAGTGGATGGCACAATGAGGTGGTGTTTCAGGCTATGGGCTGCAGGCTGCTGAATGAGAGAGTCTCACCCAATGCCTAACGTGGCGGTCAACCATTACAGCACCACCCACAGGAACTTCTGAAGCTTCTGCTGACAGAGTCTGGCTGGACTTCAGAAACTGCCCTTATAAGAGCCTGATGCTCACACATATTGATGTTCTAGACTCAAAGGTCTCAGTTTAGAGACACCGCACAGTTCTGTCCCCTCCTACCAGACCCTGAGACCTCTCTTCTTCTTCACAGCCTCCTCCTATTTCCCCACTTTTTTCCCTGCGAGGGGAATCATTCAGGCACTTCCTGAATGTTCTCCTAGGTACATGAACCCTCCTGTTCACTCTGGATGATGAAAACAAGGCACCAGAACAGATTCTCTATTTTCCTCCCCTGAGTTCTTTCTTCCTAGAGAGAAAGACTCATTAACCCTGCCTGTCTTATTTGGGAATAAGGGAACTTTGAAAACAAAACCACAGATGTAAGTATTTGATAACTCTTGTTTTGTAGCAAGGGTGTTTCCACTGGGACCCACACAAGACCCATTTGATTGGTCCTTTGCTATCTTGATGGAAGGCCACTGAAATGAAGCGAAAAAGCCTGGGGAATGTGGAAAGTCATAATTTCTGGAGAAGGGGAAGGTCATGTGAGTCCCCATGTTGGTCACATCTGATGAACAAAAAATTTTTAATGCAACCTGTCCGTAACAGAAAGTCAAGAGCTCCTTCCCTTTTATCATCTCGCATATCTGTTGAATATGAGGCAGCACACATAGTGATCTGCTTCATGCCCCACGGACTGCTTCTGCCCTCCAGGAGTCCTCTGCTGAGCACTGGGGGAACAGGGAGGAGCAGGGTGATTGTGGGCCCCTCATGCCCTACTTCACATCTCAGTGCCCTCCACCCACTGAGAGAGCCTCCGGAGTGTGGGGATCTAAGGGAAGGCCTCAGCGATGTACATCTCTTAGACCATAAAACATCTACCCTATACCAGTGATATAGGGAAGAAGAGAAGAAAGTCACATGTACAATTACAGTTACAGCAGGAGTGAGAATCCCCAAGACTCGAGATAGGCACTGTTGTTGTGTGCTTCTGTTTCAGAAGTTTGATGTAAAATTTGGGGTGAGAGAAAAAAACACTCTCTTCTCTCATTTATCCCAGTTCAGTTAACCATTTCTTTCCTTCCTAATTCAACTTCACTCTCTCAAATCTCCTGTCCCTCATCGTGCCCTGTTCACTGGTCTCTTAATCCAGCCAGTGTTGAAAAAGTCCTAGAGATATAAACGCTGACTTGGTTTCCCTCCCTTTAATCTCTAACAGTATCTAGAAATATTACATTCTATACCATTTCTCTAATCCTCTCTTCTTCTACTTGCTGTGGTTCCCCATACACATCATCAACTATTCACTTGGCCATATTCCCATAGTTGTGTATTTTCCCTTATTTTGGTGAGGATGGTCTTGAAATGATGACTGGGGATAATAATTCATAAAAAGCCGATAGATAACAGTTATCTTAATTACTACCAAATGTTTATTATCAGAGTAAAACTTGCAAATGAAAAATACCTTATAACACCAGGAGATTAATGAAAGTTATATGGTGCATATCTGTCATGATTAGAGCAAAATAACTTAGAGAGTACAGAAAAGAGGTTATGGTCAAATCCCCTTTACTTAGCAGTGTAGCATCAATGTGGAGCAATGGTCTTTTTCCAACAGTGAGACAATCTTTTTACTTTAGGGTAGTGTTGGCCTTGGTGGTGGGTAGAAGAGGATCCTGCTCCCACCCAGAGAACACAAGACCTGAAGCCCTTTTGTTATTCGGTTAGGCAACTCTACCCATCTCTGCCTCATTCTCTTAGACTTCAGCTCTCTAAAGTCTTATGCAATAGCATTTTAACATCATCAGCCACCGTATTGATGAATTTCAAACGTAGAAAATATACTTTCAAAAACTGAAAGATAGAAGATCGGAGTCCTCCGTTCACTGAGCAAAAGGATTCAGCACATTTCATGGCCTTTGCTGCTATACTGTCATTCTTCACAAATAACCAGAAATCCAAGGACTTTGTGGAGCTCTTGATCTCTTGCACAGATGTGCCCAGCTTCTGGGCAATCTCTTTTACTGACTGCTCATCCAAACCAAAATAGCTTCGATAAAGGTTCAAGCACTTCTCCTGTTTAGGCAAATCAAAGCCACTGAAGAAGGCCATGAAAGGGATGATGGCCAAAGCAGCTGATTTCAGGGCATTCAGCCAGATCTTCTCTTTGAGGATAACTCTCTTCACCTCAATGAAAGCATCAGACAAATTGGACAACTGGAGCACAAAGGTGTAGCGCTTATGAGCAGGGAGATCCTGCAGCAGTGTCTCCTGCAGTCTTGGGAAATCAAACTTATCCGGGTGAAAGTTGGAGACCAGGAAGACACACGGATTAGATACTCCGATGTTGCTGAGAATAGCCAGGTAGTCATCTCGGATCTGCTGAAGGACTCTCTCCTTTTTGAAGGATATGGGTTTGCTTTTCTCTTCACTATGCAATTCAACATCCACCATTGTTCTAACAAAGTAGAAATTCTTCCCCTTCTCCTTGATTTTCTGGGCCAGGAGAGCATCATTTGAGCTGAACCGTGAGGAAGAAATAATGATGAAAAAGTCATAGTCACCATCTCCCACAATTTCTAGATAAGGATCTGGAAGGGAATTGGGAGTCCCAGTTCCAGGCAGGTCCCAGAAGGTCACACTGGGATATTTTGGATATTGATAGGGGGTTTTCTTCATGGTAGTTGGCACAACTCCAACATGAGCAGACCCCTCCTCTTCATGACCAAGACCTAGCAGGGCATTGATGAAACTGGACTTCCCAGAACCAGATTGCCCGATCACAGCCACATTCAAGGGAGCATTCTCAGATTTCTGAAGTGCTTCCTGAATCTCTTCAACCACCTCTTTTAGCTTCCCCTCCTGAAAGACTCTTTGAATACGTTCAACGCTTTCCTGAGAGAGGATCTCCACTGCCTTGCTGATCAATGTGGAGTAGTGAGGGACAAATTTTTGGGCCAATTGCTCAAAATTCTTTCCTGACAGGAAATATGAGGTGAACCAATCCATGCCAGTTAACTCTGGATGATCTGTGGAAAAGGAAAGAGAATAAGGAGGCAAGGTGAATGAAGCGGCAGAACAGGCAGGTTCAGCTGAGGAAACACAGTGGTCTCAACAGGTCAGTCCCATCTCTCACACTTACTCATGTTACTACAGTTAATTTATTTTTCCTGATGACTTTTGTTTCCATTGCTACAGAAAAGACTACCTGTTTTCAAAGCTGATGATTTATAAGTCCCAGGAGTCAGGACAACATAGAGACAGAATAATGGCCCCTAAGATGTCCACATCCTGAACCCCAGAACCTGTGAATATGTTACCTTACATAGCGAAAAGCACTTTGCAGATGTGATTAAGTTAATGATCTTCAGATGGAAAGATTATCTTGGTTTGTCCACATGGGTTAAATATAATCACAGGCATCCCTATAAGAGTGAGGCATGGCCAAATGCAGAAAAGAAGATGGGATAACAGGAACAAAGGTTGTAGTGAAGATGGAGGGAGGGCAATGAGCCAAGGAATGCCAGGCAGCGTCTCGAGCCTGGAAAAGACAAGAAAATGGGTTACCTCCTGGAGCCTCCAGAAGGAACCAGTCCTACTGACACTTTAATTGTAGCCCCTTAAGACTCATTTTGACTGCTCACCTCCAAAACTATAAAAGAATGAACGTATATTGTCTTAAGCCACTAAGTTTGTGGTAATTTGTTACAGAGCAATGGGAAACTAATATAGACTGTCTGTATTTTCCTGAAACCTGAATACAGAGCCCAGCATCTTTCCATTCTGCAGGAAGAATCACTTAGGCCAACACGTTAGTGAGCACAGACGACTTTCAGGAAGACCTTCACTTCCAATAACCTGCAGCAAATCAGGACAGGACTTGCCTTGTGGGAGAGGCAGGAGACAGAGACAAGCCCACCAGGTGGCCTGCCCGCCAGGATGTATGTTCCATAAAGTGGACAACCAAGAAAATAGTCATTGTGGTAATAGTTACCCCATGGCAGCTTAATGTCTATTTATCTCACTTTATGGACCAGTTTGGGTGGAACTTAAAACATGTGACAGGAAGTTGCAGAGGAAGTAAATAAGAGCTCTAATTTTCCCTATCCAATTCAGCACAGTTTTGAAACATGGGCATCTGATTAAACAAAGGCAATTTAAAGAAATTATTAATATGATATTGATGGGACTTCCTATCATTCACTATGAGTGAGGAAAGTTATACCAAGAAACTGTGATTTAAAAAATATTTATACCATAAGATTGTTTCACGTATTACCAGTGGGTTCTGTCCAGTAGGGGTGTGCTGAATGCCCTCCACCCCCATTCTACATATTGTGCAAAGACAATTTTTAAAAAAAAATAAAATCATGACTATCAAAAAATATTAGGGCTTCCCTGGTGGCACAGTCGTTGAGGGTCCACCTGCCGATGCAGGGGACACAGGTTTGTGCCCCGGTTTGGGAAGATCCCACATGCCGCAGAGCGGCTGGGCCCGTGAGCCATGGCTGTTGAGCCTGTGCGTCCGGAGCCTGTGCTTCGCAATGTGAGAGGCCACAACAGTGAGAGGCCCGCGTACCGCAAAAAAAAAAAAAAAAAAAAAAAAATATATATATATATATATATTAAATGAATACATGTTAAAAATTTTATTTAACTGATCACTAATGAAGGAAATAAGCAGATATTAATGTTAGTTGAAAGGAGAATACCAAAGAAGAGACACATTTATAGCTCAGGAATATTGAAATGAATGTCAAAGTGAGACAAGAGTGCTGTCTTCTAAGAAGAAGGTGGGAAGACTATTGAACCTCAACAGACAGATTGTATTTCTATATGGGCTATGGACTAAATGTGTCCCCATAAATTCATAGATAAAATGTAATGCTCAAAGTGATTTTATTAGTAAGTGGACCTAGGTCATGAGGGCAGAGCCATCATGAATGGATTAGTGCCCTCATAAAAGAGACCCCAAAGAGCTAGCTTAACCCTTCTGACATATGAGCCTAAACAGAAAAGAAATTCATCTAGGAAGTGTGTTGTCATCAGACACCTAATCTACATGTGCCTTGATCTTGGTCTTTCATCCTCCAGAAGTATGAGAAATAGATTTTTCTTCATAAGGCACCCAGTCTGTGGTATTTGGTTATAGCCTGCACAGAGTAAGGAAATGGCAAAGAAACTAATTATTTTGCATTGCTATTAATTACCAAAACTCAAAGAAATTTAAATATCTCTATGGTAATGAAAGGCTAGAATCAGAAAACCCTGAGTGTACATTAAACATTACATAGTTTACTACTGGAGAAACCAGTAAACATTCTGTTGCCTCAAATTTTCTTACAACTTTCTCAAAGAAAGAAAGAAAGAATGAAAAGGCATCTTCAGACACAGGGGTTGTCTGTTCTTCAAAGAGGTTGGCATGAACTGCTGGATGGAATTCCAGCTCTCCACCAGCCAGCCCTGTCCTCAGCCCTCCAAGCACAAAGCTGGCCTTGGCCACTGCAGGTATAGAGCATGTTTTCCAGAGAGAAAACAGACTTCCTATGACAGAGATCAGATCCAAATGTTTCCACTAAAACAGCAGAAAATGCTGAGACTGCGCAGGGACACTCCCCAGAACTGTTCTCACCAGGAAATGCAGACACAGTGTGCTCCTGTGCTCACTGTAGAGAACAAAGGCTGGCAAGCCTCTACTGCCTGAGTAATGAGGCCCAGAAGCGGGAGGCGTCAGGAAGTACAATACCTTCTAACCTGAGCCTCTCCTGCTGGAAAATCTGATTGATATTTGAGAACCCACATTTCAAGGAGGAAATGGGAGGACCTGCCATACCTTGTATGGTATATTTTCATGTATATTTTATACATTATAAAAATAAACAAAGTATATTTAATGCTGTACTTGGGTGCTGGCGTAGGGATAAACCAACTGACTCACAGAACACAATACCAATCCCTGTCTTGGACTCAGGCATATGTGGAATTATGTTGAAAGGGAGACATATGGGTTGGCCAAAATGTTCATTCAGTTTTTTCCATAAAATGGCTCTAGTAGCACTTAGTTGTCTTTAACTTCATTTGAAAAAATTTTCCTAGAGTGTATGTGACAGCTGTCATATCAGCGTGCATTTAAAAAATGACATCAAAATTGATGAATTTTTGTGTAGCCATTTTAATATTGAAGATGGAAGAAAAAAGCAACATTTTTGGCATATTATCCTTTATTATTTCAAGAAGGGTAAAAATGAAACTGAAACGCAAAAAAAAAAAGATTTGTACAGTGTATGGAGAAGGTGCTGTGACTGATTGAACATGTCAAAAGTGGTTTGCAAAGTTTCGTGCTGGAAATTTCTCGCTGGACAATGCTCCATGGTTGGATAGACAAGTTGAAGTTGATAGTGATCAAATCGAGACATTAAGTGAGAACAACCAATGTTATACCATGTGGGAGATAGCCGACATACTCATAATACCCAAATCAAATGTTGAAAATCATTTGCACCAGCTTGGTTATGTTAAGCGCTTTGATGTTTAGGATCCTTACATAACTTATGCTAAAATAAACCTTCTTGACCATATTTCCACGTGTAATTCTCTACTTAAATGTATCTTTTTAAAAATAAATTGTGATGGGCGATGAAAAGTGGATACTGTACAATAATGTGGAACGGAAGAGATCGTGGGGCAAGCAAAATGAACCACAACCAACCGCACCAAAGTCTGGTCTTCATCCAAAGAAGGTGATGTTGTATATATGGTGGGATTGGAAGGGAGTCCTCTATTATGAGCTCCTTTTGGAAAACCAAACAATTAATTCCAACAAGTACTGCTCCCAGTTAGACCACCTGAAAGCAGCACTCGACGAAAGCATCCAGAATTAGTCAACAGAAAACTCATACTCTTCCATCGGGATAATGCAAGACTGCATGTTTCTTTGATGACCAGGCAAAACCTGTTACAGCTCAGCTGGGGAGTTCTGATTCCTCTGCCATATTCACCAGACATTGCCCCTTCAGGTTTCCATTATTTAGGTTTTTACAAAATTCTTTTAATGGAAAAACTTTCAATTCCCTGAAAGACTGTAAAAGACACCTGGAGCAGTTCTTTGCTCAAAAAGATGACAAACTTTTGGGCAGATGGAATTATGAAGTTGCCTGAAAAATGGCAGAAGGTAGTGGAACAAAAGGGTGACTATGTTGTTCAATAAAGTTCTTGGTGAAAATGAAAAGTGTGTCTTTTATTTTTACTTAAAAACTGAAGACACTTTTTGGCCAACCCAGTACATGGAATGTCAGTGAGTAAAGAAGGCACTATCAAGTAAATGAAGCTGTACAAACTGGTTTTCCATTTGGAGAATGTTACTCATTCCCTACCTATATCACTTTTGATAATCAACTCTAGAGGAAGAGTAAAGATCTAACTTCAAATAGAAAACTCTATTAGAAAATATAGCAGATCTTAGGGTACAGAAAAAATTTTTAAACAAGATACCCAGAAGATAACTGTATAAATAAGATTGAAAAATGGGGTGCCTTAGAGTACATTAAAATTAAAAGTTTCTGTTCATGAAAAGAAATGCTTCAGGGCAGTAAAAAATTCTCCAGACATGTGGAGAAGATATTGGCACAAATGTCGTAAACTAAAAATCAATACTAAGAAGGTATTTTTAAAATGCTAGAGATCACTAAGAAGCAAAACAATCCACTATGGAAGTGCAGGGCATGGGGGGGAATGAACAGATCTTTCTCAGGAAAAAAAAACAAAACAAAACAGGTGTGGTCAATAAGCACACAGAAAGTTTAGCATCCTCCTTAGAAATGAAGCAAATGCAAAACTGTGCACAGTGAGATGACATTGTACATCAATTCAATTGGAAAAATTTTAAAGTTGGACGATATTGAGTACTAGGGAAAATGTGAATCAGTAGAATCTCTGAAATATAGCTGCTGGGAATGTAAAATCAATACAATCACTATGAAAAAACTATAGATTAATTTTATTAAATTGTACATTCATGCACCTTAGGACCCAGCATTTCCACTCCTAACATGGTACTTAGGAATCACTGTGCAAAAATGTACAGGGGACATGTAAAATGTGTTTCTAACAGCAGTCTTCATTATTGTGAGAAAGGAGAGGATAGCCATTGACAGAGAATGGATAAATAAATTGAGCTCTACAACACTGATCCATTGTTATACATAGTGAAATAAATCTTAGTAACACAACACTGAGTTTAAAATAAATAGAATTTAGTAGAAATGATAGAAAAAAAATAGTAGGAAAAAAGAATACTCTTTAAATAAATCTTCAAGAAAATACAACAAAATATGGTTAAGGCATGCATATGTAAGTGATAACACAACAAATGACAGAAAGGAATCGTAAATACATACTTCAAGAAGTTGCTAAACAAGGGCTGGTGACAGAGTATGGAGTAAATAGGAACACATAGGTAAGTATAGTTATTGAAGATGTTCTACTTCTTGGGATGGTTGTTTAGTGTGTAGGTGATCATCATATTATATAAGTAAACAAAGGATTTTAAAAAGAAAAATATCTCAGTTCTTTCAAACTGGTGCTGCATGTATTCTTTTCTCTGTAGTCAGTCATGAATCTCTCCCTACTTCCATAGTTTGGGAACATCAGAGAAATACTCTCTCTGACACATAGAGACAATCAATGCTATGATGGAAGAAAGACAGAGAAATCATTGAGGGAGGAGGTGGGGACAAGAGAGGTTGTCATTCCAGGCAGAAAGAACTGCAAGGCAGAGATGAAAGATCACAAATGAATTTGAGAGCTAGCTGTAGATGCAGATGAACACATACAGACACCCAATTAAAAACTTCAGTTTGGGGACTTCCCTGGTGGTCCAATGGTAAAGAATCCACCTTCCAATGCAGGGGACACAGGTTCGATCCCTGATCAGGGAACTAAGATACCACATGCTGTGGGGCAACTAAGCCTGCGTGCCACAACTACTGAGCTCGCACACCTCAACTAGAGAGCCTGCATGCCACAAACTACAGAGCCCTTGTGCTCTGGAACCCCCATGCCACAACTACAGAGCTCACGCACCTGGGAGCCTGTGCGCCACAAATAGAAAAGAGAAAACCTGCGTGTCACAACTAGAGAGAAGTTCGTGCGCCACAATGAAGAGACTGTGCACCACAGTTAAAGATCTCGCATGCCTCAGCAAAGATACCACGTGCCACAACTAAGACCCGACGTAGCCAAAAAATAAATAAAATAAAATAAAATAAAATAAAAAACCTCAGTATTAATTAAAAACACCACTCAGAGTTCTCCAGGGCTGGGCCAGTCCTCATTGTGAGGGTCACTCACTCTGAGTCTGGTGCCCCATTTCATAGGCTCTGGCCTGGAGAGGCCATTGCTCAGTGATGGCCCTCAATGCACACCTCATGGTCCGTAGTCAGACTTTCTAGCCCTAAGTCCACTGAGATCACACGAACCTTCCTCAGGACAAGAGGTGACACAGCATGTCATGGTCACTGCTGTGTACCTACCAAATGGAATTTTTCTTGGACTCAAGCACGGCTTCTGCCTTTGCAGGAGAAACTCCTAACAGGTCCCATCAGAGGTCCGTGAGTCTCTGGCAAGGTGCCTTCTCCCTGCACGGAGTAGGAACCCAAAGTATGATGTGGGCAGAGTCCACAAGAGACATATATAGGTTGCTGATTGCACTTTAGGTCCACACTTTGAAAACCTTTTCTAGGTTTGGGTTCTGCTTTCAGGCTAATCTGTCTATTAGATGCCTGAAATCGTTTGAACCTGGGCTCAAAGGAACTCACAAGGTCCAGGCAGGCAGCCAAATTCAGCCTCTTTTTTGGTTGAGCCACCTCCTCTCATGTTTCTCCATCTTCTGGCAGGCCCTCAACCCATATGATGTTTGCATGGTCATCACTTCACCACCAGGAACTGGGCAGGCTGGAGAGCTGAACAAGAAGCTGTGTCACGCCTGTATCTGAGACCAGACTAGGTCTGGGAATACTAGCAAAGCAAAGCAGGGAACAGGAGAAAAGGGAAGGAGGACAGGCCTTAAATGCCTTGCCTTAAGCCCTCAGGCTGGGGTGTGGGCCAGCAGGGTTCAGGCTGAGTTCCTCCAGAAAAATCCTCTGCAAGTGGCTTAACTATAAAAGTGTTGCTAAAGTTGAAAATGGGTGTGGTCCTTCCGTTACCTTGCAAATATTTACTGAGCTTTTCAGTTGCAATTCGGCCCTGTTCTGTGGATGACTGACAAGACTAGGCCTCTAATATCTCGGTCTCCTTAGGACATCACACCTTCAGGACAGGGAAGTTATTCCTGGACATCAGTAAGGTCTCTGAAATGCACAGAGGCAAAACACACATTTCCTGGTTGGAAGAGGGGAGGAATGTCTCAGGAAATATCCTGTCTCCTGGTCCCACTCAGGTAAGCAAAAGTCCAATTGGTCTCATAAACAACCTGCAGACACTTACAGAGTTGAAATCTCTCCTGCCCTGGCTCAGTGCCTCCACCAAGTGAGATAGATAGCTGCAGCAGGGACAGGAAAAGAGTCTGCTTCTCCCTCTTTCTTCCTCCTACTGACCCTATTACAAGGATGGGAACAATAAAGGGTAGGAAAGACACACTCAGGTGGGACAGGTGCAATCCTGCTGAAGCCCCTGGTGTGGTGACTGTCCCTCATGTAGGTGGGGCCATGGGTGGCTCACACTGACATCCCCATTGGAATCTCAGGGACAGGCACAGCCCAGACCTGCAGGCCGGCTACCTCCTCCTTAGAGTTGGGCAAGGTGGGTAGCCCCAGCCTCTTATCTCCTGATATCATCTTACCCAGAAAAGAACATCCAGCCCTCACTGTTGGCCACACCCCTTGCAACAAGTTCACTAAAGTGATCTTTGCCTTCCCCTTTCCTCAACCTTTCAACTGTCTTCTTCTGACCCAGGGAAGGAATCGATGGTGGCTAAACTGAATTCACAATCTCTTAGATGCATAAGAATTTCCTATCCTATTATTGATGTTTGCAATTTCTGCCCAAACCTTGGAAGCATTGTAAGCCTTGAAAAACTTCTAACTATGTTACACTCACACTGTCCTCTGTCTGGGGCCTCTCTCCTGACCACAGAAGACTTGGGGAGCTTTTCCTTCTGATCCCTTCTGATCTTTTCTTTCTGATCTGAGAGCGAGCACATGACAATCATTAGGATGTTAGGCAGATGCCCAGGGTCACCTGGCCAGTGGTGAGCATTGCTGGGTCTCAGGCCCCCAGCAGGTGCATTGACAGCAGGTAGGGGTCAGAGCTTGGAGTCATCAGGGAGGTCACAGTGGATGGAGAATATGCACTCTGAGCAAAGCTGGTGATAGCAAGTGAACCCAAGTGCTGAGTGAGCTGGGCAACACCAGGGAGCATCTCTGCAGACAGTGTCTTGAGCCTCAGGAAGGGGCAGGGTTTGGGTGACGGTGAAGCTGAAGGTGGACATAGGACTGAGCTGAGGACCAACATCCGAGGACATGGCTCTAGAGGGAAGCAGCAGGGCTGGACCCAGGGCACCCCAACTCTGTGCTTGGCCTCTGTGCACTAACTTGACACTGACGCCTTAGAGTCTGGCTCAGGCCAGTGCCCCCTCCACTACGGAATGCAGAAAGGAAACTGGCACTCCCTTTCCTGGACAACTAGAGTCATTTCCAGGAATAGAACTGAAACTTCCGCTGCCTGAGTCCCCCTGGAGCTGGGGCCCTGCCAGCATTCAGATCTAGAAATAACCCAGAGGAGAGCTCCAGTGTCCCCGAGGGGCCGCTGAAGGAGAAAACTGCAGTACAACCAACTGTCCTTCCCAGTTCCTCTTCCCTCCTTTCCCTCAGCTCTCCCTAGGACAACCCCAACCCTCCACAATTCCATTTCTTCCTTCTAGAGCAACCTGAACTTGGATGGTCCCAGAAGGAATTGCCTCTGTTTGAGGAGAGGACTGTTCCCCAAGGAGGGGTGACATGCCAGGAGGGCCACTGACATCTATCTGATCACCGTCACCCTCTGCTTCCAAGGAGAGGGCTCCTAAGATGGAACTTGTTTGATAACTGTGCTACTGTAAGGACATGAAATGTGGAGCCCACACCAGGACAGGAGAACTTGGCATCTGGCTTACTCATTTCAGTGAGTTTTCATAGCAGGACCCCTCTCTGACATTCTTCAGGGACCACATCAGCACACAAATACTTTGTTGCTTCAAACCCATCCAGCCCTCCAGTGTGGAGGCAGTGTGCCTCCCATCTCCATGTTCCTGGCATTCGGGGTCTTCTGATGGAGACCACATGTATAGAAGGAGGGCAGGACGTGCCACTCATACACTCTTAGAGTCTAAGCTGGAGAAGGAGCCACTGGCCATTTCTGGGGCATCTGGAATTGTGACTCCACTAGTTCCCCAGGGTGGACCTCCCATGGAATAGGGACCTTAGGTAAGCTTTCAACGATGAGATGTCTAATGGGACTTTTCAGTCCCCCTCAGTTTAATTGTGTATTAGCATTGGAGAAACTATCTCTATTGCAGGGCACCAACTCTTCCCTTTACAGATGATGTTAGTGAGGTGGGAGCTTTTCAAACACCATCTTCCCAGATGTGTCCTGTTCAGTACCAGGCCCTTTGATGATGTTGAGGCTTATCATACTTTCCTGGAATAATCGAGCATGTTGATTTTCTGTCAGCCTTTCATGATAATGACCAAATGGGGAACAAACTTGGGGCTTGATGTACATTGGATTCTGGGCTCACAGAAGTCCTTGATACCTCAGATTCCACATCTGGTGCAAGGTGGGCCACACTTCTCCATGGGTCCCTTTGGTTGGGACTTGGGATAACTGGGCATGTTTGGAGTTATATAGAAACCAGCATGGGAAATCCACTAATGAGTGGTTTTCATTCTGCTTGTCTGAAGTTGTGAAATCTATTTTGTGGGTTATAACAAGAGTTGTTTTTTTTTTTTAAGTTACCCACTGGAATTGAATAAAGTGAAGAGATGGCAAATTCTGCGGTAAAATCTCTTTTTCAGGTATGTGCCTGTGTCTGTGCATGTGTGTTGAGTATACTTCGTTCCTACGTAAAATGCATCTTTTACTCCTGGACTCATTCATAAGACTGGTGGCTGAGGGAGAATGTAAAGCCAGCATTAGGAGCAGTTGGGAAAGAGTGGACAATTGCCCAAACCTTCACCTAGAAGCAATCATGGAGCAGTCCTGTGAAATTAGGGACTTCGCCACATGTCACTTTCTGTCTGCTTGTTGTAAAATTTACTTTAAATTGATGTATCCCCAGGCTATTTTATAATCAAACTCTTAGCTGTTGACCATTCCTACTATTTCAAGAGAAATGGAATGGATGCTTAGCTCTTAAGTTGTGGCAAAAGTGACATTAGTGCTGTGAATGGCTCTGAGCTTACTGAAAAGTCCTGTATCCATGGCTAACATTCAAACTGACCGCAAACCACAGGTATTAACTTGAGACTCTGTGTGGCCTGAACTTAGTTGTTTAAGCAGAGAGTAACTGTGCTTAAGGATAATTGTATCCCATCTTACTCCACTGCCTAAAACCTAGCCTAGCCTCCCCTCTGATGTGAAGGCTTTGGGACTTGTGAAAATATAGTACCAGTAATATTGAGTTCATATCTTCAGAAACTATCACTTGCTTAAAAAAGGGATCTCAATAAGCCCAAAGCAATCACAGGGGGAATGAAAACAGCATGTGAACTGTCAAATAATTCCTTCCTTTACTTCTTTATTCTAGAAGCAAATCCTCCCTTTATTCTCTAAGCACAATCATTCTTTATTCTCTAATCAAATTCTTATTGAGCGTCTGCTCTGTGCCAGTCACTGTCCCAGCCCTGGAGCTTCAGGAATGGAAATCATTGATTTCATAGAGATTGCTTTCCAGTGGAGAGACAGAGGAGTGAGAGAACCAAGTGAAATGTGGGCCAAGCTTGATGTGATAATCAGAGAAGATTAGATTGCTCCCCTAGGGACAAACACACAGATGGGAACAAGGGCATGGAGATGGTGGATTGTGAAGATGGGAGGGGCCTGAGCTCTACCAGACCAAGACGAAACCAGCACCCAGCTGTGCAGTCTGCTAACCTCTGCACTGCCCTCAGAGGGAGGGAAAGCCTTCCCTGGTGCTCCGTCTCCATGGTTGAGTCCCTCTTTTACAACAGCGTTGTCTGTACCCTACATAATACTGTGTCCTTTTTATAATTAATAAATAATGGGATATACATTTGACTGACTGCTGTGTCAGAAAATATAAAGTAGACCTATGCACATCAACATAGAGAGATGCCCCAAATAATATTGATTTAGGAAGTAAGAAACTGACCTTGTTAGGGGTTTTAATGTTTTGTTACATAGGCACGGTTGAATAAGTCATTGACCACTGATGATTGAACTCAATCTCCAGCCCTCCTCCACTCCCTGAAGTTTGGAGGGAGGAAGGGTAGGAAGGAACTGAAACTGCCAACCCTTTAATTCTGGCTCGATCTTTCTGGCCACCAGCCCCCATCCTGATGCTCTGTAGGCTCCCTGCCCCAATAATCTCATTATCTTACAAAAGACATTCCTATCACTGGAAATTTCAACAATTTTAGGAGCTCCTTCCAGGAATTGTGGACAAAGACCAAATAGGTATTTTTATTATAAAACAGACTTTAAGCTCAATACTTTTTGTGGACAATTAAAGGGATAAACATAAAGCATTACTATATAGCTTTCACGGGTACATATATACATTAATATACATTAATAAATATGTTCAAGATGAATATCCTGACACATATTAAACTGAAAAGACTGCGGTAGTCTGTGATGGGAAGAGAAATGAACTGGGAGAAAGAGGAGAGAGATTTTTAAGGTGGGCTTTAGAGTCACAAAAGGCAAGATAATTTGAAAACGGACACTCCTGTCATTTCCCTAGAAGTGAAACCACCCAATCCAGGGGTGAAGCCCTTTACAAACACTGTCTCCCCTTGGGAACCCTAAAGAGAGGTGAGATGTGCAGCCTTAGGGAACCTCCTTGTTCCGTCTACTCAGGTCCCCCACATCTCCTGCAGCCCCAACGATACAAGACCACATACTCACTGATGACTCCTAGGTGTGCATGCACATCCCACACTTCTCTCATCAACTCCGTGCTCTAGACTGGTCCCTCCTGCAGGTAGCCCTCTGAGAAATGCCCTGAGGTGACCCCACACCAGCTCTCTCCTGCATGTGGCCTGGATCAGATGTATGGGCCACACGACACCCCCTTCACCCCAACATACTCTCTGCCCAGCTCCTTCTTGGGCTCGCCTGCCACATCTTGCTAACCTGACTTTCACGTTTAGATATCTCAGGCTTGGGAAAGACCCAGTTCCCTGTCCTCTAGCTGTTCTCCCAAAGCTCCTGCTAAAACCCTCATTCTGAGTTTGAAGTGAGGAGGAGGCATCACCCTCCAACTTTGCCCTGGGGATCCCACACCCTAACATCTCCCTCAAAATATCCCTTCACAAATTCCCTCACCCCAACCCTTTTGTACCTGCTATTCAGGTGAGAGCTTTGACAGTGGTCTAACTAGTTTGTGGCCACCTGGTTTGAAATATCTTTGTGGTGGTTTACCTTGAAATGGAGCAGCAATTATTGCCATGTATCAGCTGATAGGGAGAAAGAAAGAATGAGTCCCATTCTGATGTTCTGTTACACTTAGCATCAAGGACCTCAGCCTGGAGAGAGGGTATTTTGAATGTATTTGAAATGTGACCTTTAAGTCATAAAAACGAAGGGTACTAGAGCAATGAGAAGACATTTTGTTTCAAAGGTGAAAGAAAAATCAGATGAATGACCAGTGTAGGGGATAAAATTGCCACCACAAAACGCTTCTCTAGTATGAGGATTATTTTAGGTTGGTTATTTTTAAGAAACAGAAGACTCAGGAAGTTTTCCTTTTTACCTCCCCCTTAACTGCTTAAAAGCATTTAGATGGGGAGCTTGTTCCAAAAGGGAGCTGTCACCAGAGATAACTAAAAAAATATGAGCTAGACATGTAGACTGGGAAATTTACCAAGGCCTATTTGTTCCCATTCCTCTCTGTGTCCCATTGTCTTTACATGGCAAAGCAAATACTTATTTACCAAACATTTCCTCTTCCCATTACCCTGTGCCTTATCTTCCTCACCTTTGAAGTCCCACACCCTTAGCCCCAACTCCTTTGCTCAGAATGAATACATAACCTTGATTGTCTGACTGCCTCTGCACCCAATATTCTTCTGGAGCCCTCTTTCATAGGTTTAGTAATTAAATTTGTTTTTTTTTTTCCTGTTAATCTGTCTCATGTCAATTTAATTCTTAGACCAGCCACAGAAACCTAGAAGGGTAGAGGAAAAATTTCTCCTCCCCAACACCATTTTGTTAAACTAAAGCAGGAAGTGGGTGTGGCCGACCACTCCTTGCTTTGTGTGCATGTCCCCCCACACAGTGTGATCTGAAACTGGGGTGCCCATAGCATAGGGGAGCAAAATTTGCTGTCCCAAAATGTATCTCTTTGGCATAGGATTATTTTAGGATGATTATTTTTAAGAAACCAATGACTCAGAAAGACCTTTTACCTTCCCCTTAACTGCCTAAAAGAACTTAGATAAAGGGCCTATTTCAGGAAGAAAAGCTACCACCAGAGATTTCTACAAAGACTATGAGCTAGTGTGGTAGACTTGGGGAAACTTAGCAAGGCCTGTTTGATCAAAGTCCTCTCTGTTTCCCATTGTTTCTGCATGGCATGGCAAACATTTGTGTACCAAACATTTGTTTTTCTATCTTCCTGTAAATTGACTTCCCTCTTTGAAGTCCCAGACTCCTACCCCTTCTCCTGAAGTCTGAATAGCATATAAGCCTCAACTGCCTGAACGCAGGTGTGCCTCATATTATGGAACCCCTGCACATACAAAGTTAAATTTGTTTTTTTCTTCTATTAATCTGCCTCATGGCATTTTAATTCTGAAACCAGCCATAAGAACCTACAAGGGTAGAGGAAAATTATTTCCTCCCCTACAACAGGCTCAGTCCTGACCCTGCTCCACATACATGAGCCCTTTAGGTTATCTTAACCTGTCCCATGTTGTCCAGCACCATCTATGTGCTGGCAACTCCCAAATTTATATCTCTATCCCAGGCATCTGCCCTGACCTCGGACCTAAATATCCTATTGTTTATACAACATCTCCTGTTTGTATGTCTAGGATGATCTTTAGTAACTGAACAAGGCCAAACCTATCTCAAGCCCCCATCCCTCTCCTCCCATAGACTTCTCCCTGCCAGATAATGCCAATGCCACCCCTCATTTGCACATGGGGCTGTCCGCATAATCTTCTTTCTCTCACACTTCACACCCCCAATCCTGCAACCTGACCAAATTTATCCAGAATCCAGTCACTCCTCCCATTCTCACCACTATTGCCCCAGCCCTGGGCAGTTCTCAGCCCTCCCTCACTCTCTTAACCACCTGAGAAGGATGACCAGGCTTTCTGCACCAAGCCACAGGTCTCCAACAGCCAGCCCTGCCCCTCAGGCCTCCAAACAAAAAACAAGCATCCCATCCCTGCAAGTGCAAAAAGCTTGCTCACTCACCAGTTCAAGAGAGAAAAGACATTTCTGGTCAGAGCTCCGACCCGAATGTTTCCACTAAAACAGTAGAAAATGCAGAGTCTGGTGAAGTGCTCCCTGCAGCCCCCAGCACAGGAACAATCCAGAGAACTGTCCTCGCCCAGATAAAGGCAGACACAGTAGAGAGCAAGGACTGGCAAACTTCGGTCCTGCCTGGGACATGAGGCCCAGGATGGAGGCAGTAGGAAGTACAATAGCCTCTGACTTGAGGCCCTCCCTTAGGAAGAAAAGATTGAGAGTTGAAACCCACATTTCCAGAAACGAAAATGAAACCAGGGGAATCATGTTTATGTCTTTCTCTACAGCACCACATTTTCCAGTAAAGAAAATACAAGAGTGTGACTTCCAGAGGATCAGTGAGTAAGGAGAGGGCAGAGAGGTACTAAAGGCCCGGAAAGGCAGGTCTCTTAGGACCCCTGGGAGGTCACCTAGCCAAGACACCCAGGGGAGCACCGACAACAGGGAGGAAAGAAGGCTGTGAGAAACTTTTCAAAGCTTCCAGTGAATGAGGGAGAAGCATTTCTCTAACTTTTCTCTGCCTTTTTGTTCTTTCATCATTAGGAGACCTATACCTGACTGCCACATTGTCAACCCGGGGCCTGGATCACTCTGGCGGGTCATGGGGTCACATTTGATGAGTGAATCAAACTACCAGAAGGGGCTCTGGGGACACAAGGCAAAACTGCAAGGAGCTGGGCACAGAGAGGAGGGAGGAGCCTGGATTCCTAAATTTACATGGAAGATTAAGGAGAAAATACCAAATTTTCTTTAGAAGAAGAAGAAATGGGAGGGTTTGCTGTACCATATATGGTATTTTTCATGTATATTTTATACATTGTAAAAATAAAGTATACTTTAATGCTGTACTTGAGTGCTGGCACAGGGATGAATGAACTGACCCACAGAACACAGCACAGAACACTGTATTAAACTCAGGATTTACAGAATTGTGTTGAATGGAAGAAGTACATCGTATGTCAGTGTGTAAAGAAGGCACTGTATAGTAAATGGAGTTGGACAAACTAGTTATCCATATGGAAAACCGTTACTGATTCCCTACCTATATCACTATTGATAATCAACTCTAGAGGAGGAAAGGCCTAAATTTCAAATGGAAAACTCTGGAAGAAACTATAGCTGATCTTAGGATTCAGAAAATTTTCTTAAACAAGATACCCAGATGATAACTGGATAGAAAAGATTAACAAACAGGGTGACTCTGGCTACATTAAAATGAAAAGATTCTGTTCATGAAAAGAAATGCTTATTGACAGTAAAAAAAAAAATCTTCAAAAACCTGGAGAATATATTTGCACAAATGTTGTCAACTAAGGGTCAATGGAAACAAGATAGTTTTTACATTTTACAAATCACTAAGGAGATGGGAAACAATCTAGTGTGGAAGTGGGCAAAAGACATAAATAGACCTTTCTCAGGAAAAACAAAAGCAAAAACACATCTGGCCAGTAAGTACTCAGAAGGTTTAGCACCTCCTTAGTAACAAGGAAAATGAAAATCTGGGCACAATGAGATGACATTGTGCATCAATTCAATTGGAAAAACTAAAGTTGGAAAATATCAAGTATTGGTGAGAATGTGGATCAATTGGATCTCTGAAACATTCCTGCTGGGAAGGTAAATCAACACAATCACTTTGATCAATAAAAAATAATAAAAATTTAAAAAATACAATCACTTTGAAAAACTGATATGGCTTAATTTTATAAAACTGTACATTCATGCACCTTGAGAACAAGCATTTCCACTCCTACGATGGTACCTAAGAGTCACTATGCACAAATGTCCAGAAGATATGTAGAAGTGTGGTCCTAACAGCAGTCTTCATAACTGTGAAAAAGGAGAGGATAGCCAATGACACAGAAGGGATAAATAAATTGAGTTCTACAGCATCGTAAAGAATGGGTCATAGATATAATAGATAAATAAATATTAGTAGCATAATGCCGAGTTTTTAAATTAAGAACCAGTATAATGCCGTTTAAATAAAGTTTCAGGAGAACACAACAAAATATTGTTAAGGCATGAATATGTCAGTGATAAAACAACAAATGAAAGAAAGCAATCATAAACACGTACTTCATGAAGTTGTTACCCAGGGGCTGGTGACAGAGCATGGAGTAAATAGGACCACATAGATAGGTATAGTTATTGAAGATGTTCTGTTTCTTGGGATAGTTGTTCAGTGTGTAGGTAATCATTATATTATGTAAGTAACTAGAGGAATCTGAAAAGAAAAATAACTCAGTTCTTTCCAAATTGGTGCTGCATATATTCTTTTCTCTGCAGTCAGTCATGAATCTTTCCCTCCTTCCATAGTTTGGGTACATCAGAGAAATACTCTCTCTGACGTATAGAGACAATCAATGCTATGATGGAAGAGAGACTGAGAAATCATTGTGGGGACAAGAGAGACTGGCAAGAGAGACTTGTTGATTATCTGTTTTATACATAGTAATGTGTATATGTTAATCCCAAACTCCTCATTTATCCCCACCCCCATCTTTCACCTTTGGTAACCATAAGTTTGTTTTCTAAGACTGAGTCTGTTTCTGCTTTGTAAATAAGTCAATTTGTATCATTTTTTTAGATTCCACATAGAAGTGATATCATATAATATTTCTCTTTGTCTGATTTACTTCACTTAATATGATAATCTCTAGGTCCACCCATATTGCTGCAAATGATATTTACTTCATCCTTTTTAATGGCTGAGTCATATTCCATTGTATATATGTATCACATTTTTTTCTATGTATGGTAATGTCAAAATATGTAATACATTTTCTCACATATTATTTTTTTTAATTTTAAAACATTTTTATTGGAGTATAGTTGATTTACAATGTTTTGCTAGTTTCAGGTGTACAGCAAAGTGATATCATGATATTTGTCTGTCTCTGACTTACATCACTTAGCATGAAAATCTCTAGGTCCATCCGTGTTGCTGCAAATGGCATTATTTCTTTTTTTCTGGCTGACTAATATTCCATTGTATACATGCGTATATTCTTTATCTATTCCTATGTTGATGGACATTTAGATTGCTTCCATGTCTTGACTATTGTAAATAGTGCTGCAATGAATATTGGGGTGTATATATCTTTTCGAATTGTGGTTTTCTCCAGATATATGCCCAGGAGTCAGATTGCTGGATCATATGGTACTTCTATTTTTAGTTTTTTAAGGAACCTCCATACTGTTCTCCACAATGGGTGTACCGACTTACATTCCCACCCACAGTGTAAGAGGGTTCCCTTTTCTCCACACCCACTCCAGCATTTAATGTTTGTACATTTTTTTATGATGGCCATTCTGACAAGTGTGAGGTGTTACCTCATTGTAGTCTGAATTTGCATTTCTCTAATGATTAGTGAGGTTGAGCATCTTTTCATGAGCTTTTACCCATCTGTATGTCTTCTTTGAAGAAATGTCTACTTAGATCTCAGACCATTTTTTGATTGTGTTTTTTTTTTTTTTAATTGAGCTGCATGACTTGTTTGTATATTTTGGAGATTAATCCCTTGTGGGTCACTTCATTTTCAAATATTTCTCCCTTTTTGTGGGTTGTCTTTTTGTTTTGTTTGTGGTTTCCTTTGCTGTGCCAAAGCTCTTAACGTTCATTAGGTTGAATTTTTTATTTTTTATTTTATTTTCATTACTCTAGAAGGGGGTCAAATAAGATCTTGCTGCAATTTATGTCAAAGAGTGTCCTGCCTATATCTTCCTCTAAGTGTTTATAGTATCTGGTCTTACATTTAGGTCTTTAATCCATTTGAGTTTATTTTTGTGTATGGTGATAGAGAATATTCAAATTGCATTCATTTACATGTAGCTGTCCAGTTTTCCCAGCACCACTTATTGAAGAGACTGTCTTTTCTTCATTGTATATTCTTGCTTCCTTTGTCATAGATTAGTTGACCATAGGTGCGTGGGTTTATCTCTGGACTTTCTATCATGTTTCATTGATCTATATTAATGTTTTTGTTCCAGTACCATACTGTTTTGATTACTGTAGCTTTGTTGTATAGTCTGAAGTCAGGGAGCCTGATTCTTCCAGCTCCATTCTTCTTTCTCAAGATTGCTTTGATATTCGGGGTCTTTTATGTCTCCATACAAATTTTAAGATTTTTGTTCTAGTTTGGTAAAAAATTCCCTTGGTAACTTGATAGGGATTGCATTGAATCCATAGATTGCTTTGGGTAGTATAATCATTTTGACAATATTGATTCTTCCAATCCAGGAACATGGTATATCTCTCAATCTGTTTGTGTCAACTTTGATTTCTTTCATCAGCATTTTTTAGTTTTCTGAGTATAGGTCTTTTGCCTCCTTAAGTAGGTTTATTCCTAGGTATTTTTTTCTCTTTGATATGATGGTAAATGGGATTGTTTCCTTAGTTTCTCTTTCTGATCTTTCATTTTTACTGTATAGGAATGCAAGAGATTTCTGTGTATTAATTTTGTATTCTGCAACTTTACCAAATTCATTGATGAGCTCTAGCAGTTTTCTGGTAGCATCTTTAGGATTTTCTACGTATCCTGTCATGTCATCTGCAAACAGTGACAGTTTTACTTCTTCTTTTCCAATTCATATTCTTTTATTTCTTTTTTCTTTTCTGATTATTGTGGCTAGAATTTCCAAACTATGTTGAATAAAAGTGGCAAGAATGGACATCATTCTCTCATTCCTGCTCTTAGAGGAAGTGCTTTCACTTCTTCACCATTGTGAATGTTTGTTGTGGGTTTGTCATATATGGCCTTTATTACGTCAAAGTAGATTCCCTCTATGTCCACTTACTGGAGAGTTTTTATCACAAATGGGTGTTGGATTTTGTCAAAATCTTTTTCTGCATCTACTGAGATGATCATATGGTTTTTATATTGCAATATGTTAATGTGATGTATCACATTCATTGATTTGCCTATATTGAAGAATCTTTGCATCCCTGGGATAAAATTCCACTTGATCATGGTGCATGATGCTTTTAATGTGTTGTTGGATTCGGTTTGCTAGCATTTTGTTGAGGATTTTTGCATCTATGCTTATCAGGGGTATTGGCCTGTACTTTTCTTTTTTTATGATATCTTTGACTGGTTTTGGTATCAGGGTGATTATGGCCTTGTAGAATAAGCTTAGGAGTGTTCCTTCCTCTACAATTTTTTGGAAATTTTCAGAAGGATAAGTTTTAATTCTTCTCTAAATGTTTGATGGAATTCATCTGTGAAGCCATCTGGTCCTGGACTTTTCTTTGTTGGATGTTTTCTAATCACAGTTTCTATTTCAGTACTTTTGATTGGTCTGTTCACATTTTGTATTTCTTCCTGGTTCAGTCTTGGAAGGTTGTAGCTTTCTAAGAACTTGATTTCTTCTAAGTTGTCCATTTTATTGGCATATACTTGCTGTAGTTGTCTTTTCTGCTCCTTTGTATTTCTGTGGTGTTTGTTGTAACTTCTTTTTCATTTCTAATTTTATTGTTAGTCTATTTCATTTATTTCTGTTGTGATATTTATGATTTGTTTCCTTTTACTAACTTTGGGTTTTGTTTGTTCTTCTTTCTCTAGTTGCTTTAGGTGTAAGGTTAGGTTGTTTGAGACTTCTCGTGTCTCCTGAGGTAAGATTGTATCACTATATATTACTCTCTTAGAATTGCTTTTGCTCTGTCCCATAGGTTTTGGATCATTGTGTTTTCATTGTCATTTGTCTGTAGGTATTTTTTAATTTCCTCTTTGATTACTTCACTTATCCATTGGTTGTTTATTAGCATATTGTTTAGCCTCCATATGATTGTGTTTTTGTAGTTTTTTTCTTACAGTAGATTTCTAATTTCATAGTGTTGTGGTTGGAAAAGATGCTTGATATGATTTCAGTTTTCTTAAATTTACTGAAGCTTGCTTTGTGGCCCAGCATGTGATCTATCCTGGAGAAAGTACCATGTGTACTTGAAAAGAATATATATTCCGATGTTTTTGGATGGAATGCTCTATAAATATCAAGTAAAAGTCCAACTGGTTTAATATGTCATTTAAGAGCTGTGTTTCCTTATTGATTTTCCATGTGGATGATCTGTCCATTGATGTAAGTTGGGTGTTAAAGTTTCCCAGTATTATTGTCTTACTCTCAGTTTCTCCTTTTATGTCTGTTAGTATTTGCCTTATATATTGAGGTGCTCCGATGTTGGGTGTATATATACTACAATTGTAAGATCTTCTCCTGGATTGATCATTTTGTTGTGTTCTTCTTTGTCTCTTGTAACAGTCTTTATTTTAACATCTATTTTGTCTGATATGAGTACTGCTACTTCAGCTTTCTTTTGATTTCCATTTGCATGGAATAACATTTTCCACCCACTCATTTTCAATCTGTATGTTTCTCTAGATCTGAATTGGGTCTCTTTAGACAACATATATGTTTTTGTTTGTTTGTTTGTTTTTGTTTTTGTATCCATTCAGCCAGTCTGTGTCTTTTGCTTGGAGCATTTCATCTGTTTATATTATGGGCAGATCTGTGTGGACCCTGTTGGTTGCCTGGACTGAGGTGACCAGGCACTGGAGCCTACTGGCTTTTGGGGGAGCTCAAGCCAATGACTACTCCCTTATACCTCCACCACCAGTGTCCTCATCCTTAGAGTGAGCTGCAGCCACCTCCAACCTCCCCAGTAAACCCTGCAAGAATAGCAGGTAGGTCTGGTCCAGGCTCCTGTGAAGTTACTGATTATTCCCTGGGTCCCAGTATGCATGAGACCTTGTGTGTACCCTCCAAGATCAGAGTCTCTGTTTTCCGCAGTTCTATGGAGCTGCTGCAATCAAGCCCCACTGACCTTTTAAGTCAAATGCTCTGGTGGCTCCTCTTCACAATGTCAGACCCCCAGCTTGGGAGCCTGACATAGGGCTCAGAACTCTCATACTTGTGGGGGAACTTCTGCAATGTAATTATTCACCAGTTTGTGGGTCACCCACCCAGGGGTATAGGATTTCATTATATCGTGAGTGCTCCCTTCTTACCATCTCATTGTAGTGTCTTCTTTATGTCTTTGGATGTAAAATATATTTTTGGTAGGTTACAGTCTTTTTCATCAATGGTTGTTCAGCAGTTATTTGTGATTTTGGTGTTCTGATGAGAGGACGTGAGCTCAAGATGCCTCTACTCTGCCATCTTGTCCCTTCTCTCCACATGGGCTTTCTTTGATCTTTTAAAATTATATTTCTTTCTTCTCTTCTAACTGTGTATTTCAAAATTCCCATCCTCCAAGTTACTTACTCTTTCTTCCACCTTGTCTGCCCTGCTTCAGATACTCCCTATTGCATTCTTCTTATCATTCATTGAATTTTTCCGCTGCAGACTATCTGTTTAGTTCTTTTTTTTAATTTCCATCTCTTTGGCAAATAACCCACTTAGTTCATATATTTTATTCCTGAATTCATTGAGTTGTCTTTCTGAGTTTTCATGTGACTCACTGAGTTTCTCACAACTGCTATTTTGAATTCTTTATCACTTAGATCACAATATTCTGTGCCTTTGAGTTTGTACACTTGAGAATTATCAGTTTCTTTTTTGATGCTATTATTTCCCTATGTGGTTATTTTCATATTAGTTATGCAATGCTGCTTTCATATTTGAAGTAGCAGACATCACCTTCACTCTTTGCTCTTTGCCTTCAGCAGATGTGGTGTTATGTTCTATGGTGTTGATATTATCTCAGTTTTTCTTCTGTGCTTGTGAAGGATTATTTGCTCCTCTCTTCTTGCTTCCCTTTGTAGACAAAATTTTAAGCTTTTATATTTTCTCTGGTCCTTACAATACACCAGGCTGGCTTTTGAAACCCCTCTTTTGTTTTCCACTAGGTGGCACTATAGACAAGTTTGTGATGTCCCTCTTGCCAACCATCATATCCTGTCTTCAGACCCCACTCCCTGTCTACCAGGACTTGTTCTCCCAGATGCACTTGGGAGCACACAGGAGCCAGTAGCCGAGTGGGGACGTGTGGGTTTGGCATTCGTGCCCATCTGGGTTGCCAGTGGACCTGGTAGGGAGATCCCTGGGGATGGTACTCCCAGAGGCTCATGGGATGACTTCCTGCTCAGCACAATCCCTTTAAAATACCTTAAATTCTTATCCCCACCTTAGTACTAGAACTCCCACCTTAGTACTAAAGGTGCTGGTGCAAAGAAATGGATTTCTCCGACCCTGACTGATCAGATGAAGAAGCTGGGTACTCACTCACTGCTTTTCTTTTCCCCTACAGGAGCGGTCACCTTCACCAGATACATCATTTCCATTCAGTGTTTTCTTGGGGGAGGCCAGCACAGGAAAACTTTCTCTTATCATCTCTGCTGCAACCAGACTTGTATTTTTCTTTTGCTTTTCCTTCCAGTGATGTACTGGATTCTCTCCTCAGGAATGCCAGACTTCTGCAAGTTCTTCCATGGGTGAGTGCCTGCCCAGCTCAGCATCACCTCATTTTTTGCTTGCTAACAAACTGAGGAGTCTAAGCAGTTTCTCTGGCTCTGCTAATTCTTCAGCCATATAGAGGTTTTTCTGTTCCTACCAGCTTTGCTCATGAGTGAATTTCCTCCCAAGTCCTTGGGAGTAAGGTGCTAGGTCCCAAGGTTCCAGATCCCAGGAACCTGGAGCCCAGAATGGAGTAGGGGAGGCAGTACTCTGGTCCATACAAGACCCCTTATTTCCACTGGGACTTCCTGGACCCTCTGTCGTGTCTTCCAGGTGGTGGTGTAAACGAGGCAAAGCAGGAAAAGCAGCATCCTCCTTGCTTGTGTTAAGAGTCTGCAGCCTGCTGGTTTCTGCTTTGATTTGCAGGTACAATAGAGGTAGCAGCTGGTGTAGGGATTGCAGCAAGTGTGTAAGCAAGTGCTTTCTAAGAGTTAGAGCAGGCAGATAGCTAGATATGAGCAGAGAAAAGGGGGGTCATGGATGGAGTGGCAGGAAACCATACATCTTTTGAATGACGGGGGTTCTTGGGCAGACAAAGAAAAGCAGAAACCTCTGGACTGACAGAAAACCATACATCTGTCGTGACAGGGTCCTAGAGGCAGACAAAGAATGGTGGCAAAAGGTGAGAATCTCTGGTATTGGAATGTAACTTTTTGCTCGTTACAATAAAATTAAGACACTACAATAAAATTAAGACACTGGAAGACACTTCTACATTACAATAAAATGTATTTTGCTCAAATACAATAAAATTAAAACAGAGACTCTGCTCTTGGATGGTACACACAAGGTCTCATGCATACTGGGACCCAGGGAATAATCAGTAACTTCACAGGAGCCTGGACCAGACCTACCTGCTATTCTTGCAGGGTTTACTGGGGAGGTTGGAGGTGGCTGCAGCTCACTCTAAGGATGAGGACACTGGTGGTGGAGGTATAAGGGAGTAGTCATTGGCTTGAGCTCCCCAAAAAGCCAGTAGGCTCCAGTGCCTGGTCACCTCAGTCCAAGCAACCAACAGGGCTTGCAGATAAGAAGTTCCCATCATGCACCAAGGCCGTGACACTTCTAATCAAGACAAATAAGAACAAAAATCCCTCCTCCCCTCAGGAAGGTGTAGCTGGGATAAATAATCAGGAAATATGCCCCTCCCTTCCCAGTGAATATTCCACCCAAACATTTTTAACCAGTTTGCCAAAGGAACTCAGGGCAGCTACTCACATGAGCCTGCTTGCTCTCCTTTCTGAGAGTGTATTATAGCTTAATAAATCCTCACTTTGCTTTCTTGGCCTCCGTGTCCTGTCTCTGAATTCTTTCTTCAACGAGACAAGAACCTACATTCTGGGAATATAAGTGGCA
Organism: Mesoplodon densirostris; assembly: GCF_025265405.1. NCBI lineage: Eukaryota > Metazoa > Chordata > Mammalia > Artiodactyla > Ziphiidae > Mesoplodon > Mesoplodon densirostris. The sequence continues at coordinate 138,764,490 of NC_082663.1, forward strand.
CAATGTTACATACACAAACACAAGGTTGGTTTTACCATCCTCTAGTTCAGAAGTCGTTATTTACTGGTAGCGGGGTTGCTGTGGAATGTGGGTGATGTGCAGACCTGATCCTACTACACCACTGTCACTCACCCACAGGTTCTGTTGTGGTTATGGACAAGATGATGGGTCATCTGAGAGGAAACCAGGCCACTACACTTCTCAGTCCTGTGCTGAGGCCAGGCCCAGAGCCTGCTCTACTGGCTGCAGGACCCCTGGGCACTGAGGGATAAATATAAGACTGGTGGGGGAGGGAATGCAGACCACACCTCCTGAAGAGGGTTAAGTGCATACTTTGAGCAGCTGGAAGCACTGGAGGCGGAAAAATAACAACCTATTACCACTTGAAATAAAAGTCACTTGTGTATTTGCCCTAGGCCTGCCTTCGTAAAAACTACATTTGCTTGTCAAAAGCATTTGTATTTAGAAACATTTCAAACAAACATTAAAGTAGAAAGAAAAATATACAGACCTCTCCTTACATCCACCACCCAGTTGCATAGCTACAACATTTGCTTCATCTCTGTCCATTTCATTGCTGAACTTAATCCCAAAGCAAATCCTAGACAACTTGCCATTCCACACCTACATAACTCAGGAAGGAATTTCTAAAAAACATGGGCATTTTCTTACAGAATTTCAGGACCTTGTCACATCCAACAATATTAACGGTAATCCTTGGTAGTGCTTAATGCCTGGTGCATAATTAAATCTCCATGATGGATGTAAGTATATCTTTTTAGTGCTAGTTTTTGGATTTGGAATCTAAATAAGGCCCACTCAGTCCCCTTTCTGTCTGTACCTCTCCCCATGCCAGGGATGCATTCTCGTGGTATTTCCTTCTTGTAGAAATGAGCTCTAGAGTCCACTTGTGCTTTCTGTTTTCTAATAATCATTGTAGTTGAAGGACACTGCATTTGCTTGTTATTTACTCACATGCTGTTTATAACTTAGAGGACAACATTCTTGTCCCTGGAAATGCCACACATAGAATTTGGGATGTTTCCCTTGTTGACTGAACAAAAATTGCACAACCTAAAAGTGAAGAATAGATTCAAGGTCCCGGCTGATGGCAGTGTCCAAGGGTTTTGTCAGTTTGCTCTGATGTGCAGGACTACATCACTTAGAGACTGATGGCTGCCATCATGTCACCCTCAACACCAAGTGCAACTGGGAGGCAATGTGGCCATTGAAAAGCAAAGGAAGTCTGGTCTGGGGCATGAGTGTGTCTACCTCCTGAAGAGGTTCCTAAAGGACCAGAGCAAGCCCATGGGTCAGACAGGTACCTGTCCCTCCAGCCTCTCATCCCAGCAGCTCACCATGTCCACGGTCCCACCATGTATAACAGCAGGGTTTGGGACCATCAGTGTTTAAGCGGTGCCCAGTAGAGCTGATGGCCAAGCTGTGCTGCCCACTGCTTCTCCCGTGATTAGAGACTATGCATCCACAATATCAACACCTCATTCAGCAAAGGTGGAAGCACTACCCCGTGCCTGTCTTCTGGGGATACTAGGCTGAGAACATCCCAGTGCCCACCCTAGGGCTTTACCATCTCCTGGACAGAGGCTGTCCTCCTACAGGAAGGGCTGAAAATTAATTAATTTTGAAATTAACGTTGAGCAAGAGCCCATGGCACATGAGTCCTGATTCCACATCTAGCAGCACCTGTCTACATCTTTATCTCTTCATTTGGAAAACGCGGGTAAATTGCATGCACCTCCACACTGGTACAAGGACCACATGAAATTTTGAAAGTGTTCAGTAAGGTGCGAAACACCATTCACAGGTAAAGTGACGTCATTATTGTCAATGGATGTAGCAGGACACAGGGGCTCTCTGGGGGCATCTTCCTCCCCCTCGAGTGTACAGGCACTCACCTGAGTTTACCTGAGTGCCAGTGTGAGTGTACAAGAGAGGCTGTGAGGAACTGTCTTTCTCTTGTGTCTCCTTTCAAAATGAGGCTGTGGCTCTGGGTGACCAGAACTCAATGGATTGGAGAGCAAGCTGAGAGGTGCTGCCAGGACCTGCCCCGGAGGTGCAAACGCACCCCCTTGTCTCACTTATGGACTAGATGTTTCTGTTTACAAAATGCCGTCTTGACTGGAAGAACAGAAACATGGTGCATTTTGCTAACCCAGCTGGGCTCCATGCTGCGTCTCTCAACCTGCCTCCTCCAATGTGAGTCCCAGACCCTCCTCCATTTCCCGTCCTGTTGCTGGAGGCAGGTGGCATAGAGCAGCCTTAACTCAGGTCTTGTCCTGGGACTTGTAAGGGGGGGTGGGAGGGAGGTCCAACAGGGAGGGGATATATGTATACATATAGCTGATTCACTTTGTTGTACGACAGAAGCTAACACAACATTGTAAAGCAACTATACCCCAATTAAAAACAAACAAAACAAAAAACAGCTCCAAACATGATGGAACACCTGCTCTGCACCCTGCACTCTCAAATGTGTGTCATCTCAGCTAATCAGCCTTCCTTCATTTCCTTGTCTTTTTTTAACATCTTCTAAGCAAAACTCTTTGCTATACTCTCGGTAGATTACAGTTTACCTCTGTGGTTAGTGAATTTCCAGAATTTCAAAGACCTGATGTATAGAAGAGTCATTTTACCAGCAGTAGAGGCTACCCGGGTGAGGCGTTTCAAGCAGGTGTAAAGGGGGTCCTCAACTCACAGAAATCTGGGTCTCCAAGGGGACGGTGCTGGTGAGTGTGAAAACCCAGGTGCTCTGGGTTCCCAGAGCAGAAGTCCTGGGGTGCAAGTATTCGCTGCTCGGGGTTTGTCCCCAGAAACCAGGAGGGGGACAGGGACAGGGAATGCACCCTCTCATCCTGGAAGGGATCAAAGGCTGGGTACCTTTGATCAAAGCTGGGTACCCGGACTTCCCTTGTGGCGCAGTGGTTGAGAGTCCACCTGCCGATGCAGGGGACACGGGTTCATGCCCTGGTCTGGGAAGATCCCACATGCCGCGGAGCAGCTAGGCCCGTGAGCCATGGCCGCTGTGCCTGTGCATCTGGAGCCTGTGCTCCACAACGGGAGAGACCACAACAGTGAGAGGCCCGCATACCGCAAAAAAAAAAAAAAAAAAAAAAAAGCTAGGTACCCCGTGTGTCTCCTCCTGGTCCAAGGTGTGGATGGGAGGACTCCCTGGCAGGAAGCTCCAGCACCCCACATCCCCCCTGTAGCTCTCTCTTCCCCTCCATTAACACCCTCTTCATGGGTTTGCTGCCATAAGGCAGGTTTCTCAGGATAAGGTTGCCAGGACCATGGTCACTTTAGCTTCACATCCTCACTGGCCAGGAGCCCTCATCCACTTCAACTCCTCTCTCCTTTCACACCACACACGCCCCAGTGTCCCTCCTGACTGTGGACCTGGACAACTTTTAGTATTTCTTCTCTTGCCATGTCTTTCTCTGAAGGTGAGCTAAGCAGACCTTGGAAGGTGGGGGAAGTGTGAGAGAGGGCAAGGGCTCCAGCTCAGAGAACTTTGTGGTTCCTTCCTCCTCTTAGGTGATGGTAGCCAGCCCTCCCCCACAGAAGGAGGCCTGTTTACCACCTTCCTTTCTCCTTCCTCCCCTCAAAGCTCTCAGGCCAGAGCAGTGAAGACCTTATTGGTAGATGAAGCTTACCCAAAGGTTGTGAAGGGTGAGAATTGTTTTCTTATAAATTTATTTATTTTTATTTATTTATTTTTGGCTGCATTGGGTCTTCGTTGCTGTGTGCGGGCTTTCTCTAGTTGTGGCAAGCGGGGGCTACTCTTCATTGCAGTGCGTGGGCTTATTGTGGTGTCTTGTTGCAGAGCACGGGCTCTAGGTGCCCGGGCTTCAGTAGTTGTGGCACGTGGGCTCAGTAGCTGTGGCTCACAGGCTCAGTAGTTGTGGGGCACGGGCTTAGTTACTTGCTCCGCAGCATATGGGATCTTCCTGGACCAGGGCTCGAACCCGTGTTCCCGGCATTGGCAGGCGAATTCTTCACCACTGTGCCACCAGGGAAGTCCCTCGGTTAACTAGATTTTTCTGATGCCCATCTTCCTCTATTCTTTCCCCTCCTTGTGTTCTTTTGACAATATTAAAACTCAACAAACGTTGTGTTTTAGACTCAGATCGTTACAATCCGGCTTCTCCTCTCTTGTTGGCCTGGCAGGACACCATGTGTGTGGTGGCCCCGAGACAGCGCAAAGCTGTACTTCTGGCCTTTCCCTCTGTTGTGTAAATTGCTCCCCTCACTTGCCCCAATCAGGCTCACCAAAGCTCTTCCTATGAATTTTCAAATATCAGAAAAGGCCCAGCTGAAAACTATTATCCTGAACATGGGAATCCCTGGTCAGAATTCAGGGGGTCTGTGAACCCAGATGGGGAAAATAACCTCTATTTTCACTAACTTCTAGCTGAAATTTAGCCATTCATCCCGTGATGAGTAGAGGTAGCAAAGCTCAGTGGTGTTAGCAGGACCGTTGCCTCGGTCCCAACAGAAACCACAGGTATTTTCGAATCACATGGCAGTTGTCTCAGACACCGCCCGACTTACCAAATGGCTGTAACTTGAGCTTCACTGCCTGGTCTCGTGGTCTCGTTTCGTAAGGCAGTAAAGAAGCATATGTGCTGTATTTCATAATTATCACAAACGATTGGGGTTTTTTTTCATGTTTTCTTTTCCCGAACCCACCAGAGGGCGCCATCAAGGACCTGCGGGCGGGCCCCAGGGGGCGTGCGGTGGAGCCGCAGCCAGAGCCCGGCCGGAGCCTGAACCCGAGCCAGGGCGGGGTCGCAGCTGCCGCGGCCCTGGGGGCACTGAGCGCTCTCCCGCCCGGACCCCCGCGAGGGACGCGTCCTACGGTCGGACGGCGGCCGGCGTTGGCACGAGGCCCCTGCCCCACAGATGAAGACGGACTCCACCGGGACCGGCACCCTGGGGCAGCGCGTGAGGCTGCCGATCAGGTGGCCGCAGAGTCCCGGGAGTGCGCGGGACCGGCGGTCGCCGCCGCCACCACCGCTGCTGCTGCTGCTGCTGTTGGAACTTGTGCGGGAGGGCGCAGCAGGTAACCGGGCGGAGAGGTGTGGGAGCCGGGGCGGACCCCCAATCGTCCCCCAGCCTCGCGCCTGTGGCGGCGCTAGGGAGAGATCAGCCAAGAACGCGGAAGCTATTCCGGGTTTGGGGGAAGGGGCCGGATGGTGAATTGGAGAGCTGATCCAAGATCGCAGGGGTCTCTGAGCCCCGGGCTAGGCAGGGCCCCTGTTTTGCCGCCTCCCATTTCAGAACCCTGATCGGACTGAGCAGTCAGGAGGGTGGGGACCCCGGGGGGCTGGCGGGGCGCGGGGGCTGGCAGTAACCCCCCTCCACCGCCCGGGACCCAGCCGACGCCACAGCTTCCTGGGGGTCCCTTGGCCTCTCTGGAGGACGCCGTTCGCGCTCGGCTCCCGGGGCTGGGTCCTCCAGGAAGGCCCTGGGGAAGCTCCGTGGAGGCAGGAACCTGAGCGCCGCCTGCACAGCCCCTGCCTGCTAGCTCGGCGAGGCACCTGCCCATCGCTATAGGTCTCCCTGGCTCCTTGGCGAGGTTCTCTCGGGTTGCCCGGGCAGCCCCTTGTTGAGGTGGCGGGTGATGCGGAGCAACAAAGATTTTTCTGACCTAGCGGGGAATTTCCATCCTTTAGCCATTTCCGTTCTGCACGCAGAACTGCAGGGCCGGACCTTCCCTTGGATTCCCCACCGCTCCCACCGAGCACCGCCCACCCTGACCGCATAGAGGCCTGAAAGTTTATTAGCACAGGCGGGGGGAGTGTCCACCATCATGGCAGTAATAATAGCTGATGTCCTTTATTCCAGGCTCTGTTCTAAGGGCTTCACGTCCAAGAAGCCATTTCGGCTCTTAGAACATACAAAATTTACAGTTTACAGATTTAAAATAGGGCCCAGAGCGGGCGCTAGGTGGCAGCACTGGGATCCAGAGTCGGAGTTCTTAGCTTTTTTGTGCTTGGACCCTGTCTCAGAATGTTTTTAACACATAAAATGAAATACATAGGATTACAAAGGAACCCAATTATGTTTTTATAAAGCTACTAAAAAATTTAACTAGAAGTATAAGTTTGTGATATGTAATATATGTGCTTCTAAGTTAGCACATTAAAGAATGCATTAAATAGCAACAATTCCCAGAATTTGGAAGTAGTGAGGGTAAAGCATATTTCCAGGTGTCTGCAACAACTGTCATGTGATTCAAAAACATCTGTGGCTTCTATCAGAGACCAAAGCACAGGTTCTGCAAATCCTGCTGAGCTTTGTTGCCTCCATTCAGCATGAGAGAAAGGCCAAATTTCAGCTAGAGGTTAGTGAAAATAAAGAGGTTATTTTTTCCCTCCAAGTTGAGGCTCCTGAATGCAATAGGATGCACCTCCAGGAGGATTCAGCCCTCAGCTCCCCATGGGAAACACTTGAAGGAGAATCACCCTGGATGTCTGGGCAGGAGATCGGTGGAGAGAATGGAGCCAGGGATGGGGACGAGTTTGGCCAGTGTCCCTGGAACAGGAACCCCAGGGGAGTGGGGCTGTGAACCTGAAAACCAGGACTGGTTACACTGTGTCTCTGGGCCAAGACTGTAACCAGTCCTGGTTCTCCGGTTCACACAGCCCCTGAGGATCCTTCTTACAGCTCCCCCCAGGGCTGATGCAGGGGCACATAGGCGATTCCAGTTCTGCATGGCAGGGATGGTCATGGGTGTGTGTGCATAGACCCTGTAGCCTTGTGAGGGGAATGGTCAAGGCTGGCCCAGGGGGACAGTTCCCCAAGCCAAGGAGGAGGGAAGGAATGGAAGGTGACCCTGGTGTGTGCCAAACTGTAGGAAAGAGATGGCACATGGCAGGGAGGCAGCTAGGCAACTCCAGCAAGCCCCCTCAAACACTCCTGGATGCCAGGGCTTTCCCTGCAGGAGGTGGGGAATGAGGAAGTGGATTTCAAGGGGCAGATATGATCATGAGTCATGCAGCAAGGAGTTCTAAGCCTCATAGCAGCACCCTATGACAAGGATTCAATTATTCTCCCCATGGTAAAGATAGGGAAACTGAGGCTCAGAGAGGTTAACTGGCTACCCAGGGTCTCACAGAGTCTCACGGCTTGTTAGGATTTGGATTCCAGGCTGGCTCTGGAGCCCATGCTGCCTCAGGTAAAAGCTGAGGCAGGGAGTCCTGGCCGGGTGAGAGGAGATGGCAGAACTAATCCGTGGCCCTTGGGATCAAAACTGTGAGAGACAGATTAAGTAGAGATAAATGATTACAAAGCTGGTTACTACAGCAAAGCTGGAATTAGGGCCCGGGGAGTGGGGGTGAGAGCAGGGTAAGGGCCGTACTCTTGGGTATCTGGCCTGGGCAATGAGCTGGCACCGAGACAGGAGCAGCATCAAGGGCAGGCTAGGGGAGGGACTGCAGAGGCCAGTCCTATAGAACTTCAAGGGCCATGACCACTGAGACTACTTCTGGTCTCCCTCTTCCTCTTTCCACCCTCCTCCTCATGTGACTCTGCGTGCCCTCGTTACCCTGCCTCCCCCTTCCTGCACTCCATCTCAGGTTCATCTAAGCCAGGGATTCAGGGTCCCCTCCATGCTGTCCACAGCCACACCCTTTCTCTGGCCCAGACCTTGCCCTTGAACTCCAGCCCGTAGGACCTGACCCAATTTGGCCTCAAGGAGAAACTGAGGCACGAAAAGGCAATCTAGCCCTTTTTTTCCTCCCCAGACTCATCTCTTGCATTTGTAGTCATCCCTTGACCTTGGTTTTCCTGAACACACTACACTCTTTTTCATTCCAGGCATTCCCATGTGCTAGTGCTTTTGCCTAGAGCAGTTCTCAAACCTTAGAATCACCCAGAGGGCTTGCTGAACTACAGAAAGCTAGGATCCACCCCCAGAGCTTCTGACTCAGTAGGGTTCGGGCCCAAGAATTTGCATTTCCCCAAGTGAGGCTGATGCAGCAAGTTCTGAAACTACACTAGACTCACACGAGCCCAAAATTTTCTTCGCTCCTCACCCACCCTACTGCCTGGTAACTCACACTGGTGAGGTCTCCTCCAGGTTTCAGCCTACAAGACCCCTCCTGCCCCAGGATGCCCCCGGCACCTGGTACTTCTGTTCCCTGACACTTGTCAGCCCCCACTGGCCTTACTGGATCTGCTTGTTTAATTGCTCAGTTGTCCCCTTCCCTGCCAGACCTGAGCTCCCTGGGGGCTATGTCTGTCTCTCTGTCCCCACACACACCCCCACCTGGCTCAGTGCCTGGCTTGTAGTAGGTGCTCAATAGATGTTTGTCAAATGAGTAATATTGCAAGGGGAGAGGTCAGGGCTGGCACAGCTGAGCAGGTGGGCAGGGCAGAGCCAGGTAGAGCCAGGAGTACCTGGGCAGCACATGAGAATCACCTGGGAGTTTTCAACGCCCGCCAGTGTCCAGCCCTCCCTTACCCCCAAATCCACTAAATCCATATCAATGGCAGGGTTGTCAAAGCAGTGTTGGGCAGCCGGATGGAGAACCTCTAGCAAAGCCCAGTCCTGGTTTCCCTCCTCTCTAAGTGGGAACAATCAAGACCTGCCTCATAGGAATGCAGGGAAAACACCACGAATCAATACTTGTAAAGCTCAGGAACCACGCCCGGCACCAAGGCCCAGAAATCAGCCCTGCTGGCTTTGTGCCTGGATGCTGGGGGGAGTTTCCAGCCACTCCTGTGGCAAAGGCCCCACGTCCCTCTTCCCTTTCAACGTGCCTCTCATTGTCATTCCATACTATCTCTCCCAGCAAACAGAAGGATGCGTAGGATGTTTATACCTTGAGATTCATACTTCCCTTTTCCATTTCTCCCTTGCAGAGAGTCCCTGGGGGCTGCCCTTGGTGGCCGATAGCCCGGCGGCCAGGGCAAAGGCGGTGATGGCAGAACTGGCACACCTGAAGTTGGAAAAGAAGCCATGGCCTACAAGTAAGATCGTGCCTACCGGGGCTTCCCTGGTGGCGCAGTGGTTGAGAGTCCGCCTGCCGATGCAGGGGACACGGGTTCGTGCCCCGGTCCGGGAAGATCCCACATGCCGCGGAGCGGCTGGGCCCGTGAGCCATGGCCGCTGGGCCTGCGCGTCCGGAGCCTGTGCTCTGCGGCGGGAGAGGCCACAGCAGTGAGAGGCCCACGCACCGCAAAAAAAAAAAAAAAGATCGTGCCTACCTGCTGCACAAGGGGTAGGATGGTGGAGGCCAGGAGCCCCCAGTCTGCAGGAGGCCGTGTACGCAGTCTGGGAATCTGGTGGACTGTCTTGGGGTGGGGGAACTCTGCCAGGGTAGAGGACACAGAGGCCAGAGCCTTTGGAGGGTGTCCCAGGGGATGAGACCTGACCTCCAGCGAGCTGCCCCTCACTCAGTCATCTTTCCCCACCCCCGACTCCAGCTGTCTCCTTCCCACGGCCACCTCTCCCTTCAGAATAGGAAAGGACTAAGACTAAGAAGATGAGGTCTCCATGCCTGTACTTCTTCCTTATTTTCATTATCTCACTGAATGCTCTAGCACTCTGGAGCAGGTCAGTTAATTGTACCCACTTACAGATGAGGACACCAAGGCTTGGAGCTGTGAAATAACTTCCTCAAGGCCACGCAGCTAGGAACTGGCAGTGCTACATGGATTGTGGGGGAAGTGAGGCAGATGCAAAAATGTCTCCTGGGCAGAGTGGGAAAGGGGCTGGCCTCCTCCCTCCTCCACCACAGCCAGAGGAGGTAAAAGGCTGGGCCAAAGCGGGTGCAGGACTGCTCCTTGTTGCGGGCTGGCCACATGGTTCAGTGACCAGGAAGTGGCAGTGGAGGGGGTCAGGGGTGGGAAGCTGATGATACAAACAGGCCCTGAAGCAACGATGGGCATGTAGCCACTTCCTTAGGCCATGTCACAGCAGGAGCAGATCCCCCTGGACGCCTGCTGTGTGTCCCCCACTTCCTCCTGCCATGGTCCCACAGTACCTGGCACTGACCCCCCAGCCTGGCAGGTGGTATCACCTCCAAAGCCAGGAGATGGCCTCCTTCGGCTTCTTTTGCCACACTCTGGGCTGCAGCCCAAGGCATGATGATCCCTCCTGGGCCCAGTTAGCAAGTGGGAATCTAGTCCCAGCTGAGACTGTCCTCCTGGGGAAAAGATGGGAATGGGCAGGGTGTGAGCCCCTGCAGAGAGCCGGCTGGGCTCTCAAGACCATCTGGCAGGCAGAGCAGAGAGCAGTGGGATTTTCAGAGAGGAAGGGATGGCAGGCCCCTCCCTGGATACATGGGAGGTGGTACCTGGAAGTCAGCTGAGGGGGTCACAATCATGAACTTGCCCTAAAAGCAGGTCCTTGACTCTTAGGATGGGTACCAGATGCCAGGATATAGGCCATGGTGAAGCAGTCCAGGGCAGAGCAGATGCCAGGAACCAGGGCCCTCATGGCAGGGAGGGCTAGGCCAGAGGGCTATATCCAGGCCATTCCAAACACCATCTGGACAAGCCTGGGAAGAATTCAGAATTCAGCCCCTTCTTTCACCCCTACACCTACTACACTGAATCACACCACCATTTCATTTTTCCCCTGCATTCCTGTTTTTTTTTTTTTTTTGCGGTACGCGGGCCTCTCACTGTTGTGGCCTCTCCCGCTGCAGAGCACAGGCTCCGGACGTGCATGCTCAGCGGCCATGGCTCACGGGCCCAGCCGCTCTGCGGCATGTGGGATCTTCCCAGACCGGGGCACGAACCTGTGTCCCCTGCATCAGCAGGCGGACTCTCAACCACTGCGCCACCAGGGAAGCCCCCCCACTGCATTCTTGCAGCAGCCTCAGAACACCCCAAGCATGCTTCTGCCTCGACCTTTGCACTGACTTTCCCCTCTGCAGACCTGGAATTCTGTCTCCCAGATCTTTACATGCTGGTTCCTTGAGTTCTTTAATAGTTTCCTTTCTGGGAAGGCCTTCCCTGCCCATTCTATCTAAAATTTTCAACTCCTCCCCTAACATTTTGTATATCTCTGCTTTATTTTTTTCCCTCAGCACTTATCACTATCCAGCCTACCATACATTTTACTCATTTATCTTGCTTATCCTACATTCATGTAAGCTTCCTGAGAGCAGGCACTTGGGGCTCTTTGGGTTATCCCAGCATCCCCAAGGCCTCAGAAATAGCCAAACAGTAGGTGCTCAGACAGTACTTACTGAGTGGGGCGGCAGGGTGGGCCCTGCTGGGCCATATGATCTAGGCTGCCAGGATGAGCAGAGCTGAGCCATCTTAAATTGCAGCCAGGATGGTGTCTTGGGAGGGCAGAGAGTGGAGAGATGCCATGGGGAGGGGCCTTCTCATGTGTCCCCAGCCACTCAGTGTCACCCAGAAGTGTGTTCACTAAAGGGCGGGTGCAAGCCAAGGATCACCTTGAGAATCTGGGTGTGCAATCTGTTCCTGCCTTTCACTACTGGTGTGAGCTTTGCAGGTGGCTATGCCTCCCTGTGGCTCAGTTTCCTTATATGTCATAGATAGATACAATAGTACCCTCCTGATAAAGTTATGAGGGTGACCTGGCCAACATCTTATAAAGTGCTCAGGACAGGGCCAGACCCTAAGTGCTTTAAAAGTGTTTTGTAAATTTTAAAATATATATATATTGATCGACTTCCTTTCATTTTAACCAAAAATAACTGGCCACTAAAGCAGCTAACATTAATAAATAGTAACATTACATAGTAAGCAAGGTCATGCACCTGCCCTAACAGAACGACCAGGTATGTGTTGCTCCCTTTCCCACCAGGCCTGACCTCAGGATCACTTGCTCTTTCCTGCATTTTCCACACCTGGGGAAGAGCACATCAGCCCCTTCACAGCCTCTTTGCTTAGGTGATGGGAGCACCGGGGTTCCTGGGCCTCTACTTCTGTGTCCCTCAGTCTTTGGCACAGCTTTCAGAGGATGTCCTTGCTCCCAGATGGTGCATTTCTCTCTCTCTCTCTCTCTCCCTCCCCCCTCCACTACCCTCCCCCGGCCCCAGGACTCACTGGCCACCAAACTCTCAGGACCTAATGGGCTTCAGTCGAATACTATTTGTTTCCTGTAGCTGCTGTAACAGATGACCACAACTCGGTGGCTAAAAGCTACACATTTAGGGCTTCCCTGGTGGCACAGTGGTTGAGAGTCTGCCTGCCGATGCAGGGGACACAGGTTCATGCCCCAGTCCGGGAAGATCCCACATGCCACGGAGCGGCTGGGCCCGTGAGCCATGGTCGCTGAGCCTGCGTGTCCGATGCCTGCAACAGGAGAGGCCACAACAGTGAGAGGCCTGCGTACCGCAAAAAAAAAAAAAAAAAAAAAAAAAAAAATATATATATATATATATATATATAAAATGCTACGCATTTATTCTATTTCAGTTCTGGAGGTCAGAAGTCCAAAATGCGTTTCACTGGGCTGAAATCAAGGTGTTGGCAGGGCCAGCTCCCTAAAGAGGCTGTAACGGAGAATCTGTTTCCTTGCCTTTTCCAGCTTCTAGAGCTGCATTTCTTGGCACATGGTGCCTTCCTGCATCTTTCTCTTCTCCATCTTCACATCACCTTCTCCTCTGACGTCATGGACTCTCCCTCTGCCTTCCTCTTCTAAGGACACATTAGGGCCTGCCTAGACAATCCAGGATAATCTCTCCATCTCAAGGTCCTTAATTTCATCTGCAAAACTCCTGTTACCATATAACGTAACATTCAAAGGTTCCAGGGATATCTGGGGGGGGAGCATTATTCAGCCTACCACACTATGCTTCCTGAGCTGTGGAGACAGAGGCAGGACAGGAAGCCCAGCTTGCATGGCTTCCTCACCACCCAGGAGGCCAGCAGCTACCCAAAGACACAGGATCTTTGCCCTCCCTCACTTCCAGGGCAGGTAGAGCTGCTGCAGATCAGAGCCAAGGAGTGGGTGAGGGTCACCTTGACACAGAGAAACCGTAGCCTCTGTTCTCCCCAACGCCTTTGTGCCTGTTCACAGCTGCTAGCACAGGAGCACCCCACACTGATCTTAACTCAATGGTGTGCAAGCAAACAGCCCCGTGAGACTCCAGGCATTTCCCAGGAGGCCCACACCAGCCCAGACCCGATGTTAACCCTTCACTCAAACACTCTTAACATTGACCCCTCTTGCCTCCCATGAGGAGGTTTCTCCAGCTGTGAGAAGAGAGCACCTCTTTCCTCAGCTTAGAAAAAGGCAGCAAACCCTCGGGAGAGAATCTGGGCTGCCTTCTTTCTAGTGCATGCCTTTGAGTGCTATACGTGGCTTCCCCTGGACCTCGGTTCCTTTATCTGTAAAATGGGGCCAACCACACTGACCTCTTAGGTTTATTGTAAAGATCTACTGAGATAGTGAGTGAGGAGCAGTTAAACCAGTGCACACAGTGGTCATTCCAGAAATGGCAGCTGTGATTACTGTCACTGCCATTCATGTTCTTATTTTTTGTCCAGTTCAACAAAGGCCAGAAGTAAGTGCTCACTGTGTGCCAGCTGTGCTGCTAGGCCCTGGGGAAACAGCGATGACAGAGTCAGATGTTTTGCCCACCCTCATGGAGTCCACAGTTTCATAGGGAGCACAGGACACTATTGAGACCCCTCTGAGGGACATCAGGCTGAAATCAGGAGGACTTCCTGGAGGAGGGGACACCTTACTGCAACCTGAGGGATGAGGAAACTGGCTGAGAGAAAACAGAGAGGGGAGTGCCCAGGGCAGAAGAAACAGCAGGTGCAGAGGGCCTGGGTGGAGTTTGGTGTGGCCTGAAGTAACAAGAAGGCAGTATAAAAAAGAGCTGTGAGTGTGGAGATGTGTTTGACCTCTCCTTTCTCACTTGAATGTTCAGCCATCGAGCACCTACTGTGTGCCAGCAGCTAATCTAGGTGCTGGGGAAACAGAACAATCCATACAGGAATCGCTGCCCTTAGGGAGCTGACACTGCAGAGGAGAGACAGACCATCAGCAAGACAGACAAAGTGCATATTCTCTAGCAAGTGTAGTGCTATGGAGAAAAATAACACAGAGACAGGCGTGTTGAGGGATAAAAACTTCTGAGCAAAAAGTTTTTAAAAAATTAGGTAAGAGAGTAAGCCAGGGATATCTCTGAGAAATGTGGCCTGAGTTTCTTAAGATACAGCATTTGTTTTAATAGCTTGAGTCAGGACTGGCTGCTAAGTAGATTTCATCTCCAGCACCAAGTTTAATTGATGAGTTGGCGCTTTTGGAGACATAGTAGAGAGGCAGCATTTGGACTCAAAGAGAAAAGAGATTGACTTGTAACGTCTGCTGTGGGAGCAGGAGGGAGTAGGGAATGGAGTCAAGGTGCCACCAGCTTGGCAGCAGTGATTCAAGCTAAGAATGATGGCCAGCCTTTCCCAGGCATGTCTGGGCAATGAATAATTCCATGTAAATTAAGCTTCCAAACAACCAACTCTTTTTTTTTTAAATTAATTAATTAAATTTATTTATTTATTTTTGACTGCGTTGGGTTTTCATTGCTGCACCCGGGCTTTCTCTAGTTGCAGCAAGCGGGGGCTACTCTTTGTTGCAGTGCATGGGCTTCTCATTGCGGTAGCTTCTCTTGTTGCAGAGCGCAGGCTCTAGGTGCACGGGCTTCAGTAACTGTGGCTTGAGGGCTCTAGAGCGCAGGCTCAGTAGTTGTGGTGCACTGGCTTAGTTCATGTGGGATCTTCCCGGACCAGGGCTCAAACCCGTGTCCCCTGCATTGGCAGGCGGATTTTTAACCACTGAGCCACAAAGGAAGTCCCCCAAACAACCAACTCTTAAAGAGAAATATTTTTAATTGTGAAATGGGAAACCAGACAATCATACTTATTAGAGATGAGTATAAAGTATGAATACGTAGGCCCTGAGTGAAGAGCTGAGAAACTTTCTGGGAATAAAATCCATAAGCCTTAATGCGTGAACTTTGTTCTCAGTGTTTGACTGATTCTGTCTATATTTAAACTCTTTGCATGCCCTTATTTTTTCCACTGAAATTCCCAGTTCTTGCTCTTGCTGATAACGAATTCTCTGGATAAGTTTCCACTGCCAACCCTACCCAGCACACTGACCACCTCCCCCCGACCCCCACCCAGTGCAGACCCAGGCAGTCCATGTGAGCCTGAGACCAGTCTGTGTTTCCACAGGGACACACTCGCTCCACTACTACTACCTGACCCTATCAGAGCCAGGCCCAAGCCTCCCTAAGTTTCTGGCTGTAGGCTACGTGGACGACCAGCCCTTCATCCGGTTTGACAGTCGTGTGGGCAAGGCTGAGCCCCAGGCCCCATGGATGACGTCAATGGATGCCCAGTACTGGGAGACGGAGACCAGGAAGCAGGAGAAATGGGCGGAGGTGCAGCAGGTGGAGATGTGGACGGTGATGGGCTACCACAACCACAGCAGCGGTGCGTTGGGCAGAATTCCCATGCTTCACACTCTGCACACTGACCCTCGAGGCAGCCATGCCTATCATAGGGTGTGGGGCAAGCTTCTGATACTTGGCTCTTCTTAGTCTCCTTCCCCCACAGCCAAGCAGGGGCCTCAGGTCCTCAGAATCAGTCGGGGCTTCAGCAGCCAGCCCGCAGGCCAGTGCAGCAAGCATCCACAGGAACAGAGGGCCCATGATAGCTCCCCCTCTCCCCTTGGCTACCCAGGGTTCTGGACCTCAGCAGACTGGGAGAGGCTTCTCCCTGCCTCACGCACCACCCTCAAATCACGCCTGCCCACCCCAGGTCCTCAAGATGCCATCTCAGTTTCCCCATCTCAGCCACAGCGAGCTTACAGCTACCACCAAGGCTGCCGCTAATTCTCAATAAAGTGCTTACGGAGCACAGCTCATTCACACCAACACCCTCCTGCTCTGTGCCCAGACACACCCAAATGACCAGACTTGGCAGGTTGTGTCCCAGGTTCTGGGAACCTTGGCAGGTTCCCAGAGGCCTCAGAAAGAGTAGATATAAAGGACTGAGCCTGGGAAGGGCTGTGCATCAGCTCAGGGCCCCTGGGATAAGCATGGCATGACATAGTCTTAGCACTGAGGACATTATACACCCATAAGTAGTGTGGGATATGAAATAAGGATGTGTCTAATTATGAACTTGAGTGTTCATCCCACATGAGAGGCCCAGCAGGTTTCTCAGCCCAGGCTGCTTATCAAAATTACTTGGGAGATTTTTTTTTTATAAACTTATTTATTTTATTTATTTATTTTTGGCTGCATTGGGTCTTCGGTTCTGCGCGTGGGCTTTCTCTAGTTGCGGCGAGCGGGGGCTACTCTTCGCTGCGGTGCGCGGGCTTCTCACTGCGGTGGCTTCTCTTTTTGCAGAGCACGGGCTCTAGGCGCACGGGCTTCAGTAGTTGTGGCTCATGGGCTCTAGAGCGCAGGCTCCATAGTTGTGGCGCACGGGCTTAGTTGCTCCATGGCAACTGGATCTTCCCAGACGAGGGCTCGAACCCATGTCCCCTGCATTGGCAGATGGATTTTTAACCACTGCGCCACAGGGAAGCCCCAGTTTTTGTTTTTTAAATGCTGACACCCTGTCCCTCCACCCTTTGGAGGCCCCTCTGGGTGGTGGGCTTCTCCGCGCCTCTCAGGGACTTGACACCCCCGGCCACCACTAACCAAAGCCTTCTTACCTGCACACACAGGCATGCACAGCACTCAGCGCATGTTCGGCTGTGAGATCCAGGAAGACGGCCGCTACAGGGGCTTCTGGCAGTTTGGCTACGATGGGCAGGACCACCTGTCGCTGGACCTGGAAACCCTGAGCTGGGTGTCAGCTGAGCCCGTGGCCATGCGGACCAAGCACTGGTGGGAGACAGAGCGCTGCTACGCAGAGTACGACAAGGCCTACCTGGAAGGCCCCTGCCTTGCCTCCCTGCACAGATACCTGGAGCTGGGAGGCCAGAGGTTCAGCCGGAGAGGTAAGGCCCACCCTGTGGCAATGCAGAATGGCCCCATGCTCCCATCCTCGAGAGCCATCCCATTTGACAGAGAAGCCTTTGGGGGGAGTGAGGAAGCAGGCAGTGTCCTCCTGGCTCAGACAAGCCCACTAGGACCCAGAAAGATGGCCAGCTAGCCAACAGCTTTTTTCTGCAGAGGAGGAAGAAAGTCCAGACCCCAGGCCTTCACTCCAAGTGAGGTGGAGTGGGGAGTTCTGGAGTCTCCCCGTCCCAGTGTGGTCTTGGAGAAGAAACCCCCTTATTCTGGGCCTCATTTTGTTCATCTACAGAGCGAGTGGGTTCAACTAGGTGCTCATAAAGTCCTTTTGGGGTTTAACATCCTTTGGCTCTCCTCCTTGGGAAACAGACCCCAGGCCCCAGGGGATAGCATCCCTCACCACTCCCTGGACCACTGGGGACTGCCAGGGAAACTGAAGCCCTTTGCCCCTGTCCCCCCTCATACCCCTCACGCTAAACATGCTCCCCAGACTCCAGGTGCATCGCAAACTTCTCCTGAACCCAGTCAGCAGGGCTGGAGACACAAGGGCTGGGATGGACACTAGGGAAGGTGGGTGCTTTGGGGTGCCGAGGGTGAAAGCCTCACGGCTGTGGTGGTCAGGAAGGCTGCTGGGGGTGGGGCTGATCAGAGCACCCAGCACACTGTGATGTCTGGTGATTGAGTAGTGGGATGTGAATCAGTTGAGGTAATGGGGAGGATATTCCTCAAAGGGAGGACAGGACAGATAACATCAGGAGCAGAAGATGTGATTATGAGAGCAGAGCATGGTGGTTCAGGGCTCAGGCACTGGAGCCTAGCCTCTAGATACACATCTCAGCTCCGGGATTTGCTGGCTGTGTGACCTTGGGCAAGTTACTTGCCCTCTCTGTGCCTCCGTTTCCTCATCAGTATAATGAGGATGGTAATAATACCTGCTGCCTCCCCAAAGCAAACATATTGGTGTGCGTTAAATAAGTAGTGTGGAACTCTCATTCAGCACCAGGTGTTGTCCTATGTCCTTCACCTGGTAGATTAGTCAGGATTCTCCACAGAAACAGAAGCCACAGGATGCATAGAGAGAGAAAAAAAGAGATGTGTTCTAAGGAGTTGGGTCACATGACTATGGAGGTAGAGAAGTTCCAGGATCTGCAGTCAGGAAGCTGGAGACCCAGGAAGAGCTGATGTTGCAGTTCCAGTCTGAGACCAAAGACCTGAGAACCGGGAGAACAAATGGTGTAGTTCCAGTCCGAATGCTGGAAAGTTCAAGGAGCAAGAAGAGTCAGTGTTTCATGTTTTGAGTCTCAAGGCAGGAAAGACCAGTATTGCAGCTCAGTAGCCAGGCTAGAGGAGCTTCGTATCACTCAGCCTCCTTGTCCTGTTCAGATCTTCAGCTCAGTGAATGGGCTCACACACATTGCAGAAGGCAATCTGCTTTACTGAGTCCACTGATTCAAATGTTAATACCACCCAGAAACACCATCACACACCCAGAAAGATGTCTGACCAAATGCTTGGGCATCCCGTGGCCCAGGGAAGTTGATACAGAAAATGAACTATCACCCCTGAATTACGTCCTTTGGAACTTGAACTCTGAGTGGAAGGAATGATGAAGGAAGGCCCTGAGCGCTGGCAGAGGGCTGTGGACCAGAGTCAGACTGGGCTTCATAGCCAGGATGTCCAGCTCCGGAGCCCACAGTCATAACCATTCTCATTATAGGGTCAGAGAAGTATCATCCTTCTTGCCCTCATTTAACAAAGTCTTATTAGGCACCTCCTGTATGCAGGAAGTCACAGGGGGAAGTATGTCAAGTCTCCGAGAAAACCCTAGGGTCTCTGTAGGGAGAAGGGGGAGGGTCAGTCTAGGGCCCAACAGCCCCACCCAGGACCCTCCTTGGAGGTTGGGGGCAGGAAGTCATATCCCCCTCATGGAAGTTCCCGGGACAGTGCCCCTCTGGAATGGTGGGCAATGGGCTGTCCCTGCTTGCAGCAGTAATTGGGTGCCTCCCCTGGAGAGAGACCCTGTCCCTACTTCCTTGTCCTCCGCCCTGGAGGATGCGGGAGGAGCCCAGGATTAAGCAGGAGGGATGCGCAGAGCACGGGCACTCACCAGCCTCCCTCGCTCCCCCTCCCCCTGCAGATCCACCCACAGTGCGGATAACGGAGCACTCGGCCAAGGATGGGGGCACCACCCTGAGGTGCTGGGCCCTGGGCTTCTATCCACACAACATCTTGTTGAGCTGGTGGCTGGGGGAGAAGGAACTGGACTCCGAGAATGCGGAGACACGCCCCAGTGGGGACGGCACCTACCAGACGTGGGCGGCTGTGTGGGTGCCGGCGGGGGAGAAGGCCCAGTACACCTGCCACGTGCAGCACTCCAGCCTGAACCACACATTCACTGTGTCCTGGGGTGAGATGGGGCTTGGCCCGGAGCGGGTGAGGAGGGGCTGGGAAGGGCCCAGGGCACCTGGAGACAGTCCCATGGACTGGGTGGCGGTGGAGGGAGGGTGGGGCTTTTCTCTGTCTTGTCTTTTTTTTTTTTTTTTTTTTTTTTGCAGTACGCGGGCCTCTCACTGTTGTGGCCTCTCCCGTTGCGGAGCACAGGCTCCGGATGCGCAGGCTCAGCGGCCATGGCTCATGGGCCCAGCCGCTCCACAGCATGTGGGATCTTCCCGGACCGGGGCACGAACCCACGTCCCCTGCATCGGCAGGCGGACTCTCGACCACTGAGCCACCAGGGAAGCCCTCTCTGTCTTTTCTTAGAGTCCTCTCATCCTGGACCTACTGCCATGGTTATCTCCCTCATCCTGGTCTTGCTGGTGGTTGTTGGTGGTGTGATCTTGACCAAGTGCATTCAAGGTAAGTGGGGAAGAAACAAAGGAGTGGGAGGCCCTCTGGCTGGTCCAGCCTTATGGGGAAAAATGCTGTGCTCCCATCCCTGCAGCTAGAACTGTTCCCTCCTGGGGAGCAGCAACTACTGCTGAGGTCCTGCCCCCTGTCCCCCACCTGTGGAAAAGCCCAAACGTCCCCACCACACAGCTGCACACCACCCCGAGGACCCTGCAGATCCCACCGTCAGGAGAGACCACTGGTCCTGACTTTGGGAAGGGCCCAGAGCGGGAGCGGGAGGGAGAAGCTGGGGACACACCACCCACCTCCTCTCTTGTGTTTTCTTTCCCCACAGCCAGGAATAAGGAATCTTATTACAAGCAAGCCCCAGGTGATTGTGGGATGGACCGGTTGGGGAGAGGAAGCCCCAGGTGTTCTCAAGCATGGCCGGGATGCCTTGGAACTCAGGATGGGGGCGGGGCACGGGGTGGGTGCTTTCCCTGGCCTCAGCCTCCTGCCCCATCCCACCATCCTGGAGCCAGGCAGAGGGGGTAGGGAACACTCCAGGGAATCACCACCTGGGTTTGGGGGAGGGCCGGGGAGCCGGCTGGGGTCACCTCCCTCCTTTCTCCCTGCAGGTGGAGAGGACCCCCATAATTGCCAAAGCCCAGCAAGAGCAGGGGCTACTCAACTCATCTGCTGACAGAAGGTCACTGTCACAGATCAAGGAGGTGTTTTGTGGGGTGTCTGGGGACCTGAAGGCCCCCTGTACTGGCTGGCTGGTATGAAATCTGACTGTGAAGGGCCCACCCCACTCCAAAACTGAGGCGACCTCACCCCATCAGTCTTGTTACAAGCGGTCTGTGCCACTAGGATGGCTTTGCCATCTTCCTGAAGTCCTTTTGAAAGTCTCATTACTTCCTGTTTCGGGGATGGGGAGAAAGGCAGTAGTATTCCTCAGATGGTTTTACACTTGACAATTTGCAAAATGATTTCATGTTAAGTGTAAACCCCACTTGAGCTTCTCAGGCACCCTGTGAGAGTTTGGCTATGTTATTCTCATTCCCACTTCCCGAACGTGAAAACCAAGGCTCTGGGCAGTCAGGGAAGAACCAGAACCATAGTCAAAGAGTTACAGGGGCAGCATCCTTCATGCACCTGCTAGCGTCAGGAAGAAATGGCTGAATGCCTGCCTCATGTATAAGTGTGTTCTCTTATGTATGTCTGATCCTAATCTTTGTAAAGATTAGGGTGTTGGGGCTGTGAGGGTGTAGGGGAGGCGGCAAGGGTGGGAACACGTGTGTGTGAGGGTGTGTGGGTGTGTATGTGTGAGGGTGAGAGGATATAGGGTGTATGTGAGGGTGAGTGTATGTGTGGTGTGTGGGTGTCCTTGTGTATATGAGGAGAAGCTCAGAGAGACAGATGCCTGGGGGCCTGTTCGTTGGTCCCAGGCAGTTGGAGGATGAGAAACAACACAGGCCATATTTTCCATTATTTCCTGTCCTTTTGAATGATTTGAATTTTTGCAATAAGCACGTGTTACTTTTACAATAAGGGAAAGACCCCTTTTCGCTGTGTCCTGTGGAAATGCTTGTGAAAGATATGTCTGGAGAAGGCCCAGCCTCACCTTTGCATTTTCAGTGGAGCAGAAACCCCATGTCTCCTCTGTGAACGAGAATCCAGTCTCACGGCCATTTGACGTGTTAAGGGGCTGGGACTCCAGAGCCCCGGCAGAGAGAGGGAGTGCTCCACTGTCATAAAGGACACAAGGCCAGACCCCTCCCAGGGCACCTTCTGCCTCCCCTTCAGCTGACCCTAAGGTGTGACAGAGCCTCCTGTGGGGACTTTTGAAACCTCCGTGTCTGCAGCCCTGGGAGGCTCCGAGCCTGAGGATGTGAATGACTGTAATACTAGAAAAAAGAAAAAGATTCAGCCTGCCCTGGTGGCCTGCAGGACCTCAGCAGTGAGCTTGTAATTATCAGATTGCCCTGAAGACGTGTCTTAAATGTCTGTCTTTCTCAGTGATGTTGTCATGTTCCATATATGCTGAGCAAACCACATACTAAGCAGGGTTCTAAGCACTGTATTGTATACTAAGCTGTTTAACCCTCAAAGCACACCTGTGCGGGAGAATTAATACTCCTGTGCTACAGGTGAGGAAACTGAGGCCCAGGGTCCCACAGCTGGTTCATGCCAGAGCTGGGATGTGAGGCCAGGTAGTCTGGCCACTGCACCAGAAGTCTCAATGACAACTGTGCTGTTCTGTAAATAGGCAAGCAAGTACAGGTCTGCAATCCCGAAATCCAAAAAAACCGCCAAAAGCCAGAAGTTTCTTCCTAACTTTGTCATCATAACCTGACCTGGGGGACTTCCCTGGTGGTCCAGTGGTTAAGAATCCGCCTTCCAATGCAGGGGACATAGGCTCGATCCCTGGTCAGGGAACAAAGATCCCACATGCTGTGGGGCAACTAAGCCCATGAGCCGCAACTACTGAGACCGTGCGCCACAACTAGAGAGCCTGTGCACCACAACTACTGAGTCTGCTTGCTCTGGAACCTGTGCACCACAACTAGAGAGAAGCCTGTGCGCCACGAGGAAAGATCCCGTGTGCCGCAACTAAGACCCAACACACCCAAAAATAAATAAATAAATATTAAACTAAAACTAAAAAAAAAAACTGACCTGGGAGAGAGGTGGTAGGAAAAACAAACAAACAAAAAACCTTAAAGTGAAGTGATGGTCTGTGCTTCCACTGCAGGGGGCATGGGTTGGATCCCTGGTTGGGGAACTAAGATCCCACATGTGCGATGTGGCCAAAAAAAGAAAAAAAAACGTGTTATTCATGCTCTTCATTTATTCCTCTAGTGTGCATTTTCACAGTTTTCCAAAGAAATACTGATGTGGGGGATTATGGGGTGTCACCCCAGACCCCTCTGGTAGTATTATGTAATATTCAGCATCCATACCTGGGTAGCTTTCTAAAGCCCAAAGAATTCTAAATTCTGAAATACATCTGGCCCTAAGGGTTTCGGGTAAGAGATTATGGACCTGTATTAATAAGGTTTTGCAGCAATAAACATGTTTTATTTTTACAGTCGTCTGTATGGTGAGACAAGTTAGGAAACAGGGCAGGTCTGGCCCCTGCAGATAGGAGGCACAAGTGCCCAGGTGGACCCTCAAGGTTCCCTCAGCCCTGGGTGCACTTAGGTCCTCCTGAGCAGAAGTGAAACATTCTTCCCTGGGGAACGGGTAGAGGCAGAGTGTGTTTGGGGAGAAGCAGATTGGAGGAGGCTTCTGGCCAGTCATTCTCTCTTTGAATTGGTCCAGCTGTGTCACCTTTCTGTACCCTACACATATGGCCAAGGCTTCAGGCTCCCCTACACACCTCCCAGACCCACCTCCTCAGCTTTGGTCCTGCCCAGCTAAGTGTAGACCTTAGACTGGCAATTTGCATGGCTTCTTTGATGCAAGGGCACTGAATATTCAGGGAGCCTTAGATAGAGGGTCCGGCTTCTATACCAAGCCCTGGGCAGAATGGGCCGGAAGTTCCTGTCCAGTTCTGTGCTCTGTGTCTAGGACCCTGAATACCTCTGGGGCCACGGGATTATAGGACAATCCCTCCAGATGAGGAAAAGGGGCAGAGAGGCCGTGGACTGGAACAGTCCCACAACAGCCCCTACAGGACAGTAGCAGGGCCCCAGGCACCTGCCACCCAAAGGCTACAGCCATTTTGCTCTTCCATTAGCCTCACTGGCTACTTGGTTTAGAAACTGCCAGAGGGCAAAGGCCGAGCAGTCAATATCTGTCCTGGATATCCATCAGCAAACCCTAGTTTTTACACCTCACGGCCTTTTCCTGCTGGCTTTCCTCACTCTGTCCACTCGGCTTCCTGCCTTCTCACCAGAACACCACAGCTGCAAGAAAGCCTGGAGCTCCGGGACCAGGGGACTGGTAGAAGTGCCTGAGGTGAAGAGACAGCCGCTACGCCTACCCTGGCCTGGGGGCCCTTCTCCCCCTTCCTGAGTCCTACTAACCCTTCCCTGCTGAAGCAGCCCTCACCCCAACTTCGCACCCCAGGCAGAACCTACCAGCCTTTATGCTGCTAGTGGCACCACCGTCCTGGCGTTCAGGAAGTGTCTGCTCCATAACTGGATTAGGAGATCCTTGGCAACTGGGCAACTTCAACTTTATTTTGTTTTAATCATATTTCCCTTAGAGGCTAGCTAGTTCAGTGTTTTGCCCATGGCACCATAAAATACATTTTAGGGGAAAAAAACAAAAAGTATATAAAAATAAAAAATAAAATAGGGCTTCCCTGGTGGCGCAGTGGTTGAGAGTCCGCCTGTCGATGCAGGGGACACGGGTTCGTGCCCCGGTCTGGGAAGATCCCACTATGCCGCGGAGCGGCTGGGCCCGTGAGCCATGGCCGCTGAGCCTGCGCGTCCGGAGCCTGTGCTCCGCAACGGGAGAGGCCGCGGCAGTGAGAGGCCCGCGTACTGCAAAACAAAACAAAACAAAACAAAACAAATAATAATACATTTAAGACCTAAAGGGATCCTAAAGCATCTCTAGGAGCCCCTGATAATTTGACACTCTCACTAACTACCCCACCCCATCATGCGACTTCCCTCTGCTGAGGTCTTGAGGGCTCTCACATTACAGTCCTTCCTGTCCAGGCTGTGAGCTCTCTCAAGTGTGTCTCTCTCTTACCTCCCACCCCCTCCCCAACACAGATTGGTCTAAGTCTGGTGCACCTGCAAAAACTGAAGCAAAGGCAGATGATTCAACTAGCACCCGCCAACCAGGTAGGAGGTGAACCTAGGGGCCCTGAGTCTGATTCCACAGAGGGATGAACAGGCCCAGAAAGCATGGCAGTTTCCCCTAACCCAGGCTTTACTCCCCCCTCATTTTTGTTTCCCTGCTTAGTAGCAGCTTGTCAGTGGTTTCAACCAAAGTCCGGGGCTCTGGGCCCAACTGGACCAGCCCGGATGCCTGCCTCTCTCCTGGGTTCCTTCCTCAGCCACCCCTACCAGGTGAGAAACTTGAGGGGACGGAAGGCAGCTACAGTGGGAGTTCATCTGAGCCCTGAGTGTTCCCCTCAGCGGCCCCAACAGCTACCACAGTCTCAGGAGTGGACAGAGACAGGAAGGCAAGGAAGGAGGGCTCTGAGTGCCCTTGGAAGCACAGAAGGGGCATGCGAATCTGGCAGGGGTAGGATGGCAGCTTTGCAAAGGCTCTTCCCTCAGAGACCTGAGGCAACAGCCTTCCTACCCAGCAGGGCACCGACTTTGTGTCCTGAGGGTACTGCCACAGACCTCTCCTGGCTGTGGCTGGACCGGGCTGGCTGTGGCCCAGAATTGTGGGATCTCCACCCGAAGACCAACCCCTCGCTCACCCTGTGGGTAGAGTCCAGACTTCAAGACCTCAGGCCACCCTGATATCCTCCGCACCCCGCTTTGCACAAATCTCACATGCTGACCACTCACTCAGGAGTCCTGTCCCAAACCACAGTTTTTCAGGGGCCACTACATTCAGAGCAGAATCTCTGGCTGCTCAGTGTGGCCTGGTGCTTTGTGATTATGTGTCAAATGAATGAAGGAATTCATTAATGAATCATAATGAATCATGGGTATTCAGTGAATGACATTAGAATCCAAACTCGCCGAATGGCAAGCCTTTCTTACAAGCCATCTTCAATGCAGCCTCACTCCCCCAGTTACCCTCACGGTTCCAGCCATGCCTGCCCTCCCCCAAGGCCTTCCAGAATCCTGGAGACCTGGCCATCCTTGCCATGGGTACCATGATGAATAATGCAGGACATATCCAGGCAGCCAGGGCCTGGCCAGATGGGAACATACGACAAAGGCCAGCTGGAAGGCCCAGCCCTGGGTTGGTCTTTTTTTTCTCCTCTAATTTCCTAGCCCCTCCAGGCACCTTTGCTCCACAGTGACAGAGCCAGGACAGGGAAGAGACCCAGGAAGCCAGAGCTATCTGCACTGCAGCAGGGGCGGAGGAGAAGCTGGGCCTGAGTTAAGGAAAAGCAAGGCTGACCCACTGGTCATACTCACTCTGCCCAGCCAGGACCTCTGGAATCTGACTGGGAGGAGAGAGTGCTAGGGTGCTGGGGCCGAGCCCGAGTCTTGAACCCAGAGGGGAGAAACAAGCCAGAACTGTAACATCAGAAGGCATTCTGGAGGTCCTCCATTCCAGCCTCCTAGCACAGGGGTCAGTAAACTTTTCCCGTAAAGGGTCAGAGAGTAGATATTTTGGACTTTTGTGGCCACATACAGTCTCTGTCCTAATATTCACCTTTGTTTTCTTTTTTTACAACCCCTTTAAAATTTAAAAATTGTTCCTTGCTCTTGGGCCTCACAAAAAGAAACCGAGGGCCAGATTTGCCAATCCCTGTGTGACCAAGCCCGTGCTAGACTGCCTCTCTGGTACCTCTGATAAGTGGTCCCCAGTGTCTGTGTGACAAGTACCTGCCTCCTCACCATAAACTGGAATTTAATCATCTGCAGTTGTGTGGGGTTCTTCAGCCTAAAAAGGCTGATGTAGGTTTCCATGGATAAATTTTCTGAAATCAGAGTCCTGAGAAAAATGCACTGGCAGCCACCACCATTGCTGAGCCCTTGTTCCTGAGTGCCCTCCGCTGCAGCTGTTTTCCCAGTGCCCCTGGGACAATGGCACCTGAGGCCCTGTGTGTGCTAAATGGTCTACTCCAACAACCCACAGCTCCCAGCTGAGTTCAGGAGAAGGCTAGCAGTCTTCCTATGAATAGAAGAGTGTGCCTGGTTGCTGGGGATGTGGAATTTGCAAGAGGGCTTAAAACCAAGCCTCCCATATACCCTGATAAATAACAGCTAAGCCTCACAACCTGAGGGAATCTAAACAAAGCCGCCTCTCCCAGCTGCCACTTGGATTTGAGGAGACGTAATTCAGAGGTAAAAGAAGATAAAATAGGTATTGAACTTTACAGGTCTTTATTCACCTAGGTATTCTTGATAATGGGTGTCCACACTATGTTCCTTTTAAGTCTCAACAGTTCCTTCAGGATGATCCCCCAAGCCTTCTCTCACCATCTTCTTCCGCCCATTCCCCCTTGCTCTTTTCTCCAGCTCTCCTTCCCACCTGGGCCCTGCTCCCTGGGGCAAGCAGGAACTTGCTTTTATAAGCAGCCCCGTCTTCCCTTGGTCTGCTCCCCAGCTCTTTGCCCACCCGCTTCCATGTGCAGGGGAGAACCTGCATTTAGAGATGGGGAAGTATTCCAGCCTTGAAACTCAGTTCCAGTTCTCATTGCTCATATTTTCCCCGTGGCTTCTCAGGGTCAGTCGTGACCTCCAGGATGGTTCCCAGATTGTATATGGGAGTTTACTTGCTAGTTTTCTAACAAACACCAGCAATAGGTGTCCCACCTTAGGCAGGTCAGACCTGGGTTTCAACTCCCTCCCTCTCCAGACAAAAGGCTCTCAGAACCCCTAGCATGACAGGGAATTCCCTGGCGGTCCAGTGGTTAGGACTCCAAGCTTCTACTACAGGGGGCACGGGTTCGATCCCTGTCCAGGGAACTAAGATCCTGAGCACTGTGGCCAGAAAGAAAAAAAACAACCTAGGATGACACATGGCATATTATTTTTCCCCTCAGCATTCAAATCACTTGGCCCTACTCAAAGTGGGAGAGAATAGGAGATAAGGGAGAGTTTCTTCTAAGGCTTATCTACTACAGGAAAGGAATATAGTGACAGGTGATGAGGATAAAAAGATAACTCCAGTGGGCACTGTTCAAACCATTTTACAATTAATCCAACTTCACAACAACCCATGACGTGTGTGCTACTATCATCTTTATGTTGCAGATGGGGAAACTGCAGCACAGGGATGTTAAGAAACGAATCCAAGGTCATACAGAGAGTGACAGAGTTGGGGTGTGAACACAGCCTGGTGCCAGCCTCAGGGAAGAGTCTCCTTCAGGAGATTATGCCTGGGCAGAGACTTGAAGGTTAATTAGGGATTATATCCAAGTGAAGCAGTGAGGTGAGAGCCTTCTAGGTGAGTGAACAACATGCCCAAAGACATAGAGGCAACAGCTTGGCTTGAGTGTGTCAGACTTTCATTTCAGGTGAACGGTACTGGTGGCTGAAAGATGGACTTAAATGAGGCCAAGTGACCCTTCAGGAAACTTCTTGTCCATTTGGAAGCTGATGGGGTCAGATGTAGGCTGGAAGGAACAGAGATAGAAAAGACCTAGATTTCAGGAGATAAAAACCAGCAAAACTCGATGGTAGCAATTTGTTGGGTTCCATTTATTTACTCAGCAGATATGTAGGGAGTACTCGCTATATATTCAGCACTATGACAGAAGAGCTATGTGTACAATGTTGAATAGCACGTTTACCATTCTTGCTCTGTGGGACTTAGAGTCCAAGCTTGGGCCCAGAGAGGGAAAGGAAGGGATCCAGGGCTCGCTGAAGTTTCCATTAGGGCAGGTGGAGTTCCTCAAACCAAAGTGACCAATTATTGAGAGGTGCAATCACTCCAATGGGTGTTGAACAGCATCTTATTGAAGTAAAACAGAACATATCAGAGTGACTTGAACGCCCTAAGGAAAAGAACAATTTCCCCCAATTTTGTTTCTGTCATATATGTGCAAGTCTGTATTGGATCAATATGTGCAATGTACTTCTTACTGAGGGTCAAGTTAAAAAAAGAAAAAAATAAACCTTGCGAACCTTGGGTGAAGGACGACCGCTCGCCTATAACTCTATACTCCTTGAAGGAACAATCATGCCTTACTCATTTTTTTGTTCCTATAACGTGGATAGATGAAAATGGAGGGATAAATGGATGGATGGGTTATGCATGCATATGATGGATGGATGGAGAGATAGAGGGATGGATGAAAAATGGTTATTTGGGTGGGTGGATGCGTGCATGCATGGTGAGTGGATGGTGAATGGAAGGATTATAGATGGAGGTAAAAAGATCCACAGGCCAAGTTGGTGCCTGCTGAGGGCAGGCAGCAAGAAAGGGGTGAATTGGTCTGAGGAAAGTTGGAAGCACCCAAGTCTTCACGCGAGATGCTTTGATCTCACCGCCACCCAACCGCGCAGCGAGCTCGATCCCGCCAGGTTGCTACAGACCACGCCCTCGAGCGCTGTAGCAGTGCAGATAGAATGCTCCCTACCACAAAGGCCTCTGGGTAGAGGGGCCGGAAGTGCACGAGAGTACCAGAGGGCGGCCGCCGTAGTCCCCACCATTTTGGGTCCATGTGGGAACGGGCTTTCCTGAGAGGCTGTTGGACCCTCTGCGTCTGGCTGATTAGAGCGCTCAGTGGCTTAAACTGATTCTCTCGCCGCCTCCACCCATTCTGACCAGGCCGTCTTTCCTGTCTGGGGCTGCTGGATGGGCTGCAGGGGTCTCCGGGGTGTGCGTCTCCGGGGGAAACCATAGAGAGGTGGCCCTCCGTCCGCCCAGTCCGCCCCCTCCCGAGTGTGGATTAACGCGCCTGCGTCATTTTCGGTCTCCTCTGGCGGGCTGAGGAGCGCCGGCTTGTGAGGCGGACGGCTTGTGAGGCGGACGGCTTGTGAGGCAGACGCCGCTGGGTCAGGCAAACCGAGAGGGAGGCGAGAAACGTGGAGGGATCCGAGTTTGCACGCTGAGTCTCGAAGGGAAGTGGGGGCCGCAGCCTGGTTCCGCCCCCACTGCCTTCCGAGGGCAGCTGTGAGTTCGGGCCTGGGGCTTTCGCGCTTAAAGCTGAGGAGAGTCTGAGAGAGGAGAGCAAGGCTTCTCTGAGGGCCCGAGTAGGCAGAGCAGGGTTGGGGACAGCTTTGGATCACCAGCGTAGCTTGGAGGCAGGCCTGCCGGTGTGTCCCCCGCTTCTCAGCTGTGAGCTGACGCATCCATACCAAACCGGCAGCGCGTTAAGATGGCTGCCTATACCGCTGCTCCCAACACCCTGCAGACCCTTCAGGAGGAAGTGGTGTGTGCCATCTGCCTGGATTACTTCAAGGATCCCGTGACCATCGACTGCGGGCATAACTTCTGCCGAGGGTGTGTGACGCAGCTGTGGGGCAAGGAAGATGAGGAAGTCAGGGACGAAAAGAAAGATGAATGGGAGGAGGACGGCGAGGCGGTGGGGGCCATCGGTGGATGGGGCAACTCCATTCGAGAGGTTTTATACCAGGGGAATGCTGACGAGGAGTTGTTCCAGGACCAAGACGATGATGAACTCTGGGACGGTGACGGTGGCGTAAGGGATTATGTGTGGGACCAGGAGGAAGAAGAGGAGGATACGGACTATTACCTGGGAGGCGTGAGACATGACCTGAGAACTGACGTCTACCCAGAAGAAAAGGAGATATTGGAAGAATACGATGAGGACAACCAAGAGCTGTATCCTGACACTCACCTGCCTCCTCCCCCGGCCCCTCCTCGGCAGTTCACCTGCCCCCAGTGCCAAAAGAGCTTTACGCGTCGCAGCTTTCGTCTCAACTTGCAGCTGGCCAACATGGTCCAGATAATTCGCCAGATATGCCCCACTCCTAATCGAGGGAGCCAGGGGAATGATCAGGGCATCTGCTCCAAACACCAAGAAGCTCTGAAACTATCCTATGAGGTGGACAAAGAGGCTACCCGTGTGGTGTGTCCAGAATCCAGCAGCCAAAAACAGCACAGTGTGGTGCCAACGGAGGAAGTGGTTCATGAGTACGAGGTGAGTGGCATGAGGGAATGTGGGGATTTGAAGGGAGTGGAGGAGAAACCAGGGGAGCTGGGGACTTGGTAGTTGAGCCTCTTCTTTTGTGAGGGATGGGGCACAGGGTGGAGAGAGATGGGCATATGCGGACGAAGGAGACATTGGCTGAGGCTGACTGGCTTCCCCAGAGGAAACTGAGTAAAGACAAAAGACAGCAACTGGGAGCTGACCACTGTTGTTACTCCCTTTCAATCTACCGAAGTATAAGGGGGTATAAGTGACAGACCCCACCCCACCCCCAGTACTTAATTTCCCTCTGATGTGAGTCCTGAGTCTATACCTGACCAAGACTCGGGGATCCTTCACATATAGGAATGGAAAGCCACAGTACTTGTAGATAACAGACATTCAGGACGCCAGCACAAGCAGTATCAACACAGAGAACTAATACTGGTTAGACCAAAAAGCCAGGTGTGATTCCTGGACTAATAAGAGCAACTGGACACACCCACCCTCCCAAAGTCTGGGGTCACTTTCCCACCTTCAGTAGGGCCCATTTTCCCTGCAGAGAAAGGCAGAGGGCATAAACATCTTTGATGGATCAGAATAAACCTCTTGGCCTGATCACTTTCCTTACCTGGTATTTTATCAGAGTGGAAGAAGTTAAGGATTTAGGATCAGATGACCTGGCTCTGCAATTTACTGTCTAATCTTGGGCAAGTCTCAACCTCTTAGCTTTACTTTTCCCCTAGGCTTGTTAAGATTAAAAGAGATCATATATGTGAAAGTATTTTATAAACCATAAAGCACTGAACAGATGTTTCTTTAGTTTGACTTTCCTCTAGTTTCCTTTCATTTCTTTGGGTTCTGATTTGGTTAATACCTTGCTTTCTAGGCCTGATCTGAGTATTAGAAAATTGTCTCAATGACAGCATGAATACTGTCAAAAAGCCTAGATGGATGTGACTCCTAGCAGTACCCAGGGAGGGAGAGGTTGTCTTCAAGTCCATAAAAGTCTTATAATCAATAGCAACTGCTCACGTCTTAGTAGTGCTTTACAGTTTATAAAATGTATTTCCTCATGTTCTACAGCAGTGGTTTTCAAACCACAGATTTTGACCAATTAGTGGGTCTTAAAATAAATGGATCATGCCCAGCATTATTTTTAAATGAAACAGAAAATATCAGAGTGCATGGGAGCACAGTACGGGTAAGTATTGTTTTATGAAACTTTTAAATTATATGTACACAGGTGTATACTTGGTTTCAAAACACAAACAGAACACTGCCCTACAGGAATTATATATTAGATAATATCATCACCCCCCGTTTCACAGTAACTATTGGCAAGTGCACAGTTAAGACACAAATCTTCACTACAAACCACTGCTAATTCCATCATATTAATATGATTTAAGGATAAACCCTACTACCATGCTTTCCCCCCAGGGTAATAATTAAGTTTGCTTACAGAAGAAACTATGTCCTATATTTTTGGGTTTTGGTACATTGAAGCTGAGGAGAGGAGGTAACCTTTCATTCCTCTGCTAGGATTTTCTAGGAAGGATTTTGAAACCAAAATTTTAATTGAAAGCCAATTTAGACGAGAAAAGAGGTGGTCTTTTCATCTGGGGAGGCCAGCTAACACTCATTTGAAACCTCAGAAGTTATTTATAAAGCACCTTAGTAAGTATAAACAGCAAAACCAAGTTAAACAAATAGAAGATAATCCCTTTCAAAATATGTAATATTTTTTAAAAAAATAAAACTTTTATTTTCAAACATATACCAGAACTTAGGTTGATGGTGTTACCAAATATAGGAGTTACACTGAAGACGTAAAAATTATGTAGGCTATGTGTAAACTGATATTAACTGACATATTCTTTCATTCTTTATACAGTTTATAGTTTTGTCACTTCCTTTCATTGGTAAACATGCACCTTACAGTAGCATGATTTAGAATCATAGCATACAAACCTCTCACAATAATAGTTAACATCATATGGAACTATTTTTATATAATAGTTTATTTAATATGCTATACATTAGCCACCACACAGTTCTGGTTACGTTAAATTCTCTCTTGTCGGCTACTAATTCAACAAAATTTTAATCTTACTTTGGAGATGATCAAGCTTTTTTAGCTTTAGGGGCTATGAGTCGGAAGTTGTTACTCATAGACTCAAGGAATAGGTCAGTGATTTTCAGGAATAGAAAAGAAAGGCATTCTCTCCCCCTCCCTTCACACATTATATCAGCATTGCAGGGTGTGGGGAGAGTTATCATTTATAAAATCATATTTAGTATTATAATGTTAAAAAGAAAAAAGATGTAATTTTTCATAATATAAGAAATAAATTGGAAAGAACTCCTTGGCTGGTGGGAATACCAAGATGGAGCAAGAATCATTCAGAGTAAGGCCTATTGTCAATGAGGTGTATAACTAGTTGGATACCCAGAGATGTTTGTTGTGGATATGGTGCCATTTATACTGCTATTCCTTAAAGTTTAATTTTGTATAAGAAGAGGCTTTTTAGCTCTGAAAAGTTTACTTATTTACATCTTCCATTTTGTCCATACCATGAGTTAGAGTTCATCTTGACTCTTCAAGCTAGAATCAGAGGATTATGAAAATAAGATCATTTAGATTGACCAAGGGCACCATTAAATGGTGTCAGGTTTTAGGAGGCAGACAGGTGTATAAAAAGAAAATGAACAAAGATTTCACTTGTTGAGGCTCAGGCATAACTGGATGCCTGTATTGCCCTGCCACCCAGCTGCCGCTGATAAAATCATTCATCGCTTTGCAAGAGGGACCAGATGCTTCCATCATCAGTACTCCTTGTTTTTCTGTTTTCTCCTTTGAGGTAGCTAAAGATGGCAGCCAAAAATTTTTTGAGGCTTTTATCAAGTATGGATTCATGTATGATGCAGAAGATAGGGTCAACTTCTTCAGCTGAGTTATCTGAAAGTGTTGGGCAGTGACACATGCCAAACACTGTTAAAGTTATGCCACTAAAAACAGTATTCTGCAAAGCACAATCCTCTGCAGTTTTACGATTGGACAGTATTGGAATATTAACAGGAATCTTCAAAGGCAATGAAAGCCTACTATTAAATAGCCCTTTTAATTGCAAAGGAGAAAAAAAATGGAGAAACTTGTGAAACCTTGCATTCAGAATCCTGCCACAACTTTGAGAGGAAATTGAGGAATTCCAGAATTTCTTCATCGATCTGCCTCTGAACTCTGAATTCACTGACTGAGCATATCAAATGTCAGGTTTTAAAAAAAACAGCTCATCCTTCTTTGCTATTAGTTGAGATTAATCTACTGATAAAGAAAATTGTGCTTTGCTTATGTTCAGAATAAGGCTTTAAAAGCTGTGGATGTGCTATTTTCACTAAGCGAGCACTAAAGACAATATTTTTGAAGTTGTATGAAATGAACTTAGTTGGAAGAAAAAAATTATAGGAGTATATGTTGGTGGTGCTACAGCAATGACATGTTTTAGATATGGGTCTTTGTCAAAAATTCAAGAAAACTGGCATTCAAGATGTACTGCAGGGCTTCCCTGGTGGCGCAGTGGTTAAGAATCCGCCTGCCAATGCAGGGAACACAGGTTCGAGCCCTGGTCAGGGAAGATACCACATGCCGCAGAGCAACTAAGCCCATGCGCCACAACTACTGAGCCTGTGCTCTAGAGCCTATGAGCCACAACTACTGAGCCCGCATGCCACAACTATTGAGCCCGCATGCCACAACTACTGAAGCCCGCACGCCTAGAGCCTGTGCTCTGCAACAAGAGAAGCCACTGCAGTGAGAAGCCTGCACACTGCAATGAAGAAGAGTGGCCCCTGCTCACAGCAACTAGAGAAGACCCATGCACAGCAACAAAGACCCAACACAGCCGTAAATAAATAAATTTATTTTTTAAAAAAGAAAGATGTACTGCAGCAGTCACCATCAAGCATCGACTTCCATCAGTCTGCCCATAATCTACTGGAAATCTTAAGCCTTGCTGTCAACATAACTGTTGTGAAAAATAGTACATTTGATCCCAGTTTGCCTTGGTTTTTGAATATCTGAATGCTGCTAAGAGTGTTTTCTGTCATATACTGAGGTTCTTTGGTTGTCAAAGAACTTAGTTCAGCTGAATTTATGGAAAGAACTGATTTTGGGACACCTGTGATAAAGAATCTATATTTTAAAACTTCAAAAATTAAAACTTCAAGCATAATTTAACACATTGAAGCTTAAAATACATTGACCCCAAAATGTCAGGGGGCAAACACCAACATCACTGCTCCTTATGAAATACTTTAAGTACTTGCCAAAAATCTAGCTACAGATAGCAAACTCATGCTAAAAATGTCTGGCCAATCTTTAGAGAATGGGATACATGAATGTTATTTCCAGGAAAGGAAGAAAGAGAGAAGGAAGGAAGGAAAGAAAAGGAAGGAAAAGGAAGGAAGGAAGGAAGGGAATCTAAAACTATTTTGGGTGATGTGTTCTTGACCTTGTTCTTGAAACCCACCTGCGGTAGCTTTTGGGAAGAATGTTTCACACTGATGTTCAGTCCTCACTGGAAGAACTTCAGGAGGAGTTTGTGGAACTCAAAGTCTGATTGTTTTGACTAGAAACTTTCAGACTTTAATCCATTCATTATTCCATTTTCTCCTTATATCTTAAAAGCCTTTTTTTTTTTTTTGGTATAACTAACTGTGGGAGAAAACACTGCAAGAGTGTTGTCAAAGCAGCTTGTGTTTTGTTGCATCTTGTATACACCATCCAGGAAAGAAAAGTTAAGGCTTAACAGTGACGTGGTTATTACATCATCTGAATAAATTTTTGCCTTCCAAAATTACCATTGCTTTGAAACTTAATTTTGAAATTTTAAATAACACTGAAGGAGATAGAATGTGAGATGTTAAGGTATATGGAAAGTAAAGGTATGGGTTACAAAAACATTGAGAAAAACTGATATATATATCTATATGCACCAGACACTCATCTGTTTATTGAATGTCTTCCCTACTAGGTTCAGCTGTTGACTGCTGTATCACAAGTCAGACTGTTTAAACTTGCTCCTCTCTACTCCTGTGGCTCTACCCTGGACTTCATCTTCACAGACTTGCTACACATTTGAAATCCTGAACCCCAATTGCACCATGACCTTAGCTCTTAGCATTCTAGTGCAGTTAAACACACTCCAATTATACCTGCCCTTCATCTTTATGGAGGTCACTGTTGCACTGACTCCTAATTTTTTTCTTTCCCAATTTATCAGACACTTGTTAGCCTCACTTACTATCCTTCTGACCCTGGACCGCATGATTAGTCTTGGCACGAAGAACTGATCCATGTTGTGGTCTAGACCAGGGTTTCTCAACCTCAGCACTCTTGACATTTTGAGTGAGATAGTTCTTTGCTTTGGGGCGTGGGGGATGTCCTGTGCATTCAAGGATGCGTAGTAGCATCCGTGGACTCTACCCACTAGATGTATGTAGCACTCCTCCACCATTGTGACAACCAGAAGTGTCTCCAGATCTTGCCAAATGTCTTGGGGAGGGGTGGTGCAAAAAGCATCCCTGGTTGAGAACCACTTGTCTAGTCCCAGGGAAAAGTGGTCATATCTACAGACGTGCCATTACTAGCCTCACTTAGGCCCTATAGCCAGTGCCTAGCACAGGTGTTCAAAAGTGTTCAGTGGAAGAACAGCCTCACCTATCTGGAATTTTATTAAATGTAGCCTTAGCATCTGTGGATTAATTGATAATGACCCCCCACTTCTCCCAGCTCTTGGCATACAGGTGGCAGGGTCAACAGGCCTTTTGTAAACATTAGAACTGCCTATATCACTGCCATCAAGGACTAAAACAGATAAAGCAGTATATGAAATTGAGATCTAGAAACAATTAGTAAGAAAAGGCAATCACTTCAGCTATTCCTTAGTTTCAGCAGGGCCATAGGGCAATTGTTTATTTTGTTTCTTTAAGTATTATTCAGAACTTATAGATAAGACCAGAGCCTCTCTTCCTGTCAGAGTGGGAGAAGCCCTGGGCTGATACATATTATATAACATCAGCCCTTAAAGCACTTCCTTAGCGGGCTCTCCTGGTGGCGCAGTGGTTGAGAGTCCGCCTGCCAATGCAGGGGACACGGGTTCGTGCCCCGGTCCGGGAAGATCCCACATGCCGCGGAGCAGCTGGGCCCGTGAGCCATGGCCGCTGAGCCTGGGTGTCCGGAGCCTGTGCTCCGCAACGGGAGAGGCCACAACAGTGAGAGGCCCGTGTACCGCAAAAAAAAAAAAAAAAAAAAAGCACTTCCTTAAAATCTAAGGCTCCTCCTTAGATTGGCCATCAACCTCTGGTCCCTATGCCATCCGTTCTGAAACCTTTATAGGACCAAGAGATTCTATACTGTTTCCCACCCCTAATCCCTGACCACCTTTGAAAGCTATCCTATAACAGTGAAGTTACCACAAATATTTATTGACTGATAAAACAGGATTACAAAAAGGGGGAGACAGGGACACTAGCCCTCTATACCAGCTCTAAAAGGACTTTCTGCAATGATAGAAGTGTTCTAAATCTGTGCTATGCAATATAGTAGAGGTACCACTGGCTGCATATGACTTGAGCTCTTGAAACGTGTTAAGTGCAACTCAGGAACCGAATTTTTCATTGTATTTAATTTTAATTTAAATAGTCATATATGGCTAGTGGCTGTCAAATCATGTTGAACTGTACAGTTCTATACAAAAAAGGCAGGTTGAATTCTGGTCCTTCCTAGGACCTTCAGGAGTAGTAAAATCCAAAGGGAAGAAAAGGGAGAAGTAAGACAACTTTCTTTTCTCAATCAGGAGTGAGACGGCTGTAAGGTGATATTTTTAGGTATAAAAGGAGAAAAGGCAGCTCTTTTTTTTTTTTTAATCTGACCAAAATGGCCTTGAGCCAGTTAAATTGTGATCCATGTGGATCACATGTAAGAGATGTGACAGGGGAGAACTCTAGTGAAAAGCAGCTAAAAAAAAACCCCATTACCCCCTTCCCAAAAAGAGCTGGGGCTAGAACCTCAAAACAGGAGTGTAAGTATAAATAAGGTTTTATGTCATGCCTAACTTTTTGAAAATGGGATGAGGGGCAGAACCTAGTATTAAAGCAGGTAAGGAGGTTCTTCCCTTTCTCCTTTCACACTAGATCCTGACAGAAGGTGGTG
Source organism: Mesoplodon densirostris (assembly GCF_025265405.1). Classification (NCBI taxonomy): domain Eukaryota; kingdom Metazoa; phylum Chordata; class Mammalia; order Artiodactyla; family Ziphiidae; genus Mesoplodon; species Mesoplodon densirostris. The sequence goes on from NC_082663.1 coordinate 138,802,216, forward strand.
AGGAGGTCTTGGAGTCCTGGAAGGGAAAGCAGTTTGTGCTGGCAGCGTTAACGAGAGAAGATGAAGTGAGAGGTTCTAAGAATAACAGGACTGAAGAGGAGACTGTGAGAGCTAAAGGTAATGATAAATCTAACTTTTAATGATAGTGTTTGCCCACAAACCAGAGTCCTCAGAGGTATAGTATGAGAATCTGGGGCTTGGGGAAACAGCTCATCTGTGCATGTGGGAAGTATAGGAGGAGATGCCACAAGGCTCCTGTTACTAGGGGACCTGTTACTCTTCTCCCCAACTATCCCCCTTCCAAAAAGGGGGGAAAATGGATACCTCAAGGATTTGAATTAGATATAGCCTTAAAGAACAGGGAGGTTCATTCCTCCATATCTCACTAACTGAGGTTCATGCTTAGGCCTTCCTTGCTTTTTCTCCCATCCTAAAGGATTCAGATCCAAAGTTGGTCAGAGACTTCTGGTCGAAAATTCCACTTGGCATCTAGCAGGGCCCCTGCAAAGGTAAATGGGGATCCAGGTGGCCTGCAAGAGGATCCCTGGAAGTCACACTCCCTTTTTTGTCTACCGTTTCCTAGGCATATAAAATCCCTTCTCTCCCTCTGTAGCAAAGGATGGAATTTCTCAGCAGGCTCTGGCTATTATCCCAGGTGTGAGCAGGGAAGGGTTATGAGAGCTGAGGGCTGTCTCCTCAGCTGTCATATCTTGTAGTGAGCTAGCTAGCCTCAACGTTCCATTTCAACATAATCTCCTGACCCTGGTTCATATGAAATCCTCTTCCTGGTAAAAAGCCGAGAACAGGCACCTTGGGTCACCTTTTGTCTCTCCCTACCACCTAATGCTGCTTTAAATCCTTTAACAAGGCAAGAAGCTTGCCTTCTGCTGGCATTTCTTATAGTTCTGCCTGGAATATAGCCACCTGACCAGATCATGCCCACTTTCATAGCCTCTGACTCTGCACATCTGCTAAAGCACCCAGGCCCTGGGGAATCCCACAGTCCCTCTCGCAGGGAAGACCCAACAGAATGCCTTAGCAGCGTTCTGCGCGACTGTTAGACCTCAGATTACTGCCTAAGATGGACAAGAAATCTTTTTCAAGAGACATTAAAAAATGGCATGTGATTTCTTTGTAAGATCTGTTCCCAGCATTAAGTTAATGCCACATCCCCACCTCTCACTAGGAAGAATGGAACAGAACCTATAATTACAGTCTCACATTTCCTTGTCTCCAGCCTTTTTGAACTTAATTCTTTAGGCCTCAATCATTAAATAGCTTCTGTATTCAGAACCCGACTCTAGACCCTGGAGTAAAGGAAGCAGGGTAGAGATGGATTGGAAGAGATGGTCAACCCCTCACTCATAAGGCCTTTGGTTAAGTCCTCTGTCCTTTCCTTTGTAAGACTCTCATGATCCTCTAGGAGACCCTCCTGTCCAGCTTCTGAACTCTACTTGTTTCTAGTCTTACTCCTCCAACCTAGCCTTCACTCTGACTACAGATGCCTTTCAGTAAAGTCAAGGCTAGGCAGGAGAGGGATGAGATAATCCTAAAGAGACTGTCCTGGGCTTCAGGACAAAAGCAGTAGGGTTCCCTGCCCACCTTGGATTTCACTCTACTTTCCTTCTTGAAACCATCACTCCCAAACTTGAGCATGCAAACCACTTGCACACCTCGTCCCCCAAGCTGATCCCTCTGCCTGGAGCGCCCTCCCTTTAACTACTTGCCCCTAACTACTCAGCCTGTGAGGCTGGCCACCAAGATTAGAATCTTCCTCATACCAAACCCTCTACCAGGTGCTGGGAATGCAACATGTGAGCAGAAACAGCCTAGTCCCTGTCCTTAGGGCACTCAAGAGGAGACGGTGGCACAATTTAAATGAGACCCAACAAACACTGCACCACTACTATGACAGCATGAAATAGAGGAGCCTGACCTACATCTGAGGGTCACAGAGGGCCTCCCAGATGTGGCAACCGGAGCTGAGACCTGAAGGAAGCTTAGACTTAACTAAGAAAAGGGGGTTAGACACGGTGGGCCTTCCAGGCAGAAGAACAATATGTGTTCTGTGTGGGAGAGAACTGATGAGTTGGAGGAGCAAGGGAGGGCCAATGTAGTCACAGCAACAGAGTATGGGGCATGCCAGAGCCAACCACACTGCATCCGCAGAAGGACAGTAAAATGAAGGGAAACCGCCTGCCCAGGGCTGGCATTCAGCAGGCCCTCTGGTCCTGGCCACACACCTTTCCCTTAGTCCCTTACCCGGCACCTACAGAAGCCCTCACCTCAGCATTCAAGGGAAGACCTCTCTCACCTCTTGAATGCTGGCAGGAGGGGATGGAGGCCTCTGCTCCTGGAGATCATGGGCCTCTGGCAAGAAGCCTAGGGGGCTCTTTCCAGCTGTGTGGGTCCTGGGGGCTCCCTTCAGAAAGGAATAGTGAGACAGACTTCCTTAGAGGAGCCTCTCCAATTTCTTCCGTGGGATTCTTACCTTGTGTGGAATGGAGGTGGTGCCCGTCGGGACGGGAAGGATGGGGCAGCCCAGGGGCTCAGATGATAAGTGGGTGAGACAACACTAAACTCAGGGCCAGGACCAGTCCTGCCTACAGGGCGTGGGCGGCCTGGAGAAGAGGGAAGATGGCTTGGAGGAGAGCTGAATCTTCCCCAAAGGGCAGGTGAGAGCAGGCTTCAACCTCCCTGAGGTTGGAGAAAAGACGCCCTGGGTGAGAAGGAAGAGGCCTGGAGGCCCGGCCCAACCTGGCTAGGGTAGTTAGTAGACTTCGTTGTGAAAGGCACAGCTGATTCTCAAACTATCCAGCAGCGGAGGGACATCACTCTGCTGGAAGGGGCCAGGCTCCCTTTGCTAACTGAGAGTGAACCTACAGATTCCTACTTGAGAGGGGTGAGGAGACCAGGTGGACCCTAACCGGGCCAAGTGAGGACCTGGATGCCCAAAGGGAGCCACGGATGCCCTTGAGGGAAGCGGGCATGGATGGGGCTCAACTGCAGCAGGGGCTGGGCAGGAAAGGCTGCTCCACCACCACCACCCCCCCCACCGGCGGAGCTACTGCCAGAGGTTCCCAGCGTCCCCAGGGTTGGGGCAAGGCCTCCTTCGGCTAAAGATTGTCTTTCAGTGGCATTATGGCCTGCTGGCCTACCCTCCAAGAAAGGATAGGCCAGGTGGTGGTTGGAGGAAAACTCTGAAGTGGAAAGCCTGAATCCTGCAGGGTCTCTGGTCGACAGGAAATTCCACTACATCCCATTTCTCTCTCCTCCACTGGCTTAGTCCTGGTGGGCTCCAGGGCAAAACCTGAATTCCCTCCTTGGCCCCACAGGAGGCAGCACTGCGAGAATGTCTCAAGAGTAGAGGCAAGTGTGGGGAGAGGCCTGCGGGTCGGGAAAGGCACCTTCAAGGGTCTCAGCCCAGAGGCAGGGCAAGGAGGACTTGGGAGGGCCTGGGCAGAGGTGGGCTGGGGAACCCGGGAGGGCAGGGCTTATCTGGGAGGCTTCTGGAAAAGAGCCTAGTGTTACAGAAAGGTCCCATCTTTGAGCCAACGTGAAGGACCTGGCTGGCTCCTTTTAAACCTAGTCTCCTGGTGTCCTACCTCAGGGATGCAGATTCCACAGGGGCACCCCGGGCGAAGTTGAAACATAGAGCCGAATGAGGTTTCTCGAGGGGAAAAAATGTAATAATGTGATTGAGTGATGGCGTCTTTGGAGTGGAGGTAGGAGGTGGAGGAGCCAGTGTTCTCGAGGGCAGAGAGGAGATGCTGGGCAACATTCCACATTCCACACTGAGATGACCAAGAATCGCTCACCTCTCCACTGTGCTGAGCGCCCAGTGGGGCGCAGGCACGGCGGGAGTCGTGGGCAGCGAGCTGGATACTGGAGTGAGTAAACGCAAGGGTCTACCACGACCATAGGAGAAACAGAACACGTGGGTGGGGGTAGAGTTCAGTGTTGGAAAAGCGACAGGATAGCCAGGTGGGGGCGCCATGGAGGCAGATGATGTACAAGCCTGGAAGCCTTAAAGGACAGTCGTTAGGCGATGGAGGAGCCCAGCGTGGCTGCGGAGGAAGGCAGGCGTCCGCAAGGGACCAGGAGAGTAGCTGCCCTCAAGCGACGGATTCTGGCCTTCTTCGCACACTTGAGTGGCCATAACCCACAGCAGCTTTGCCATTGCCCCTCGCCTTTTTTCCCAAAGGCAGGCAAGGCGTTCTAGCACGGCTTTCCAAGGTCCTTTCCCCAGACTGCGAGGCCCTCAGTCAATTGCCCTCCACCTCCATCTCATTGTTTTGGTCCCCACGGCCTCCAACGCTCCAGCTCTGTACTTTTGCACTGACTCTTCTCTCCGATTGGAACATTATCCCCCCCCCCCATAAATTCTCAGGGCTTTCTCCCACATCTTCCTGTCTTTGTTAAAATCTCCCCCTCGAGCTCTCTTCTCCCCATCCCATCGGATGTAAACTCAAAAAACAACAAAGAAACAGGTACGTTTTATCTTGTTCACAGCTGTATTCCCAAGACCTAAAATAGGGTCTGGTACCCAAGAGGTTCTCACTAAGTTGTGTGCATTTACTCTGCCAGGCATTTTTCTGGGCGTTTTACCTATCTTAACCCATTTACTCTCCATACCATGAGAGGTAGGTACTATTATTCCCACTCTCATTTCACAGATGAGAAAATAAAGTTAATACATGTTACAAACAGGAATGAAATATTTGGGCACGCCTGAACCCGCAAACCCCTCACCTTTCTGTGAGTGGTTTGGCCTGAGTACGGAGAAGTCAGAACCCGGAGGTCCTTCCTCTTGGGGCTTTTCAGTTTCTGCGAGAGCTCTCCGCGCTCTTGCCTAGGCGGGAGCGGGCTACTGTCCAGCAGCCCACAGACTGATTTTTTCCTCCATCCCCGGTTTTCCGCTCCGTAACCCATTCCTGCCTTAGCCCTGGGTGGACTAAATCTTTCCGGGCATGGAGTTCCTCAACCAAAACCATCAGAACATCAATCTCTTGAGGGAAGAGTTGCCCCCCGCGCGCAAGGAAATCTGTTAGGGTTTAATAGTTCACCTGAGCACAGTTTATTTTTAAAATTTAATACCGTATTTTTCACATTGCCCACCGTTACTCACAGTTGCGCCCACGAAATTACGCTCCCTCTCCGCTGCCTTCCAAGCCATCAAGCGGAACGGGCGGGGTTCGCGCTGAGCCACGTAGGGACAGTGAAGACGCTAGGCGATCCTTACGGGAAAGGGGCGTGCACTTTCTCTCTTCCGCTTTTTAGACCTCATGCCCCAACCGTGAGGCGCCTTTTTTAAATATTCGGGCGTGTTGGTTTCGGAATGTATTTGTAAGGTGTTGCCAAATTATGTTGCGCGGCGGAGGAGACCATGAGGTCTTCTTATTTTACATCCCACCGTGCACTACACGGCTTCACCATCTTGAGCAGAAGTGAATTATAGGAGGGCGCCATTTTGCTCGAGAGGGCGGATATTTCCGGTTCCGGCGTGGAGTTGCTCGCTCTTTTTCTCCGCAGGGCCGCGGAGGGGACGTGTGTTTGTGGGTCGTCTCTCTGAGCAATCCAGTTCCATCCTTGTCGCTGCGGCGACACCCGCACCCGTCGCCGTCATGACTGAACAGATGACCCTTCGTGGCACCCTCAAGGGCCACAACGGCTGGGTGACCCAGATCGCTACCACTCCCCAGTTCCCGGACATGATACTGTCAGCCTCTCGAGGTACGGCTGAGGTGCCAGGTAGAGGATTGAGGGGTAGGGGGCGTTGCGCGCGTCGCATGACTGGGCCCGTGGGCCGCGAGGTGGAGTGTGAGTTGACCCCTGCCTAGGTGTCAGCACGGCTAAACCCATGAGGCGTCCCCACTTTGCAGACTCCGAAACATGGATGGCTGCCGGGAGGGTTGCACGGTTGGGGGCTTTTTAAAAATCTCTGGCCCCCCAACCCGCGTGTGTGGCTGTGTGCCCAGGAGCCTACGGGTCGGGCGGCGCGGTGATGAACCCAACATGCCATCTGAGTGCCCATGCTGAAACCCAGAGGCTGTTTCTGAGCTGCCGCCCGGCCGTCTACTCGGTGGGAAGTGGGGGGACTCCACGGAGAACCTCGTGACACCAGTCTCACGGCTAACCCGGGTCTGCCCATTCTGCTCTGGGTTTTTCTTATTCACTGTGTACCTGGTTGCCTTTGGAGACTTCTTGTGCCTTGCGTTTGCGCCCACGCTATTTAAAAATGGATCATCTAAGGCTAAGATCACATCTGGCACTTAATAGGAAAGCTTGTTGAGTGGAACACGTTGCAGGGAAAGCATGCAGTCCTGTAGCGCCTAAAGTGACTTATGATTCCAGCACTTCTTGCAGCCCTCAGCAGTAGTCTCTGGAGGCCCACAGCTAGTCTTCCCATACCCAGGCTGCTGTGTTCATGCATTAGACCTCAGAAAATACTTAAAATAGACGTTGAATTGGTCTGAATCTCCAAAAGGGGCATCCCTAACCTGGTGAAGTTCCACACACCTGAGTTAAATTCTCAGGGTACCAGTTAGCTCTACTTGACTCTTGAATAGAGAGTCACTTGGATTTGGCTAGTAACTGCACTCATAGCCTGTAGTTCCCCTACCCCCTAAATGCCCTTAATTTATCTTGTGAGCCCACCAGTCACCTTGAGGCATTATCCAGTAGGTCAGAGGGTGGCCTGTGGGGTTTCTCACTGGGTTTTCTTTTGTTTTACCTGCCCTTAGACAAGACCATCATCATGTGGAAGCTGACCAGAGATGAGACCAACTACGGTATCCCACAGCGTGCTCTTCGGGGTCACTCCCACTTTGTTAGTGACGTGGTCATCTCCTCAGATGGCCAGTTTGCCCTCTCAGGCTCCTGGGATGGAACCCTTCGCCTCTGGGATCTCACAACGCAAGTAGCTGCTCTGGGGCACTAGGGGAAAGCTGGGTAGAAATGAGGTAGATAATATCTGGAAGTGGTTTCCCAGGGATGATTGGGTTCGTTGTGGGAACTATAAGGAGAGAATACCTGGAGAAGATAGTTGTGGTTGTTTGGCCACCCTCCTTGTTTTTAATGTTATACAGAATTGCTGAGGAGTGGTCTGGCTGAGCAGTTTTATCAGATATTGCACTTGGGAGCAGGCAAAGTTTGACCGTGTTGTGTGCTGGGAGCTCGGTCTTTGGATGGTCGGGCATAACAGAGGATCCTGGTGATGAGAGGTGACATTGTCAGCCAATCCCCACATGGGAGTGAGGACATGTCCTGCAATTCTGAAGGGATTCTCCGGCATATTCTTGACCAAGGGCCTGCTGTTATCAAAGCCATGTCCAGGGTTGTGTGAGTGATGCCGCTCCATTGGGAGAGGAACCAGGCCAGGGAAACAGTCTGACTGTGTAAGAATGTTTGCAGAGTCGGTCTAGAGAGTAACCACGTCCTTCCTCTCAGGGGCACCACCACGCGCCGATTTGTAGGCCATACCAAGGATGTGCTGAGTGTGGCCTTCTCTTCTGACAACCGGCAAATTGTCTCTGGCTCCCGAGATAAAACCATCAAGCTATGGAATACTCTGGGTGTATGCAAATATACTGTCCAGGTAAAGTGAAGGCACGTGTAGGTAGCACATGTTGAACACTTTCTCCCACCCTTCTTAATGGTGCCTTTATATGGTGATTTCAAGCCTCATCTGGGGTTCTGTCAATCTTAAAGATTTGGGTTCTGAAGGTATGAATACACGACTGTCAACATCCCACGTAACTGAGGGGAGGGGTGGGGGTCTACAGTTTCATGGGACAAGACAGTTTCTCCTTATTTCCTTTCCATCCTTTGCAGGATGAGAGCCACTCAGAGTGGGTGTCTTGCGTCCGCTTCTCGCCCAACAGCAGCAATCCCATTATTGTCTCCTGTGGCTGGGACAAGCTGGTCAAGGTGAGCTTGGACCCAGGGTGTAAGGCCTTTACCAACCAGAATGTATTCCCACTGCCTCCCGGTTGGTCACTCTGAAAGCTTTGTTCCTCAACTGACCATTTTCTTCTTGATATTTTCTCATTACAGGCCATTAAATTTTGACATTTGGTCTGAAGTAGCTAATTGGGAACCCAGAGTCCCTTGTAAGATGGCAACACAGAAAGCTTTTTTTTCCCCCCCAGTTTTAATCCTCACTGTCCTTACGTGGTCAAGACAGATTCTTTGACCCTTTTTTGTTACTGATAGAATGGAAATTGGCTATCCTATCCAGGAATACTTTTAAGCACGGTGCCATGCCTTTTATTTGAGCTGAGCCCTCTTGACCCTGATGGATCCCCAGGCCAGGTTCTTCACCTGTGACCCACAATTTCAGGTATGGAACTTGGCAAACTGTAAGCTGAAGACCAATCACATTGGCCACACAGGCTACCTGAACACTGTGACCGTCTCTCCAGATGGATCCCTCTGTGCTTCTGGAGGCAAGGTATTCAGAGGCCAGGAGTCTCCTACTCAGTGGGGGACAGTGTCTTAGAATACCTAAGATAGTGAGATAGCAATTTAAGAGTAAATGTTTCTGAAGAATATTCTGAGAATGACGTAGATACGGTATGCTCTTTAAAAGAGATCGTTTTCTGTGAAGCTGGTTTCTTAAAGCTGCTGATGAGATTAGGATCCTGTGTTTTTGGAGCTTATAGCGATGCATTTTGAAGTTGTCAGAGACTCTTGATAGGGTTAGTGAGGTGTCATGTATTAAAGGAAAAGCATACAGAGATAAATGCTGATACTTGAGAGGAGGTCAGGGTACTGTGATAAGCAGTTAGGAATTAAGGCAGAGGGCTTCCCTGGCGGCGCAGTGGTTGAGAGTCCGCCTGCCAATGCAGGGGACACGGGTTCGTGCCCCGGTCCGGGAAGATCCCACATGCCGCAGAGCGGCTGGGCCCGTGAGCCATGGCCGCTGAGCCTGTGCGTCCGGAGCCTGTGCTCCGCAACGGGAGAGGCCACAACAGTGAGAGGCCTGCGTACAGCAAAAAAAAAAAAAAAAGAATCTTGAGACAAGGTGGGTGGGATTAACATCTGGAAGAAGTCACATTGCCCTGACTCGTGCTTTGTCCACCCAGGATGGCCAGGCCATGTTGTGGGACCTCAATGAAGGCAAGCACCTTTACACGCTAGATGGTGGGGACATCATCAATGCCCTGTGCTTCAGTCCCAACCGCTACTGGCTCTGTGCTGCTACAGGCCCTAGCATCAAGATCTGGGTGAGTGTGGGCTGCAGTTGAGGCCAGATACCTGGCTCTGCAAGCCCCGGCAATGTTATTTCCTAACGTGTCATGTGGCTCACTGGTGGGATTTGAACTTCCTGAACAACTGAACCATCACACTGCCAGTGGATACCTGAAAAGAATGAGTAAAACTTCTTGGGATTGGGATTTGCAGTGGTGGGAGATCTTTGCCTACTGAAAAAGGACGACGACCAAGTGTAGCAATTTACTCAGCCTCAGCACAATTGAGACTTTGGGTAATCCATTGTTGGAAGAGGCAGTCTTGTGCACTTTAGGATGTGTAACAGCCTCCCAAGCCGCTGCTTCCTACAAGATACCTGTAGCAAACTAGTGGCAAACAAAAATGCCTCTCAGCATTGCCAGCTGTCCCCAAGGGGGCAAAAACATCATTCTCTTTTGAGAACTACTGAATTACAGATCAGAGAGGCTTTTGAGAGTGGCATTGAAGTGCTGAGTGTCCTCACCCTGGGTTTACCCCTTCCCCAGGACTTGGAGGGCAAAATCATTGTAGATGAACTGAAGCAAGAAGTTATCAGTACCAGCAGCAAGGCAGAGCCGCCTCAATGTACCTCTCTGGCCTGGTCGGCTGATGGCCAGGTAAGTGGGTCTGTCCTCAGGTGATTCGGCTTTTAACCTTTCTCACTTTCTGCTCGTCAGCCATTTATAAAACCAGTGTCTTTGACATAAGTAAAATGATTATTGTCATCTTACTGACACAGCGTCAGTAGGAAGATTGTGGTCTATGGGGCAGTGGTTATCTGTCTTCAATTAAAACCTTGGTTAACTTCACCAGTTTACAAACCTGTGAGTGCTTAATGCCAGCTGTTGCTTCCTCTAGGAATACATAACTACCCGTGAATAGTAGTGGGTGATTAAAAAGAAGGGCCATCTTTGTTGCAGTAGCAGGACTGTAGAATTCCATGGCTCTGACTTAATCTGTCATCTCTCCCTTGCAGACTCTGTTTGCTGGCTACACAGACAACCTGGTGCGAGTGTGGCAGGTGACCATCGGCACCCGCTAAAAACATGGGAGAGCTTTAAAAATTAAAAAAACTGTTTTTCTTTTATAGTGAGTGTCTTCTCTGAAAACTTCCTGAAACTCATCAGGTTTGTGCAGTCTGCATCAGATTGTGGGGCTCTGGTTAAAAAGGTTTTTTGCTTTTCTTGTTTTAATCCTTTAAGGCAGCGCTCCCCAACCTTTTTGACAGTAGGGACTTGTTTCATGGAAGGCACTTTTTCCATGGACCGGGGTTTGGGGAGAGGTTGGTTTGGGCAGTAATGTGAGCAATGGGGAGCAGCACACCAAAGCTTCCTTGCTCGCCCGCCACTCGCCAGAGGTTGGGGACCCCTGCTTTAAGGCAGGGCAACTCACCAGAAGAGCTGCTGCGTAATGACTCCTTTGCACTCCTTCCATAATTGAAGATTTAAAATAGTGTGGGATGGTCTAGAGGTGTTAATAATCAGAGATGGCTTTTCCTCAAGTGGCAACTGGTCTCTTACATATACCCTCCAACTCATAATGGCAATGCGTCTTTTCTTTGACTTCAATTTAGTGGGACTTCAACTAGATATAATGACATATAAAAAGACTTTGGAGATGTAGTGTGCCTGAGTCTTGGGCTTGAGGGCCATGGTATGGTATAAAGTCTCACAGCAGTGGTAGAAAAGAAGTGGCAAATGATCTTCAAGTAGGTATTCTGAGGGGCCTGCCAGTAACAGGCTAGGCAGGGTATTCAAATGGAGGGGGGTAAGATTTATACCTCAGTCTGTTGAAACAGAATCACACCTGATAGGGAAGGTACAATTAATCTGACCTCCATTTGGTGGCATCTCCTTACTTTATACTTTTCTAAAGGAGTGGACTCCACAAAAGCAGCAAATAAACTTTTTATTTCCGCAACACAACCCATCTTCCCTTTCCCCCAGGAGCATAAACTGACCCCAGCCATCAAAGCAGAGGACAAAAGCTGATAAGTGACAGAAGGCAAAGGGTTACTAGAAAAATAGATTCTGCCCAAGGCTCTCCTCCCAGGGATTCAAATCCCTGTCCCCAGGCTCCCCTCCAGGGCTCACCAAATGGAACTAAGCACAAGAAGAGAGGCTGGAAACCTGACAAAAGGAACTCCACTGAACAAAAGGGAAAGGAGCCTGGCAGTGAAAAGACCTGAGGGTTTGGGGAGGGGAGGAGCTTTGCTCCTAGATTAAGTGCTGGAAAAAAGGAAGGCGGTGGGGGGGGAGGAATAATTTATTGGGTGATGTGACGTTTGGAGTTGCGATCATGTCGGCCATTCCAGATCTCTCACTGAAGCTAAATTCTGGCCAGTCTATGGAGGTAGAAATTGGGGATGGAAGAAAAATTAGAATCCTTCGTACTTCCCCCAAAGAGTAGACTGTTTATTATCCAGGTCTACCCTTTTCTCAGCCTGCCTCCCCCCAAAAAGCTTCCAAATCCCTTAGCTAAAATTTACATCAGAAAATGGAATTGGAAATGAGGGCTGTCATGAGTCTTGCCCAAATCCTCCAGTCTCAGAACTGACATGAAAGTTGAACAGGGATGGGGAAAGGGAAGTTGATAATGAGATTACAATCTCCCCTCATCCCCTACTCAAAAACTCAGATCCCTGGGCAGAGGGAGGGAGAGAAGACCAGGCAACTGTTTTCATCAGGGACCCATGCAGACCTGTTGGACAGACTTAGTAGATGAGAAGACTGAGCTGGAGGCTGGGGGCATTCATTAGGCTCCTAGAGGAAGAAGCAGGGGCCTGGGGTCAAGGAGGAGCAGGAAGCAACGCAGTCACAAATAGAGGAGCCTTTGAGCTCCCAAACTTATGGGCTACTTTCCACCACCACCCGCCCCCCCAGTGCTAACCAGAGGGGCCCCTGCGGGTGGCAGGTTGATCAAGGGCAGAGCTTGATACGGGTACCCTTGGAGAGCACCCGGAAGAAAGGGAAGACACGCTCGCCCAGGAAGGCAGCCGAAAAGGTGTGCACGTGAGCCAGAGTCTCTGCATTGTAGAAGCCCAGGCGCCCGGCCTCATAGTCCAGGTACACGCCAAAGCGCCTTGGTTTCTCACTTGGGCTCAGCAGTGTCTGCTCCGTTGAGCTCTGTGCCTGGTAGCGTTTGCCATTGGTGCCCACACACCACACTTCCCGCTGGAGCAGGGGCTGCTGGGGCAGGTGGAGCCGGCGGCGGCGGTGGTGATGGCGAGAGGAGGAGCTGGCATCACTGCTGCCCACAGAGGACCCCCCAGAGCCCACCTTCTCCTTATGATGGGTTGATTCACGGGCAGCACCCACTGCCCAACCCCGCCGCCCACCCACCTCTACCTCCCAGTAGTGCCGGCCAGAGCGGAAGCCCTGGGCCCCCAGCACGCAGCAGTCTGCCGAGAAGCGCTTGGAATGGTCAGCAACCTCCTGCCGCCGCTCTGCCAGGCGGACCCCCCGGCGGTCAGGGGACAGCATCAGGGCCGGGTGAGCCGTGTCAGGGTCCAGCGTCAGGTCCACTTGGGAGGAGGGAGGACAAATACGCCAAGGCTGGAACGACTGTTCCCCATTGGCAGCTCACTCCAAGGTTTGGCCTTTCCTGCTGCCCTTCCCTTCACCTCTCTCCCTCCCCACCATCCAGCTGTCCTCAGCTCCCCACCCCAACTTAAGAGTCCAGGCTCGAGTTCCTAGGGGCTCCCCTTCTTTCCCCACTCTGTTTTCAGGACACCAGACAGGTTTTCCCTCTGGCCCCAGCTCTTATTCCCCAACACCTACCTGGGCTAGGACAAAAGCTACTCTTGGCTTGAAGCCCCCCCAGTTGGCCTCCCTGTATCCTGTATCTCAGCACCCACTATTCCCCCAGGGCCCAACTTCCCTCAGAACCCAATCTCAGGTATGTGAAGAAAAAGGCAAAGGAAGGTCAAACAGATGACCTCCCTACCTCGGGCAGCCTGACAGAACATCCGGCTCATTTTCCTCACGATGGCGTCTGTCAGGAAGTCATGGCTATGGGGTTGACACGGGTCAGGGGACCAGACCTCTGGGGGCTGCAGCTGTACCTCTTCACACCTGGAGGAAGGGGACCGGGCAGGGGGTGGGACCATGATATTCCCAGAGGGAAGAGCAGAAGCTGAGGGGAAGGAGAGGGTCCAGGAGGCAGAAACTCGGGTCCTGGGGAAGGAAGGAGAGGAGCAGGATATCCGAGAGAGGCAGGGATGGGGAACCAGATGCCACTGGGTCACAAAGGATAAAGGGTGGGAACACACCTATTGAAAGTCTCCTTGATGTCCTGGGAATAACAGAAACAAAAAGAGGGAGAGGGAGAAAGAGACAAAGAGAGAGTCAGCTGCACAGGGATGGCTCCCTTCTCCCCATCTGATTCCAGCCAGAGAAAGAACTGAACTTGAACAAGGGAGTGAGAAAAAGGACACAAGGCCCTCAGTAAACATGCATCCATCTCGACCACCCCTGTGCCTCAGTATGCCTAATTTAACTCATCCTGCTGTGGGCCAAGTAGAATTGTCAACCCCAGTAAAAGGATTTTCACAATACAACTTGGTCATATTTTTCAGGATGTCACTGTCAAAAATTCTTTCCTCAACTCTTAAAACCCTCCTCCTACGAACGGAATCTTCGTTCTTTTCATTGCGTATAATCAACACACACCACATTTGGCATCAACTACTCTGCAGCCTCCAAAACCTTTTGGTCTTCAGGTTAAATCATTGTGGGTTCCTCCCAATGAGAAGAGAGGCAGCTCTGGGCAGGTGTTTGGTAAGCACCGCCTGACAGAGCAGACACAGGGTTCTGGAGGGTGGACAGGGAAGGGGCCATCGCTCACCTGGAGCAGCCGCAGGCCCCCCTGCTGGCTCCGCTCCTGGGCCTCAGCCAGCAGGCGGCTCAGCTGGGCAGCCTGCTCCGAGAGGCGGCTGGCCGCTGCTCCCGCGCGCCCCAGCTGAGCTTCGTGCATCTCTCGGAGGCGCCGCTCTAGCCCTGCCTGCTCTTCGGCCAGAAACCGTGTCAGCCGCCCAAACTCTGAGGCCACAGCTGCCAGCTCTGACTTCATCTGGCTCTGGGATGATGCAAAGGGGATGGTGGATACCACCTCAACACACAGAAACATAAACCTCCAATTTCGCAACTGTTGCCCCTCAATCCAAGGCAAAGGAGCCCTACATTCTGAATGGAAAAAGGGCCCTGTCCCCTTCCCCATCTCCTGGCGTTAGCAGGCACCACTTACATGCTCCTGGCACACTAGTCCCAAACTCACCAACCAATGCCTGCAACACTTATCTCCACCCTGGCTACCTAACTTGACGCGTTCTTCGGGTCTAAGCTTAAACAGTCCTAAGAGAAGTATCTCTCTTCCAGATCTAAATCAGGACCACCCTCATAAATATCATTGTATCTCCTCATGGCATATATCTCAATTTGAAATGTTGTATTTACAGTGGAGTATCTTTTAACATTGTCTTCACCCACTCCTCTGTAAGCGCTGTTGCCACAGGGTCCTCGGACCCTGGCACAGTGCCGACCACAGAGTAGGTGCTGGTAAGAAGTTTTTGAAATGAATAAAAAATTCAGGAATCAAGATATGAAATTGGGGTCCTGGCTATACCACTAATGACCTTGGGAAAGTCACCCAATCCTTCTAGATCAGGAGTCAGCAAACTTCTTCTGTAAAGGGTCAGATAATATTTTACACTTTATGGGCCAAGAGGCAAAATCAAGGATGATATTATGTAGGTAACTTCGATATATAATGAGAGAAAACCTCTGCCCATTCCCACCCCATCTGCCTGGGCTGGACAATCCCAGATGATGGGCGCACTTTTCGCCCAGATATAAGCTGGAGACATTCTTAGGAAAAAGAGTAACAGGCCAGAGTGGGGACGAAAGTCCTGGCTGGCCAAGTGGGTGAAGGAAATAGTCAGTTTCACCCTCTGTCCCAGTGAAACTCAGATCCTGACACCTCTGCACTCCAGGAGCCCAAAAGTCTCGACTTGGGCAGCTGGCTTAGAAGCAAGATAACTCCCCAACTCCCAGACTCAGATTTCACCACTCAGTGCCTAGCAATTGCCAGCAACAGAGTCCCTAATGTGTAGGTGGCAATGAATGAGCACGGGCCCTGGAAGTGGCAAGGCTCAGCCACCCTCTCAGGGTGGCAGGCATTGGAGGGATGGGGGAAGAGGACAGACAGGAAGGATGCCCTGGCTTGGTCTCCAAAGCTCAGTGCCAGGCTATTCCAGTGCCTCCCGGCCTTACAAAGAGAGGCAGAGGTAAGGGGTGGGAATTAGGGGGAAAATATCTAAAAATACTCCTTGGGGAGGGGTGAGCAATAATAAATAAAAAAGGCTGAGAAACACCGGACTAGAAGATATTAGGTCTCTGCAGTGCTAACATTCCTCCCCTCATGCTCAGGGCTGCTTTGCCCACCATTTGCCACCTATCCTGGAACCTGGAGCTTCTCTGATAGCTGATATCTGAATCTTGCCTTGCCCTCTTCTGCCCCCTGTGTTATCTGGTGTGGTGGGCACAGCAGTATGGAGCAACAGCTCTTGGGTTGGGTGTCTGGGGTGGTAAACCTGCTCTGCAGCCTTGGGCCAGGCACCAACCCTCTCCAAGCTAAACCTGTTTCACTCCATTTTGGAACCTAGGAACAAACATGCCTCTTGATCCACTAAGGCCCCTCTCTCCTCACAACCCTGGGAAGGTGTCTACCTCTCTCCCAGGCCTCGGCTGCCCCTCTTCAGCAGATCTAGTCACCCCTTGTGAGAGCCCATCTTCCCTGCTCTGACCACAGAGCCCTGTCAAGGACATTTACTCACCTTCAACTCTGTCACCCGCCTCTCCTCCTTGGCCTTCATCTTCTGCACAGCCTCCAAGTGCTTCCTCAGTGTTTCCACATGCCCCTGCAGTTTGGCCTAAGGAAACGGGGAAAGGAAGATTAGAGGCCTGGGATGCGAGAGGCACCTGTTCTCAGAGCCCACATACCCCATTCTCCCATTTGGGGTTGGGGCTCAATGCCTCATCACCATCACAGGTATCAAAGGAGCATCACACTCCCTTCCTCCCCTTTCTTCTCTTCAGATGATGACAAAGGCCTCCAACCCTCCACCTGCTCTCATGTACAAAGCCCTGGGTGTGCTCTGAAGGTAGGATCCTGGGACTTCCCAGGCGGTCCAGCAGTTAAGATTCCACGCTTCCACTGCAGGGAGCGAGGGTTCGATCCCTGGTCAGGGAACTAAGATCCCGCATACCATGCAGCGCAGCCAAAAAGTAAAAAAAATAAAATAAAAATTAAAAATAAAGGTAGGATCCTGATGACTACATAGCCCCACACTCAGAGTTGGAGTAAACCTGGCTTGAGCCCCTCACCACAGAAAGTCCTTCCATATGAATGTTCCTACCTATAGTCCCTTCCCCCTCATAAGCAATCTTCCTCATAATTTTCATCTCTAAATACTCTTCTGATGATTTTACGCCTGTGCTAAAAATCTTTCAACAGTTCTCCATGACTTGCAAAATATGAGGCTCTCATTGCTCCTTCATTTCTAGCCTCCCCTCCTACACCCCCTCAACATAGACTCTT
Source organism: Mesoplodon densirostris (assembly GCF_025265405.1). Classification (NCBI taxonomy): domain Eukaryota; kingdom Metazoa; phylum Chordata; class Mammalia; order Artiodactyla; family Ziphiidae; genus Mesoplodon; species Mesoplodon densirostris. The sequence goes on from NC_082663.1 coordinate 138,819,043, forward strand.
ATTTTTAGTCACATAAAACTTGTCTTTTCCTGAGCATAATTCCATACCTTTATCCATGCTGTTCCCTCTGCCTGGGGCTGCCCTTCTACACTTAGCCCAAGGCATTCTTCCTTTAAAACCCAGCTACCTGACCATGCCCCTGATGGTCCCCAACTTCCTCTGTGATCCCAAGGAACATGAATACGCCTTTACAATACTCCCCTGCACTGCAACCATTTACAAGTGTGCTGCCCCCAGGACACACAGGCTCATGGCAGCAGGAACCCCGCTTTACTTATTGTAATTTCTGCGCTTCTCTCTGTCCATTGGCTTTCTCTCCTACTCAGTTACTTGCTAAATGGAAAACAAATACCCTCTCCTCCTAAAGTTTTAACTCTCTCAGCAAATATGCTCTTGAGCTCTGTGTTCTAATCATCTGTAGCAGAATCTTTTGCTTTAAAGGGCTGTTAGACTAGAATGGAGGAGATAAGCCCGACTTTTGTGCTCTTTCCTTTTTTATGCCATCCACTCCTTCTGCCTTCTATGCCTTCTCCTTTTCCTTAAGGGGTAATACAGCATAGAAGAGCTCAAGCCTAGACTCTGATCTGAACCTGAATGCAGCCCGAGACAAGCCATGCTTCCAGTTTCCGCATCTCAAAAAGGGAACTGGGAATAACAGAATCTACCTCACAGACACTATGCTTAGCACAGTGTCTGGCATGGAGCAAAAGATCAGTACTAAATGTTATCTAGAATTCCCTACCCAAGCCTAAGCTGCCAATGACAGCCTGATAATGACCCTTGATCTAAAGAGGTGAGTGTCCCAGAGCACAAAAGGTAGTCGTTGCACAGGTTAACTGGTCGAAGAAAAAAATCATAATAAAATTACAATCAATCCATAACATAAACTACACAAAATTTTGCCTTTTGCTATTACTATCTACTTTTCTCCACGATAATTTCAACTCTATTAGGTCAGAATTCATGATGCATAAATTTCTCATTTAATATTTTTCCTAAATTGTTGACAAAAAATTCATACACACAAATTCAAATAGAGTACCATTTAAGAGAAAGTTTCAAGAACGTTTAACTTTTTTGAAGCTTTATTTATACATCATTTGTGCATTATTACCTATTCAATAAGGAGATCTCTCTACAAAACAACAGTGTGCCAAACTAATGCTAGTTAGTGTACATATCTGAAAAGTAACTACCTGCCTGTAAAATACCCTGTAAGTTAGAAAGGGAGTCACTCAAATTAGTTTGACATAATGAAACTTATGTATTTGCATTTGCTGATCAGATTATTTGTGTCTATGTGGCCTCTCCAGATTGCACAGCTCTACTGGCCTGGCATTCAACAGCTATGGCTAACACAAATTAAAATCCAGTTTCAGAAGCTCTTCAGAGGAGTTCTGCAAGGGGAGGGTGGAGAAGGGGTGGAATGCTCATGGATATTCCGCCCTGGGATCCAGTTAACAAAGTGACTGCACATTGTATGATGAGTACAATTAACTAGAAACTGAGGGGATACAAAATGGAAGGACAAAAGGAGCTCACAATCTCCCCTAATAATGTAGGGCCTAAAAGGCAGGTGGTATTACCAGTTCAGTGATTCCCATACTAGCTTGGGCTTTCTAAAGATATTCTCCCTGTCACTGATTCAGAATCTCTAACGGTAGGGCGCACTGTACTTCTGAAAACCTCCACTAATAATTGGAACAATCAGCCACGTTTGACAATCACTGTGTGCAAGGAGTAGTTACTTGTCATGAGGGGTGTAGGTTTGTGTTAGCTGTACGTATCACAGCTGAGAAGCTCTAGACATCTCACTCTAAAACTGGGGTAATGATAATAATACCTAAATAACGTTACTGTAGGAATCAGGGGAAGGTGTGAAAACGCAAGTCATAAAACAAAAAAGTTCTGTGCAGACTACGTAGAAGAAGCTACCCTCTCCTCCTGGTTGCACTGCTACAAACCCATCTGGGCCTTTGCTAAATAATGTTATTTCTACTGGCTGTCTCACACACAAATCTCCTTTATCTGTGTCCAAAGAATCAAGATCAGAAGTAGGAGGCAAGATATTAACTAAACTAGAATCAGACTCCAAGAAGAAAAGTCACATGTCAGAAAAGTCAAACAAACAGCAGACATCCAAACGGCGCTGACCCTGTTAACGGTATAGGCCAGGGCTGGGGGTGGTCATAACCAAGTCCATCAGTTACTAGTAGCTATGGGGCCCTGTGTATATTACTTAAATCTCTGTTTCCCAATCTGTAAAACAGGAATACAAACCATATCAAACTCACAGGATTGTTTTCAGTTTTAAATGAGACAGTCCATGAAAAGTGCTTAGTACAGTGCTGGGGTACATACTAAGAAATTAAAGTTCAAAGACATTCAGAGACTAAAAGCCAGGTCTTCTGACTTAAAAACCTCTCCCTTTTTTCTGAATTCCCAGGAAAGGTAAGAAGCCCTGGCCGCGACACCAGAGTGATGCAGATCCACGTAGAGAACCAAGCCGTACCTTGGAGTGGGTGGGGAACGCCTTAGAAAGCCAGTGAGGAGCGTGTGGGTCTGATACGAGTAGTCAATACTACATTCCTGCCCCTCAGAGCCCCTTCTTATTTGAGCCCCAAGTTCTTTCCATTGCGAGGGGTTTTAGTCAAGGATACATTTAAGAGTCACCCAGAGTTAAATGAGACTGGTAGTAAAGCCCTAGGGGCTTGTCACTTGCATTCCTATTACTTAGGGACAGTGGAAGTGTAAAAGAGCAGTGGCTTTTCCCCAGAAGACAAAGCCCAGAGATATGGCATCACCAATTTTGCCAGATCTCCTTTGAGGAAGCCAGTCTTCCCTGGTCTTCTTCACTGTGTCTACTTTGTCTGTGTCCAGGATCCTTCTCACTCTAACCCATCCTGGTGCCAGTAAGTGCTTAGGTAAGGAGAATCAGCTCAACAGTACATGAGGTTCTTGGCGGGGGGCGGGGGGGAAGACACGTTTCCTCTTCCCAGCTCCTCTTACCTCCTCTCCACCCCCTCTTACCTCCTCTCCACCCCCACTAAACTCCCATCTTCTACTTCTCTCACCTTGTACTCCTGCACCACCTCCTCCAATGGCACCACGCTGTGCTGTTTGTGGCTCCTGGATTCTCGGCACACCACACAGATGGCTTCTTCATCCACCTCGCAAAAGAGCTTCAGGGCTTCTTGGTGTTTGGGACAAATGCCCTGCTCGTTCCCACGGCTCCCTCGACCAGGGGTTGGGTGCATCTGCCGAATCACCTGGACCATGTTGGCCAGCTGCAGGTTGGGGCGGAAGCTCCGCCTGGGAAAGCTCTTGCGGCACTGGGGGCAGGTGAAGCACCTCCGAGGGGCTGGAGGCGGGGTCAGTGGGGTGACAGGATCTAGCTCCTCTTCCTCGTCCTCCTCCAGCACTTCCTCCTCATCCTCCTCGTCCTCCCCCCTCAGGTCCCCCTCCACGTTCCCCAAGTAGTAGTCCAGGTCTTCCTCCTCGTCCTCCTCCTCCCACACGTAGTCCATGTTTTCCCAGTTGGACCCGCCCATGCCACTGGTCCACAACACACCCTCCTCTTCCTCCTCGACTTCCTCCTCCATGTCGCCCTCATAGTCTTCATACCGCATGGGGGTGTCCCACCCCCCACTGGCCTCCACTTCCTCCTCCTCTCCGTCCTCCTCCTCTTCCTCCCGGTCTAACTCGTCCCTGTCCTCTTCATCCTCCCCTCCCCACAGCTGGGTTACACACACTCGGCAGAAGTTGTGCCCGCAGCCGATGGACACAGGGTCCGTGAAGTAATCGAGGCAGATGGCGCACACCGCCTCCTCCTGAAGGGTCTGCACAGGGTTGGGTGCCATGGCAACGGCAGCCATCTTAGTGTCCAGTCAGCCAGTGTAGACGGGCGGTGGGGGGGTGGGGGGCGGGGGGGTCTTCCCTCTCAGACGCCCTGACGACCCAGCCCCACCCCCAGCCCTGCCTCTCCACACCTTGCCTCAAGCGCAGCCAGAGAAATGTCCTCCCGACAACCCACCCCTCCGCACAGAGTTCCCTACTCCCAGACGACAACCGTGTCCCTGAGAGGGGAGGGGACACAGCTGAGCGATACCGCCAAGTCCCTCAGGTGGCCCTGAGTGCAAATCTACCCCAAAGGTCCGTTGGCCTCCTCATAAACCCCCGCCCCTCCTCACTTCCTGGCTCCGCCCCCTCATTTCCGTCCCCCCAACACTTCCGGTGCTGTGAGCCACCCAAGCTCGCGAGTTCCATCCGCGGTCACGCTACATCCCTTTCTACCCCTCTCCCTACCCTTACCCGCCCCGGGCCCCTGGGTGACAGAAAACGGTGAGAAGACACTCTAGCAGGCACTCGGGAACAGGGCGGGAGACCTAGAAAGACGGAGGCGCACGCCTCTGTGATGCGAGGGAGCAAGGAACGCAGACGAAACAGAAAGCTCGGCCTCCCCCATCGCCCGCCACTGGGGATAAACTTCGGGGGACGGTGGAAGGGCTTGGCGCCCGTCTGCTCTCGGTGCTATGACCGCATCGGCCCGGCGCCATCCTACCGACCGGATACGGAGAACTGCAGCAAGGACTCCGCACCGCCGGTACCGGAAGCGGAGGGGCGGCGGTTGGTGAGCGCCCTGAAGTACTTCCGGCCCTTCTAGGCGAAGGACTTTGTTGTTTGAGGGCTCTGAGCGTCCCTCCGAGACTAGGGGGCGGGGCCTGTAGAAGTGCGGTGGAGGTGGGACCGGAGACCCTCCCCCTCCTCCTCCCCTCTGTAGTTGGCATTTCCACACCCGTTTTAGAAACTGCGGTCGGTCACTATCGCATCGTTTAGATGAACTTTCCTAATTGCCATCAGTAAAGGAACGGTTGCAAATCATGACATGCACATTCACACATTGGAACACTTTAGATATAAAAAAGGAATCCTCTTCAAAATGTACAGGATTCTGAAGTGAAAAAAGCAAGGTATTGAATAGTGTGTAGAGTATATCTGTAAAAAATGGGGGGGGGAATAGGATGTTAAATGTATGTAATAGCTTTATAGTCTTGTGTTTATTCATAAAGTAAGGGCAGTTGTTTCTAAGAGGGCTTAGTGAAATTAATGTAATGCAAAGCTATTAGAATGTTGCTTAGCTACAAGGTTTAGCTACCCATTATTATCATCGTCGTCGTCTGTCTCTGGAAGAATACTAGTTTCTCTGGGAAGTCTGAGGATCCAGGATAGGAAGGACACTTTTCCGTAAAGGTCGTTGTGTGTGTTTTGAATTTCGAACCATGTCAATGTATTGCCTTAAAGAAAAAAAAAAAAGTGTTTTTTTCCCCCAAGTGCTGTCGATTCATTTAACACTTTCTGAGCTGTGCACCACGCGTGCTCCACGCCCAGAAAACCTCGAGGTCTGTCTTCGTGGAGTCGCAGTCTAAGAGCAGGGACTCAGAATGGGTTTGCGGAATTGATTTTACTTGAGAGAATCCTAGGGGGCATGTAGAACGGCATCAGTAAAGATACTGCTGTGGTACTCAGAGCAACTCTGCCAAATAGATTATTTGTGCAATAGAAATAATACTTGATGCTTTAAATATATATATATATATATATCGCTTAATTAAAAATTAAAAAAAAAAACTGCGGGGAAAGTTACAGGACCTATATCCATGTACAGAATCCCCAGCGAGTGTCGGACGCTGCGCGATGCCAGGGCTGGGCACGAAGAATTGACCCTGATCTCGAGGCCCTTCCCGCCTCTTGGGGAAGCGCCAAATGGACGTGCTTTCTAAAGTGGTGGTCCGAACGCGCCAAAACCACGAATCCTCGTGCGTGAACTGTACTAGGCCGTGCCGGGAGCTGCGAGCGCTACTGTGGCAGAAAAATGGGGCCACAAGACCTGAACACGGTTCAGCCGGCCCCTGATGGCAGCCCCTTGTGCCTCTGGATTTGTGGCGTTTCTCAACCCCGCCAGTTCCGGCCACGTATAGATTTCAGGGTGTAATCAGGTTGTTTTGCTATGGATGTTTCCGTAGTGTAGTGGTTATCACGTTCGCCTCACACGCGAAAGGTCCCCGGTTCGAAACCGGGCGGAAACAACTTTTGGTCCTAGGCACCGTCTCTTCCGCATCCTGGAGAGTGAAGGCTGTCACATGAAGTGCAAGTGTGTGTTTATCTCTATTTCTATTTCTCGGAGACTGGCCGTGAGGCGGTACCGTAGCAGTCTATATACTCCATAAGTGCTCCAACGTAAATTCAGGTCTCGTTACCTCAGCTAATCTCTTTGTTCTTCCCCCCGGAAGCCTGCACGGCCACCTCTTCCGTGTCGAGGGGGCGTAGACTTCGGACCCCTCGGCCCTAGTCATTAGGGCAGAGCCAGGCGCACCGTTGGCGCTCCATAATATTTCTGCGGTTGCTTAGCAGTGTGCCTGCATCCTTGCTTGTGGATCTTGGTCTCTTGGGACAGAAAGCGTACCGTCACTAGCCGCCCGGCTAGCTCAGTCGGTAGAGCATGAGACTCTTAATCTCAGGGTCGTGGGTTCGAGCCCCACGTTGGGCGCTAGTTCGTTTTGGAAATTAGGATAATAAAAGAGCTTTTAATGCAAGGGCAGCAAGGTATTCTCCAGACCAAGACCCGCACTCGAGATGGAGTGCACCCAGCTCTAAGGCTTATCGCTTCCCGAAAGGGAGAGTGAAGGGTGACTGCCGGCGGACAAATTCCTAGGGGCCTGTTCTTCAGACCAGATTCCGCTTACTGACATCCGCCTATCAGCGCTCAACATGTATTAGGCGCCCTCTATTTAAGAGACGACCCGCCCGCGTGTCCCGGGCAAGCTTCCCTGGGAGGGAGGGCACTGAGTGACCCCCGGAAGCTGCGGTAGGATCCCAGGGCCCCCTGATTAGCGACCACCTTACCAGGTGATTTAGAGGTTAGTATTCCGCGCTCTCACCGCCGCCGCCCTGTTTCGATGTCCGAGACCCTCATGTCCAGTATACTCTCTTTATGCGCCATACTGAGTCGATCTTTTGTGAAATGTTGCCCCACACATCCCAGCCTCCACATTCCCCCTCCACATAAAGGAACGTGAAAATGTCCTTTCTTGGAACACCCTAACATGAACATCTTCGGTTTACCGGTCTTGTCACGAAATTCTTCCTTAACTTCACTTGAATTCATTCTTTTCCATTTATTGTTCCTTAGTCCTGCAAATTCAGCCCATTTTCTATTTTCCGTCTGTAGAAGTCTCCCCACATACATACCAGACCACAAGAGAAGTCTGTTGATTATATAAAGCTGGTTTATTAAACTTGCTAAGCGAAGGATACTACCACCTTCGGTCTCAGAAGTGTAGCAAAAGGGAGCGTTAGGGAGGATTTAGCATGACACCCTCTGAGAGCATTGTGGACAGGAATTGGGCAGAGTTGGTAAAATAGGCAGAGTTGCTAGTACAGGCCTACCTCACGCGTCCCTGGGGAGTTAGTGTTATTATGGTCTTTTCTTGGAACGTTTGGGTCTAAACAAGACGGTGTTAGAAGAGTTTGAACTTTGGCATTTCGTCTTGCACAAATGCTTGTGGATTCGTTTGCAAAGTGGTTTCAGGGTTATTTTTTACCACCTTTAGTGGGACTGGAAAACATTCCTAAAAGATTCTGGCTTTTTCATTAAGAGAAAGCAGAGTGCATGACAGGAATAAAGATGCAGAAGTAGAGAATGGACATGAGGACACGGGGAGAGGGAAGGGTAAGCTGGAACAAAGTGAGAGAGTGGCATGGACATATATACACTACCAAATGTAAAATAGATAGCTAGTGGGAAGTAGCTGCATAGCACAGGGAGATCAGCTCGGTGCTTGTGTCCATCTACAGGGGTGGGATAGGGAGAGTGGGAGGGAGACGCAAGAGGGAGGAGATATGGGAATATATGTATATGTATAGCTGATTCACTTTGTTATACAGCAGAAACTAACACACCACTGTAAAGCAATTATACTCCCATAAAGATGTTAAAAAAAAAAAAAGAGGGAGCGAGAGAAAGCCTAAGTGGACAAGCTTCTCTTCCCTGTCTCCCAACAAGCCCAGGGCACGCCCGCCCGAGCTTTCTGCTACAATTCCTGCTTTTCTCTCCTCTCCACTCCTTCCACCGCCGCCCCTCGGGCCAGGTCTGGTTTAGAATCCCTGTGCTAGTAAGTGACCCACGTTGCTTTTGGCATTCATAGGTTCAGACGTTAGGCAAACGCATGGTAGGATCTTCGGCCTTTTTCTCGAGCGGTAGTAAAAGCTGCAGAGGCAGAAGGACTCGCACTGATTTACGTCTTGGATTCTTTCAGGAATGATGAGCAGAAGGTGTGAGGGGACTGAGACCGCGTCAGGGAGAGGGGCCGGAAGGAAACAGTCACGGTCCAGACAGGAGGCGGCTGGCGCCAGGGGCAAGGCAGCAGCCGACCGGAGAAGCGGTGAAGAAGCTGGATGTATGGTTTGTACTCAGGGCAGGAGAGGGGTCTCCTGGATTTCTGCTTTCGATGGTTTAACAACCGAGATCGGATACTGAAGATTGGAAGTGGTGGGGCAGAGAGGAGTAATGAGTTCAGTCTTGAACAAGTTGGGAGACATCTAAAGGGACATGTGCAAGACAGGGGAGAGCAGTCTTAGCTGGAGTCTCAGTTGCAGGGATAGAGTGTGGGTCAAGCAGTGAGCTGGGATCAGACCCTCAGGGAGATGGCCTCAGGTAAAAGAAGGAGGAGTCGGAATAGGAGGAAAGCCAGCAGCGAAGCTTTCATTGAAGCCAAGGGAGTCGAGATGTGCAAAAAGGGACGACAAGTGGGTAGAATCAAATTATAGTCTAGGAAGGGAAAATGGTAAAGCGTCCATGGATTGGGCCACTTGCAGGCCCCTTGGTAACCTTGAACTAGACTTGGACAAGAGGGCCTCCTGCCCTGTGCTCTGGGGGAGAGGGCCTTCCGTGTCACAGACACTTCAAGGATCCCTACTCAGTAGGACTCAGCCTCTGTTCCAATTCCTGGCTACCTAGGTCTTTGGGAACAAGGATCGGCAACAGAAAAACATTTTGCAATATTATACCATCGATACTACTCTTAAATCTGCATACATGTAGATCTACATATAGCATATGTTAAACCTCATCCCAATTCCGGAAATTGAATGAGTTTTATTTTTATAAAATACTTAAAAGATTTCACTACGTTTTCAAAATTTAATAAATATTTTCAGCTTTATTTAAATAACATCGACTTAAAATTTGATATTCACTAATTTCAGTCTCCCCTTTATTCTTAATAATTTTGTATAATTTCTAAGAAATATATAATTATATTGAAAGCATATGTAAAATTAATTTCATTGTTGCTTGTTCGTATCTAATTTACATTTTGACGAAAATATATTCAAATCTTATATACTTTGAATGTATTTGAACCCTTTAGATCTAACTGTCAATAGAGCACAAATTATCTGAAAATTTAAACCCGGCAGCTATCTCCCTAGAAGACAGAGATAATGGAGAGGGTTATCCAGCCTCAAGCCACATTTTACCTTCCCTCCCACGAGGCCCGCTGCTTTCATTCACACTTTTTTTTTTTAATTGCTACACTTGATTGATTTCACTACCCACTAATGGATCGCGCTCCACAGTTTGACAAACACTGTTACCCGAGGCCACCAAGGGACCGGTATTCCAGGGCAGAATGGTTCGGGGGGCTCTGAGCCAGCGGGTGGGTAGGGGGTCCTGGACATTGACCATGATCATAAGTCCTATAAAATATATGGGAAGACAAGCACCTCTGTGTTTCCGTAGTGTAGTGGTTATCACGTTCGCCTAACACGCGAAAGGTCCCCGGTTCGAAACCGGGCGGAAACAACAACGTTCCCTGTTTTTTTTTTTTTTTTTTTTTCTTCTTCTCCCCGGCTAAGACAGTTCCTTCCAGTTAACTTGACTACTTCTGTCATTTGTTGCTGGAATGTATGTGCCTAAAAGTATGCATAACTTTTACAGTTTTATCCATACTCCTGTCTTTTCCAATCTATTACCAGTTCCCTTCAAGCTAATATGTTCCACATCTCTAGGTCTGTAGTGCAAAACCAGGTGGTCTATGTCATTAGAGCCAGACTTCACAGAACTTAAAATCCTAGAAGATTTAGAGGCAGCAAAAGGCGGGAATCCCACTCAACGACAAATGAAATATTAAAAAAAAAAGTACAAGAAGGAGTGCGTTGGAAACGTATAGTGGAAGTCAGGCCGGGGAATTGTTCACAGGAAAGATAGCAGTAATAACCATACCATCTATCACATCACGTTGACTGTGTCTGGTCCTGTTGTAGGTGTCTCCCTCTACTGTAGGTGAGGCCACTGAGGCACAGACACATCACATAAGGTGAGCAAGTGTGGGGTAGAGGAAATAGTAGACGGTGCTAAAGGACGGAGAATGGGAGAAGAAACAGGGCACCGAGAGAAATTCAAGTTAGCACAGCCCGAAAAACAGCTGGTTCTGCCAGTGATCTGCTGGCGACTGGCTCCCGCTCGGCGCTGCTATCGCGACAACCTGCACCTTACAGACACCACCGTGAGCGAGTCTTGAGTTTTTCTACCCTGACTGGTTTCACTCCCATCCTGCGCCTCCTCATCAAACCGTCCTCAGCGGCAGTGCAGAACAGTAAAAAGAACCATCAGTCTCTCCAGAGGTGTCTCGGTCAGCCGCCTTCTTCACCGATCTCACTTGCTGCGCATCTGTTTCGGGCCCGTGCGAAGTGACAGGTGTGTTGAGAAATGGGCTCCAGAGATCAAGGGGAAAAGGCAGCGAAGGCTTCACAGAAGCAGACCAGCGGTGCTTGGAGTCCCCAAAACAGAGTTCCCGGCCGGGGAGATGTCAGTAGAGAAGCACACGATGTGGACTTTTGCAGTGCAGCCTGGAAAATGGGGTTCACACTTTCATACACCTGACGGTACACCAACTTACACGTGAGAGAAGCAACTTCTTTCCCAGAACTTCTGTCAAACTTGAAAGTCAAGTAGAGAAAACATCAAAGTGGTAAATCAAATTCTCTTTCAAGTTTCACGCATTTTTTTTTTTTTTCTTTTTTGGCTTCGCTTCGCAGCTTGGGGGATCTCATTTCCCAGACTAGGGATCAAATCCTGGCCCTGGCAGTGAAAGCGCTGAGTCCTAACCATTGGACCTCCAGGGAATTCCCTAAAATTTCACACATCTTAAATGCAGACAAAACATAACCAAAAATAGCCCAGTGATGGCAAAACTTGTTAGGCCACCTGCATTCACATAACTTACACACACACACAAGCAATATCGGGCCCATCTCTTTATCATTGCTCTTTTATACTTATTTGTATGCCTTACCTGGGTTTACAGATGTAAACCCAACCAAGAATGACAGGGCCCTGTCATGCAACTTAGAGCCCTAGAAGAGTGAGGAATTTTGGACCCCACTTGGAAGAATTCTCCCAGGCTTTCCCCTGCTGACCCAATTTCTTTTTTTTTCCTCGTGTTTTTCAGACTAATTTGAGATGAGTCAGTACAGTCCCTGCATCCGAGGCTCCAGACTGCCAGAGGTTCTCTTGCAACCCCTCCAAGCCGACCCAGGACTCTGGAAGGCCAGGACCATCACTCAGTCCTGTCACTCTTCTCCAGGTGGATTTTGGTCTGTGCCTCAGCTAATATAAGAGTTGTCATCTGACTTCCTTGGGGAGACAGTAAACAAATTCAGTGCAACACAATTAACACCAAAGAACCAGCTGGACTGAGCAATAAGCTCCACAGAAAGCTGTCTCACGTGAGTCATATTTCTTTTGGGTTACATTTAATGCTAAATTGTCAGTAGGACTTGACAGCTTTCCTAGATTCATCTTGTTTCAATTAATGCTAAAATTATTCTCTTTTTGATGCTTAAATTGTAGCTGCTTGTCAGTGGAAGCCCCTTTAAATTAGCCCCTTGGTCCTTTCAGCATTGCCCTAGCAATTTGAGAGCATCCTTGTTTCCTGGTAGAAACTCACACTTCGGGCCTATCTATAATTTTTCCTGGATGCAGGAGAATGTTCAGGGAGCTTGATTGATTGATTGATTTTTAGTGAAGAGTAAAAGAAAAGAGCCAAATCTGGGTGTCAGGACAGTGCATGGGGCCAAAAGTCCCTGGCTCCCCCACTTCTGACGTACCCTAGGGAAATCCTTTAAAGGATGTAAGCTTACACTGAGAGCTCTATTTACTTGTAGCTTTGCTAGATCTTTACTTTTTTTTTTCAAATAAACCTCAACATCATTACTCTACAAAATCATTTACCTAAATCTCTCACTCAAAAGTAATTGTATTCCTTTTTACTTTCATTTTTTAAACTTTTATTAGAAAATTTAAAGTAGACAGAATGGTATTAGGAAACCCCAAGTACTAATCACTCAGCTTCAACACTTTTCTTCCACCATTTCTGTTTTATCTGTACATCTACCACTTCCCATCCCACTGCCTCTTTTCTTCATAATCCTCATAGATCTCATGGAATAGCCTTCTATAGTCACTCTATTGATCATCTCCCTTTCCCTCTGGTTCTTTTATGTGTAAAACTTCAAGGTTAGGAAATAATATTAATAGCTACAAATCTCATGAATTGGGTCCTTACCGTGGACTAGAAACTGTTCTAGGTGCTGGGCATCATTGACTCCTTTGCACCCTTGCAACAAACCTATGGTGTGCCACTATTAAAAGGAAACTTCATTCACTCATTCATTTACATTGCAGTGAAAAAGACAGACCAGGTCCCTGCCCTCCTGATGTTTACCTTCTGATGGGCAATTAAAATAACAAACAAATAAACAGGTAGAAAAATAATCTCAGAGAGTGATAAGGACTGTGAGAAAATTAATGAGGGTGATCTGATAGAGTGTCAGGCAGAGCACAGTATTAGAGAGATAGGCCAGAAAAGATGCATTAGAAGAGGTGACAATGAGCTGAGTCAGGAAGCTAAGAAAGAGCCAGCCTTCCAAATATCTTGGGGAAGAGGCCTTTGGGAGAGGGAGCAGAGAGTTCAAAGGCCCTGAAGTAGGAGTAAACTTGGTGGTTTCAAGGACGGAAGACTGAGGGCTTGGAGGCTAAGGAGCCACACCTATACCTCCTTAGCTCTGCATTCGGATGACCGCCTCCGCACCATTTGCTGGTTTTGTTTGCAGGTGGATAGAAAAATGAGTGGAGGACACGGTACCTTATGTCTTTGAGGACTCCCAGGCAAATGAAGAGCACAGTAGAGTTTTTAACACAATGTGGAGTTTTTAACGACAGATGAATTAACACATAGGTTCATTCAGAAAATTTCAAATAAACAATTAACACCAGCTCTAGATTCCAGCTGTGACCTAATCACTGCCTCCCCAGTGCCTCCCTCACCTCACCACGAATTGAAGTTTCAGATAAATTCTGTAATTGTCATTTAAAATGTCTAAGAGAATATCACCAGTGGCTTAGATGTTCAGGACGATGCCTTTTGGTAACCTTAATTCATGAAAGAACCAGTGAAAGGGATTGTTCCATTTGTTTCAAAAATTTCTAGCTTTATACGAAGAACAACAATATTTGTAAATTAAATTTAAAACCTTGAGGAAAACTAGGCTTTAACATTTGCAACTGTAATACATTGAATGTTAATCACAAAAGAAGTATGTATTGAAAAGAATACATACTTTTCCCTATTCAAAAAACTCCCCCTTGCCCTTAGGCACTAAACATCTCAAATGATAGCAGAGAGGGTTTCCCAAAATAGCCAGTGATTTTAGTTCAGTTGGTCCTGACACAGAATAGAGGAGCAGGTCATTCTGGGTCATCTTTTTTGGCCACTCTTCCTTTTGCAGGCAGTCCTCCAGAATTAGCTTGCTCTGGTTGACATTTTGTCTTCCTCCTTACCCACAATTCACATTCCCCATGACACCAGCATGTGACTGAGACCTGCCTTTTTCCTGGGGGGACTTGCACCCTTAAACCAATGTGATATGACATAAACAGCAATGAAATAATGGGTGAGCATTTGATAATGATTGAACCTTCTCTCCTGATGCTACACAGACCATAGAAGAATGATTTTCTCAAGTTTAGTAAAGGGAAACCAGTGGCTGTTAAAGAAAAAGATGATACTGGAGTATTTTTAGACTAGTTAGAATATAGCCATGAATATATTAAACCTGGAAATAATCTTCTGTTTCAAATGAGGTTTTTAAATAAGAATATTCATGTGGATGGTTGATTAATAATTTACATATAAATTATATATAATCATTGTTTTAGACCACTTCACAAACTACATGCATGATCTAATAATTTATATATCCCCCATATGACACCAAGACCTTATATAATATCACATACAAATTTAATGTCTTATATCTGGTTGGAATCTTCTTGTCCAAGGGGAAAATTTGCCGAGTAAAAAATAACTGAGCAGACCTTTCCAATGATGTCATGGCTTTGCAAGTGAAGAAAACATGATGGCCTCCCACAGAAACAGGACTGAAAAGAGAAAAAAATAATGTCCTGTAGAATTGGATTAGAAACCATAAATTAGAGTGACAATGTGATCTTCAAAATCTTTTGTCCAAGTATGTGCCTGTGAGAGGCAAAAGGGAGGTCCCTCTCCCTGTTGGCCCTGCAATGGTTATTATCCTATAGGACAGACAGTAAGGGGCCCTGTTAATTTTAAGGGGGTAGGGACAGTCACATGTTAGGTTTGTTGTTAAAGCATCCCGATGCCACCAAGGCAGTGTAGAAACAGTCAGTCTCATTCATGACTGGTGGCAATCTCATTCATGACTGGGTCCTGTAGGACCCACAGCCTGGTGATTTGTCTATTTTACATTACAACTTCATATATACCTCGACCCAGGAATCTTACTTCTTGGGAATTTGCCAAACGGATATAAGTTCAAAAGCGCAAAATGACAACACTACATGCTTATTAACTGCAGCATTGATTGTAATAGCAAGAGATTGGAAACTATGAATATCCATCAGTAGGTGATCTGTTAAACTAGGATTCATCTACAGTGGAATATTATGCAGCTGCAAAAAAGACTGAGGAAAATTTGTATGTCTTGAGATGGAAAGATCATCAAAATATAACAGAGCTGTAATTATATTTTTGTGTAAAATAGGGGAAAACAAAAATATATTTGCATTTAAAAACTCTGGAAGAATATGTACATAGATACAAAACTTGTTACCTAAGAAGGGAGGATGGAAGTTAGATTCTTTTCACTGAATATTTTTATAAATGGTTCAATTTTTGAACAGTACAGTTTATTACCTACTCAAAAGATGTTTTAAAAACTCATTTTGTGGTGTAGCCTCTGTGGAAAATTGTATGGCAATTCCACAAAAAACTAAACAGGGAAATACCATATATCAGCAAATCCACTTCTAGATATATACCCAAAAGAGGTGAAAGCAAGAACTCAGACATGTGTACTAGTAGTACACCCATGTTCATAGCAGCATTATCCACAATTGCCAAAAGGTGGAAGGGACCCAAGTGTCTATTGAGAGATAAATGGATAAACAAAATGTGGTATATACATACAATCGAATATTATGTAGCCTTAAAAGGAAGGAATTCGGACACATGCTACAACATGGAAGAACCTTGAAGACATTATGCTAAGTAAAATAAGCCAATTACAAAAGAACAAATATTGTATGGTTCATCTTATATGAGGTCCCTAGAGTAGTCAAATTCATAGAGACAGAGAGTAGAATGGTGGTTGCCAGGGGCTGGGAGAAAGATAGTTAGGGAGTTAATGTTCACTGGGTACAGAGTTGCAGCTGGGGAATATGAAAAAGTTCTGGAGATGGATGGTGGTGATGGTTGCCCAACAATGTGAATGTGTTTAAAGCCACAGAGCTGTGAACTTTAAAATGGTGAAAATGAACAACAAGGTCCTACTGTATAGCACAGGGAACTATATTCAATATCTTGTAATAAACCATAATGGAAAAGAATATGAAAAACAATCTATAGATCTATATCTATCTATATTATCTTTGCTGTACATCAGAAGCTAACACAACATTGTATATCAACTACACTTCAATTTTTTAAAATGGTGAAAGTGGTACATTTTATTATGTATGTCTTAAACAATTTTTAAAAACCCACTTTGTTAGTAGGTAAAGGATAGATTAACCAATGAACAGGAGAGTGACAACAAAACGCCCTAGTGAATATCACACACACAGGGAATTTCCCCGTACAGGATTGCTTTATTTCTTCCGAAAGCTGGTCAGGCAAGGAAGTGCTTTCGTGTGACCAAAATAGACACCTCGCCCAACGTGGGGCTCGAACCCACGACCCTGAGATTAAGAGTCTCATGCTCTACCGACTGAGCTAGCCGGGCGTGTATGTCATGTTCACTAATATTTACTTCAAGGTAGGATTCGAGCTGTATCTAGCTCCAGGTTTGAAGTTAGTTGGGACAAGATCTGGCCACTAAAGACAAGATTCTTAGCAGCCCCGGAAACTCAAGCTCTACCGATCGTGCTTGACTGACCGTCCCTCCTACTTCTGTCCGTTTTCTTCTTGCCCTTTTCTGCCAGCGACCTCGCCCTCTTCCATCCCTGGAAAACGTACGGCTCAGTGCAAGGAAAAACTGCGCACGCTGATGCCATCAACGAACTCACCCTGTGATTTTTCATTCCGAAGTTTAAAGGCAGGGCCGCGGGCTTGGGCTTGTAGTGGGTCAGGGCCGCCGGCTCCTCCAACCTGCGCAAACTCTACTCTTCAGGGTTTTTTCTAGTGTTCTGCAAAAACCCTGCCTTTCGAAACTTGGAAAGAAAGGAAGCAAAACTGTCACGCACACCTGTGCTGGAGATGCCGGGGATCGAACCCGGGGCCTCATACATGCAAAGCATGCGCTCTACCACTGAGCTACATCCCCACTCTCCCAAAACGCGTTTTCCATCTTCCCTTAGTGCTTTATTGGCGAAAGGCAAGGGTGAATGAATGACATCGCCAGTCGCGACAACCCAAACGCAGCAAAGCTCGGCGGCCAGCGCCGGGAGCTGTTCCAGGGTCCTCTACTGATTCTAGGCGAGGGGACCTCTACCGAGGGTCGCCCGGAGGCGGGGCGGGGGTGGGGGGGAGCACAGGACCGGGATAAACCCTTGGAGGCAGCGGGGGAAAAAGAAGGGAAAGTCATCCGGCACGATGCCCAAAATGAACTGTGAGCCGAAATAAGGTAAGTTAAGACTGGGTGCAGGATGTTACTTTTGTTAAACAAAAAGAGGGGGAGTGTAGCAAAATATGTAATATTTGTATAAAGTAATTCAGAATTGCAAAGTTGATTGCTTGGGATTGTAAGGGAACTGGGACGTAGGTGATGGGCAGATTTTTCACTGTTAACCGCTCTGTACATCTGAATTTTGAGCCACATTTAAATCAATTCAATCCAAGAAGAGTTTACCGAGCTCTACTGTGTTCCAAGAACTGCTCTAGAAAACTGGAGGTTCAACCGTGAACAAAACTGACATAGTCCATTACATCTATCAGCTCCTATTCCAGAGGAGGTAGAGTGCTAGAGAGAAAACAGAGCCAGCATTGAGGGAGAGAATGTAGTAATGTGTGATTTTGAGAAGGTGACTTTTGAAAAAAGGCTTGAAGGAGATGGGACCTGAGCCATGCAGGTATCTGAGGAAAGAGAGGTCCAAGTAAAGGTAACAGCCAGTTTATAGGCCCTGAGGTAGGATCTTTCTGACATGTTATTTCAGGAATAGTAAGGAGGTCCATGTGGCAGGGGAGAGTGATAGGAGATGAGGGTGGACAGGTTGTGTGCAGGGGATGGAGAGGAAGAATGGGTAGGGCCTTTAGACGATTGTGAAGACTTCGACTTTTACTCTGAGAGAGATGGGAGCCACAGGAGGATTTGAGCAAAGGAGAGCCCCTATCGGATGTAACATTTTAACAGGATTGTTCTCACAGCTGGATGGAGAAGATAGGGCAGGAGTGGGACAGAAGGGGAGAAAACTGTTGTGATCATCAAATTATAGGAGATGATGCGGTGGAGGGGGTGAGAGAGTGAGGAGATGCTGAGGACTGGGAGTGGGGCCTTCGCATTTCCCCTGTCTGGGGGAGCCTCAGAGGACTCACCCCTTTGGGCCTGAGCACCTGGAGGGGTGGAGTTGTTAAATGCGAAGGGGTGGGGAAGGCTGTGGGCTGAGCAGGTGGAGGGGCAGAGCAGAAGTGCATTGTGGAAACGGTGAGTGTGTGCCTCCCCCTTAGAACGCTGCATGTGGAGATGCTGCCCAGTGAGTTGGATGTGGGAGCCAGGCATCCTAGGAAGAGCTGGGCTGGGGCTTTGTACTGTGGAGCAGGGAGAAGGGCTTTTAAGCAAGAAAGTGGAAGAGATCACAAGGAAGTGAGTATAGACAGAAGTCCAAGGGTTGAGCAAGGGCAGGGAGAGAAGGAGGAAACCACCGCGGTGGCCAAGAAGTGGGTAGGAGGCCATGGAGGTGGGAGGAGAGTCAGGGAGTACAGCATCCTGGAAGGCGCTGAGAAAGGGTGTCCGTAAGGGGGAAGCATCAGAGGACAGGGGAGGTAAGGCCTGAAAAGGGGCCTGCTTTCACCTCTGGGTTAGGATCGCTGTGGTCACTGGTGACCTTTGACAAGAGCAGTTTCTGAGGAGGTTGGGGAAGAAAATCTGCCCCAAGTGCCCTCCAGAGGGAGTGAGGTGAGAGAGGGTGTGAGTAAATAACACTGGCAGTTCTGGGCGGTGGGTAGGGGGACTGTAGAAACGAGCTAGAGAAACAAAGGATTGGGTTTTGGAGGGGTATAACACCGAATAAAGTGGGGGAATTGACTGTAAGTGTATTACTTGCTTTAAAAAAACAAAAAGAATAAACGGGGAGGCGGGGGGACACAATCGCGGGAGAGGTAGCTACAGAAGTGGATACAAGGCCACGCTTTGGGGTCGGGGGCAAGAGTCAGGTTCCAGACTCTAAATTTAGCTCAGCACAGGGCCGGACAAACCTGAGCTCCGGGAACCTGACACTGGTCCGGCGCCCGGCCCTCGGGCTGTGCTGGGTCGGCCTCGGGCGGCAACTGGGAGTGGTGCCCAGATGGGCGTGTGCTTCCACCTGTCCCGGCCCGTTTTCCAAGGCTGACTGGGTCAGGCTGGGACGGCCTAGACAGGCTCCCGTCAGGGGTGAGAGAAGGGAGAGACGGAGAGAGGGCGCCGCGGGACCCAGGAGGCCGCGGGCCAAGGCGGGATATTGAGGGGCCCAGAACGGGAGCGCAGAGCACTGGCCTGCACTGAGATCCCCTCGCCCTGCGCTGCCCGGTCAGCTATCAAAGCGCACCCTCCCCTCACTTTTCACATCCTGGAGCACACTCGGCTCAAGTCTCTGCCAGCAGGCGTCAGCCCCGCCCTTCTTCTTCCCGTGGGCGCTCGGAGGCCCGCCCCGGCCGCTGCGCTGGGAGCGGCGTACCGTAGGGTAGGGTAGCCTCTCCCGCGCCGCCCGACTTGGGTGAGCTGAGGGTGCGCATGGCGGCGGTGGGGCCGCGGACTGGCCCGGGCGCCGGGGCCGAGGCGCTGGCGCTGGCGGTAGAGCTGCAGGGCGAGGCGACCTGCTCCATCTGCCTGGAGCTCTTCCGGGAGCCGGTGTCCGTCGAGTGCGGCCACAGCTTCTGCCGCGCCTGCATCGCGCGCTGCTGGGATCGCCCGGGCGCCGGGGCCACCCCCGCGTCCCACAAGTTGTCCTGCTCGCTGCCCTGCCCGCAGTGTCGCGAGCCCGCGCGCCCGGGCCAGCTGCGGCCCAACCGGCAGCTGGCCGCGGTGGCCATGCTGCTGCGGCGCTTCAGCCTGCCAGCGGGCGCGCAGGGGGAACGCGGGCCTCCGGAGGCGGGGGCGGCCGGGTGCGCGCAGCACCGCGAACCGCTCAAGCTCTACTGCCAGGACGATGGACGTGCCATTTGCGTGGTGTGCGACCGCGCCCGCGAGCACCGCGCTCACGCCGTGTTACCCCTGGACGAGGCGGTGCAGGAGGCCAAGGTGAGCGCCGTCCCCACCCCTGAGCGTCCCCGGGACCCCCAGTCCCCGTTCTGCGTTCCCGCGCAGGCAAGGAGGCCCAGGTGAGCCCCTGCTTCTTTTCCCTTATCCCATCCTGCGCAGCACTGGCTTCGGGACTGAGCGCGGCTCTCCGTCTGTCACCCCCGACACCACCAATACCACCTTCCCAAACCCCTCGCCTTTCCCTCTGGGCCCCTACTGGACCGCCTGCACGATGCCCCACAGATCTGGAGATTTTCCTTCTGTCGGTACCTGGCTTTGAGCGGTTTCTCCGGCACACCCATACATTCGCTACCCTCACTCTCAGCCCTTTCCCTGGGCATAGCTCTGTTCGGTGTTCTCACCTTCTGTGGCCGAGTGGGACGACCTTCCCAAGAGATCGGGGTAAGGGGGTGGGTGGCTCCAGGGCTGAGTAGAGAGCCAAGAGCCATCTGGGATTCTGGCACCTCCCTTTCCTGCCAACTTGCTAGGGTGTGCGCGGAGGCCTCTGGCACAGTCCCCAGTCTTTCTTTGCTCTTACCCTGCTCCAGCTCTCCCACCCAGAGGGCTTTCTGATGGTGGTGAGGAGAGCAGAAGGGAGGACTAGGCAGGTTGGGCTGCTGGGGGGCTTGATTTCAGCCTGGATGGTGCACAGATGGTCTTGAGGACGGGAGACCCTGAGACCTTTGGAGTCACCCAGCAGCTGTCCTGTTCCCTTACGTGCAGCTTGTGCAGGCTGTAGCCATCCCGACGTCCAGAGGTGGCTTCAACCCTGCCCGCCTCCTCCTCAATGAACAGGGCCTTCCCTTTCTCCTGGGTGGCTTCAGGAAGGCACACGTGGGAGTTGCCAGAACCCTCTCCCCACAGGGTCCTCCTTCTCACTCTTCCGCAGGAGCTCCTGGAGTCCAGGCTGAAGGTCTTGAAGAAGGATCTGGAGGACTATGAGGCATTTCGTTCCACCGAAGAGAAGGAGAGCAGGGAGCTCCTGGTGAGCATGGCAACCCCCAGGTTGGCTCCCCTGGGTGACAGCAGAGGGCCACCCACCACTCTGGCTAGGTGTGTGTGGCTTTGGAGTGTGTGCCTGTGGAACAGCACAGGTGCATTTTAGAAATATAGTGAGATGCATATTATAGAGGGTGATCGTGTAATTTATTATATAACCAGAGCTTTTGAGAGTGAAAGGGAGGGCTAAAATAATAATTATTATTTTTTTTTTTTTGCGGTACACGGGCCTGTCACCGCTGTGGCCTCTCCCGTTGTGGAGCACAGGCTCCAGACACGCAGGCTCAGCGGCCATGGCGGGCCCAGCCGCTCCGCGGCCTGTGGGATCTTCCCGGACCAGGGCACGAACCCGTGTCCCCTGCATTGGCAGGCGGGCTCTCAACCACTGCACCACCAGGGAAGCCCTAAAATAATTATTTTAGAACAGCTGGCTTGAAGTGGAACTGTCCAGGTGAATCAGAATGTATCGTCCCCCTAATATTACATAACACCCCAGTTAGGGTCTGTGGAGCATCTTGTAATTGAACACATTAATATTTCTATAGAGAAACATATGAATATTTATACTAAGTGTGAGCCTTCTGTCAGTCTATGGCATATTTTACCACCAAAGGAGTTGGGAAAACTTTTTTTCACTGTTAGAGTTTTTTAGATTTTGAAATCGAGGCTAGGGGAGAGGGGTTGGGGGATGGGGGAGGGAAAGGCAGAGCTGCTCCCCACCCAGCAGAGGGCAGGAGGTTCCGGGACTTGGGTTTTCAGCAGCCGATTGTGCTAGCACCCGCCCTGCCCAGCGCTTGGGGTGTTATTTTGTCTTCCTTGAAGTGGAACAGGAAAGTGAAATGGGGTTCATTTTGGTTAAGGTGGGCAAATGTGGGTCACTGTCATTTTCTATCTCGAAAATTCAGTTCCTAGCTCAAAAACTAGGGGTTAAAAGAATGAAAGGATCCACTAAGGCCTGTTAGGGCAGGGCTCTGAAGTTCTGGAGTTGGAAAATGGAGGGAGAGGAACCTGAGGGCTGCCCCCCCTTAAGGGAAGGAGGTGTGGGGTGAACGGGAGGACCCTGTGTACAGGTGCCCCAGGGTCCTTTCCTGACCCTGAACTGCATCTGGTACACCTGCATCCCATGCACGTCTCAGGCATTCTCTTCTGAACATTCACTTCCCTCCACAAGGAAGGGCTCACCCCTCACCCCCTCCAGATCTCCACCCTGCTCTGCTGGAAAAAAGAGGAAGCATGTGGCTCTTTGGCCATTGCTGTACATCTGTGATCCAGAGGGCCTTCTCCAGCTTGGGCAGCTTCATGGTCTCTGACCCCACACCCCATGACATTGCTTAGCACTTTCTACTCTGTCCTACCCCCACCCAGCCAACCCCCCTCTGGCCCACACATCCTTTATGATTACAAAATACCTGCTTAATGAGACAACCATTGCTGCTATGCGAACAAGGAGAATGAATATTTTTATTTGAAAATTGCTCTTACCATTTAGAGGACTAGTTCTCAACTGGTGGCAATTTTGGGCCCCAGGGGACATTTGGCTATGTCTGGAGATATTTTTGGTTGTCAACACTGGGGCAGGGGTGCTACTGGTGTTTACCGGTAGAGGCCAGGGTACTGCTTAAACATCCTGCAATGCGTAGGACAGCCCTCCACCACAAATAATTACCTTGCCCCAAATGTCAATAGCGCCGAGGTTGCAAACCCCGATTTAGAGTATTTTGGTAAGTATTGTCCCACTTGTGTTATTTCCTTGGGAGACCATACGCTACAATTGCAAGGAGCTTGGACTCTGGGGTCAGACTCCCTGGATTAGAATCCTGACTTCCCACTTCCTGGTAATGCACCTCTCTGTCTTGGTCTTCTCATTCGTAAATCAGGATGAGAGTGTACCCACGTCGCTGGGTGGTTGTCAGCACTGAGGGGGTTAACGCCTGTAAAGTTCCCTGTGTTGCTGCTGCCCGCTTGCCCAACATCCTGAAGACTGGGGAGCAGTGACCTGAACCCAGGTCTCCTGACTTCAGAACCCACTTACAGTCTCCTCTTCCAGCCACCCCCTCCTCCCCTAGAGTTTTCAGGGAAGAGGAACTTTGACATTTGAGCTTGTGCTGGAGGGATGGAATCCTTCTCACTGGCCATGAGGGGCCTCACTTGGTATATCATGCAGCGTCCCTCCCAGGTATTCACGTAAAGAATCCAGAGGATCAGGAGCGAGAGTCTGTGTCTGAAAACGCAGGGGTGAAAGTCCTGTGGATGGTGGTAATGGGAAGCACAGAATAGAAAGCTTGCACACAGCGGCCTCTTCCTTAGGTCGTTGTGGGTGTGCTGTTACCTCTGATCACTGGCATTGATTTTCCTTCCTTCTTGCTACTTTTCTGCATTTCCGGGTTTGGTATTATGAACTTGTGTTGCCTTTCCAATTGCTAAACAGAAAAGGTGCTCTTTAAAATGAAGTAAAGTGAAGAGTGAAAGTTGGAGGGGTGACAAATGTTAAAGTACAAAATTCAAATGAGTAAAATTTAAAGATCTGATTGGCTTTATTCAGTGATTCATAAATCAGCCAACATCCCATCTCGCAGAAAGAAAGAAGTTCTGAAGAGCTGTACGAGGCAAGAGACTTTACAGGCAGAGGAAGCAGCAACAAGGAAGTTGTACTAGGCAGAAAAGTGGGTTGGCCACAGAGGCTCATGAGTAGAATAGTTGTTTTGATGGTTAAGAAGGCTTTTCATTGGCCCAACAGCATGGGCTCCCACTCACCACGAATGATCTAGCAACTGCTGCTGCCCAGTGTTCAGCCTGGCAGCAACAGAAGCACTGCAGAGGCCTGATACATCGTCCTTGAAGGAAACCAGTTACTTGGTAGCAGATGGATTGCACTGGACCTCTTCCACCCTGGAAGGGACAGCATTTTATCTTGGCTGGAACTGACACATTTCTAAGAGTTGTCTTTTCTGCCTGCAGAGCCCAAGCCAGCACTACTAAGGACTTACAGACTATTTGATTCATCAACATGATTTATGATCCCAAAGTAGTTTGGGTGTCTGATTAGAGAGAGAATTTAAACATAAGAAGTGCTGTGAAGGTAGAAGTATTTTAAATTTATTTCCAGTCTTGCAGTTTTGATATCCTATTAGTACATGTTTTTAATGCTGTGAATATGCTTCTTTAAATGTGAGACCTGCCACCATCTCTCCATGTAGATACTTGCCTCACCCTTGCAGCCTAACAATGAATTAGGGTACTTTGTTGGCCTGCTTGTCTGACAGCCAGTGACATCAATGATTTACTTTAAGTTTCTATGTCTTAAAATGAGTTTTCATCAGCAGCCCCCACTCCACAAAGGTTTTGCTTCAAAGCCACACCTTAAAGTTGCCTTATAAATCATATTAAATCATTGCTGAAAATGTTGAACTAAACCAAAATGAGAAGAGTTATACAGCATTATGTCTGAGATCTCAGTGTGTGCCATCAAAGATGTTTCCCAACTCTACAATAACTTGAAACCATCATGTGTTTGGATGCTCTAATTTCAGCGGAATAAAGATCATAAATTTGGTCACACACACAAAAAAGTGGGTTGGCTATTGCAAAGTTGCTTTCCCTGTAGGGGATGGCAGGGGTTTATCAGGCAGATTACTGAACAAATACTGATCAGGCCATTCCTTATAGGCTGGTTTAAGATAACATTTGTGGGAGAGCCGAAACTGTCATTGGGTCTCGGTTTGGTGATGTGGGGCTTAACATAAGCGACTCCATTTGGGGCCTTGTTTTGAACACAAAATAAATGTGTTTGGGGACCTCAGTTTAATCCTTACAGTGACTGCAGGAGGCACTATTTTATCCCTCCCACTTTTCAAATACGGAAACTGCAGCCCTGGGGGGTTCTGGGGTGAGTCTGAAGTTGCCCTAGGTTGGTGGGAGAGCCTAGGTTGGTGGGAGAGCCCAGGTCTAAAGAGACACATGAGCGCAGCTGTGACAGGGAAAGGGAAAGCACGTGTTGAGGCTGCTGCGTGCTCGGAATTGGGACGTTTAAACTAGAGCGTGTGCATGGTGGGCGTGCATGCGTGAGTCTCTGACCCCTGAGCCGTGAGGGGGATGGACCCCTGCCCTGTGGGATGGCTCAGAGGCTTCTATCCGAATGCTGTATCTCAGATGCCCACATCCCTTTGCCCTCTTCAACTTCACCTCTCCTGGGACAGAAGCAGATGGCAGCCGAGCGAGAGAAGGTTGGGGCGGAGTTCCAGGCTCTGCGGGCCTTCCTGGTGGAACAGGAGGGCCGGCTCCTGGGCCGCCTGGAGGAGCTGTCCCGGGAGGTGACACAGAAGCAGAATGAGAACCTGGCCCAGCTTGGGGGTGAGATTGCCCAGCTCTCCAAGCTCGGCAGCCAGATCCAGGAGACAACTTGCAAGCCTGATCTTGACTTTCTCCAGGTGAGCCTGGCTTGCCCAGGGTGTACGTCATTTATCCTAAAGCAGGAGGCATGAATTTATCCCTCCCACTTTTCAAATGAGGAAATAAGAATGGCAGCGAGAACAGAATCAGATCCTATGAGTTTAGTAGAATCACACATCTGGAGCCAAAGTGGACTAGAGAGAGGAGCGCTGATTTTCCTGGGGTTAGAGGTCTGAAGGGATGTGGTAAAAACTTTCTTGACCATGGTCCACAATAATATATCTTACAATGTATTCTATTATATACATTGTGACAAAAGTCTCAGAAAATGACCCTTACCTCTACTACATGTGATGCACTTTGATGTTTTTTATTCTTATTTCCTTCTAAAAGAGTCACAATCCACTAAATAAACTGCACAAGTCACAAATGGATCAAGAATGGTCATTTAAGGGAATTCCCTGGACTCTGTACTTCCACCGCCGGGGGCCTGGGTTCAGTCCATGGTCAGGTAACTAAGATACCACAAAGCCATGAGGCCAAAAAAAGGTCATTTAAAAGGCACTAATCTGAGTGATGACCAGTTGTTGCATAAGAGCTGTCACTTGTTTTGGGTGATGTTGAAAGCAGAGGCAACACTGGGTCCTAGCACTTGGCTCCAGTGATGATTCTGTAATAAATGGGAGCATCGGGAAGCTGTTGCCACCTGGGGCCCATGCAGGAGGTAGGGGGTGATACACCTGCTTACTGCTTATTCCCCTGGAAGGAGGGAAGGGGCCAGTTTTATTTTCTCAAAGGTGAATGCTGATTTGGCTTTCTCTCATTGTTCTTTCCAGGAATTCAAAAACACACTAAGCAGGTGAGTGGACCTAACAATACCTTGGGCCTCTCTAAGCTGGCTCTTCTTTTCCACTTAGCTTCCTCTCTTCATCCCCCACCCCTGACCTCTCACCTCCCGATGCCCCCACTGCCTTACCTGGGTACCTTCTGAGGCAAACATCTGCTGCCTGGCCATGGGTATTCGGTACGAGGTCAGGCTCTCCTTTTCACCTCTCCCCACCCAGAGGACCTCACCATCCTAATTGTCAAGCCCAGTGGGAGTGGGACAGTGTTAGTGGGTCTTCCTCAGGGTCCTTGTCCTGCAGGTGCAGCAATGTGCCTGCCCCCAAGCCAACCACAGTCTCTGCTGAGATGAAGAATAAAGTCTGGAATGTTTCTCTCAAGACCTTTGTCTTAAAGGGGCTGTTCAAGAAGTTCAGAGGTAGGGGCTTGTGTGTGGGGCTGGGCCCTGCAGTCCTGGTGGTGATGGTGTGTTTCTGGTGGTTTGGGGTCCTGAAGATGTGCCTTTCCAAAAGCTGTATGATAAAACAGGAACTAGGGTGTGTCAAGGCCAGACTGTTTCGGGGAGGCGGTGGTGGCTAATTTATTTAGAACCCCCACCCCTACCCCAGGGCATGAAGCTTCCCCTGGGGACAGATGGAGTAGAGAGGCACTGGGGGCAGAAAGAAGGATGAGGAGGGAGAGCTCAGCTCAGAATGGCTCCAGACAAAAGAGGGGGAAGTGGGAGAGTAGAACGAGAATACAGCCCCCTCCCCACCCCCATGATTGGCCCAGCACTTGCCCATCAACTCTAGGGTATCTGGGGAGTGAGTGAACCCCCAGATATTTAACATTTACAGTGGGGCTGTCACTGTTGCCAAATAGAAATTTCCCGTGTCATTCACACACAACCTGCTTTGTTTCTCCTCTTCAGAGGATCTTCGGGGAGAACTGGAGAAAGAGGAAAAAGGTATGATGGCTGTTTTAACAGTGAGTGCCCGTCAATTGGCCATGCAGAGATCCAGTGACTGTCCCCCGGGGCTCTGTGCATGGTTGGTTCCTTCTGCCCATCCGCCTCAGCAACTTTGCCATCGACTGCCCTTTCTTCCTCATCCTCACAATTCTGATTCCTTCAGGCCACAGTGGGGCCCATAGGCCCATAAGTTGTTCCAGAGCAGGAGTGCCCTGCATCTTGAGATACTTAGATCAGGGAGTGCTTGTCGGTCACCTGGACAAGCCTCTCTTCCCTGCTCCCAGAGAGATGGAGACCTCTCCTGGGGACAGGGATTGTGTGCAGGGGTCGGGGGAAGCAGGGGGAGACTGAAGACTGGAAGGGAGGTGGTTATCACTCCTGCAGGGCTCTGGGGTGAGTGGGATCTAACCCCAAGGGGAAGGGAAGGCACATATTCCTGATGCTGACTGAGCTATCAGATTTTACTCGGGAAGAATCTAAACCAACTGAGTCAGAGTATGTCCTCCTCTGCTTAGGACCCTGTGACAGCCCTGCCCCTCTCAGTAAGGGCTGGAGTTTTTTTATTTGTTTGTTTTTTTTATTTTTTTTGCGGTACACGGGCCTCTCACTGTTGTGGCCTCTCCCGTTGAGGAGCACAGGCTCCGGACACGCAGGCTCAGCGGCCATGGCTCACGGGCCCAGCCGCTACTGCGGCATGTGGGATCTTCCCGGACGGGGGCACGAACCCGTGTCCCCTGCATCGACAGGTGGACTCTCAACTACTGCGCCACCAGGGAAGCCCAGGCCCGGGGTTCTTGCAGTGGTCTTCAAGGCCCTAGGGATCTGGCCTCACTGCACACTCTTCCCTTGGTTCACTCCGTGCAGCCACACACAGTCCTTGCTGCTCCTGGAAGGCACCAAGCACACAGCTACTTAAGGGCCTTTGCACTGCACCGGCTATGCCAGGGCCTGGAATGCCCTTCCCCCAGACAGCTGCATATCTGACTTCCTCATCTCCTTGATGTCTGTGCTCAAATGCAGGTTTTCAGTAAGGCCTTCCCTGGCCCCTCTAGTTGAAATTACAGCCTGCTCTCCTGATCTCTCTATCATTTATTGTCTCTCCTCCTTCTCCCCATAGAAAGGAAGCTTCAGGAGGGCAGGGATACTCCACTGTGGGATTCTCAGTGCCTAGAACAGACCTGGAACATAGTAGCACTTACAACAAGTGTGCATATTTTAACTTTTTTATTATGGAAAATTTCAAACATACACTAAAGTAGACAGAAGAGCATAACGCGTATTATGTACTCATCATACACCTTCATCAATTATTGACTCGTGGCTAGTATTTTTCATAAACACCCCTACCCACTGCTTCCCACTGGATTATTTCACAGCAAACCACAGATAACTCTCATTTCCGTAAATATCTCAGTATGTTGTCTCTAAAGAGATAGACTTTTAAAAAAACATAAACACAAACCCATTAAAAAAGCAAACACAAAACCAACATCATAACTAAAAAATTAATGATTCTTTCCAGTATCTAGGGTCTGAAATCCCCCACTTGTCTTTTTTTTATTTTATTTTTTCAATTGAAGTATAATTCATTTACAATGTTTTGCCAATCTCTGCTGTACAGCCCCAATTGTCTTTTTGTTTTCCTCTTTTGGGCTGCCTTGGGTCTTCATTGCTGCACGCGGGCTTTTCTCTAGTTGTGAGAGCGGGGTCTACCCTTCGATGCGGTGCACGGGCTTCTCGGGCTTCCGAAGTTGTGGCTTGCGGGCTCTAGAGCGCAGGCTCAGTCGTTGTGGTGCAGGGGTTTACTTGCTCCACCTGTGGGATCTTCCGGAACTAGGGCTCGAACCTGTGTAGCCTGCTGTGGCAGGCATAGTCTTAACCACTGCGCCAGTAGGCAAGGCCCCCCCCCCACCTCTTTTAAATTGGATTTGTCAATCTGTTTGAATTGAGATCCAAATGAGGTCCATAAATTGCCTTTCTGTGATTTCAACACCTACTTAATGAGGGGGCGGTGGGAGTGGGGCGAGGGGAGCCACGCAAGGACGCTGCATGGGTTGTCTCTCCCTGTCTTCCCCCCGCCCCAAACCCCACAGTGGAGCTGACCTTGGACCCCGACACGGCCAACCCCCGCCTCATCCTCTCTCTGGATCTTAAGAGCGTGCGCCTTGGACAGCGGGCCCAGGACCTGCCCAGCCACCCACGCCGCTTCGACACCAACACGCGAGTTCTGGCATCCTGCGGTTTCTCCTCTGGGAGGCACCACTGGGAGGTGGAAGTGGGCTCCAAGGACGGCTGGGCCTTCGGCGTGGCACGTGAGAGCGTGCGCCGCAAGGGCCTCACGCCCTTCACCCCCGAGGAGGGCGTCTGGGCGCTGCAGCTCAACAGCGGGCAGTACTGGGCGGTGACCAGCCCTGAAAGGACAGCCCTCAGCTGTGGGCACCTGTCCCGCGTGCGGGTCGCCCTGGACCTGGAGGTGGGGGCCGTGTCCTTCTACGCTGCGGAGGACATGCACCACATCTACACCTTCCGTGTCAACTTCCAGGAGCGCGTGTTCCCCCTTTTCTCTGTCTGCTCCACTGGCACCTACTTGCGAATCTGGCCTTGAGGGGCATTGCCCGGCCTCCCTGAGGGGGTCAGTCGATCAAGGGTGAACTCCTCCTAGCCCTGGCTGCCCATGGGAAGGCACGGTGCCCTCAGATGGAGCCTCCTGGTCACTCTAGGTATGCCCTGCAGACTCTTGCCCCAGGCTGCCTTAGAGGGGCTTCTGCAGACTACAACATCAAAGACATGAGAATGGGCTGTTGGGGACAAGGGCTCTGAGGTCAGTTGAGCAGGGGAAGAGATGCTTTGGACCCTCCTGGCATGTCTCCTGCCTGTTGTCTGCGTGTGGATTTGGCCTGAGCTGTGAGGAGGTGGACGTGGATGAGGACAGGAGCCCAGCTCCACCAGAGGTGCTTCCTACCACTGCCCCAACTCAGCAGGGCTTCTGGTTCTGTGGATCAAAACCAAGCTCTGGTCCTGTGCCATCCTCGGTTGCAAGGGGGCAGGTTCCTGCCAGGCCAATCAGGTTCATGATCCCTTCTGCTTTGCCTTCCTGTCAGCTGCCAGCTCTGCCTTCAGAGACCTGAATCTAGCTGGCCTGACGAAGTTGTCTACTCAGGGAGGATCACTGTACTTCCAGCTCAGTGGAGAGTTTGGGCCGGAACTGGTAGGAGACCCTTGATCTGTACATGAGGGAAAAGCCCAGGGTAACAGCATATAGGCATTGCTGCCATCCAATGTGGCTTAGCCTGATGACAGAGTGGAAATGTACAATACAGCCTCGGCCACAGTGACTGCTCCGTGTTCTCAAGTTTGCCTAAACCCTTTTCAAGTGCCAAAGTACAGTCTCCCTTGGGTAAGGAGACCAAAGATTCTGGAATTTTGAAACTCAAGGTGGCACGTATAATTTTACAGAAGCAACTAACACCAGCATGGAAATGCACAGAGCATAGGCATGCCCTTGACAGACACTTCTGGAGCTTCCCAAATGTATGCCAACAGCAGAAGACCCTGGTGCCAAGGCCTGCTCAGCCTGTACCCTGGAGGGTGTGATTCCCTTGGCTAATTGTTCCCCAGCATGGCTGGGCTTCTGGGAGAGTGGAGGTGGGCTGTTCCCTGCTTAGGGTGCTCCAGGAAACGGGGATGGGGAGATGGAAATACAGACTGTGAGCTCATTTCTAGGGTGCCTTGGCTCATTCTTTTTTTGCGGTACGCGGGCCTCTCACTGTCATGGCCTCTCCCATTGCGGAGCACAGGCTCTGGACGTGCAGACTCAGCGGCCATGGCTCACGGGCCCAGATGCTCTACGGCATGGGGGATCCTCCCGGACCGGGGCACGAACCCGCATCCCCTGCATTGGCAGGCAGACTCTCAACCACTGCGCCACCAGGGAAGCCCATTGGCTCATTCTTAACTCCCCCAGTCTGAATGCAAGAGCACAGTTATGAGCAAAGGTTTCTACCAGACTGGGTGAGCATGTGTGTTTATCTGTGTGAGGAACGTTTGCATGTGTGTTTATATCTCAGATCTCAGGAACGGGGGGCGGGGCCATGTGGATTTTGGAGAGGGCATTTATGAGCATGCGTATAGGGTTTAGGTGCAAGCAAACATAGGTCAGTATGGTCGCACCCTATTTTTGATTTGTAATTGTAAAATATTAGCCACTCCATATTTAGGTGAAAGCCAAAGGTTTCCTTCCCCCACTACCTAGCTACCCAGCTAGATGAAATCCACTCTCAGACCTAATTCTGTCCTGCACACATTGTTTAGATAGACATGTTGGCATGCAGGGGCAGTGACCATCAAACAGTCTGATCTGCAAGCATTTTGGAGTTTCCATGCTCTGTCCCTGAGATACTTCAAGCACACTTTGCATACAAGGGACGGTAAGAGAGATGTTCTTGTCGGGGCAGGCATGAAACTTTTCTAGAGGCAATCCAGAGATATAGCACTAGGCAGTCAGAATCCAGTGTCCTATGGGCTGGGGACAGGACCACTGAAGAGTCCAGCCTATAGCAGCATCCCAGAGGATGAACCCTATGTGGTGTTCATACATAGGGAGTAGCTCTAGAACACTTTAGCTAATCCATGTATTTGGATACCACTGATTTCCACAAGGAAAATCCATTTCTAACATTCACTTATTAATTAAATTGCCTAATGCTATCATCAAGCCTTAATGTTATCCAGGCTTGTATGGCTTTTGGATTGAGTAGCACAATTACCCTTTATATCATCTAACAACTGTGCTGAAGTACTGCAACACATTACAGGTCACAGAAGGTAGGGTGACTGTAGGTTCAGGTCTGGGCACTGCAGGGATGGCTGTGTTTATATTTTCAGCTTTTGTGTTTGTGAATGTGATTGTGTGTCTATCAGAGTTTGCAGAATAACCATGTAGGTATATACATATTCGAAGAGATGGAACAACAGTTACATAACAATTACACATGGACAGTACGACAGATGTTCTCTCTTGGTCACTAGGGTGGTGCAGTGACTTAGGATGTCACAAGGCTGGTGTGAGAGTATGCCTGTGTGTGTGCATTTTCCTCTCCCATCCTCTGACCATCATAAGATCTCTGAGATGTCTGGGCCTCTGAGAGCAATGACTGGCCTAACTTGGGTTCCTTCTGACTCCATCCATTCATTGGTCCTAGATCCTTGTGAGCTGCTGAGACATGAAAACCCACATCCTTGAAACTAGACCCTTGCACCACTCCTCAGCATCCAGACAAGAGGGCACGTAGGGACCTTCCTCAGGCCTGGCCACCCAGTGACCTAAGTCATCTGACCTTGCAGGGACCAAAGGGTGGGTTGGGCCATCAGACCAAGTTCCACCAACTACAGCCGTAGTTTCTGACCATTTCCGGGCTCCTGTCCCTCACCTGGGCTCTCAATCACTTCCCTTTGCCCCGTGGGCCCTTTTGGGGGCCCCGATGGAACCAGCTCTCCCAAAATTCAAGACGAGCCCCTAAGGATTTCCTTTTCCTAATTTGCCGTAAGTTGCGGTAGGGGCTAGGGACCTCCTGTCCCGTTCCAGTCCTTCACACATCGACATTTTGATTTTCCCACCTTTCTCTACAAATCTTTCCCTCCTGATCACGCACCCAGCCCAGACCTGTATTCCTCTCAGGACAGGCATACTGACACCCTTCCTCTAGCCCTCCTCTCAGAGCCACGACCTCGGACCCCTACTGTCATAGGACCTCTATCCTCAACAAGTTTTCGCCCCAGACCCCAAAGCCGTGCGGAAGACCCCGGGTCCTCCTCGTATTCAGCCCATTGGTGGCCCCGCCCCCTCCCGCAGCGCGCCCCGCCCTCACCAGATCTTTCACAGCTTCCGCTCCCCAGAGGGCGCAACGCCGCCCTGTCTCCTCTGGGCTCTCTCCTAGGATTTGCAGCTCGGCCCGCGACGCTGACACTGACGCCGCAGCTGAGGTGGCGGCAGCCGGACGGGGCGCTCACTGGCCGAGGGACGTGGGACCCGCCTGTCGTCACTTAACTCCTGCATGTTGGTGTCTGCGGCTGCGCGGTGACCAGAGCGGTGTTAAGTACTCGTGCGCAGAGAGGCGATTTGCAGTTGGCTCCATAGCTCAGGGGTTAGAGCACTGGTCTTGTAAACCAGGGGTCGCGAGTTCAAATCTCGCTGGGGCCTGCCACAGTTTTTTTCCATCCCTCTCCTCTGAAGAGCTGAAAATGCATACCCCAACACGAATTTCCGCCATTACGTGTTTTTGCCCCTCAAGTGCCCCTTAAATGCTTGGCACCCTTCGGTCCCTCCCTCCCGTCTACTCTCGCGAAGATCCAGACCCACTGCATCCCTCGCTTTGAGATCACAGGTTCTGCTGGCCCCGGGCGCCTTCTCCCCCGCGACCCCTCTCTCGCTTCCTTATGCGCGCCCTCTCCTCGAGTTCACGGCGGGTCTTTCCGTTCCCTTCCTGTCGCTCCACTCGGCCAGGGGCTTGCCCTGGTCTCTAATTCTTTCTGCGTTGCTTGGGGGATCACCTGTGAAAGCCCTCCCGCCCCCGCCCCCTGGGAATCTACTATTTTAGTCGAGAGTGGAGCGATGTTTAAGACCCCGCGTAGCTTGCCATTGGTCCCCGCAGGGGCTTCTTTAATGAGGTGGCCTTCCAGTAGGGCAGTCACATAGTAGTTGAAGAATCCCGGGAGTCCGGGACGCGCAGGTGCCTCAGCGTGCCCGTGTGGGGCGAGTCCCTTCGGGTCTTGATGGAAAGCTTGCCTCTTTGGATGGGAGCTGGCTTGTGTGAGGGAGGGAAGTGGGTACCTCCTCTGCCACGCCCCCCACTCACCTCATTCTCCCCTCCTGGGCGTCTACCCAGGTTCCCGCGAGCGGTTTTCTCTCTTCTGGTGAGGAGGCCCGGGTTCTGTTATCGAAAGCTGATCCAAGCTAGACCTCACGTGGGATGGCGACTCGCTCAGGGCTTTTCTGAGGGTCCTCATCCGCTGGAGAGAGGGCTCCAGCGCTCTCGGATGACGCGGCGGGGCCTAGTCAGGGCTCTGCTTCTGCCAAGGCCCCCCGGATGGGTCATGCCCGCAAAGGCCACGGCGGGGGGGCGGGCGCCCGAGACCTCTAGCGGGCCTGGTTCTGCCCATTGGGCAGGGGGCCCCATGTTCACTGAGGATTTAGGGTCATTTTGTACACTTGACTTCCGTTAACAGAATAAATAAGTCAGAAGGTCAGCATGTATTACTTTTTTTTGTTTGTTAAAAGGAAAACTAAATAGTTGTTTTAAAAAAAGACTGGAAGCGAATGTGACAAACTTACACTTTTTAGGTCCAGGTGTCACGAGTGTGGACATTTGTTTGCACTTCTCTTTATATAATTCCACAGAGAAGAGAAGCGAATGCTTACAACACGGAGGCGGTAGTGACTGGGAGGCCAAGGACGCACAGCCGCCGGAAGCAGAGGAGAGCCCACCTAACGCTGAGTGCGCACGGGAGGAGGGGAAGACCACAGCAGGTGGGGATGGAGTGCGTTAGCCACGTGGTCTCCAAGGAAGAGGCCGAGAGGAGGAGCGGCAACGAGTAGAGAGGTCAGGTCAGAGGGCTGAGCAAGATCTCGGAGAGTGGCAATGGAAAAAATAGCACTTTTTCCCCCTCGGAGTAGGTTAACCAACATTCGTCTCTCTCTTTTGTAACAGCCATCCGTGTAGGGAATTTCTCTGCTGGTGGCACAAAAATAAACTTTTGGGTCCACTCTGAGTGGATTTTCGTGAACTTTGAAAGCAGTGATCCCAGGAATCACTGCTTTTTACTACTAAATAACCCAGTGGAATTGGAGGAGGAAAGCGCCCCCACAGCCCGGGCCTCTCGTTCACTGGGCGGGTGACTGTTCTGGGGCGATCCCGGGAGAACGCAGCTAGGGCGCCGCGTGTGTGCGTGTGCGTGCGCGCACCGATGCTAGCCTCGGGGGGCTGCGCACCAACTACCGTGGTCGATCACCCTTTGAGGGAGCGGGGTTCCTGGCCATCTCATTTATGCTTCTAATTTCTCACTTCCCTACACTTCCTGAATATTTTGCAAATAAGTATATGTTGTTTTTAACATTTTCATAAAACGATAAAGAAACCCCCCCCCCAAGCCCCCCCTCCTGCCCTTACCAGGCGCTTCATAGGAAGGAACTACCCAGGTTTCATTTCGTCTGTCGCGGCTCGGGACCTAGTCTATCCCGCCTCCCCTACAAGCCCGGCTCCCGGTTCTCTCCAGGAGACCCCCGGCTCTCCCGGCTTCTGTACTCTGCCCTTGGGCCTCCAGACTTGCGCCTTATTTGGGCTTCCCTGGGAGAGGAGGAGTCCCCAAAGTGGAAGGATGCCCCTGCCTGCTGCCCGAGTAGCCTTAGCAATGAGGCGCTCATTTGGATTCCAGGAGATCTCAGAGGGGCCAAGGGATACCGAGCTTTTATGCTGAGCGAACTATCTACCGCTGAGAGTTAACAGCTGACGCGATGACGGTCGAACAGGGATAGGTTGGGCGTGAGATACTCGGAGATCCAGAGAACGCTTTCATTATACCAGAAAAAAATGTTCACTTTCTCAGCGATTAAACGACTCTATATAGCAGCATATCAAGGATTGAACCAGGTGTTATTCCATCGGGTGGCTCGTTGGTCTAGGGGTATGATTCTCGCTTTGGGTGCGAGAGGTCCCGGGTTCAAATCCCGGACGAGCCCGATTTTTTTTCTTTTTTCATTTTACCTTCTGAAAATTTCTTGTTATGTGGACAGTTTCCGTCCTGGACGGGCAGTGGGCATCACCAAGAGTTCCGGGATGGGAAAGAAATGCAGGTAGAAGAGTGGGTGAGCAGCTTGCCGGTGAGAGGTTGGGTGCAGAGCCTTCTGTGGGCGTTTCCAATGATCTGGATCGTGGCACCATTGTTTCACCACCATAGAGCTGTGTATGCACCGTACTCACAAGTTTTCCTAACTAGAGATTTTCATGAGTATTACGAAAAGTGTATAGTGGGCCTGTTTCCGTAGTGTAGTGGTTATCACGTTCGCCTAACACGCGAAAGGTCCCCGGTTCGAAACCGGGCGGAAACAAGGTTAGTTAGAGGCTGTCTCTCCTTTTAGCTTTTTGAAATTTATTACTTTGCAGTAAGTTTGGTCCCAGTTCAGGACGTCCCATCATCACCGCTCCCGGTTTTCCAGGGAGGGGAGAACCAGCATCTACAGCGCTGGGTTCCCCAACTCATCCTTGGGCCCCCGTAGAGACCTTAAGCCACCCAACTTGAGATCTGGGACTTCGGCGCGCCCTGAGCTGAGATATATCTCAGCAGGCTGGTGAACGCAGTCCCATGCTCCGAGTGAAGGCGGGGCCCGCAGTTGAGCGTCCAATTTGCATAATCCTTTTTGTGATGAATGCGGGGGGAAAAAGGGATAAACAAGCTGGCAGCGGTGGGATTCGAACCCACGCCCCCGAAGAGACTGGAGCCTTAATCCAGCGCCTTAGACCGCTCGGCCACGCTACCCTGCCTTTAAACACGTTTGGGGAGCTATTTTTCAATTTAGATAATATCCGCAGGGTCCTGTGGGAAATCAGTTGTAGGGGTGGGTCTACAGGTCAGCAGAACCACACTCCAACTAGCAGAATTAGATTGCCCAGAGCCACCGGCGTGGAATCTGCGCTCTGCGAGCGCTCTGACAAAGGAGGATTCACGAAGCACAGAAGCACACAATGTTTTTGGGAAGGATACTCAAGAAGTCACTCTGGCAGTTCACTTTGGGGGAGTGGGCGTGGACGCAGGGGAAGCCTTCTACACTATCACTTGTTTTGTTTTGTTTTACCCGTGAGCTTTTGTTGTTTTTACGAATTAAAAAAAGGAAGGGGAAACACTGCACTACTTCTTCCCAATTCTTTTTTGTTTAACCCATAACATTTTTTGGCAAATAACACCGACACATTCAGAAGTGGTTCATCAGTGACCGCCTTGGCGGTCTCAGAAGCCTCCATCCATGCAGTTCTGTTGCCTGATGTTTCCACCCTTGAAACAAATGTTCTAGCTGGAGGTATGGAGGTACGGGGTCTTGACAAAACACGCTTGACTGCACACTGTACGGAGACACCACCCCCCCCCGCCCCGCATTATAAAAACCCACTTCTTAAAAAATAGCAAATCCAAGAAAAGTATATAGAAAAAAATTCATCTGCAAGCCCCAAACTCAGAGACAACCATCACTATTTGGTGAACGAATCTCCAGTTTGGTTTTCTGTTGATTTTTACCTGCATCAGTGAGTGATTTTGCTTCAGATACAGACTTGAATTGTGCTTTAAAAAAAAAAAATTACCTCGAATGCCAGTGCATAACCAATAACAAGCTTAACTAGAGAAGGAGACTGAGGAAACTTCAGATACTGAGGGGGATTTCTGGGCAGGTTTAAAACCTTTAAGTGTTGACGGACATGAGTGTTCATAAAGTCTTTTAGATGTAGGGCTTTCTTTTTACTTGACAATTTTCACTTAACAGTTCTTACATTATGAAGTTGAAACAGTCTTTTTTACCTGTAAAGTTAAATGAAAAAAAAGAGAGCAAGTAAAACACTTTCTCTAGAGTATAAGGATGTTAGAAATAGTTTGTTTTCTTGTACTTTCACATACATTTTAATGTCTCAAATTTGAAACTTTTTTAAGGAAGTCTTAAATTTGACTTTTAAAAATAGTCAAGGCGAGGTATTTTCTTGAATTATAGATCACAATAGCTATCTAAATGATTAAGATACAAGTACAAGCAAAATTTCAGATGATCTTGGAAACACATTTTAAGACATAGCACACACAATACATATTTCTTTGGGAGCTTGATTAACCTTTAGGGATACTGAAGAATACTCAATTTATCTTACACTAAAAATTTAGCCTTTGATAACCACAGCTTGGATAGATCACACAGTGGAATCTTCAAAGTCTTCTCCGTATACTTTCAGACAAGGGAATTCCCTGGCAGTCCAGGGATTAGGACTCGGCGATATTACTGTTCAGGGTGCGGGTTCAATCCCTGGTCGGAGAACTAAGATCCCGCAAGCCTCGCGGTGTGGCAAATAAATAAATAAAAATGCTTTCAGTCCAAATAACTCAAAGAGATCATGTCTTTAATTGGACAAATTAGTTACTCTTTGTCATGCAACTAATACAGTGGGCTCTTGTGCTGGTAGTTTGTCTTGGTCATGACTTATTCTTGCAAAACCATCCCTTACATATGAAAGATATTTTCCCCAATGCAAGGAAAATAATCTGGATCAATAACAAAGTCAAAGCCATAGGTGTTTTAGGACATTCTTGAAAACAGGATTCAACAGTACTAACAGCCTTTTTCTTTTCTTTTTTTTTTTTTTTTGCAGTACGCAGGCCTCTTACTGTTGTGGCCTCTCCCGTTGCGGAGCACAGGGTCCGGACGTGCAGGCTCAGCGGCCAGGGCTCAGGGGCCCAGCCGCTTCGCGGCATGTGGGATCTTCGCGGACTGAGGCACGAACCCGTGTCCCCTGCATCAGCAGGCAGACTTTCAACCACTGCGCCACCAGGGAAGCCCCAGCCTTTTTCTTTACCAATTATCTTCCTTTTTCATAACTGTGCTGTCCCTGCCCTATTCTACTCTGCAAAAATAAATAAATAAAATTAAATTAGAAAAAAAATTTTTTTTTAAGATCAAGTTTTCCATTGGCACGGACCTATTTGGAAAGAACCCGAGAGACAGTGGAACGCTGGGTCTCTCCCAAATCACTTAGTTACTCTGTATCATATCAATAATCTAATCACAGCCGAGTTCTTCGGTCAAACGATTGCCAACCATAAGTGAAAAAAGCTTTTCCACAAAAGCCAACTGATCAAAAGAGGTGTTTTCATGACCCATTTGAAACCCGCCATCCAGAGCTGCTTCTCTTACTCTGGAGGTTCTCAGAAACACGTTGTCTCCTCCAAGGGCTGCTGAAACTCTACAGCCTGCACCACTCAACTGCTCCTCTGCCAGATAGTCGCAGTGGTCCTCCCAGTCATCAAATTCCTAGTCTTTCTCGTCGTATCCCCCCTCCCCCCTCCCCCACCTTTTCCAAGCCAGGGCTGGCGATCTGGCCTGGCTACTCCCCAGAGCTGGGCCGGTTAGCAAGGCCTCTGTCTCCCTGCGGCTCCGCCGTTGGCTGGGCCTCCTCCTCCTCCACTGGGCCGTCCTGGGCTCCGGTGCGGGGGTTCGGGGATGGCTCCCGGCTCCCGCTGCCTACCTCCGTCTGTGGAAGGTCACTCTTGCCAGGCATCAGGTCCATCTGCACGTCATTGCTCTCTTCATAGAGCTGGGACGGCTCGTTCATTCCCAACACTGTGCAAGCGGCTTAACCTCCCAAAAGGCATTTTTAGCAAGATCGGAGCTACGCCTTGAATCACGTTTTTTAAACTTAGGTTTTTATGTTATTAAAATTTCCAAAACCTCATTTGAATGGTTGGCTCAAATTCTAGAAGACAAAAGTAGCCTGATTTCTGTCCCTAGGGCTCTGAGTTTGGATGGGAGATTCGAAGAGAAGAGGGTAACCAATACTCTAGGATTACTGCTGCATTCGGTGGCTTTATTCCTTGTGCTTATGTTAAATCTTAATGTAAAGATTGTGGTGTGATTTTTATAACTTTGTATACCTGTCTGCTTTTCAACCAATGTGTGTGTCTTTCAGGCCTCATGGGCCTGCAGAGATTGGCCTTAGCTGAGTATTTCGTGTTTTAATAACACGACCTTCCGCTCAGTCATTTTATTAACAGGCCCTATCACTGCTCCACAGTGAGGTCCTCAGTGTGGATTAGAAAATGTCTGTAAAACCACATGGAATCATGAACTGACCACAGCCCCTGACATTAGCAGGGCTCTTACTATCTACACATTAGAGCA
Source organism: Mesoplodon densirostris (assembly GCF_025265405.1). Classification (NCBI taxonomy): domain Eukaryota; kingdom Metazoa; phylum Chordata; class Mammalia; order Artiodactyla; family Ziphiidae; genus Mesoplodon; species Mesoplodon densirostris. The sequence goes on from NC_082663.1 coordinate 138,859,176, forward strand.
TTAGCTTCTTAGAATGTTAATTTGGAATCTGGGCTCAAAGAAAGAGAGAAAGAAAGGAAGGAAGGAAGAAAGAAAATATTTTGAAATAATTATAGATTCACATAAAGCTGCAAAGAAATATACAGGGAGGTCTCATGTACCTATCACCTGCTCTCCCCAATGATGACATCTTGTATAAGTATAGTGCAGTAACAAAACTGGAAATTGATATTGGTACAACCCATAGAGTTTATTCAGATTTCTCCATATCTCTATATAGCAATTTTTTTCCCCAGCACATTCATTTTCTCATTCTTTATTTACACTGGAATCAGCTCACTATTTAAACTTATATAATTTGCCTTAATTTAATATGTACATCATTATTCTTTTTTTTTCAATAACAGAAGTAAAACTTTAATTCACTAATTTGTGGAAACTAAACAATACAATCTTAAACAACCAATGGATCAATGAAGAAATCACAAGGGAAACTGCAGAACACTTAGAGACAAATAAAAATGAAAACACAGCACACCAAAACTGCATGTTTTTTCAATGTCATGATTGAACATTGTCTATTAGGCTACCCAAGATTTAAATTTACCTAGTTCTCAAGAGGCATGATTCTTTGTTTGACTCACTACTTCTTATTTTTTTTTTTTAAGGGGACAGGGGAGGATCTAAGAGATGGCACTGGGCCACAGTCGACCCCCCCCCGTGACAGGTAACAGCTTCACGGCTGCCCCTTCCTGCCCCAGGACCTGATATATAGCAATTTTATCACATGTGTAGCTTCATGAAAGTGTCACAATCAAGATACAGAACTGTTCCATGACCACAAGACTCCCTTGGGCTACTCTTTTATAGCCACATACAACCCCTCTAATTTCTCCTGTCTCCCATCCCTAACCCCTGGCAACCACTAATCTATTCTCTGTCTCTAATTGTGTTGCTTCAAGAATGCTATATAAATGCAATAAGACAATATGTAGCCTCTAGAGATTGGCTTTTTTACTCTGCATAATTGCCTTGGGATCCATTCCAGTTATATCAATAGTATTTCTTTTTTTTTAATTGCTGAGTAATATTCCATGGTATAAATGTACCACAGTTTGTTTAACCATTCACCTGTTTACTTTTATTCCTAGTCTGTTGAATGTTTTTATCATGAAAGGGTACTAAATTTTGTCAAATGCTGTTTCTGCAGCAATTGAGATGATCATGTGATTTCCCCCCCCTTAATTCTGTTAATGTGGACAACTTTTTAAAATATTAGGTTTTGATAAGTTCTTTATTTAGTCCAGCTACAAGTCCCTTGTCAAATATGTGGTTTGCAAATATTTCTCCCCAACTAATCTTTTTGTCATTGTTGTTGCTATCCTTTTTGCTGCTTGCCTTTTTTTTTTTTTTTTGAGGTAACATTGGTTTATGGCATTATATGTTTCATGTGCAACATTGTATTTCTACTTCTGTATACGCTATGCTGACAAAGGGGCAAAAGCAATTCAATTTCTCAGAGAAAGGACAGCCTTCTCTATAGATATTGCTGGAGCATCCATAGGCAAAAGGATGTATGTTCTGCTCTCCCTGGAATTTCCTCCACTCAAGTCTCACTGGCCTCCCTTCCGTTCCTCCAACAGAGCAGGCGGATGCAAGGCTTGTTCTTACTTCCTCATATAAGACTCTCCCCAGGTATATTCCACCTTGTTCCCTTACCTGCTCCTCACCTTCTTATCCAGGCCTTCCTCCACATCTATTTAGAGTTGAAATCCTTTTTTCCTTCTCATTCCTAACCTGCCTCATGTTTCTCATTGCACTAAACACCATTGGGCATGCTACATTTAATTCACATGAATTTTGTTATACTCCTAGTTTCTCAACTAAAACCTATATTCACTGATGCCACTTTTGCACATGGTGGGATCTCAGGCTCTTAGGACAGTGCCTGGCATATATTGTGTTCTCAGCACATATTTGTTGAATGAGTAATTGTATTATGCAAAACAATTCAAGAAATTATTCTGGCATCTCACATGCTCATTTCTTGCACTATAACGTCACTCCTTTCTCTGGGTGTTTAGTTAGCAAGTTCATTTTTCTTCCTAGAAATGTCACCATAAAACAAGTCACCTTTTGGGGAAAAAGCGACTCTACCTCCCCTCTCCTCCCTGCCTCTTTACCTGCATCTCTCTCCACTCATCCTTTGTCTTCCTGCTTTAGAAAACTCTTCAACCCATCACTGTGGCCCCCCAATCCAGACAGAGGGAAAGAGAAAAGAAAAAGGTCAATGAGACACTAAGTTAAGAAAAAGGGAGAAGTAGATCAAAGGAAGAGGACTGGAAGAAAGAGTGAGAAGAGGCATAACACTAGAAGATATATGCCCACTGCCTTATCCCCCCAAAAGAAAATAAAAACTAACAGAGGCAGAAAATAACAGGAAGAGAAAATGCTGATAAACAGAAATGCGAAATAACCAGCAATCAGTAATAGGAACTGCAAAAAGGAGAGAGGCAGGTAACAGGTAAAGACCCTCACCTAAAGGTGGGTTCCCTGGAAGAAAATAAACTCAGCAAATACCCTGTGAAGGAGATTCCAGCCTCAAAATCACTTCAGCCTCCTTTCTTTGTTTGCACTTACTGGGTCAGAGGGGTCAGAGAGGAGCCCCTCAGCTCTGACCTCCTTCCTCAGCTCCCACCAACCTCTCAGCCCAGCTGTGGGTGTCCACGTCACCCTCAGCCTCGCTGTGACTCTCTAGCTCAGACAGTGGGCCTCAGACAGACAACAGCCTCGTCTCAGCAAAAGGGGTGTGAAGAAAGTGAACTTAGTCAAGGAGATGGTGGTGGGCAGATGGGGACAGAGCCAGGATCCGTGTATCTGAGCCCACCCCCTGATTCCCGTCCACCTTCCATGGGCTGCCTCCCAGCATGGGCTGCAGAACTGTCTCCCGTTGCCCATGCAGGTGCTTAACACTGAACCTGAGTGAGGAAGGGAAAGCTGTGAAGTCCCAGGGGAGCCCACAAACTCCAGCCCTGGAGCAGAAGCTCCCAAGTTTATAACTGAAGAAAACCAAACAGGGAGCTTAGGGACAGGACCAGAAGAAGGGCCAGTGGGACAGTGTGGGGAAACCTGGTCATGGGAGGGGCACAGGGCAGCCAGGGCACAGGCATGGGGGGCAAGTTTCTTGGTGCTCTAACCCCCACCACAGACACATTTCAATGGTTCCCCAGTGTCCTCCCAGGCCCACATGGGGTCTTTACCTGTGACTGCCCCAGTTGGCTCTCCCTGTATTACGCCGTCCACACCTGTCCTTTTCCTGCCCTGTGAAGTCAGCCTGCGTCTACTGGAGGCCTATGGTATGCAGAGCGCTGGGTGAGATGTTGCACTTGAATCAAAAGTGGGAACTGAACACGATTCTGTCCCTCCTAGTGGGAGGGAAAGAAAAGCACCCATCTTTGAGAGAGTCAGATGGTGGCATGGGAGCTGGGTGTCTTCCCAAACCCTGTTAGATGTTTATCTAAGCTCAGTGCCCTTCACGTGTTTCTGTGGACAATCCTGTGGTCTAGTTATTATACCTGTTGTCCCAGCGTAATCATGGATAGCACTCCCTTTCACTCTCAAGAGTGTCTCATGTTGAATGATAAATTTTAGGGTTTCTCTATTTTTGGCTTTATGTCCTATAGAATTAATTAATTTTCTCACTGACCAAATATGGTGGCATTTTACCTGCCAAATGGCTAAGTCACCAAACTTGTTTCTTCTAAATCCTTATATTTTTAGGTGTCTGTCGTATAAGCTCTGACAGTGGCTTTCTTGTTTGTTTGTTTGTTTGTTTGTGTTTTGAGTTTTTTTATAATGCAAGTACCTGACTTAAGCTTTGATTGCCACTTCTTTGAAGGCATCCACTTCAAAGAAGACTGTGTGGAATGAACACATTGCCATCCATGTTGCCAGACAAAGAGCCAGAGCCTGGCTGCCTCTCCCCACTGAGGCTCCTTTGTTTTAGACATCCTGGTTGATTTCAGTAATTAGCCATTTGGGCTGCTTGTTTTTTTTTTTTTCTCTTCCTGTGATTTAAATTCATGGTCTTATGTTTAAATTAACTAATAAAGAGTGATCCCCTAAAGTCCTAGGCCCCCACCCTTGACCCCTGTAAAAGCAGGACCCCAGGCCCACTCTTTCTTTCTCTTTCTCTACTTGCTGCCTCACTGTGTGGTCCCAGGTGTGTTGCGTATGTAATAAACCTCTATTTTTTCAAAGTTTCCTGATGGCTATTGCTGAAGGGTATGTTGCAGTCATAATAGGAACCACAAGGGCTGGTCCAGCCACAGCACTGGTTATTGATAAGATGAGGCCATCATAAAACAGTGTCTTCGTTACAGGGTTTTTTTTTATGTACCCCTTTGTGTGGTCTTGCTTCCAGCTCCTTCAGCTGGAGGCAAGGAACACATTGAGGGGGATGCTTAGAGGGAGAGGCAGGAAGACCAGAGAACAGAGAATGGAATTGGGTTCCAGCAAATTGGTTTTCAGCACATTGGCTGCTGAGGACATGACTTAGAGCATTTGCCACTCTTCTCCCTTTTCAGCCTATTCCTCTTATCCTCCTTATACATCTGATGGTTTTCAATGTCCACACTTTTGCTCAAACCATTTTTCCCCATTGGAGATTACAGTCAGCCCTCTGTATCTCTGGGTTCTGGATCTTCAGAGTCAACCAACCATAGATTGAAAGTATTCAGGAAAAAAAAAAAAAACTCCAGAAAGTTCCAACAAGCAAAACTTGAATTTGCCATGCACTGGCAACTATTCACATACCATCTACATTGTATTAGGTTAAGTAATATTATGATGATGATTTACAGTATATGGGAGGATGAGCACAGGTTATATGCAATTTAACCATTTATAAAAAGGACTTGAGCATGCAGAGGTTTTGGTATCCACTGGGGAGAGGGGATCCTGGAGTAAATCCCCATGTATACCTGGGGACGACTGTACTATGTCTGTTTCCTCTAGTCTTCCTCGGTCATTACTAATTCTTCAAAATCGAGCTTGAGCACATCTTCTCCTTTCAAACTACCCCAAAACTCAATCCACCATGATTTCAGCCTCCCACGAATCACTGCAAGCCTACTGTCTACATCCTGGGAAACATATACTGTATTGCCATGTGACATCTCCTATATTACCATTCATTATACTGAACAGGCTCCAGTTGACCTTGTACAAACAAGGAAATGCATTTATTTTTGTACAACCACTGCTTTTAAATAGGACATCTCAATTCTTTCATCCCCATTTTTTCATGATATCTCATGCATATTCAAGAGTTGGGTGGTCAGACTAAAGCTCATTTAAGTATTCTAAATCCAGTCCATTAAAAATCAAACTTGAATCTCATATCCAAATTCAGTGTTTTTCTCCTTGATCCATCCTAAATCAAGATAGCTTGAGGCTTGAGGACCCACAGTAGGGAAGTGAGAAAAGTCTATTAATAGCAATTATTCCTTATCTTTAAAGATTCTAAAGGCTATAGATGTAGTCTTTGAAATGCCCATTTTTCTCAAATAAATTACAAGGAAGTCTGAACTGATACCTTCTTTTTTATTTTGAAAACTACCTTGAATAAATAGAAGTATTCTGTTTTACTTTAATGCATAAGTGTAATTTTCTAAAATAATTTTTCAAGTGTCTGAGAGTATTCAAATTACTCCCCCAAACTTTAAACACTATAAAGAAAGCAGTAACTGTGACATAAATGTCCATGAGATGTCAATATCAATATTTGTTAGAAATTCTTTTAAAATGTTCATTCCATTATTATTTTTAATTTCCTTATCTTTTAGAGAAACACACTAATGTATTTACATGTAATGAAGTTATATGATTCCTGAATTTTTGTTTCCAAATAATCCATAGATGAGGGAGGCAGGGAGAAGTGGGTGGGAGAGCAGATGAAATAATATTGGCCATTAGTTGATAATTGTCAAAGCTAGGTGATAGGTACATGGACATTTATTAAACCATTCTCTCTAACTTCATACATGTCCAAATTTTTTTCATAATAACAAAAATTGAAAGCTCACTAAAGGTGGTCTGATCAAGTTATAATATAGCCACATGATGGAGTACTATACAACTGTAAAAAGCAACACAAAGTATTTCTATCTGCTATGCTGAAGTGATCTTCAGGATATAATGTTGAGTGCAAAACAGTGTACATAGTATGCTATCTCTTGTGTAAGAAAGGAGGATAATTATATATATGTATATATATACATTTGTTTATATTTTCAAAATTGAAAAATGAATGGATAACCAAAAACTAATAAAAATGTGTTTCATATAGGAAGAAGGAAGAAATTTTGGAGAAGACAGATAGAAACTAGGCATCTTTGAATGTACTTTTGTTTATAGTTTGGGTTTTGGCAAATGTTTCACACAATTAAAAATAAAAATTAAATAAAGAAGAAAACATTTCTAGCTATAGTGGAGTAATTTGTATTAGAGCAACTTTCACAATGAGAACAATTATAGAAGTTGGATAAAATACAAGAAAGCAAAATTTTTTGAAGGCATCATAACAATAGCAAAGGAACCATGACTTGAGAGGCTGAGGTCCCAGATAGAAGGGAAATATTTTGAGATGGGTTGGATGTTCTGTGGTGCTTTTTCTTTCAAGGAATTTGTTGATTTAAACAGCAAAGGGTCTAATGGCTGGAAAGCTGAGCAGAGCTTTCAGTAATCTCATAGATCTGGGAGACAGACATTGGAGTTCACAGCCCTCAAAAACATCCCAGGTTTCCAGCTAAGACCACAGAAGGACTCTACCCTAGGAATAATAATTAATCAGAAATAGACAAATTCTCATAAATACTGACCCAGCTTCCTACAGGTCAGTCATAGGCTAGATTAAAATCTGCTGACAATTTAGCTGCATGACAGAAGGAAAAGATTATCATCCAGAGCTTCAGACTATCTCTTAATATGTAATTCATAATGTTTTCCATTCAAGAAAAATACGAGGTATTCCAGGGCAAGGATAAAATGACCAAAAATCAAGAGAGAAGAAAAAGAAACAAACTCAAAGGAGATTCATATATTGACATTACCTTTTAGAGACTTTAAAATAACTATTATTATTATACTCAAGAGGAAAGAAAAGAAGATGGATAATTTCACCAGACAGCTATAATCTACGAAAACATTCAAATAAAACTCTAGAATGAAAAAAAATCAAAAACTAAACTAAGAACTTAATAAATGGATTTAGGAGCAGTTTAGACACAAGTGAGGAGAGCAGTAGGTCAATAGAAAAATCAAGGCTGAAACACAGAAAAAGAACATAAAATATGGGAAAGAGCATGAGAAACATATAGACTCAGTGAGGTCTAACTTAAATGTAACTGGAGTCTCAAAAGCAGAGGGGAAAAAGAGAATAGGGCAGAAACAATATTTGAAAAAAATAATGGTAAAGAAACTTCCAAAAGTGATGGAAAACATCAAGTCATAGAAGCTCTATTAGTCAAAAGCAAGGTGAATGAAAAGAAATACATAGTGTAAACTCTGGATAATCAAAACAAAAAGAAAAAATTTAACAGCATCCATCAAAAAAGACAGATTACATTAAGAAGTGCAGTAAGAAGACTAAGAGTTGCCTTTTACAAAAAATAATGGGTAGAGTGTGCTGAGGTCCTCATGTTAAGCAGGAAGTAACAAAAATATTTGGATTAGACACTAGTAATCAAGTATGCCAGCTGTAATTTCTAGGTAACGACTAAAAGAAGAATAAAAATAATGATAACTAACAAGTTATTAGAGAAAAGAAAAGAATGAAAAATATTACCTAATTAATAATAATAATAACAATAATAATAAGGCAAGCAGAAATTAGTACAAGTGGGACAAGTGAAAAACCAAATAGTAAGATTATGAGTTTAAACTGAAATATATCAGATATTGTTAGGGGCTGAATTGTATCCCCCCTATATTCATACACTGAAGCTCTAACCCCCAAGTACCTCAGAATGTGACTATGTTTGGAGCTATAGCCTAATAAATGTGATTAAGTTAAAATGATGCTATTAGGGCAAGTCCTAATCCAATCTGAGTGGTGTCCTTATTAAAAAGAGGAAATTTAGACACACAAAAGAGACATAAGGGGCAAAAACACACAGAGGAAAAAACATAGTGAGAAGGCAGCCATCTGCAAGCCAAGGAGAGAGGCCTCAGAAGAAACCAAACCTGCTGACATTTTGATCTTGGACTTCTAGTCTTCAGAGCTGTGAGAAAATAAATTTCTGTTGTTTAAGCCACCCACTCTGTGGTATTCTGTTATGGCAGCCCTAGAAAATTATCACAGACATCATACTAAATGTAAGTGGACTAAATATGTCAAAAAATGATGAAAATTGTCAGGCTCAATTTTTTAAAGAGCATAAACTGTACACAAAATATTCTCTTAAAATTAAGGGTATTAACAGTATAAAGCAAAAGAATGGACGAATACATGCTATGCCAACAATGTAAAAAATGTTGATGAAACTATGTTACTATCAGGCAAAACAAACATTAAAGTGAAAAGCAAAGCTAGAGATATAGTGGGATATTTCATAAAAGGTTCATTCAACCAGGAAGGTAAAATAATTTAAAATTTATATGTACCTCAAGCAACTATATGCTAATAAAATGGACAAACTGGAAGAAATGGACACATTCTTAGAAAGGTACAATCTCCCAAGATGGAACCAGGAAGAAATAGAATATATTAATAGACCAATCATAAGTACTGAAATTGAAACTGTGATTTAAAATCTCCCAAAAAACAAAAGTCCAGGATCAGATGGCTTCACAGGCAAAGTCTATCAAACATTTAGACAAGAGTTAATACCTACACTTCTGAAACTATTCCAAAAAATTGCAGAGGAGAGAACACTCCCAAACTCATTTTATGAGGCCACAATCACCCTGATATCAAAACCAGACAAAGATACCACAAAAAAAGAAAATTATAGGCCAATGTCACTGGTTAACATAGATGCAGAAAGCCTCAACAAAATACTAGCAATCCGAATCCAATAATACATTAAAAGGATCGTACACCATGATCAAGTGGGATCTATCCCTGGGATGCAAGGATTCTTCAATATCTGCAAATCAGTCAATGTGATACACCACATCAACAAATTGAAGAATAAAAACCATATGATCATCTCAATCGTTGCAGAAAAATCTTTTGACAAAATTCAACACCTGTTTATGATAAAACTCTCCAGAAAGTGGGCATAGTGGGAACATACCTCAATATAATAAAGCCATATATGACAAACCTACATCTAACCTCACACTCAATGGTAAAAAGCTGAAAGCATTCCCTCTAAGGTCAGGAATAAGACAAGAATGTCCACTCTCACCACTTATACTCAACATAGTTTTGGAAGTCCTAGCCCAGCCAATTAGAGAAAAAAAAGAAATAAAAGGAATCCAAATTGGAAAAGAAGAAGCAAAACTCTCACTGTTTGCAGATGACATGATACTATACATAGAAAATCCTAAAGATGCTACCAGAAAACTACTAGAGCTCATCAATAAATTTGGTAAAGTTGCAGGAAACAAAATTAATACACAGAAATCTGTTGCACATCCATATACTAACAATAAAAGATCAAAAAGAGAAATGAAAGAAACAATCCCATTTGCCATTGCATTAAAGAATAAACTACCTAGGGATAAATGTACCTAAGAAGACAAAAGACCTGTACTCTGAAAACTATAGATGCTGATGAAAGAAATCAAAGATGACACAAACAGATGTAAAGATATACCATGTTCTTGGATTGGAAGAATCAATATTGTTAAAATGACTATACTACCCAAGGCAATCTACAGATTCAATGCAATCCCTATCAAGTTACCAATGGCATTTTTCACAGATCAAAAAAATCTTAAAATTTGTATGGAGACACAAAAGACACTGAATAGCCAAAACAATCTTGAGTAAGAAAAACGGAGCTGGAAGAATCAGACTCCCTGACTTCAGACTACACTACAAAGCTATAGTCATCAAAAAAGAATGGTACTGGCAGAAAAACAGAAATATAGATCAATGGAACAGGATAGAAAGTCCAAAAATAACCCCACGCACCTATGGTCAATTAATCTATGACAAGAGAGGCAAGACTATACAATGGAGAAAAGACAGTCTCTTCAATAAATGATGAGGGGAAAACTGGACAGGTACATGTAAGAAAATGAAATGACCATTCTTTAACACCATATATAAAAATAAACTCAAAATGGATTAAAGACCTAAATGTAAGACTGGATACTATAAAACTCAGAAGAAAACATAGGCAAAACACTCTTTGACATAAATCACAGTAACATCTTTTTCAATCTGTCTCCCAGAGTAATGGAAATAAAAACAAAAATAAACAAATGGGACAGAATTTAATTCAAAAGCTTTTGCAAGCAAAGGAAGCCACAACAAAATGAGAAGACAGTCCACAGAATGGGAGAAAATATTGCCAAATGATGCTATGGACAAGAGATTAGTCTCCAAAATTTACAAACCACTCATGCAGCTCAATATCCAAAAAACAAACAATCCAATCAAAAAATGGGCAGAAAACCTAAATCGGCATTTCTCCAAAGAAGACATGCAGATGGCCAAGAGGCACAAGAAAAGATGCTCAACATTGCTAATTATTAGAGAAATGCAAATCAAAACTACAATGAGGTATCACTTCACAACAGTCAGAATGGCCATCATCAGAAAATCTACAAACGATAAATGCTGGGTGTAGAGAAAAGGGAACCTTCCTTCACTGTTGGTATGAATGTAAATTGGTACAGTCACTATGGAGAATAGGATGGAGGTTCCTTAAAAATCTAAAAATAGAGCTACGGTATGATCCAGCAATCACACTCCAGGACATATATCTGGAAAGAAACATGGTTCTAAATGATACATGCACCCTAATGTTTATTTCAGCTCTGTTTACAATAACCAACACACGGAAGCAACCTAAATGTCCATCAATAGATGAGTGTATAAAGAAGATGTTGTACCTATATACAATGGAATATTGCTCAGCCAAAAAAAGAATAAAATACTGCCATTTGCAGCAACATGGATGGACCTGGAGATTATCATATCAAGTGAAGTAAGTCAGACAGAGAAAAATAAATATCATATGATATTGCTTTTATGCGGAATCTAAAAAAATGATACAAATGAACTTATTTACAAAACAGAAACAGACTCACAGACTTAGAAAATTAACTTACGGTTATGGGGGGAAGGGTGGAGGGGTGGGATAGATTGAGAGTTTGTGACTGACATGTACACACTGCTATATTTAAAAGAGATAAACAATAAGGACTACTGTAAAAAAATTTAAAAATTAAAATTTTTTTAAATTAAAAAAATTATATGTATCTAACAATGTGGCGTTATATAAAGGGAAACTTGAAAGAACTAAACGTGGAAATAGACAAATTCACAACATAATGTGAGATTTTTGCACACATGTCTTAGTAACTTTAGAATACAGTAACAAAAATACCAGTAAGGATATGGAGGATTTGAACAACTAGAGTAGCAACTTGGCCTAGTGGGTATAAGTAGAAAATTATACCCAACTACTACAAAATACACATTCTCTTCAAGTGCATACCCAACAGTTGCCAAAATTGATCACATGCTGTTCCATAAAGCAAGTCTTGACATATTTCAGAGCCTTGAAATCAGATTTCAATATTCTTTTAGTATTACACTAGAAATTAATTGACAAATAAACAAAACTAGAAAATCCATTTATATGTATTATGAAAAATTAGTAAACAGAAAATTCAATTAAATAGAGCTGTGAGACAAGAAGGGGGAGCTCTCATGCCCTTCCATGATAGCAGAGCCCAACAGGAAGAAGAAAAACTTCTTTCCTGACAAGGACTCAGCAGATGAAAAGCTGTGGATTCTGTTTGCTCTACCCCTCCCAACTTGTGACCACCTGGAGAGGTGGGATAGGGAGGGTGGGAGGGAGACCCAAGAGGGAGGGGATATGGGGATATATTTATACGTATAGCTGATTCACTTTGTATACAGCAGAAACTAACACAATATTGTAAAGCAATTATACTCCAATAAAGATGTTAAAACAAAAAAAGTTTCTCCTTCCCTTGCTGTTAGGGCACTTGCATATGGCTCCCCATCGTAGCAGACCTTGAATTGCAATTTTCTGCTGATCCTGAATAAATCTATCTTTGCTGGAGAAATATCTGGAGTCTATTTGTTTCAGGTCAACAGTATATTCGTATATATGGAAATTAAGGGATAAGCTTCTAAGTAACCCAAGAGTTAAAAAAGAAATTACAATGGAAATTTTAAAATATTTTGAAAAGAGAGATAACAAAGATATGACATGTCCAAACTTGTGGAATATAGGTAAAGCTATGCTTAGTGGGAAATTCATAACTTTAAATGGATATATTTTAAAATGAAAAAGGCAGAAAATCAGCTGTCTAATTTCCATCTCAGGAAGTTAGCAAAGAAACACTACATATATAAATCTCTTGTATACATTATATATTTTTTAAAATAAAAAACTAAAAATTAGAAAATCAAGGTGTAGAACAGTGTTTATAGTGTTATAACTTTTGTGTAAACATGGAGAAGGGATTTATGTATGTACTGGTTTTTAAATGCACAAAATATACCCAGAAAGATACATTTGATACTTGGGAGAGAATTTCACTCTACACCACCCCCCCACTTTGTTTTTATTGGGGTATAGTTGTTTTACAATGTTGTATTAGTTTCTACAGTACAGCAAAGTGGAGTTCCCTGTGCTATACAGCAGGTTCTCATTACTTATCTATTTTATACATATTAGTTAGTGTATATATGTCAATCCCTATCTCCCAGTTCATCCTACCCCCAATCCCCTTTCCCCCCTTGCTGTCCATATGTTGTTCTCTATGTCTGTGTATTTCTGCCTTGCAAACTGGTTCATCTGTACCATTTTTCTATATTCCATATACATGCATTAATATACGATATTCATTTTTCTCTTTCTGATTTACTTCATTCTGTATGACAGTCACTAGGTCCATCCACATCCCTACAAATTACCCAATTTTGTTCCTTTTTATGGCTGAGTAATATTCCATTGTATATATGTACCACAACTTCTTTATCCATTTGTCTGTCGACAGGCATTTAGGTTGTTTCCATGAGCTGGCTAGTGTAAATAGTGCTGCAATGAACATTGGGGTGCATGTGTCTTTTTGAGTTATGGTTTTCTCTGGGTATATGCCCCATAGTGGGATTGCTGGGTCATATGGTAGTTCTATTTTCAGTTTTTTAAGGGACCTCCATCCATAGTGGCTGTATCAATTTACATTCCCACAACAGTGCAAGAGGGTTCCCTTTCTTCACACCCTCTCCAGCATTTATTGTTTGTAGATTTTTTTTTTTTTTTTTTTGCGGTACACGGGCCTCTCCCTGTTGTGGCCTCTCCCGTTGTGGAGCACAGGCTCCGGACGCGCAGGCTCAGCGGCCATGGCTCACGGGCCCAGCCGCTCCGCGGCAAGTGGGATCTTCCCGGACCGGGGCACGAACCCGCGTCCCCTGCATTGGCAGGCGGACTCTCAACCACTGCGCCACCAGGGAAGCCCTCCCTAGTCTTTCAAGAGAAATAAGATCAAATCCTGAGGACAGCTGAGAGCAAATGGATATTCACTGCAGAAGGAAAGAATGGGGCTATGACAGTGCGCTGGGCACTGCCCTGTAGAAGAAACAGGAGGCAGTTATTTTCCTTGTATGATGCAGATGCCAGGCAAGTTGCTTTGTTCTTATGCTTGCTCCTCTATTTTTTCTTCAGGGCCAAGGCCATGGATGTCTGGAACCACACCTCCCTATCGGATTTCATCCTTTTGGGTCTGTTCAGCTACTCACCATATGACTTCTTCCTTTTTTTCCCTTGTCCTTCTGGCCTCTGCTGCCGCCCTGGCTGGCAACATCCTCTTCCTCCAGCTCAGACAAGCCGATAGGCGCCTGCACACCCCGATGTACTTTTTTCACAGCCAGCTCTCTATCTTGGACCTGACCCTGAATGGCACGGTAGTACCCAAGATGACAGCCAGCTTCCTCTCGGGCAGTAAGTTCATCTCTCAGGGTGGCTGCGCAGCTCAGGTCTTCTCAGTGGTCATGGTAGGAGGAGCTGAGTGCTTCCTCCTGGCGGTCATGGCCTATGACAGGTACGTGGCAGTGTGTCACCCCCTGCGGTACCCTGTGCTCATGAACTGGAAGACCTGTTGTCTGATGACCTTGGTGTCCTGGATGGTTGGAGTGGCCAACAGCGTGATTGACGTGGGCATGGTCTTCAGCTTCCCCTACTGCGGCTCTCTACAGGTGGATCACTTTTTCTGTGAGATCCCCACCCTGCTGAGGCTCTCTTGTGCTCACACCTCGCTCTTCCAGGGCTTCATCTATGCTTGCTGTGTGGTCATGCTGCTGCTGCCTCTGGGGAGCACTGTGGCTTCCTATGTCCGAGTCCTCACGGCTGTGACTAGCATGCCTTCTACTGAAGGGAAACAGAAGGCTCTGACCACTTGCTCCTCCCACCTGGCTGTGGTGGGCCTTTACTATGGGGGAGGCATATTTAACTACATGCAGAAGGCTTCTGCTAGAACACCAGCGGGAGACAGAGCCATCTCCACCTTCTACACCATCTCTGTGCCGAGGCTCAACCCACTCATTTACAGCCTGAGGAACAGGGAGGTAATGAGGGCCCGGAAGAAGGTGCTGGGGAGATGGAGAGTGTAGACACGCCCACCCTTTTGGGGCTTCCTCTCTTGTTCTGCTCCTTCCTCTGCAAGCTCAGGTGCTCTTGTGGTTCATGTTCCTCCTCTGTACTCTTTGGGCCCTTCTGGCTGGTTGGGTTGAGGCTATGAGCTGAGCAATCTGAAAACATTTGGATTGAAGAGGTCAAGGAAACAGATGGTAAGTGATCAGTTTCACAGTGAATCTTTCCTCCACTGAGCACCCCTATTTCTGTCCAATGAAGGTAGATACATAGATACATTATTTACCTTTTCTCCAAGATTGCTAGGGGCAGTCTTACTTCTGAATTGCATGTTCAAAGTGAGCAAGGAGTGGGGACCGATTCAGAGCTCATTGTTCCCTGAAATGTGGTGCCAGGATCAGAGGTGGAGTCTGACATGTAGGAGCTGTGCGACCTTGGACAATGTTACTTCATTCTCTGGGCTTCACTTTATCCTCTGTACCATCATAGCTACCAATAAAGTAAGTCCAACATTTCCTGACACTAATTACTAGTTACTTACTATAACACAAACTCCATTTCAATCTATCTTATGTCATTGAGCAATGTAAAGAGTTTTGTGCCTTCTTGAAATTGTATGTTAAATATAAGTGCCAAAGTATAAAATCTCAAAGAGAAACAGCCAGAACATTTTTATAGTCTGTAGGTCAGTATAACACTACAGAAGACACAAAGGGATCACTCCACGCAATCAGGGAATTTGGGGAGACTATTAATTCTTGATCATTGAAACCAAAGATGGAATGGGAGTGACGTGAGTGTAAGACCCCAGCAGGAACTGGCTTCTATCATGTTTCCATCACAGGGGCTCTGGAGGGATTTGGGAAATAATCTCTTGAGCCACGTCTTCTACAAAGATCTCCTTGAACACACTGGACCTAAAATCTCCCCTCAACTGTTCAATCACACTGCTCCCAAGGGTCCTGCTCTCAAATCCTGAGAGCCTGTGGGGTTTGGGGCACCAAGTGGCTGTGCACACAGAGTGATGAAGGAGAGGGTATGTTGCCAAAAACCCTTGGCTCTCTGCACACTGATGCCGATCAGAAATACAGAGACAGAGTTTTTGGAGGAAAATAAAGATAGCTCTTAATTCTTTGCCAGGCAAAGGGGAAAACACAGCAGACCAACACCTCAAGAACCATGCCCCGCCTTCCCGGGGAATCGGAGGAGATCTTATAGGTGGGGTTCGCACTCCAGGGTATATGGTTAGGATCTAAGTCATGAAGGTCTTGCATTTTTCTTCTTCTTGCATTATTTCAAAACAGTCTCAGCTGGTGTCAGGTGTCCTGGTAATTGGGTCCAGCAGCCCAGTAATTGGGCTCATTTTCTCTGGTTTATTGGTCTATGACCTTTTTTCTGAAATGCAAAAAGCTACAAGGGGTGATTTGTTACAAGGGAGTGCAGGGGCGGTAAACACCAGGTGCAGGATGTAATTTACATCACACAGAGTTAGGGGGTGACAGGTGCAGGATGTAATTCACATAGTGTCAGTGAGTGATAGGTTAGCTTTGTGAAGGACAAATCTAGTTACAGACACTACAGACTAGTAACAGTTAAAATAAAGCTAGGAGTGATTAACTCTTTCAGGCCCGTTTATGTTTCTTCTCTAGCCTGTTCACTGTTCCCTTTACTTTCCTTGTTCTCAGGAGGGGAAAAACTTCATTTCTATTTTTGCTGCAACAGGTATGGTCCAGCCCTGGGAGAGTTTGGAGTCTGACTACTGATACGAAGTGTTCCAGGCAGAGGGGACAGCTGAGCAAAGACTAAAGACAGTATTCTAGAACAGAGAGACTCAGGGAGACTGAGTAAGAGCTGGCCAGAAAACAGGGCCCACATCTTGTAGGGCCTTATTGGCTTGTGAGGAGGTAGGGCTTTGCCCTTTTTTTTTTTTTTTTTTTTGTGGTACGCGGGCCTCTCACTGCTGTGGCCTCTCCCGCTGCAGAACACAGGCTCCGGACACGCAGGCTCAGTGACCATGGCTCACGGGCCCAGCCGCTCCGCGGCATGTGGGATCTTCCCGGACCGGGGCACGAACCCGTGTCCCCTGCATCGGCAGGCGGACTCTCAACCACTGCGCCACCAGGGAAGCCCTGCCCTTTTTTTTTATAGAACTAAAAATAAGTGCACAACCTAAAAGCTGAGAGTTATATTTTATTCAGTGGACAAAACTGAGGACTTATGCCCAGGACACAGCACCTCAGATAACTTTGCAACGAAGACCATGTAGTCAGAACATAAAAAGATTACTGTTAATTAAAGGAAACCAGATATCTCAAGTTACAAAATTTAGCACTTTTCTATGTATGGGAAGATGCAAAGTCTGGCCTCACTGAAATCATTCCCTTGATACGCACCTCAGCTATTTGAGTCCAGTATCCTGTGCTTCTCATCCTGAGTCTCCTCAGGGTGCACCTTCAGGCTTGACTGCTGACTGCTAGTTGGTGGGCAAATCCTGCCTACCTCCTGAGTTCCCTCAGGGCTTACCGTTGGGGAGGCTATAATGTGATGGCTTGATGGCTCTAACATCCTTTTTTTTACTGATATGGCAGGTGGCATTTTTAGTTCACAGAACCACCCTGGAAGCTCTGTAGGGTCCACCCCTAGGCTCCTGTAGTAATTCAGGTGAGAAATGATGGCACTTGGACCAGGGTGGAAATACAGGAAGTAGCAGAAGTGGGTAGGTTCTGGATACATTTTGAAGGTCAAGCTAACAGGATTTTCTAGCTTTCAGATGAGCTGATATTAGCTCACACAGTTTTAGGAGGGATAGAATGAGAAACTGCACTTAACCTGCTTTGTACTTTGAGCTCTTTGCCAGCTCTTTCTTTTAAAATGCATATATACTTGCATAATCGATGCACTTCTTTGTGTGTTTTTTTTTGTGTGTGTGTGGTACATGGGCCTCTCACTGTTGTGGTTTCTCCCGTTGCGGAGCACAGGCTCCGGATGCGCAGGCTCAGCGGCCGTGGCTCACGGGCCCAGCCGCTCCGCGGCATGTGGGATCTTCCCGGACCAGGGCACGAACCCACGTCCCCTGCACTGGTAGGCGGATTCCCAACCACTGCGCCACCAGGGAAGCCCTGGGAAGCCCTCAATGCATTTCTTAAAAAACGATAGATAATTGTATACCATTAATGAAGCATGTTTTCAAATGATTCTCTATAAGGCCAGTGAGTTTTGGGGTGGATGCATTATACACCAACATTTGTGTTGCCCAACATTCATTTTGGAACCTTCCTGGGATCCTGTCTGGGCAGTGTCTTCCACGTCCAGTCAGACCTCTGAGCCTTGTTCCCATTTCCCAGGAGCCAAAAGTCCCACATACCTTTCTCCCCAGGGCCCAAGGCAGTGTAGCGTGGGCCAGGCTCTCCTCCCATTGTTTGCAGCCTCAAGGGCACAGGCCATCCCACTCTGGGTCTCCTCTTGTGCCCTCTGGGGCTCTAGAGGTGGTGACTTCTGACCCCTGCCCAGGACTAAAGCTGCAGTGTGCCTGAAAGGCAGATGGGTGGCCTGGGGGCTTCCTGGCATCCTAAAGCAGGCAAACACATCTCCAGCTGCCAGGGCCAGGCATAGGGCAGACTGGGCCGTTCTCCAGCAAGAGGTACCCTCTGGCTCAGTTGGGAAGTTGCAGGGTGGGAGTGGAGACCCAGAGTGGGGTCTCTGCCTCCTCCTCCTCCCTTGGGCCCTGAGCTTTGTCCAGGTGTGAGTGTCTGGGTGCCTCTGCCTCTGCTGACCTCCACTGTAACTGAGGCTCCATCTTCACCAAAGTGTGGTGTTCCCTTGGACAGAGAGGCTTAGGTGTTTATTGGTGATGAGGTGGAGATTAAAGTATCAAGTGGTTTCCAGGCACCAAGGATTATGAGGAAATTTCCTAATATTCCTTGTCTGGTATTGTTGCAGGAAAGAGAGGGGGCGCAAGAGGACGGTCTCATACCAAGTCAAAACCGAGTCCCTGGGATGGCTGCCAAGTGTGGGTTCTGGGCTTCGTGCAGGAAAAAATTCAAGGGCAAGACATAGTAAAGTGAAAGAAGGTTTATTCGGGGAGGCAACACACTCCATAGACAGAGTGTGGGCCATCTTGGAAGGCAAGAGGTCTCAGGGTATGGGGTTGTCAGTTTTTATAGGGGTGGGTAATTTCATAGGCTAAGGAGTTGGAGGAGTATTCCAGGTATTTTGGGGAAGGGGTGGAGATTTCCAGGAATTGGACCACCACCTC
This sequence comes from Mesoplodon densirostris, assembly GCF_025265405.1. NCBI lineage: Eukaryota > Metazoa > Chordata > Mammalia > Artiodactyla > Ziphiidae > Mesoplodon > Mesoplodon densirostris. The sequence continues at coordinate 138,878,217 of NC_082663.1, forward strand.
CTTTTTTTTTTTTTTTTTTTTTTTGCTGTACGCGGGCCTCTCACCATTGTGGCCCCTCCCGTTGCGGAGCACAGGCTCCGGACGCGCAGGCTCAGCGGCCATGACTCACGGGCCCAGCCGCTCCGCGGCACGTGGGATCCTCCCAGACCGGGGCACGAACCCGCGTCCCCTGCATCAGCAGGCAGACTCTCAACCACTGCGCCACCAGGGAAGCCCACCACTCACTTTTGAGCTTAACATGGTCAGCCTTGGAACTGTTACGGCCCATCTTGGGGCTAGTTGTTTCTACTCAGTTGATTCTGTGTCCTCAGGCTCTGTCATTCTTTTTAAAGGTTGTGCTCTGCCCCCTTCCTATCTCACTCCCCCCCTCAGAGATTTTACTCCTATAATCTTATAGGAAGTTGAGGGGCGACAGTCTGCCTTCTGTAGCTGTTTCAGGGCTGAGTAGCGGCGTCGATCGACCCCGCATGTCGGGGAGTAAAAATGTCTGGATGCCTGACCTAGGGGCCCCAGGGGCAGGACAGCTTCTTGTTTTTGAGTTGTTATGGGCTGGAATCCTTGCATAGTCATCATCTTGATGTGGAACTGGTTGTAACTGCTTCCATGGCCTTTCTATGAATCTCATTGTTGATGAAACACTTTTTGTAACAGCAACAGAGTACAAGAATAACTATAAATGACAAAAGACTTAAAAGCCATGGTTAAACATCTGATTACAGTGCAATCGATAAAGAAACTTGGTTACAATAACCCGAATTATGAATGATTGCATTTAACTTAACATACCAAATAATCCTAGTTAAATATTTCTCTTTGAGATAGTTTAGGGGTCCTCTAAATTATCTCAAGGTTAGCTGGAAATCAAAAGAACTTTAATTAAAATTTTTATTTGGGAAGTTTGTCAAAAAGTTTTCAAACACTTGGTTAAATAAGGTCACAGAGGCTTCCCTGGTGGCGCAGTGGTTGAGAGTCCGCCTGCCGATGAAGGGGACAAGCGTTCGTGCCCCGGTCCGGAAAGATCCTACATGCCGCGGAGCGGCTGGGCCCGTGAGCCATGGCCGCTAAGCCTGTGCGTCCGGAGCCTGTGCTCCACAACGGGGGAGGCCACAACAGTAAGAGGCCCGCGTACCGCAAAAAAAAAAAAAAAGATCACAGGTGACTGTGAGACAATACTTATTCTGGCCAGATTATTTTTTACTTCTGATTATATAAGGGCTTAATTTTCTTTAAGTCAATTAAATAGAGCTCTTTTATGAATTAATTTTTGGCAATACCATACATCCACGACACACACGTAGATACATACAAACACACAGACAAACACAGAGGCCTCAGAGTTCCCATTCCAAAATTTCAGCCATGAGTCAGGTACAGCAATTTAAAACCCATCAGTCTACAAAACAGATTGGATTAAAATTGGGTTTCTGGCAGATGGAACAAATCAAGCTCACTTGTCTAAATGGCTAAACCCTTTTTACTAATATTTATGGAAAAGATACTTAAGATTTTTATTTGTCCTTGACAAGTTCCAAATTATTTACCTCTTTTTTCAAAATTTGTATTTTAAAAAGATGGCAGAGATAAGTGTTCCTGAGAAGACCAGAAAGGACATTTTCATCTCAAAGGTACAGGTAAGTTCCTCCTAGGATGACTTTGTTTCCCCTTTGTTTAATACTTACAAGCCTCTTAACATAAATAGGGAAGGTTTGGGGAGTGGTAAGTGGATTGGTGGATTTTGGATTATTTTTGGAGCCATACCTCTGGTCCTGTAAAAACTAGATTTGTAAAACAAGGACAAGTTGTTTTTTTTTTTTTTTTTTTCCCAAACAATTGGATGGTTACCTCAATGATATTGAAGGACTGACATACCCATTTACCTATGTTGGAATGTTTTACTTTTCCTCATTTAGTTTAGGGGAGAAGCCCTCCCCCAAAATTCCTATCAGGTATGGTTAGTTTAGTCAGACCAGTGGCCTCTCATTTTGGTAATGTATTTACAATTTGGGGGATCCTTCCTGGGCTTAAAAAATTTTTAAATTATGGCTCTTACTCTGGCCTTTGATCTGAGGAGGCTTGCCTATAGCTTCATGTGATCCCATTTTTAAAGGTAGCTGGACAATTTTTAGTCTAATTTTTTTCCATCCATTCCATTCCTATCCTGTAGGCACCCTCAGCTTGAATTTTATAAGCACACAGAGTGGAGGCATTCATGGCATTACAGCGTCTGAATTTGTCCACTCAAAGGCAAAGAGATATTGGGAGTCTTGGTGCAGCAGGGGAATGCAGAAGAAAGTGACCTTTAGTTCTACCACTGTGAACCAGTCTAATAGCCCATAGCTTAAAAACTCAGACAGGGTGGAATGGAAACGTCCTCTGGCTTGGAACTGGGGTAGACTCCTTCAGCCAAGAGTAATTGTCTTTCTTGGTGGGTGTCTTCCCTGTGAGTGTCTCCAGCTTGGACTATTGTCTGGAATTTAATGAGCGAGTCCGTTCCCAACAAGGGGAGAGGGCACTCAGGCATGAGCAGAAACTGATGTGCAAACGTAAAATTTCCTAGCAAGCAGCTGAGGGGAGGGGTGAATTGCCTGGTTTGGGGCTTTCCACCAATCCCCATTATCATACAGGATTGGGAGGATAAGGGTCCAGGGAAATCAGTCAGCACAGAGCAGGAGTTCCCTGTAGCGAATAAGAAAATGAATTTTCCTACCTGCCTCATCAAGGGTTACCCAAAGCTCCGCCAGAGAAATAACCAGGTGTCCTTTGGGAGCTGGGGAGGTTCCCAGGTCCTATCAGTCTTCAGTCCTCTTGGCCATTACTGGTTTGGGGGCCCCGAGTCCACCCCCTTTGGGGGTGGTCCCAATTCCAGTGGCCCTCTCATTGGCATACTGGGCAGTGTCCCAGTGAAATTTTCCCATACAGGGAGTGTTCGTTCTTCCAGTGGCCCTCTTGGCTACACTTAAAACAGATGTTTTCTCAGGAGACAGTGGCTCTGCTCTAGGCTCTCTGGATCTTGTCCTCACCATGGGTCTTCACAAGGGAGGGTAACCCTGAGGTGGTACAGGGGTAGGGCTGCCTCCAGTAATTGTGCTGTTAGATGTTGTCCCTGAATCCTTTTTGCCTCTTCAACCCTATCTCTATTGTTAAATACTCCAAAGGCCAAATCCATGAGCTGATTTATGGTGTGTGTGGGGGGGCGGGAGGGGCAGGGGGGGATTAGGGTAAATGGTCTGGAAACTGTCCCCCCTCAGAATCGGGGTAGGTAGGATATCCCGGTTGTGGACCTTGGGGAGGTTGACTCATAAGGAGATCATCTAAAACATCAGGTTCCTCTCGGGGCGGGGGGGGGGCGGCGGTGGAGAAGGCACTTTGAAGGTATGTGAGCCAAGCACACCTGGCAGGAGTTCTTTTTATTTTTTTTATTTTTAGCTGTGCTGGTTCTTCGTTTCTGTGCGACGGCTTTCTCTAGTTGCAGCAAGCGGGGGCCACTCTTCATTGCGGTGCGCGGGCCTCTCACTATCGCGGCCTTTCCTGTTGCGGAACACAGGCTCCAGACGCGCAGGCTCAGTAGTTGTGGCTCACGGGCCTAGTTGCTCCGCGGCATGTGGGATCCTCCCAGATCAGGGCTCGAACCCGTGACCCTGCATTAGCAGGCAGATTCTCAACCACTGCGCCACCAGATAAGGCCCCTGGTAGGAGTTCTTTAGACCTGGATTTTGGAATAGGGCCATGAGCATTTGGATGTATGGGACTTCCACCCACTTACCTTCCCTTTTACAAAATAGGTCCAGCTGAAAGATGGTATTGTAATTCAGTGACCCATTCTTTGGCGGGATCTCTTGGTCCCCTAGTTTGTATTGGGGCCATGCAGTATTGCAAAAGGAAATTAATTTCTTTTTTCTTAAGCCATAGCTAAATTAGCCATATTAGCTAATTTTCCTCAGTTAGCTAATATACATCCTAGTGGGGAGTCCACTGGGATGCTTGTAGTTGCCCCATTTTTTGTTGGGATGTCTTGACAAGACAGCGGTCTGATGGATCCTGGACAGATGGTAGTTATGGTAGATATTTGTCCTGGCATTCTCCCAGTGTCAACTGTGGGGTCCCTGTGAGCACCCAAAATCTGCCTGGTCAGTTAGCCTGAGGCGGCCCCTTGGATTAGTCAAGGAAAGGAACAAGAGCCAGGGTGAGAAAAAGCAATTAGTCTCAGGGCCTAAATCCTTCAGAGAGGGAGGGAAGAGACCTAGCCCCCCCCCAAATGGATTAACTTTATCCCTACTGAAACAAAAGAAAGACAAACAAATAGAGCCGAAGGGTAGGGCTGGAGCCCACAAGGCGGTGATAACAATAAAAGGCAAAAACTCCCCTCAGGATATGGTCCTTGGGATGTTGAGGAGGGCTACCTCTCCACAGAAGTAAAAGAGGTAATACCCAACTTGCTGGTAAAGCCAGCAAGGAGGCTCAAGGATCAATAGTCAGTCCAAGAAGTCATGAGAAAAGGAAGATATAAGGGAAATCCAGGACAGTAAGGAAGGTGTCCAGCCATGATGCTTCCCAAGAGAGATTTGTAAGCCTGCTGAGAAAGGTGTTCACCCACTACCTCCCCTCAGGGGTTGATAAAATCTGGAAAAATTAGGAAGGCTGAGTGGGATTAGGAGGGTGCACAGCCCCGATGTTTCCTAGGGAGGAAGGGACTGCAACCCTCTTGAGGGAAGTGCTTGCCTGCAACATCTGCTCCGAGGTGCAATGAGGCCATAAGCCTCACTGCGGGCAGGCTACAAATCTAGGAGTCCCCCAGTTTGGGCCCCCTCGCAGTTCTGACTTCCCAGAACTGGACTGGGATGAAACGAGTAGGGAGGGGGAATTGGGCTCGAGGAGCCACAGGGGAAACTCACCCAACCAATTTGTCAATTACTTGTCGAGCAGTCTTAATTTGGATGTTTGGTGGTCCTCTGGGTGGATCTTATCAAGTCCAAAGAGATAGAGCAATAGGAGAATGAGAAAGACTGAGGGGGAAAAGCCTTGGCCTCAGTGCGCTTCTTCACGGCCAGAGAACTGGTCTCTGCCAGATCCTGCAGGCGACGTCAGCTGCCACTTAACGGGCTACTTGAATCTACATGGCTCAGGATAAGTCCCAGCCACTCTTCAGAGGGCAGCTGTAGCCCACTAGGCAGATCGAGATTATGGCCTTTGAGGCCCCGCATTGGGTGCCAGAAAAGATGTTGCAGGAAAGAGAGTGGGGTGCGAGAGGATGGTCACATCCCAAGTCATGTCTGAGTCCCTGGGATGGCCGTCAAGTGTGGGTTCTTGGCTTTGTGCAGGAAAGAATTCAAGAGCAAGACATAGTAAAGTGAAAGAAGGTTTGTTCAGGGAGATACACACTCCATAGACAGAGTGTGGGCCATCTTGGAAGGCAAGAGGCCTCAGGGTATGGGGTTGTCAGTTTTTATAGGGGTGGGTAATTTCATAGGCTAATGAGTTGGAGGAGTATTCCAGCTATTTTGGGGAAGGGGTGGGGATTTCCAGGAATTGGGCCACCGCCCACATTTGACCTTAACCTGGTCAGCCTTGGAACTGTCATGGTCTATCTTGGACCTAGTTGGTTCTAATCAGCTTATGTCATGCCCTCGGGCTATGTCATTCTTTTAAAGGTTGTGCCCTGCCCCCTTCCTGTCTCAGTATCACCTCAGTCTTGGCAGTAGAGAACTGACAAGATAGTGGAGTGGTAAGAATCTGAATTTGGGTTCTACACATTTCTCATTTCATTTCCTTCATGTTTTCCAAGTAGAAGCCTGGACCCCATTATCTCTTTAATTTTTTTTTTTTTTTTTTTTTTTTGCAGCTGAATATGATGTACATAGGTGTGGGTTTCGAGACATTTTTTCTGCTTGGTATTCTCTGAGCTTCCTCGATCTCTGCCTGCATTAATTTGGGGAAATTTTTGGTCATTATAGCTTCAATTGTTTCTTCTCCTGGTATTTCCATTATGAGTGTGTCATAACTTTTGTGGTTGTCTCACAGTTCTTGGATAATCTGTTCCTTTTTTATCTGTCTTTGGTTTACTTTTCAGTTTTTTTTTTTTTTTTGCGGTACGCAGGCCTCTCACTGTTGTGGCCTCTCCCATTGCGGAGCACAGGCTCCGGATGTGCAGGCTCAGCGGCCTTGGCTCACGGGGCCAGCCGCTCTGCGGCATGTGGGCTCTTCCCGGACTGGGGCACGAACCCCTGTCCCCTGCATCGGCAGGCGGACTCTCAACCACTGCGCCACCAGGGAAGTCCTCCCTACAAATTTTAAAATTTATTGTTCTACTTCTGTGAAAAATGCCATTGGTAATTTGATTGTGATTGCATTGAATCTGTAGATTGCTTTGGGTAGTGTAGTCATTTTCAAAATATTGATACTTCCATTCCAAGAACATGGTATATCTCTCCATCTGTTTGTGTCATCTTTGATTTCTTTCATCGGTGTCTTATGCTTTTCTGAGTACAAGTCTTTTACCTCCTTAGGTAGGTTTATTCCTAGGTATTTTATTTTTTGTTGCAATGGTGAATGGAATTGTATCCTTAATTCTCTTTCTGATCTTTCATTGTTAGTGTATAGGAATGCAAGGATTTCTGTGTGCTAATTTTCTATACTGCAACTGTACCAAATTCATTGATGAGCTCTAGTAGTTTTCTGGTTGCGTCTTTAGGATTTTCTGTGTATAGTATCATGTCATCTGCTAGCAGTGACAGTTTTACTTCTTCTTTTCCAATATGTATTCCTTTTATTTCTTTCTTCTCTGATTGCCATGGCGAGGACTTCCAAAACTATGTTGTATAAAAACACCTTTCCAAAATTTACAAACAGTTCATGCGGCTTAATATCATCAAAACAAACAACCCTATCAAAAAATGGGCAGAAGAACTAAATAGAGGGGCTTCCCGGGTGGCGCAGTGGTTGAGAGTCCGCCTGCTGATGCAGGGGACACGGGTTCGTGTCGCGGTCCGGGAAGATCCCACATGCCTCAGAGCGGCTAGGCCCGTGAGCCATGGCCGCTGAGCCTGCGCGTCCGGAGCCTGTGCTCCGCAACGGGAGAAGTCACAGCACGGAGAGGCCCACGTACCGCAAAAAAAAAAAAAAAGAACTAAATAGACATTTCTCTAAAGAGGCCAAGAGGCAAATGAAAAGATGTTCAACATCACTAATTATTAGAGAAATGCAAATCAAAACTATAGTGAGATATCACCTCATGCCAGTCAAAATGGCTATCATCAAAAAATACACAAACAATAAATGCTGGAGAGGGTGTGGATAAAAGGGACCCCCTCACACACAAAAAGTGGTGAGGGTGGACATCCTTGTCTTATTCCTGATCTTAGAGGAAATGCTTTCAGCTTTTCACTGTTGAGTATGATGTTAGCTGTAGGTTTGTCATATATGGCCTTTATTATGTTGAGGTAGGTTCCCTCTATGCTCACTTTCTGGAGAGCTTTTATCATAAATCGGTGGTGAATTTTGTCAAAAGCTTTTTCTGCATCTATTGAGATGATCATATGGTTTTTATTCTTCAATTTGTTGATGTGGCATATCACACCAATTGATTTGAAGATAGTGAAAAATCCCTGCATCTATGGGCTAAATCCCACTTGATTGTATATGATCCTTTTATTGTATCATTGGATTCAGTTTGCTAGTATTTTGTTGAGGATTTTTGTATCCATGTTTATCGGTTGTTAGGGGCTGCTTTTATCTTTCCTGGCATTTCTCACCATAATTAATGTTAAAATAATTTGTTTAGTATTTAGAAAATAAACAGACCTCTTTAATTGTATTCCAAAATAAAGAGCAAGGAATTAAAAGTAAGCAGGCAAACCGAGGTATATGTTAACCTTCAGCTGACAGGGGAAGATCTTTCTAAATTTAAGAAGGAAATTTCACAGATTGATCCTTGAATATAATATCTGTTTATCAAGACACCCATGTATAAAGCAAACAGATAAGTGAAAAATTGGTAAATTTTGTTAAATTTCACCAAAAGAGAGATTGATTAACATCCAATATATAAAGAGAGCCACTATAGAGAGACATACACTTTGACAGAAACATGGACAAAACCCCTGATTAGCAATTCATGGAAGAAATAGAAATAGCCAATAAAGATGAAAAAACTAGTATGTTTATTGATTATATTTTAATTTGAGATACCTTTCTACTTATCAAATTATTTCTGATTGAAAAACTAATTCTACCTGGAGATGGAGAGGGGATGGAGCTGGCTGCTGTCTTGATGGACCCCAGAGATACAGCCCATCTGGGATTTGTGTTCATAACAAGTTCCCAGCAGGTGTCGCTGCTCTCTGAAAATTATGAATGGAAGCAACAAATCACGGTAGTGTGTGTCTCACCAACAAAAATCACAGGCATTTACAGATTATATTGCAGTTGTTGCAGATACCTTGAAATATTGTTTATGTTTACCACTTCTTTGTAATTACATCATTTGTTAGTCCTACTGCTCTATCTTGTTATTTACTGTATAATAAGTATGTGTTACTATTTGGTTGAACCATGTGGAATTACTGGTGGTTGTTAGACCATTTTGACATAGAAAAATGGCCCATCTAAATAAAATTTGTTTTAGTTTTTGATAACCAAGGGTTAATACAATAACTTTCCTTTGTAATACTATGCATTTTGAATGTACCTCAAACATTCTGAGAAGGTGTCCATGGTACAAAAAGGGTTAAGACCCCTCCTTTGGTGCAATGGTATTCCTCCTTGGCTGCCCATTACAGTCACCCACAAGCCTTACATTCTTTTATCTTGCTCCCAACTGAGAGCTTTTGATTTAACTGGTCTGGGGAAGGGCCAAAGCAACTTTTAAAAGATATTCATGTGATGGATAAAGAAGATATGGTGTAGACAGTATTAGCCATAATTTTTTAAAAACTTGACCATGGAGGGTGGAGGGAATAGGATGGAGAAGACACAGATAGAAGCTAAATTTCTTTGAATATACCTTGTTCTGTAGCCTTGACTCTGAACCCATGTAAATATTTAACATAATTATAAAAAAATTAAAATTTCAAAAATTTCTCAAAAAAAAGATGTGGAGTGTGTGTGTGTGTGTGTGTGTGTGTATGTATGTATACATATACATATATATATACATATATATATGTAATGGAATATTACTCAGCCATAAAAAGGAATGAAATATTGCCATTTGCAGCAACATGGATGGTCCTAGAGATTATCATACTAAATGAAGTGAGTCAGACAGAGAAAGACAAATATATATCACATGACTTATATGTGGAATCTTAAAAAATATATACAAATCAACTTATTTACAAAACAGAAGCAGACTCACAGACATAGAAAACAAACTCATAGTTACCAAAGGGGAAAGGGGAGGTGGAGAGGTGAATTAGGAGTATGGGATTAATAGATACACACTGTTATATATAAAATAGATGAGCCACAAGGGTTTACTGCATAGCACATGGAATTATATTCAATATCTTGTAATAACCTATAATGGGAAAGAATCTGAAGCTGCACACCTGAAACTAACACAATATTGTAAATCAACTACAATTAAATACAAAATAAATAAATAAAATATATTCATGTGATTCCGACAGGCAGCTAAAGTTTGGAACCATTACTTGTGATGACCTCTTCTCCACCCTCCTCAAATCCCGGGGCAGGCAGAGCAAATTGAAATGAACTGCTAATCCAGCTGGGAAAGCAGGAAAGTACAGTGTAGCCTTCTCTCCCCAGCACACTGTTAACAAACTGGAGAAAGGCCCAGACAGACTCTCTGGGCCTTGATCAGTGGGTCTTTTCAAGTTGACTGCTTAAAAGCTACCCAGGTTGCTTGTTGATGGAGCAGATCTGGGTGGGGGGGTGGCGTCTACCTTCACAGGGTCTGATTTAGTACATCAGGTGTGGGATCAGGAAGTCATTTTTCCAAAAAGCTGCTGGGAGATGGTGGTGCAGGTGAGCCACCCTCATTTGGAGAAGCACTGCTTTGGGGGTGCTTTTCTCTCTCTTCATGCTTGGTTCAGCCCCCCTGCAAATCCTGCCCCAGTGCCTCCTACTCAATAAGCCCCTCTCACTCTCACTTGGAAGCTGAGTGCCTCCCATGGCCATGCTGACTCAGTTGCCTCTCAACATCTTTCTGCTGCCTTGGGGTGTGGAGTGCCTGGAGAAAGGAAAAGTACTAAACCCCAAGGGAAAAGCCCCATTCACCACCCCTTCTAGTAAACGCTGAGGAAGGTACAAAGCTTAAGTTCTTCCATCCTCTGACCTCTCTCTAGCCCACCTGAATAGCTTCTTGTCCTTTGCCTCCAGCCCCTCCCACCTTCTCCAGCCCTGCACTCAGTGACCGACATCCCACCCTCTTCCCTGAGGCCCTGTGTTCTGCCCTCTCCTGCCTTCCATGTAACTGGCACCTTTCATCCTTCATTGCCAGTCTGCTCTGTCAGTGACCTCAGTTTCCTCCACCTTTATCTCACCTTCCACTTCGTGGCTGCAGAGCCATGTTCCCCCTGCTGACTGGCAGGAGAAGTGGGCATCCTTCCCAACTGTTTCTTGGAGAAAAAAGATCATCAATGGTGCAGAAGAGGTGAGGAGTTAGGTACCATCCCTGGAGTTTGACATCCAGCAAGTTTTTGTTGTTGTTGTTTTGTTTTATTTATTTATTTTTTTTGCGGTATGCGGGCCTCTCACTGTTGTGGCCTCTCCCGTTGCAGAGCACAGGCTCCGGACGCGCAGGCTCAGCGGCCATGGCTCATGGGCCCAGCCACTCCGTGGCATGTGGGATCCTCCCGGACCGGGGCACGAACCCGTGTTCCCTGCATCGGCAGGCGGACTCTCAACCACTGCGCCACCTGGGAAGCCCCGTTTTGTTTTATTTTTTATTTTTTGACTGCCCAGTAGGGCATGCAGGATCTTAGTTCCCCGACCAGGCATTGAACCTGTGCCCCCTGAAATGGAAGTGTAGGGTCTTAACCACCAGGGAAGTCCCACATCCAGCAAGTTTTGACCTCACCTGGCTTTGGGGGTGCCTCTGAGACTTTTCTATTCCTTGTTCTGAAACTCTCTATGCAGGTTAAAAAAATTAAAATCCCCAAGGGCCATCCCCTGTGTGAGGCCTTCTTGTAGCTCAAAGAGTGGCAGCTGGTGGTTCTAAGGGTGAGGCAGGACCACCTTTGGAAGTGAGCGAGCCTCGTGTTTGTGCTGCAGTTGGGAAGCTGGTGCAAATGGAGAGCTGATGGGGCTTCCCTGGTGGCGCAGTGGTTGGGAGTCCGCCTGCCGATGCAGGGGACACTGGTTCGTCCCCCGGTACGGGAAGATCCCACATGCCGCGGAGCAGCTGGGCCCGTGAGCCATGGCCGGTGAGCCTGCGCATCCGGAGCCTGTGCTCTGCAATGGGAGAGGCCACTACAGCTAGAGGCCCGCGTACCGCAAAAAAAAAAAAAAAAAAAAATGGAGAGCTGATGAAAACTGTGCACTGGACTGTTAGGTCCCAAGAAGGAGGGGCATGAAGGAAGAATTAATCTGTTCTAGAGAAGTGACTGGGAGATCAGGTGTCACTCACTGAATCTCCTCTGGAAGGTACACAGGACCTTCACTCCTAGAGAACATTTGGGACAGTGTTCTCCTTTTACACCCATCTTGGGACCTCTGTTGAGCACAGCTGCTCTTTAGCCTCACTTGTCCTTCCCCATCTATACTCCTTGCACACCCCATAACCAGCCCCACTAGAACTGCTAGGAAATATACTGGGGCTCCAAACCTTCTCTGGCAGCGGTGATGACCATCAGCCCATTGCTCCCCTCCCCACAGCAGTCTGATTCCCCAGGCTTCTAAAATAGATCCACCTGAGTTAGAATCACCCAGACCCTGTTAAACCTGTGGGTTCTAGGGCTCCTCTCCCGACTTCCTGAATGTTTTGGGGTGGAGCTCATGAATCTGCATTTGTGACAAGGCCCTGGGCGGTTCTGAAGCATCCTAAAGGGTAAAGACCAGCTCCAGCACTTCCTGGTGTGGGAGCTTCTTTTTTTTTTTTTGCGGTACGCAGGCCTCTCCCTGTTGTGGCCTCTCCCGCTGCGGAGCACAGTCTCCGGACGCGCAGGCTCAGCGGCCATGGCTCATGGGCCCAGCCGCTCCGCGGCATGTGGAATCTTCCCGGACCAGGGCACGAACCCGCGTCCCCTGCATCGGCAGGTGGACTCTCAACCACTGCGCCACCAGGGAAGCCCTGGCCTTTTAGATTGGCTTCTTTCACTAAGTAATATGCATCTAAGGTTTTTATGTGTCTTTTTGTGGCTTGATAGATCATTTCTTTTATTGCTGAATAATATTACATTGTATGGATGTACTACAGTTTGTTTATCCATTCACCTTTTAAAGAACATCTTAGTTGCTTCCAGTTTTCAGCAATTATGAATAAAGCTTCTATAAGCATTCACATTCAGGTTTTTTTTTAATGTGGACATAAATTTTCAATTCATTTAGGCAAATACTGAGGGGTGTGATTGCTGGATCATATGGCAAGGCTGAATTATGGTCATAAGACTATGTTTAGTTGTGTAAGAAACTAAACTGTCTTTCAAAATGACTGCATCATTTTTGCATTCTCAACCAGCAGTGAATGAGAGTTCTTGTTGCTCCACATCCTTGTCAGTGTTTGGTGTTTGTCAGTGTTTTGGATTTTAGCCATTCTAATAGGTGTGTAGTGATAACCTGATGTTTTTATTTGCAATTCTCTAATGGCATATGATGTTGAACATGTCTTCATATGCTTATTTGTCATCTGTACATCTTCTCTGAGGTGTCTGTTTGGATCTTTTGCCCATTTAAAAACTGGATTTGTTGTTGAGTTTTAAGCATTCTTGGTATATTTTGGATACAAGTCCTTTATCAGATATGTATTCTGCAAATAGTTCCTATCAGTCTGTGACTTGTATTTTTATTTTTAACACTGTCTTTCACAGAGCAGAAGTTTTAAATGAAATCCAATGTATAATTTTTTTCTTTCATAGATCATGCTTTTGGTGTTTATCTAAAATCTTATTACCGAACCAAGGTCTCCTAGACTTTCTCCTATGTTATCTTCTAGAAGTTTTGTAGTTTCGTATTTTACATTTAGGCCTGTGATCCATTTTGAATATTTGTGAAAGGTGCAAGGTCAGTGTCTAAATTCTTCTCCTTCTTCTTCTTCTTCTGCATATGGATGTCCAGTTGTTCCAGTACCATTGCTTAACAAAGATTAGTTAGCTATATTTGCCTGGGTTTATCTCTGGGTTCTCTATTCCTTTCCCTTGATCCATTTATTCTTTTGCCAGTGTCACACTGTCATAATTACTGTAGCTTTACAGTAAATCTTGAAATTGAATTGTGTCAGTCTTCTGACTTTGTTCTTCATTATGATTGTGTTGGTTACTCTGGGTCTTTTGCAGCTCCATATTAGCTTTAGAATCAGTTTGTTGATATTCACAAAATAACTTGCTGGGATTTTGATTGGGATTGCATTGAATCTATAAATCAATAGGAAGAATTAACAGTTTAACAATATTGAATATTCCTTTCCATGTACATGGCATATCTCTACATTTATTTAGAATTTATTTGATTTCTTTTATCAGACTTCTTAGATTTCTTCATATAGATCTTGTATCTATTTTGTTAAGTTTATTCCTACGTATAATACTTTGTGTGTGTGTATGTGTGTGTGTGTGCACTAATGTAAATTGTACTGTGATTTTAGTTTCAAATCCAACTTGTTCATTGCTGGTATATATAGGAAGGCAATTGACTTTTGTATATTAACTTTGTGCCCTATAAACTTGCTATAATCACTTCTCAGTTCCAGGATTTTTTTGTCAATTCTTTGGGATTTTCTACAAAGATAATTATGTCATCCTTGAACAAAGACATTTTTATTTTTTCCTTCACAATCTGTATGCCTTTTATTTCTTTTTTCTTTTTTTTTTTTTTTTTTTGTCTTACTGCATTAGGTAATTTCACTGACTACGGATTTCTAGGTTGGTGGTTTTTTCTTTCAGTACTTTCAATACTTCACTCAATTCTTGCTTACATGGTTTGTGATAAGAATTCAATGTAATTCCTATCCTCTATAGGTAAGGTTCATCTATAGGTAAGGTGTTTTTTTCCCTCTGACTTTTTTCAAGATTTTCCTTTTTGTCTTTGTTTTCTGCAATTTGAATATGATATGCCTAGGTGTAGATATTTAGTGTTTTATCCTGCGTGGTGTTCTCTGAGCTTCTTGGATTTGTAGTTTGCTGCCTGTTATTAATTAGAGGAAATTTTTAGCCATTATTACTTCTAATACTTCTTCTGTTCCCTTCTCTCTTTCTCTTCCTTTTGGTATTCTTATTATGCATGTGTTAGACCTTTTGTAATTGTCCTACAGTTCTTGAATATTCTGTTCTGTTCATTTTTTCTATGTTTTTCTCTTTTTATTTCAGTTTGGTAAGTTTCTATTGACAAATTCTCAAGCTCAGAGATTCTTTCCTCAGCCCTATCTATTGGTGAGCCCAACAAAGGTATTCTGCATTTCTGTTATAGTGTTTTAGATTGCTAGCAATTTTTTTTGATTCCTTCTTAGGGTTTCAGTCTCCCTGCTTGTTATCCATCATTCTTGCAATGTTGTTCACCTTTTCCATTAGAATTCTTAGCATATCAATCATAGTTATTTTAAATTCTCAGTCCAATTATTCGAAAATCATTGCCATATCTGAATTCAGTTCTGTTGCTTTCTTTTTATCTTCAGACTATTTTTTTTCTTGCCTTTTAGCATGCTTTGTATTTTTGTTGAAAGCTGAACTTGATGTATTAGGTAATAGAAACCAGGTAAATTGGCTTTAGTGTGACGGTATACGTTGATCTGGCTGGGAGTTATATTGTGTTTGCTGTGTGCTGTAGCTGTAGTTGTCTGAAATGTCAGTTTCCTCTAGTGTCCTTGTTTTTCTTTCTCCTATCAAGTCCTTGTTAAATAGAGTCTGAGCCTTTCAGTTTTTTTAACTATAACCCTCTGTCATTGTGCAGGGGTTCTGTTGCTGAGTTAGAAGAAGGCACTGGGGAGAGGGAACATTCTATAGTCCTATAATTATGTCTCAGTCTTTTTGTGGGTCTGGGCCCCTGGGGTATGATCTTCACAAGTGCTCTCAGCCTCCCCCTCACCTCTTCTACATGACAGGAAGCCTAGAGGGGCTGGCTAATTGCCCTTCCCCAGGTCAGATAAAGTAGTTTCCCTTGAGTGCTGGCCTTTGTTACAGAGAATTGGAGGAAGAACGGGGTGCTCTGGCAGATTTCAAAATGGTTGCTTTTACACTGCTCCTGCTGGAAGCATGAGGGGATTTTCCTCCAATCTTCATAGTGAGAACTTGGTGGGGCTCCTGGAGGTGAAACTCAGAAAAGTGCGAGAGGGGACTAAACTGGTCCCCGCCTAGATTTTGAACTCTCAAGCTTGTCCACGCTCCGCCTCCAGCAGTTGGTTAATTACAGTTTGTGTTCCTACTGGTACTGTCCCCACCAGCAGGCTTCTCCTCTGGGGCTCCCTGTGAAACATGAGGGAAGGGGGCAGAGCACAACCCTTAAAGGATGACATAGCCATTGAGGATATGATGTAAACTCATTAGAACCATCTATGCCCAATATGGTGGAAGATTTGACTTCCCTTAGACCTCGAGCCTCATTTTATGCATATTGTAATGCATTAGCATCTAGAAGATGCACCCACAGGTGCCATGACTGTTCTGAGGCTGACCATAAAAGGCCAAAAAGTGGGTGGCGGCTCAGTTTCTGGAAATCTCCGCCCCTTCTCCAAGATGGAATAATCCTCCCATTTATTAGCCTACAGAATTACACAGCCCATAAAAACTAACCACCCCATATTTCAGGGCCACTCTCGCCTTTTGAGTTGGACTGCATTCTATCTATAGAATGTGTATCTTACTAAATAAATCCACTTCTTACCTATCGTTTTGTCTCTCACCGAATTCCTTCTGCATTGAGACATAAAGAACCTGAGCTGCAGCAAGTCCTGACACCAGGTGAGTGATTTTAACTAAAAGACAGTGGGTTCAAGTCCCGATCTGAGTTTTGGCTGAGTAAAAGTCCTAGTTGGTGGGTTCAATTCCCAGCCTGAGTTTTGGCTGGGTTTGAATCCCGTCTGAGTTGTGTGGCTTCACCTATAAACTATGATTCTCTGTATCTGCCTCTCTCTCTAGTTACAGTTTGCCTTGTGACTTCAGTTCTCTGACGGATATAAGAAGAGATATTGTTTTTCCATTTTTCAGTTATTTTCTTATTGTAAGAATGGGAGTGATGCTTCTAAGCTTTTAATAGTGCAGAGAAGAAATCTGAAATCTAGGTTACTGTGCCTGAGGTTCCTTACCATGGCTGACAACAGAGGGACCCAATTCCACTTGAATGACCCATTTCCTTTCACTGACTTTGGTTTTTTTCATGCTACTGGTGTTTCTCTTGCTTCTTTGACCTACTGAGAGCGGCAAAGAAGGTGACAGTTAAAATTGTGGTCAGCACCTGGCCTTACAATGAGGTTGTGAACATCAAGATTAGTAGAAGGCAGATGACAGGTGGCCCCCAGCTTGTGTGGGGTTTACCATTCTAAAGCCAGCTTCAGTCCCAACAAAGACTCTGGCCCGCACCCCCTTGCGCCCAGCTAACCTGCTACTTCTCTGTTTCCCAGTCCTAAGGTTCTCCCAGGTCTCTCATTGACCAGCTCTTCTCCAAGGGCTCCCTCCCGGGAAAGTCTAGAGAACATCCAGGGAAGCAGCAGCAGTGACATAATCAGAGTGCCAGCAGTGATGTGGACCTTTGTCTACAAAATCTTCTCCAAATTGCTGCTGGGAAAGAAGACGACAGTGAGAGTTCCTCGGCCTGATGTGGACTGTGGCAACCAGTATACAGGGGTCTGCTGGCTGGAGGAGGAACCCCCCAAGTCTCACCAGTGTTGGGGATGTCCTGAGCCTTGGCCCCTGTGGAACTGAGTTTCAGACCAAGACTTTGGGAGCAGGCACAGTCACTGGACACAAAGCTGCCTGGAGCCAGAGTGGAGCTACCAGTAGAAGGACCAGGGAAGGAAGCAAGCAAAGTGGTGGGAGTGTGGTGAAGGCCCTGCCCAACGCTGCAGAATCAGAACCAGAGACGCCCATGCTGGAGTAAGGCTGGGGGAGTACCAGTATTATTGTTTGCGATGATTCTTTTAAATTATTTTTGAAGATCCTTTCTTAACCTTTAAGAATCAGAATAGTTAACATTTGAAACATTTTCTGTATCAGTTAGTTTTTAGGTGTTAGAAACTGGCAAGAAGCCTGAGAGGAGGCTTAATTCTGGAAAGTGTGTCTTTTACAACAATTTCAATGTGAAAAACATTTTTACAAGTGAATTTTGACTCTTGTGGTGAACACACACTGATAAGCTGACGCATTCTAGTATCTGATATGGTCACGGTCTTCAAATGAAAAAGCAAGCACTTGCTGTCCTTTGAAATATCTGCTGCATCTCCTGCTGCTATGTGTGCGTGAGTGAACCTGCTTTTATGGTTGTATTTTTTGTATTGAATAGCTACTTTGAATTTTCATGATTATGCTTTGATTATTCATAGTTTTTCATTTTATAGAACTGATGTATGTTGACAATAAACTAAATAAAAGAAATAAATGTGTGAAATAAGTGGTTAAAAGAGATCATTTCCTTTGGGGGACAGAGGATGGGAAGGAAACTGGAGAGGGGGGTCACCGAGGTCTTGGGAGTTTGAATGCATATGTTGAGAGGTAATTACCCTCCCTGGGGGTGGAGTCACTTGCCACTCCCCTAAGCCAACTCTCAAAGAATCATGTAATTTTCGATGATGCCTGCAAGAAGAGCTTGTCATCTTGTTTGATAGGATTGTTGATCTACCCAGAGGAAGAGGAAACTGGGGGATGTGGTCCTTGAAGAGAGCATGGCCAGCCTGCACTCAGTATGCACACACGTGTGAGCTTCCCATGGGTCAAAAGAACATCTGGGAAGCTAGCCAAATTGAGCCACTTTGCTGCATCCTTCTCAAGCATGCTGTCTGCAGGTGAGGGAATCCAGAATCAAAGGAGCATTGGGTTGTCCTGGCAGGAACAAGATGGAGCAGAGATTAGGGGTTCGACCAAAGCTGAGGGAACTGAGGAATGGGGAGGATCTGGGGAGGTTGTGGCTGCACCATTTCTCTCATCTCCCGTCATTGCCTCATCGCTGAAGGAACAGCAAGAGCCTGTGAGAGGGATCAAGAGGAAGTTTCCGGAGGCAGAATGGCCCCCTCCCCACAGCAGGCCCCCAACCTGCTGGGATCAGAATTGGATACGAGGTCAGAGTTTGCAAACTGAACAGTATAATCAAAGTTGTATGAACACGATATGCTCTGTTCAAGATGCTATTGAGGGACAATAAGGAAGGATTCCACAGAGGAAATCAAAGGCAGTGATTTGAAAACTATAACAGACATGACAACATGTCATGTTACTACCCTGTGCTGTTAAGAGTGTTCAGTCAGGGCTTCCCTGGTGGCGCAGTGGTTGAGAGTCCGCCTGCTAATGCAGGGAACACGGGTTCGTGCCCCGGTCCGGGAAGATCCCACATGCAGTGGAGCGGCTGGGCCTGTGAGCCATGGCCGCTGAGCCTGTGCTGTGCGTCCGGATCCTGTGCTCCGCAACGGGAGAGGCCACGACAGTGAGAGGCCCGCATACCGCAAAAAAAAAAAAAAAGAAGTGTCCAATCAGATCAATTCAATTATACATTTAAAAAAGATTTTCTTGTGATTTTTTTCCCATTGAGATGAGGCAGAAGGAAAAGAATCATCAGCTTATTTTAAAATTTTAAACAGAAGCAATATATGCTCCCTTTAAAAATGTATGTGCACCATAAAAATTTATAGTGCCATAGTACCCCATAGTATGAATAAACCATATATATCTGTTCTCCTAGTAGCAAGTAGGTAGTTCCAGACATCTGCTTTCACACTGCTTCTGTGAGCATCCTCTTGTATCTTTAGGTATCGGTGTGAATATTTCTGTAGAACAGATTTCTGGATGTGGAATTCTTGGTCAGAGGACGTTCATGTTGAGAAATTGGTACACATTACCGAAATTGACCTTGAAATGGCTCTACCAATTTATAAGCCCACCAAAAATGAGCCCAATCCATGGGAATCTTTGTCTTTTCGTGTAAGATTTCTGTGGAGCCAATGATAACTTGACTTGCATGCTGTTGTCACAGTCTAGGGGCTCTCTCAGCTCTGCCAGTTTTTGTGAGTTAACCATCACAAAGGCTGCGTCAAGCAGGGAAAGCCTCACCTCATAAGTGTGTTTTGTACACTGGATTGGGATCCATACATAGATGCTGGGCTCACCCTTTCCCAGGTTTGAGGCATAGCTGCATAGAAAATGTGAACAGTGGGGAGAACTGAATATACCATGTCCTATTTTTAGAAACTTGCCAGAGGGTCACTGGGTGTGGGCTGGAAGGAGACGGGTGTGTATTCTGAATGTTCCAGCCTCCTAGGTGGCCTCCAGCATGGCCTTTATGGGTCACAAAACAGTCAGCTGAATGTCTAAGATCTTTAATGTTGCCTTTTGTACCAGCTATATATGCAAATGTTTTAATACGCAAAACTCTTAAAGCAATAGATAAAGATTGCATATGGTCAAGGAACATATTTTTTTTTTTTTTCTTTTTGCGGTATGTGGGCCTCTCACTGTTGTGGCCTCTCCCGTTGCGGAGCACAGGCTCCGGATGCGCAGGCCCAGCGGCCATGGCTCACGGGCCCAGCCGCTCCGCGGCATATGGGATCCTCCCAGACCGGGGCACGAACCCGTATCCCCTGCATCGGCAGGCGGACTCCCAACCACTGCGCCACCAGGGAGGCCCAAGGAACATATTTTTAATGTTATCACAAAACACCTGTTTGGACTCCAAAATATCTGCACACTAATGTAAATGATTATAGAAAATAAAACTTCTGGGCTTCCCTGGTAGCGCGGTGGTTGAGAATCTGCCTGCTAATGCAGGGGACACAGGTTTGAGCCCTGGTCTGGGAAGATCCCACATGCTGCGGAGCAACTGGGCCCATGAGCCACAACTGCTGAGCCTGTGCGTCTGGAGCCTGTGCTCCGCAACAAGAGAGGCCGTGATAGTGAAGAGGCCCGCACACCGCGATGAAGAGTGGCCCCCGCTTGCTGCAACTAGAGAAAGCCCTTGCACAGAAACGAAGACCCAACACAGCCAAAAATAAATATAAAAATAAATAAATTAAAAAAACACTTCCTTTCTCTGAATATCATTCATGGTATGTAAATAAGGCTATAATTGTATTATAACAGGTGGCCGAGCATATTTTCATAAGCTCAAAAATGTTTGATTTGTTAGAGAAGCCACAGGAGGTGACCAAATGCCTTACGTGAAATTGTATAAACTCAGTGATGGGCTGGAGCTGGTGTCTCATGAGAGCTGATCGAGGGCATCTCTTCCCAACTTCACCAAAGAAGTCACATCAGCAGCTTGAAATCAGCCACAGTGTGAGTCAAAAAATGTTACAGATTTTTTTTCCCCAGAAAGTCAATTTTTAAATATTTATCAGACACCACTGCATTACTTTATCACTCCCTCTATATTACCATATTTTAAAATAAACCATTTGGAAATAATTATGTTCTATTATTCCTTAATACAGAAGTGTATATTTCCCTAAAATAAGGACATTCTCCTAGATCAAAATCAGGAAATGAATATTTATCCAACATTACTAGCTGATCCATAACCATTTTTTTAAAAGATTTTTTTGGTTGTGGACCATTTTTAAAGTCTTTTTATTGAATTTGTTACAATATTGCTTCTGTTTTATTATTTTTTTTGGCCATGAGGCATGTGGGATCTTAGCTTGCTGACCAGGGATTGAACCCACACTACCTGCATTGGAAGGTGGCAAAAGTCTTAACCATTGGACTGCCAGGGAAGTCCCTGATCCATAACCATTTTTTCAAAATGTCTCTTCTTCTCGAAATAGTGTCTTGTATAGGTCTGGGATCCCACTCAGAGTCACCTATTGCATTTAGTTGTCATGTCTCTTTAGTCTCCTTCAATCTGAGGCAATTCCTTAGTCTTGCTTTATCTTTTTTTTTTTTTTTTTTTTTTTGCTGTATGTGGGCCTCTCACTGTTGTGGCCTCTTCCGATGTGGAGCACAGGCTCCGGACGCGCAGGCCCAGCGGCCATGGCTCACGGGCCCAGCCGCTCCGTGGCATGTGGCATCTTCCCGGACTGGGGCACGAACCTGTGTCCCCTGCATCGGCAGGCAGACTCTCAACCACTGCATCACCAGGGAAGCCCTTGCTTTATCTTTTCTATGACCTTGACATTGTTGAAGAGTATCAGCCAGTTTGTCTGTTTCCTCCTGATCTATGAATTTTGGGGGCAAGAATACCTCAAAAGTGATGCTGCTGTATTCTTCTCACTGTACTGTATCAGAAGGCACATCGTGTGAATTTATGTCATATTTGGTGATGTTAACTTGTCACTTGGTTGAGGTGGCATCTGCCAGTCTCCTCCACTGCAAAGTTGGTAAGTGTTTTGTACTTCTAAAATAATTAGTATTTTATGTTGAGATACTTTGAGACTTCTATTGTAGGGTAAAGTTTTCTCTTCTCCCCCATTTATTTGTTCATTTATGTATATCAGTACAGATATACATAATCTTGGATTCCATTTTTCTCAGTCTGTAACTTCTATTAATTATTTTGATGTTCAAATTTGGCTATTGGGAGTCCCTTCAAGCGGGCTTTTCTGTCCATTTGACATCTCCCCACTATTCTTTGAGGACTTCTTTGCATTCTGGTAAAAGATGGTTTAGACCCATTCTGCTATGTGTTTCTTCAACATCCTCAAGCTATTAAATCAATTCTGACACTATTTACCTAGAGATAGTGTCAGATCCCACAGGTTAAGAGCTCAGTCCTATAAGACTCCCCCCACCCTTCTCACACCAATTACAAATCCAGGTTGCCTGTGTTTCTGTCCCACCCACCATAAATTGGAGATTCCCAAGACCCCTGCCTTGGGTTCTGTTAATTTGCTAGAGCAGCTCACATAACTCAGGAAGAGTTTACTAACTAGATTACAGGTTTATTATAAAAGGATATAGCTCAGGAATCAGATGGAATAGATGCATAGAGGAAGGTATGTGGGAAGTGGCACAGAGCTTCCTTGCTCTCTCTGAGCACCTCTCTCCCTGCATCTCCAAGTATTCACCAACCTGAAACCAGTCCTTTTGGGGTTTTATAAAAAGGCTTCATTACATGACTGGTTAAATCATTGGCCCTTGATGACTGAACTCAATCTCCAGCCCCTTTCCCCTCCCAGCAGTGGAGGGGGGTGCATGGGCGGGGGTTAGTTCCAACCCTCTGGTCACAAAGTTGGTTCCCCTGGCAACCAGCCCCATCCTTACTGGCTTTCCAAAAGTTATCTCATTATCGGGTGTGGTTGAAAGGGGCTTGTTATGAATATTGAAAGACACCCTTATCACTCTTATCACTTAGAAATTCCAAGAGTTTAAGAGCTCTGTTCTAAAATCTAGGTTGAAGACCAAATAAATATTTCCTAGTATAAATCAGAACATCACACCCTTCTTATATTTTCCCTGCCCCAGCCCTGGAGTCCACCATTTCTCCAAGGAGCCTTGGTTCCTTTCAGTGGTAAATAGTACTAAAAACTAAGTTCTGGGTGCAAGGTGTGCTCAATGGTACAGGGGTGTTATTGTTTCTAAGCCCTCAAAGCAGACAGAGCTAGGAACTATATGTATGTGCACACACTACCTATCTATCTATCATCTATCTATCTAATCTATCTATCTATCCATCTATATATCATATGTGTGTTTCATCTATTACATAGTAAAAACCATGAGTTCACAATTATTCTTTCATTCTCTCCTTTTGCTTCTGTTTTTCGTTTGTTGTTGTTTTTGTATTTCTTTTCTCTGGCTGAAGAGACAGCACACTTAGTGAATTTTTTTCTTTGATCAACCCCTTGTTGAGCAATTCTTGTCATTATCCATTTTAATGTTCAAATTGTCCCATGATTGGTCAGTGGAGCCTCTTCGACCTAGCTCCTATATCTTTTTGTTATGTTCCCATCAGTTTTTTGACATTTAAAAATTTTTTATTTATTTACTTTTGGCTGCAATGGGTCTTCGGTGCTGTGTGTGGGCTTTCTCTAGTTGCGGTGAGTGGGGTCTACTCTTCATTATGGTGCGCGGGCTTCTCATTGTGGTGGCTTCTCTTGTTGTGGAGCACGGGCTCTAGGCACATGGGCTTCAGTAGTTGTGGCTCGTGGGCTCTAGAGCGCACTCAGTAGTTGTGGCACACGAGCTTAGTTGCTCCGCGACACGTGGGATCTTCCCGGACCAGGGCTCAAACCCGTGTCCCCTGCATTGGCAGGCGGATTCTTAACCACTGTGCCGCCAGGGAAGCCCCCCGTCAGTTTTTGAGCATGTTTGTACATTACAGCAAAAGATGTTCCAGATGTACCTGTACTTTATCTGCTCCAGCCCTGGAACCCACCATTTCTCCAAGTTCATTTTAGTGGGAACTGACAGTGAAAACTAGGATCTGAGCCTTAAGTGAACTCATTGCTTATGAAGTGTCATTGTTTCTAGATCTTTCTAGAGCTAGAAAATATATACAAAACTATTAAAATACACAAGTTAACTGATACCTCTAATTTTATCCAGTGAAGTTTCTCCTCTTTCCCCCCCATTCCAGTTTCTTTCATGTCTTCCACAGTGAACACCCTGACTAGCAGCAACATGAATATATTTCTACTCATCAGCTCAAACCTACAACACGCACAAATAAGCTTTGGAATTGCCTTTTTTTTTTCAAAGAAAATCATATTCATACGTGTACACATACACATCTATTGATACATAGGCAAAGGTCTCCCTTTTTCCCATTTCTGCTATACTGAGCCTTTTAAGCCTTTGCTTGCGTTTTGGTTCATACACTGGGGTCGGTGTATTTGTTCCGTCTAGAGGAAGCGGCAGAGCAAAGCACTGACTGGGTATCCAGGAAGCCGCCCAGGACCCAGTCCTGTGGCCACGAGGGCGCCTCATCACATGGCCAGGGCGGGGTCCGAGGGCTCATAGGGTTGTAACCAGGTGTCATTGTCCTCCTCTTCGGGGACGCGTTTCTCTCTAACTGGCAATGGGCAGATGGTAAGTGGATCTGGGTGTTCGCTGCCGTCATGGGCTCTAGGCCTGAAATACGCGCAGAGTGTCCCAGAGAAGGTGTCCGTGAAGGTGAAGATGTGGGAGCCATTGGATACATTGAAGAAGGACAGCTTTCCCGCCTCGCAGTCCAGAAAGATGCCCACGCACCGGGGTGGCACGCGCATGGTGAGCGCGACGCGGTGCGGGTCCAGCACGAAGTACTCGCAGCCGTTCCACAGCCCCATCACCCAGTAGCCACCCGCCGGGCTCAGGCGCGCCTGCCCTGCGCGCGGCACCGCTGCCAGGCACGCCCCTAGGAACCAGCGGCTGCGGCGGCCCACGTGCACCTCCCAGTAGTGGCGGCCCGTGGAGAAGCGCTCCCGGCTTAGAACGCACATCTGCTCGGAGAACCGCTGCGGGTCAGCGGCCGCTGAGTCTGGCGCCATCCTGCGGGAGGACACGCTCTTGCCATCCTCGGAGACCTCCAGGCTGGGGTGGGCGGAGCCAGGATCCAGGGTCACATCCACTGCGCAGAGGCATATGTTTAGTGCAGGTGAAGGACGGTTCTGCCCCTACTCCCACACCTGTCCCCTCCCCCGACAGGCAAACCCTCTAGTTATCCTGATGGACCAATCAGTGGAATAGTCACCCTCTCTCCTGCAACCCCCTTCCCACCACCCTGGTACTGAAGGGGCATGAAAGTCACTTCCTAGTTTTTGAAAGTGATTAGAGGAATCCCATTTCTTTCCTGAACCCTGAACCGGAAGGTTCTTGAATTCCATGGTGCCATGCAGAGCAGAGAGAGCAAATGAGGTAGGTTTGTGGGGCTAGAGGTGGGCTCACTTTCCCCAAGACCTGATCAACGGGAAGGAGCTTAGGGCTGATTCTGTCCCGGCTGCTTTCACCACCCTGTGTGACCATGAAATCACTAGTGAGCTCTGGGACTCTTTTACAGTAATTTTAGGATTTTAAAACTGTAGGGGGGCCTCCCTGGTGGCGCAAGTGGTTGAGAGTCCGCCTGCCGATGCAGGGGATACGGGTTCGTGCCCCGGTCTGGGAGGATCCCATATGCCGCGGAGCGGCTGGGCCCGTGAGCCATGGCCGCTGAGCCTGCGCGTCCGGAGCCTGCGCGTCCGGAGCCTGTGCTCCGCAACGGGGGAGGCCACAACAGTGAGAGGCCCGCATACCGCAAAAAAATAAAAAATAAAAAAAACTGTAGGGGACCTCTGAGATCATCTAGTCCAGTACCCTGCACTCCAACACCCCATCCCCCCCAAAAAACCACACCTATTTGATGGATAGGAACCCTCTGTCAGATGATGTGGGAGGTTCCTTACAAACTCTGTATTCTCTCCTGCAAAGAGGCCCTAGTAGCAACCTTTCTGCCAGATGGAAACAAATCTAGTAAAACCCAGAAAGCTATGTGCGTGTGGGAGCATGTGTGTGCACACAAACGTGTGCATGTGTGAGTACAATCACATTAATGCACACGAGCATGTATGTGTGCAGGCCTATGTGTCATATTATGTGTTTTATACATGAGCTTGTGTGTCTGTATGTGGGCTCCATACTTGGCTCCTGGACAGACCCTTCCTCTAATCTCAGTTCTGGATACCTCCCTTCTACTTAAGATCCAGCCAGCCTAATTCACAAGGCACAGTTCCTTGGCTTCAGTTACCTGCATGTTGTTGGGCTGCTCTCCACTCTGAAACCAAACAGAGGGGAAAAAGAGGATCAGAGATCTGAGTCAGTAACCCTAGAACCTTGAGGGAGGCTCAAGATGCAAAAGGGATGCCTACAAACTAAGTAACCTCATTCCCACCATGATAGCTGGCTTGGATCCAGACTGGCCTGGGTCCACCATGGCATCTTCCCGGGAATTTGGGATTGGGTAGGGGGCTGGTGTCAGTGCTGGCTTGTACAGGCTGTGTACAGGCTGAAGTTGTGCTGGGAACAGTGGGATGACAGAGTATGTGGGCAAAGAGAACCAATACATGCAACTGGGATACCTTAAAGGATGGAAATGAAGCCTCAATCTCTGACTGGCTTAGTCTCCAGGAGGCCCAGCTGAGCTTGGCTCCTGTCCTGAGACATCCTCTGGACACCCTGTCTTGCCCTCTTTCTTACCATGAGCCATTCTGTGTGGATTTCTGTTTTGTTTTATCTTCTTCTATTTTACAACAAAGAGAGCACCTTGGTCACAAAATGCAAAAGCAATAGAAGACATTTTCAGAGCTCCATAAATTTACAGCAAGGCCTTGCAACCCTGATTTTGCATCAGAATAACCAGTAGATCTTTAAAAATATAGAAATCTTGCATAGAATAACTCAATTCGATAAAGGTGTCAATTCTCCCTAAATTTATCTATAAATTCAAAGCAATCCCATGTAAAACTACTTTTGGATTTTTTTTAGAAACTTCATAAATTTATCCTAAAATTTATATTTTAAAAAGGTCCATTAACTTTAAAAAGGAAGGGGAAATGGAGGAGGACTTGCACTTTCAGGTACTTTAAAAGCCAAAGTAATATGTGACCAAAAGACAGACCCATGAAGACATGGGAACTGAATATGCACTAAAGGTGATACCCAAATCAATGGGGAAATCATGGATGGTGTAGTAGGTGGCATTGGGAAAACTGACTCTTAATTCGGAGAAAAATTGCTGGATTCTTGTCTAACACTACATAAAATGGTGAATTTCAGATGTATTAAAAACCTGCACATAACACATATACAGTGAACAGAAGAAAATGTAAGAGACTGTCTTTGTGACCTAAATGTAAGGAAGATCTTCTTCAACAAAACTTCAAAAACACAAGCCATTAAGGTAAAAATGTGATGAGTTAGCTTTTATCAAAATTGGTTATTTCTTTTCTTTTCTTTTCTTTTTTTTTTTTTTTTTGCGGTACGCGGGCCTCTCACTATTGTGGCCTCTCCCGCTGCGGAGCACAGGCTCCGGACGTGCAGGCCCAGAGGCCATGGCTCACGGGCCCAGCCACTCCGCGGCATGTGGGATCTTCCCGTCCCAGGGCACGAACCCACGTCCCCCGCATCAGCAGGCAGACTCTCAGCCACTGCGCCACCAGGGAAGCCCTGGCTATTTCTTTTCAATAAGGGGCACCACTGGACAAAGCTAATAGCAGGTGACAGAAGAGAAGAAGGAATTCACAATGTATAATAACAATGAGGGATTAATATCCTATGTGTATATATCATATTCTATAATAATAATATTGCATGAAGGATGCCTGCAAACCAAAAGGCTCCATTCCCCAGCACTGACACCAGCCCTGTCTTGTGAATCAACAAGAAAAAGATAGCAATGCCATATGGAAAATAGGCAAAGGACAGGAGCACTGTCAATTTTCAGAAGAGGAAGCCCCAAAAGCCAGCTAGCATATAAAGAGATGCTCAAACTTCTTACTGTCCAGAGGAGTGCAAACCAAAAGAACAATTACTTATCCCCATTGACTGGTAAACTTAGAAAGCTGGCTCACACGGGATGTGGGCACATGGAGCCTCCATGCACTGCATGAAGGATGATGGTGCTACCTTCAGGAGATCCTTCTATCTCACTTAGTGACACATCCCCCATGGGCCAGCAGTTCCCCTCTTGGGTATACATCCCAGAGAAACCTCCACACACAGCCAGAAGGCAACACGTTTTCAGATATTTATTCAGCATTGTTTGTGGTGTATAGAGTTAGAAGCAGGCTGGATGTCTACTCCAGGTGGGTGGCTAGCTCCAATGGAGTGCCCTGCAGCAAGGAGATACAGACTAGATTTACGTGCAGCAGCAGGGATGGATATTAAAACACAGCAATGAGTGGGAAAAGCAAGGAGCAGCATGAGACTGTAAATGTCTTTACAGAAACTGAAGTGCACTCACGTGTCCAAAACAGAAATTCACCTCTTGCAAGAATACATACAAAATAAAGATACACATTAGACTGTTTGTTTTACAGGGGGAAATGGAGGAAGGTACAAGGAGAAATAATTACATATAAGGTAACATGCCTTATATTTACATATAAGGTAACTCTCACCAGGAGTGATGGTCTTTGAGGGGCGACACCAGGAATCTAGGTGATTCTGATGTGCAACCAGGATTGGCACCAATGATTTACCATATGCTTACACTTCAGGACAATATAAAAATAAATATAAAAGTAAAACTCAAATATAACCTGTACCAAGCAACATAGATTAATACATATGTGTAGCTATGGAATAAACCAGAATGAAGCATAGTTGGTTAGTCAGAGCAGGTGACTGGGATGCTGAGATGTGACGTGGACAGTGGGAGGAAAACGGGCTTCACTCACCAGCCTGGCCTTCAGCCCTTCTCCAGTCTGAAGCAGCCAAGGAAAAACAGAATTAGAACACCAGGTCCCTGCAGCTTCCTTGTTCACACGTCAAACTTTGCACCCACCCCTGCTCCTCTCCCCTTTCTCCTGCCACCCACACAGCCAGCAGAGTTCCAGCCTGGCCATCACACCTGGTTGGGAGATAAGAAGAACATACACGGATAACCAGATGCTACAAGGTGGACAACAAGAAATAGTTCTAAGCGGGGGGGGTCACTTACCCAGCTCCGCTTGAAGTTTCCCTGTAAGCAGAACACACAGAGAAAACATCAGCCTTTGGATGAGTGGAACCACCTTCCCAAGGCAGTTAGGCCACTGGGAAGAGGTTTCTTAGTCTTAAACCGCTGCTCACCCTGACCCCATCCTAGACTGCATCACTCATCTGCAGGATTCTTACACCTCATCCTATTCTTTGCTCTAAGGCAGAAATCTGCACAGCGCTGGGAAGGGAAAACTGCTCTTGATACTGAGGGACCTCTTTCAAGGTTTCTGGTCTGGTTTGGAGAGGCTACTGCTCACTTGCCCTGTAATACAAGCTTTTCCTGGGGAGGAAGTCCTGTGTAAGTCCAGGCACTGAGCACACCCTGCAGGAGCCTCAGGGTCACTTACTGGGTACATTATTTAAAGAACTAGGAGGACATCACACTAAATTATTTCCCCGGCCAGATACCAAAACTCTGATATTTTGCCACTAGAAACGCATTCCTCTGATTTCTCTAATCTTTGTCCTTTTTTAAGAGTAAGACTGGGAAAGGCAACAATATACACTAATTTGGCCTATGATGTTAATGACTTATTGTGGCTCTTTTTGTTGTTTGGTTGATTGCCTTTTTTGTTTGTTTGTTTTCCCCTCCATGACTAGGTAGACTGCAAGACAAGCTTCAACTTTACTATTTTGTCTGGTGTTTTACTGGGGCAGACAAGGTGGTTCTCAAGGTCTTCCCCCACCCATGGTGGCCTTCCCCTCTCCTCTATCCCCTCTTCCTTTGGATTCACTCTTCCCTCCTCCCCCAACACGGTTTCAAGGTGCTGAGTCCCCCTGGGAAGAAAAGTGGATTTGATAAATTGCTTTCACTTTGGTGCAAATTAAAGATGGCTTCCTTCCCAGTGACATTTGCATTAAAAAGAGGTTGTCCTAGGAAGATGAACCAGAGGGAGTAGACCTTTTTCAGTGGAATTGTAACTGAATTGTACACTTTGCAGGAGAGGGCCTGGCAGAGTCTTTCCAGAGGGTCTTAGGTCAGGTTTCCTTGGCAGGTGCACACAAATCGGTTTCGGAGGGTCAAGGCGGGAGGCTTAGAGGGATGGATTTCGAATTAGAGCGCTGCCATCCATTGTTCTCCAAAGGGCGCCTAAAATCACTGAACCCCTGCTTCCACCGTGCGCCGGGGTTAACCCCCTAGCCCACAGCCAGCACTGTGGGCATGGCACCCAGAACTTACCCAGCTCTTCTGTGAGTTTCCCTGGGGAAAGAAAACGAAGAAAAGGGGAAAATCTCCATGGATCACTGAGGCCTTGCATCTCCAAAGTGCACAGACTTGGAACCCTATGTACTCTGGAGAACCAGTTTGAGCTGGACTCGAGGGAGGCGCAGGTTCCGAGGCAGGAGAAGTGGAAGAAAACCTCTGCCACGCCCCCGCCCACCCCCGTCTCTGCCCTCTCCTAACCCCCGCGCTGTGACCTACTCGTCTTCTTCACCCAGCGTCCCCACTTCTGCGAGTCAGGGATGCGCGCGAAGAGCGCGTCTTTCCCTCTGCTTACCTTTGTCCTTCTCCGCCTGCTTCTTCAGCTTTTCTGCAAGGAAGAAAAAAGGGGAGCAGACGTGAGCGTGCGCGCTCCCCTGCCTGTTTCCACGACCCATGCCAGCCCTGCCTCCGCAGGATGGCCCCTCAGCAGTGCCCCGCTATGGCCGCCTCCACCACTGGGCAAAAGCCACCTCCAGGAGGGCAGCCCCCAGCCTGCCTGGTACCTTGGGACCTCCGTTGCTTCCGGAAGAAGTACAGCGCCAGCGTCGGGAGGAGAGCCAGGAGGATCAGCGGTCCCATCAGAGTCCCGAGGAAAGCTCTCTTCCAGGGAGAGGTTCCGGGTAAAAATACGTCTGGAAAACACCCCACATGGAGTTGTCTCGATTTGTTTTTCGCTAAACATTAAGTGAGAAGGCTATTCTAGACACTGCGTGCCGGAAAACCCTCCCAGTGCCTGGTTGCCGCTTCCTGGGCCCCAGCATAGCCCTCTGTAAAACGGGCCTGAGAACCAGTCTGCAGTGCTCTAGAGAGAGGTGGCATCAGAGGACCAGCGGCGAACTTGAACTTGCTCAGCGCAGAGGAAGACACTGTAAACTGAAGGATGGGAAAGGAAGGCGCTGACGGGCTCTGCCCAGCCCTCCAGCTTAGAACCTCTGTGACCACAGCCCTGACCTCCCTCTACTTTTTCCTACTCTTGCTTTACATCTAAGGGCATGACAATCCAAGGTGTTGATACCTGAAACCCAGTTAATAACTGCCCTCTACCACTCTGACGAATCCACACGTCATCTCCCGCTTCTTGCAAACACCTGGCTTCTACTTCTCATCACACCTTTGGAAGAACTGTTAGCAAAGCTTTGTGGGGCTGACTGACACTTCTTCTCTTCCCTCTCCAGGCGTCCTAGGGAGGATCTGCCCAGAGGCAGAATGTGGCGCAGGGTTCTCAAGGACAGTGGCTGGACAGTAAAGAAATGAATGCAAGATAGAGAGCAACCCTTTAGTAACTCTTGTGGCAATTTAATAGAATAATTTTGTGTCTGTTGAAGATAATAAGAAATTGGTGCTTTTATCTCAGTGGTCTTTAACTTTTTTATCATAGTAAAATATACACAACATAAAATTTACTATCTTAACCATTTTAAGCTTATAGGTCAGCAGCATTAAGTATATTAACATTGTTGTGCAACCATCACCACCAGAACTTTTTTCATCTTCCCAAACTGAGACTCTATACCCATTAAACACTAACTCCCCATTCCCCCCACACCCCCAGCCCCTGGTAACATCTATTCTACTTTCCCTCTCTATGAATTGACTATTCTGGGTACCTCATATAAAGAGAATCATACAATATTTGTCCTTTTGTGTCTGGCTTATTTCATTAGGCATAATGTGTTCTTTCGGTTTCTGATTTTATTTTTCTAGCAGTGCATTTTTATTGTCTTGGTTAAAAGTGTTGAGCTACAAAGGGTTGGTCCTTCACCACAGGTGTTTTTGAAGCACTGACTTAGGGGTTAAAGAGCTCAGGGTTCTGTGCCTCCCTGACCTGCAATCTCCAGCCTCTCCTGCATCTTTCCAGCTCCTCAGATAGCTACACACATTTCCATCTCAGGACCTTTGCACTTGAATGGCCTCTACCTGAATGGCCTCCTTGCAGATATCCATGTGACCCACACCCTTTGTCAAGGTTAAACACAAATTTAAAAACTGGATTTCCCCTGGTGCAAAAATGGAGGGAGATTCCCCTTTCCCTTCTCTTAGAGTATTTCCTTTAGAAAATTTGTCGATTCTTTCTCTATCCCCTCAAGATGTATACAAATCTTTCTGAAAGGTAAATAAGCCCCTTGCCAATTTTAAAACCCAGGAATGTTTTTCTTAAGGAGCTAGAGCCATCTCTTTGAAATGGAAACATCAAGGAGAAAGTACCCTTATCTCCAGGTCTGCTGGGAGTTTCACTTAGGTACCTGGCTCCAAGTTGTAATTACATGCTTGTCATAGAGATAAGAGATATCTTATTTCTCCTTTGGATAAAGACAATTAGCTAACACAGATGTTACTCCTTACCCAATTACCAGGTAAATTTCGGGTGAACTATGTGTGACACATGGTGCTTATCAAGTCCTCTTACCTGAGGACAAGTTATCGCTTATAAGGGTGAGATTTCTTTCTGTTATGATAATATAACTATTGATTTGGACCATGTGAAACATGGCCCATAGGTTGGGTTTATCCTCAAGACTTAAAACAATTAGAGCCATGAACGTTAAATCCTTCAAATGGGCGCCTCACAATAAAACTGTGATCCTAGATAATGGTCTTCCTTTGAACTCAGTGCTTAACTGGTCTTCTTCCCTGATCCACCACTTTTAAATCCATATATACACTCCACCCCGCCTTAGCATGCTTCCCTGCTTCATGTTTCTCTGTCTCAGATAACATCTTCTAACATGTGCTGTAATTTACCCTTTTGTGTATCTGTTTCCCCCGCTGGAATGTGGACCTGAGGCCAAGGGTTTGGGGACCATTGTGGGTGATCAATAAATATTGTTTGAGGGATAAAATTAGGAACACATGGGCTCTCATGATGCCCTCTAATAACTAGAGTTTCTGGATTTTAGTGCCTGGTCTTTGGTTCATAATGTTGGCTTTCTGGGGCCTCCCCCAATTACTGTTTGGGTTGTCAGTTGTACACTCATTAGGTTCCTGATATTATGGCTGACTTTCAAGGTGTCAGGTTTAACCCACCCCATACACAGCCAGGCTCCAGGGCCATTGTGTCCTAATAGATGGTGTTTGGGATAATGGACATGGAGAACTTGAAGACTAGGAAGATGAGGGTGCGCTGGCACCCACTGACCTGCTATCTGGACCACGAACTCTTTCTTCTGGCCCAGGAGGGGGTTCTGGATGGAGCAGGACACGTTGCTGTGGGCCCCCCCTTGGACGACCACAGAGGTTTCCAGACTGAACAGGCCTTGGGCATCCTTGACGATGACTTCAGTCTCTGGAGGCAGGCATCGTCCCTGACGGTCTCTCCACTGAGACTGTGGCTTGGGGTACCAGCCACTGGAGCTGCACCTTAGTTGAATGCCTCCCTGCTTGAAGCCCTCAAGGGAGATGTGAGGGTCCGAGCCCAGCCCTGAGAGAGGCAGGAAGAGTGGGAAAGATCAGGCTCCTTCCCAGAAGTTGTATGTGAAGTTCATGCCACCATTCACCATCTGCAGTCACCATAAGGCATCATGACTGTGACTGCGCTTAACACATTTGTGGGCTTGCAGCCCTCCACCAGTGGACTATAAATGACAGGCTAAATCACCGGTGGCATGTGGGGACAGCACTACCTCTGAAGGGCATTTGAAAATAGGGAAGGGCTACTGATATTTAGTCATATAATGCAAGGGACAGTCCCCCTAGAATGAAGAGTAATCCCACCCCAAATTTCAATAGATTGTCTTTTCTCTCTCTTGAATCCCACTGGCACTCAAGTGGCTTTGTTATATATACTTCTTTATCTCTCTATCCAAGTAAGCTAGCTTTATATTTTGAATATGCAAAACATTAAGATGGTTTAAACATCAATACTGTAAAAAACAGTAGATCAAAAAAGCCCCAGGCGGGCTTCCCTGGTGGCACAGTGGTTGAGAGTCCGCCTGCCGATGCAGGGGACACGGGTTCGTGCCCCGGTCCGGGAAGATCCCACATGCCGCAGAGTGGCTGGGCCCGTAAGCCATGGCCACTGAGCCTGTGCGTCTGGAGCCTGTGCTCCACAGCGGGAGAGGCCACAATAGTGAGAGGCCCACGTACCACCAAAAAAAAAAAAAAAACAAAAAACCAGGCATTTCTCCATCCTTTCCATCCCATTGCACCCTCTCCTCCCTTAAGTAACCAATTTCATTAGCTTCTAGTTTATCCTTCTTGTTTCTTTTGTGCCATGTTTCTCCTCCTTTCTTACACAAAAGCTAACATGCTATAGAACCTCTTTTGCGTCTTCCTTTTTTCTCTTAAAAACATCACATAAATCACTTCATATCAGCTTAGAGCTCTTTCTCATTTTTTTAGCTGCCTAGTGTGATAGACCACGCTCAGCATCTATGCTTGGACATTTAGGGAGTTTCCACTGTTGTACAATGTAAACTTATACATATGCCTTTTTTCATACTGGAGCTGTGGGAGGTGTATCTTCAGGGTCAACTCCTAGAGGTAGAATTGCTGTTCAAAGGGTAGATGCACAGGCAGCCCTGTTAGCCATTGCCTAATCCCCCTGACCTGGAGCTGCAGGACTTTGAACTCCATCAAGAAGGTAGGTGGGGACTTCCCTGGTGGCACAGTGGTTAAGAATCCGCCTGCCAGGTCAGGGGACACGGGTTCGAGCCCTGGTCCAGGAAGATCCCACATGTTGCGGAGCAACTAAGCCCATGCACCACAACTACTGAGTCTGTGCTCTAGAGCTTGCATGCCACAACTACTGAAGCCCACGTGCCACAACTACTGAAGCCTGCGCGCCTAGAGCCCGTGCTCCGCAACAAGAGAAGCCACTGCAATGAGAAGCCCGCACACCACTACGAAGAGTAGCCCCCACTCCCCGCAGCTAGAGAAAGCCCACGCGCAGCAAGGAAGATCCAATGCAGCCAAAAATTAATTAATTAATTAATTAATTAATTAATATAAAAAAATAGGTAGGAGGGGGCCTGCTTCCCTACACCTCCACCAAGAGTGTGTGATCCAAATATTGAATGTTTGCCAATCTGATGGGTAAAAAAATTGTATCTCTGTAGCTTTAATTTGCCTTTTTCTCACTATGAGTAAAAGTAATCATCTTTTCTTATGTTTCAGGGCCATTTGTGTATCTTTTTTGTGTGCATTTTTTTGTTCATTTTCTAATGAATCTTTCTAATACTTTTTTTTTTTAAATTAGAGATATTTTCCCTTTCTCTGTTCTTTTCTATCTACTCTTGACCTGCTTCCAAATGGACCATTTTCTCCTCTCTGTTGGGGCTTGACCTGGTCACGCACCTGCCACCTCCAGCTCCCAGACTGCTTCCCCAGTGAAGTCGCTGGAGAGGAAGCGGCACCCGTATGGACCCTCGTCGTCGGGGACCACGGGGTGGAGCCTCAGGGTCACGCTGCCATCAGCGATCTCGTCCGTGACAAGTTTGGTCCTGTTCTGGAACTGCGCCATCTGCTGTCCATAGAACTCCTGCCGTTCCCGGTACAGGTGCACCACGTCTGAGGCCTGGCTCCGGAACCAGCGGATCTCCATGTGCTCGGCGTCCCGGTACGGCGACAGATGGCACGAGAATTCCACCTCATCCCCGACGTGTGCCAGAATGGGTTCCCCATGGCCTACCACTCTGACCTCCTCTAGGACGAGAACCCAGACAATGGCCCAAATCAGCACTCCTCAAATATGTTTTTTTGCAGTAAACCATTCAAATGACAAAGGTGAGACACTCTACAGGATGACCGGTCCGGTTGCTTGAACAAGTAATTGTCATGAAAAAGTTGAGTGTGCCACATTAAAAAATACACAAGGAACATTACAACCAGATACAAATGTGTGGTGCTGGACTGGTATCTGGTTTGAACCTACCAAATGCAAATATTATTTTGGGGACAGTTATGTAAATATGGCCAGGGAATTAAATTAAATGGAATCTTTGGCAAAAAAAAAAAGCAAGTTTCAAAACCATATGTACACTATCCTCTTATTTGATTAAAAATTTGACATATTTGCATAAATGTGCAGAATAAAAGATCTCAAGGGAAATAGACCAAATTATTGATGGTGATAAGTTCTGCCTGGTGGGAATGGATGTTTTCTTATTTTTGCTTTGTCTGATTTTCTAACATTTTATAATGCACATGGACAGCTTCTGTAATAACAAAGGGTATTAAAGTAATCTAGGGGTGCTCCTTGTTTCATGGGTTTTCCTATCTAAGGCCAAATCCTGCTTTCAAGATTTTAATTTATCTGGATCTTTCATTTGATTGTTCTCTGCAGTGATGTCTCGGTATGGCTTCTCTACTCCCTGTTTTCTGCAATTTCCATGAGAGTTGCTATTCCTGCTGCAGTGCCTCTCTACCCAGCATGACTTCATTCTTTTTTCTGGCTTCTGTACACCTCCTTTCCTTCGTTCAAAGCTCAGCTTAATCCCACCCTAAATTCTTCCTTTATGAATCTCTCCCATCCTTCACTTTGCCCATATAGCATGGGGGCACCTTTCTTCACTCCATTTGAGAACCCTTATTGCCCACCGGGTGTAGCCCTGATACCATCCCTACCAGCTTCCCTCTCCAGGTTCTCTCCAGCTGTCCCTGTCCCCATGCCTGATGCTTGGCCCTCTTCTGGGCACAGCCTGCCTCAGTTTACTCTCCATCTGTCATCTTCCTGGAGAATGTGCATCCTGCAAGGCTCTACTCAAATAATACCTCTTTTCTATGGCCCTTCATGGCTTTCTGGAAAAAACAAACTGGTCTCTTAGTTGTGCTCCCAAATCCTTGGGTACATTTCTCTTGCAGCTCTGGTCACACAGCTGGACAGCCATGTATGTCGTGTCTGTCCCCCTGCCTTGAAAGACTGAGGATCTGGGCTGTGCCTAGTCACCTTGGTATCCCTGGTTTCCAGCTCAGGGAATTAGGGAATTGTATTTGCGTAACTAGTTTACACTCTCTGTTAGTTGCTTCTTTCATGAGAGATGGTAAGATTAGGATCCTCCCTGCCGTTCAAAAGCTATGGCTTATATGCAGGAGAGGAGTTAAAAATATTTTCCAACTGGTTCAGCCTAAGCACAGACCAATAAGAATCTCCTGGCACCCTGCTGCTATGCCTTCTGCCATGCTTGTGAGCTGTGGAGCTGTGGGTGGCTGCAGGGATGGTGGGGGAGCACTGTGGGGCTGGATGGTGTTTGGGGGTGGTGGCTCTTTAACAGCTGGGATGGAAATCTTATATTTTAGCCCCTGGCACAGCCTGGTACCAGGCTACAAGATCTCAGCCCTGGGATCACCTGCAGAAGGGGTGGGCGGAAGCTGAGGTGCTCACGTCCTGGCTGTCTGGGCTGCAGATTAGACAGGTTACCTGAGTGCATCTCCCCGGGCTGAAGCAGGAGGAGGAGGTGAGTGAGGAAGGAGAGACTGCTGGGAAGACGTACTCGCTGGTAGGAGTCCAGGGAGACTGGGAAATCCATCACTTTTCCTCAGCAGTGGGGGCCACCTGGAGAGGGACAAAGAGATACTGGAGTGACGCAGGAGAGCTGGAACTCCATGCATCAGGCCTGACGTCTGTCACTGCCTCAATTATTTTTTGTCTGGTTCTTGCAAGCTCCAGTGCCTGGATTCTTTTCAATCATAGCCAGATGTGAGAGCTGCTTCTAATTTTAACAGGCGGCACTGCTTATGGCATTGTTGGCCTTGCTTGGACTCACAGAGCTGAGAGAGGACAAGGCCAATGGGTCCCAGAGGAAGCAGCTTCTTAGCTTCGCATTGTTTAGAGCCAGGAACAGAGCCATGCATTGTTTTGGGGCTGAGCTAGGATTTAGTGACTTTGCCCAAACAAAAGGAAACCTGTAATGATTCCCAGATGCATTTTCCTTCTCTCTGCCCAAACTTGCTCCCAGTTCCCTTTGACCTGGAACATCAGGTCCACAAGACAGAGGAACAAACACAGAGTTCTAATCTTTCCGAAGTAGGATGCATGCCTGGCTGCCTTTTAACTCCAGCCACATCTAGGACACCTTCTTCCATCCCTGAGACTTCAGGTGGAGCTCCCAGGAGGTCAGCTGGCGACTGTCACGGAGTCAGTAGCATCTTTGAGACCATAGTGATGGTGCCGTCCCATCTAGCCCTCCCCATGCCTCGTCTGTGGCACTGGAGACCCAGCCCCAGGCAAGGGCTGTTCCCTCTTCACTCCTGATGCCCCTTTGGGACCTGAAGTAATGCCTCACAGCGTGAGACCCAGTGAGCCTGGGCAGCTGTACATCTTGGGAGATACATAAGCCTCTCCACATTTCTCCTCTATTTAGTTGTGAGACTTTAGACAGATGATGTAACTTGCTGAACCTTAATTTCTTTGCTTAAACCATGGAAGAAACCAGTCCAACTCAGAGGGTTGTTAAGCTTAAGCCTCCTATGGGTGGGATGGGTGCTCTCTAAAGAAAAGTCAGGGACTTCCCTGGTGGTCCAGTGGTTAAGACTCCATGCTTCCAATGCAGGGGGCCCCCCGGTTTGATCCCTGGTCAGGTAACTATATCCCACCTGCATGCCACACTAAGCTCTCTCATGCCACAACTAAAAGATCCCACATGCCACAACTAAAAAGATTCCGCATGCCCCTAATGAAGATCTCGCATGCGGCAACAAAGATCCCACATGCAGCGACTAAGATCCGGCACAGCCAGACAAATAAATAAATATTTTAAAAAGCCAGCTCCTCTCTCTGCCTCCATCTTCTTCCAGAGGCTGCCTCCCTCTCCTTTCATGCCATCATAGCACCCCCAGAGCAGAAAGCCCCATGCAGTTTCTACTCTCCAGCTCCCCGTCTCCCTTCTCCCTCTCTCTGGCCCCCCACTCCACTGTTTGGTTTTCCTTTTCCCACAGACCTGCGAGGTGGCACGTGTCCCTGGGGTCCTGTGGCTGCAGAGTCCCAGCCACAGTATCAGCAATATCACTAGCGGGTTGTAGATGAAGGACTTTAATTTTTTTTTGAAATATAGTTGATTTACAATGTTGTGTTAATTACTGCTGTATAGCAAAGTGATTCAGTTATACACATATA
The DNA here is from genome assembly GCF_025265405.1 of Mesoplodon densirostris. NCBI lineage: Eukaryota > Metazoa > Chordata > Mammalia > Artiodactyla > Ziphiidae > Mesoplodon > Mesoplodon densirostris. Next base: position 138,917,368 of record NC_082663.1, read on the forward strand.
TATATATATTTTTTTTTTTTTTTCTTTTTTTTTTGCGGTACGCGGGCCTCTCACTGCTGTGGCCTCTCCCGTTGCGGAGCACAGGCTCCGGACGTGCAGGTTCAGCAGCCATGGCTCACGGACCCAGCCGCTCCGCGGCATGTGGGATCTTCCTGGACCGGGGCGCGAACCCGTGTCCCCTGCATCGGCAGGCTGACTCTCAACCACTGCGCCACCAGGGAAGCCCCACATATATATTTTTTAATATTTGTTTCCATTATGGTTTATCATAGGATATTGAATATAGGTCTCTGTGCTCTACAGTAGGACCTTGTTTATCCATTCTATATATAAAAGCTTACAGTAAAAAGAAAAAAAAAAGTTGAACTCAAAAAGAGTAGAATGATGGTTACCAGGGGCTGGAAAGGGGAGGGGGGAATGGAGTAAATATTGGTCAAATGGTACAAACTTTCAGTTATAAGATGAATAAGTTCTAAAGAGGTAATGTACAGCATGGTGATCATAATTAATAATACTGTATTGTATGCTTAAATTTTTCTAAGAATAAATTTTTAGTGTTCTCACCACACACAAAAAAATGGTAGCTATGTGAGACGATGGATATGTTAATTAGCTTGATTGTGATAATCATTTGTGCAATGAATGCACATATCAAAATATCACATTGTATACTTTAAATATACACAATTTTTATTTGTCAATCATACTTCATAAAGCTGAGAGAAAAAAGTATTAGCTTTTAGTAAATTATTTTTCTGCAACTATTCAGGTGGTCATATATTTTTTTCTTCTTTATTTCATTTCATCTGTTTTTCAATTGATTTATTTAATTTACCTAAATTGACAAAATTCTTAGACTAAAATTGTTAACAATAAAAAAAGAAAGCTTACAGTAGATGAAGGACTTAAAAAGCTGCTGGTCATGCAGCAGAAGACTAGTCTAAGGAGGTGTGCAGGTGAGTTAATGGAAGGGAGGCTCCCTGACTGACCTCTGTGCTGGAAGGACAGTGGCGGACAGGACTACAGCAGGAGGAAGGGGCAATGGCCTATGAGTCAAGTGGGCCAGGGTCTGCGGGCCCTGCCCTTCCACACGCAGGTGGGAAGACAGAGGGGCAAGTTGGGGGGGTTCCATTCATGTTTCAGAAGGGACCCCTCAGGGAGGAGATAGGAGTCCCCTCTGAAGTGTGCCTGGCTGATAGCCAGCAGTTATTGGAATCATTATTCACACAATAACCAGCAGAACAGAGACCTTGGGCCAGGGTCCAGGCTCAGGCTGGACAGTCCAGCCTCTTGCCCTTTTGGCTGATGGCAGGAATGTGTCTGTGACAGGCCTAGAAACTGGCAGCAAAAGACATAGAACCCCATGGGGTGAAGCCATGAGGGTATATCAGCACCAGCTAATGCCTTCCAAAACAAGAGGGGCTCAGAGCGTGTTTCTGGATCCATTTGGATCAGCCAGACTCTGAGGAATTGGTCAATACTTGTGCTAGGTGCTAACTTGAGTCCTTCCCAAGGCAGCAATGGGGCATTAGGCCCACAGCAGGAGGCAGGGGCACTTCACAGCGGGAGCACATGCTCCAATATTCCCAGGCAGGGGGAGGCTGCCACCTGTCAGTCAGTGTGTTCCAGACACTGGAATTACTATCAGGACGGCAGTTCTCTGCTGTGATACATTCATGTGATTTCAGTCACTGAGGCTGCAGGGGGAAGAGGTCATAAACACACATATAACATGCATGTGCCCACAGTAATAAAACTAATATAAATCGAGCACTTACTATCGACCAAGTACTTACCTATAGCAGAAATATTATCACTATTATTATAGGACCAAATTACAGGCAAGGACACTGAGGTGTCCTTGGGAGGCCAGGTGACTTGCCCTGCACACACGGCTAGAATGTGGTGGAGTGGGAGTTCCTCCCAAGCTCTGCCCTTCTCTTTTTTTTTTTTTTTTTTTTGGCGGTACACGGGCCTCTCACTGTTGTGGCCTCTCCCGTTGCGGAGCACAGGCTCCGGACACACAGGCTCAGCGGCCACGGCTCACGGACCTAGCCGCTCCACGGCATGTGGGATCTTCCCGGACCGGGGCACAAACTCGTGTCCCCTGCATCGGCAGGCGGACTCTCAACCACTGCGCCGCCAGGGAAGTCCCTCTGCCCTTCTCTTGATACAGATTCCTCACCAGCTGTCATGTGTCAAAGCTGGGTGCACCTTCAGTTTTCCTGTCCCCCAAACTGTGACCCATGTTAGGAATCGCCTGGTCACTGACTGCAGTGCTCACCCTGACAGCATCTCACATGCACTGAAGAAGTGGCTTGAGTTCCCATATGTCAGCCACAAGACTAACCAACCAACAAATGCATAAAAATTTTAAAATCCACTTCTGATAAAACAACTTAAAACTGGAGTTTCCCTTATCAACAGCATCTCCTCTAGCAGGAGGTAATGCCTTGTGGTACCTTTCCTTCCAACACTTACGGACCTGACTTTAAAGACTTTAATAGGAAAGAGACAGTCTGGCAAATTCTTGAAGGGACTTCAGAAGGGCTGAATGCCCCTTCCTGGTCTAAAGGGCACCCTACTCCCCAGTCGCTACCTGAAGTTTGCCTTTTCCAACCTCCCTTTGCAGTTGAAAGTCTCTGATCCTTACCCCTCTGAAGGGAAACACTTTCTGATTTCAGCTATTTGCATCACAGTGTAAATGGATTTCAGATTCTTTTTCTGAAAAGAAAAAGAATGGGGAGGTTTTGCTGGGGAAAGTTGAGACTGGCCACGTTGCATATTTGGGGAAGAGAGAGGACCCAGTGAGGGGAAGGACAGCCAGAAAAGGGGTCTCAGGCTGGAGCTAAGCTTTGCTGGTGGGGTGCAAGCTCCTTGCTCTCCAGGGAGCCTCTGAAGACGCAAGGAGGAATAAGGGTCGTGCACACTGATGCCAAAGAAATGCTGCTGAAATGCGGCTACTTCCACCCAAGCCTATCTTTCCTCTTCCTTCTTTCCTTCTCATTTTTCCCCTGGCCTCACTCCAACCCCATTCCAGTTTTCTCCTCCTGCATCCCCAATTCCTAAACAACATTTATGTTCCCTTGATTTCCAGTCCTTCAGCTCTTGAGTTTCTCCTTAAAGATTATTATATTCTGCTTTTGCTAATTTGTAAGCTTGGGCTGTGTGTGCATTGCCCTTCTCCCGCTCTCCGTATCCTAAGCTACGAGCCCCCAGGCATAGGGCTTTGGCACTCTTGCACCCCGCTCCCCTTCTAGCACCTGCTGCAATGTTTTGCCTTTCACAAGCTGTCAATTAACGATCACTGGCTTGCTCTGGTTTTTATTTCAATAGGTCCACAAGAGGGTTTCCACCCCTTGTCTCTACAGGAGATGAATTGTCCCAAGGAGGGACCCTCTTTGAGGCTTCACATGGCTTGAGGGGGAAATGGGATGTGTCAGAATCCTTCCTCTTCAAGTGGAGCTGCCTAAATGGGCATCTCCCCTTGGTCACACTGACATCCCTATCCTGCAGCCAGGCTCAGCTGATAAGATGGTGCCAACCCATCTTGCACTCCCTCCTAAGGCCTCATTTCTGCCTCCCATTTCTGAAAGGTGGAGGTTTAGACAGGCATTGAGAATGAGGCACATACCTGGCAAGTAGCAGCCAAGGGTCCAAAATGGCAGATGAATCCTGGTGATCTCAATTTCCCTGCAAGGGAGACAATTGTGAAGTATCCAGATTCCAGATGCTAAGGTCTCCTAGACATGGGCTGGCAGTTCAGTTGAGGGGGACCAGCTCATCTTTGACAAAATTACCCACCCACCTTCCACCTAAGACACAACACTGCTTGCTCTGCCCTTTGCTATAAAAACCAAGATAGATAGAACAAAACGAGGAAGTCTCTGTCACATCCTGCCTGTGTGAGGAAAACCATGAATTGAATTTCCATGGAACATGTCCCTCCAAGGTCTTGGAAGGAGGGGAAAGGTATCTGGGAGGTTTGTAGAGACTGCAAACTACAGAGGCTCAGAGCAGGGAAAAAACGCTCCAGTTGGCTGCCCGGGATATCTGGGGCTCCAGGGAGGCAGGATGGCCATGTCTGGCTAGCCCCTCTCTCTTCACCATCATAGCAAAAGATACAGAGACAGGACAGGAATATCCATTAACTAAGGGTTAGGAAAGGTCTGGCGCTCAACTTTTAACCAGCTATACCCTCCTCTGCAGGGTAAGGACAGTAAGAAAAATAACCCGGTAACTTTGCCATAAGTAAAACCTGCAAGAGCTGTTCACATACAACTTGGAAATACAGTGGGATGCTGTACTGGGATTTCTCTAATGGAGTGGAACTCAAAAAAATAAGAAGCAATGACTACCCCACCCCACCCCATTTTGCCATATGCCACTGTGCAACTTTGGTATTAGTGGGAGAGAAGCACAGTGGACTAAGGTGCCAGCCACCTGGCTGTACCCCGACACTGACATCCTTCCTAGGGGACAAGTAAGATGTGTGACACGGGGTAACTCAAGCACATGGAAGACTCTCAGAAATGCCTGTTTGGGGAGGGATCTGTGCAAGTGCTAGGGTTCTGGGTTAGTGGATGGAGGTCAAAACAGTGAGCGTTGGGGCACAAATTTGAAGGTAATGCTCCATATTCAGGCAGGCTGGTGCATGCATCCCAGGCTTATGCATGCATAGAGACATCCCAGGACAGCAAAAGGGGCTGAGTGGTGAGCTCAGATGGTGAGCTCAGGTCCCTGGGGCTGAGAAGACAGAGGGGTGCTCAGGGACAGATTAAACATAAAATTGACACAATAAAGAGCAGGATCAGGGAAATGATGGGGGCGAGGGGAGGGGGACAGAAACTCTGAGTGGAGGAAAGTGGTTAGCACGTATGGGGCAGGAAAAGCTATGGGCTTGCCACGAGTATTTATGAAACTCCTCAGTGGAATGGCAGGCTGGGACCAAATTACAAAGGATTCTTCATTCCACACAGGGAAGTGAAACATTGATCTACTGGGCAGTCAAGAGCCATTTCGAAGTTCAAAGGACCTGAAGTGATTCAGGCTAGAGAAGAAAATGATGGTCGTATGGAGGGGTTGTTTGGAAAGGTTCGTCCTGAGCTTTTCATTGGCCTTCCCCTCTGGTCCTCCACACCACCTGGGGAGAGGTGAGAATGTTACAGCAAGAATGCAAAGGCAGCAGGCAGAGTTCACTTCTGTGACACAGCACTGCTGGGATATGAGAGGGAGACCCCACCTGCCACTTTCTACACCTCAGGGTGCATCCTCCAGCAGGGACACGGCCCAGTGCCCCTTCCCACCAGCTGCATGTGGGTACCTCCAGTCAAAGGCCCCAAGAAATGCATAAATACCTGTATCCAAAAAGAGAGTGAGCTCTGGACTCCTGGAGAACTGAAAGTGAAAAGGGAGGGACCCTCACCTGCCCTTGGACAGTGGGGAACTCACAGCTACTCCGTTGGGTCACTTAGGCCAATTCTCTTTGATGTACACCGGCCCTCACCATGAGGTTGTCTGAGGGGATTCAGGGGTGTGGGAGCTGGAGAACACCCCAAGCACAAAGGCCATTCTCACACATAACATGGGGAGATGGAACAAAAAGTAATGCCAAATTCTCAAGTATATGAATTAATCATTCTCTTCTGCTAAGGAAAAATAGCAAAAGAAATGACAGTAAGAGCAGCCTAAGATAAGCTTGTGAGCACAGATGCAGGTCTGGGGGAGAGAGGGGAGTCATCTTCTCTCCTGAGTTTGAGAATACATAAAATGTTTTCCCTCATCTTCAGAGTCCATGCAGAAATTTGTAACACCCCTCTCTCTACCTCTCAGTGCTCATTCTAGCTTTTCCAACCTTCTTTCTTTTTATTCTTGGCCCCTAATCTTTACGAGTCAAGCACCCACGGTGGTCACTTCCACCCCCATGCGTTTACACCCGGCGTCCTACCCACCTCTTCTCTCTGCCAATCTCTTTCCCCAAGTTCCTGCTAAAAACTTCTTCCAGTGTCTTCATGGATGAATTCCTCCACCTCTCTCTGTGCACACACTTCCTCCTTCTCACTCTTCAAGTTGCCCCGTACAGCTTGAACTTGTATAAATGTCTAATGGGGCCACATTTACAAATGTCTTTATGTGACTATATTTTCTTTTCATCTACAGTTCTGGCTCCCGGTGTTCAGTGCCAAGTCTCCTTGACCCTTGGCATATTCTTGGGTTCCAGCAGAGATTCCTCCTCATGAAGGATACTAGCTAATCGCATAAGTTGATACACAAAAGAGGAGATGGTCATTAAGGGAGATGTTTTTTGCTCTGCACTGCTCAGGGGCAGAAAGATTTGCTAATTTCTTACCAACCTTCCTCCAGCCCAAAGCGTGGCCTCCTGAGCTTTCCTCAGTACATACCTTCTTTTGTTGTTTTCCAAGAAACTCAGACTGTCAGCTGGCAGGACACCCACCATTGTGCTTTTGTCACACAGATGGTGAAGTTCACACATGCATTGAGAGAGAGGGAGAAGCACCCTACCTGCTCTCTGAACTGCAGGCGCTCATCTTTAGCTGGGTCCTGGGAGGTGTAAAGGGCTGCAAGGGCTGCACACACCCTTCCACTGCCCAATCACCAGTCTCCAAGGTCAGCAGGCATTTCTGGGGTGACTTGAAGAGTATTGCCCCAAGGCATCAGCGTTGGGCACTCCAGCCTCAGAGGAATTCCCTTCAGATAAAGAATTAGCCAGCATCCTCTTACAATGTGCAAAACCATATAGAATGAAAATTGGTTGTAAGGAAGCCACCAGCTGAATGCAGGTCCTGTTGAGAATTGCCTGAGGGGGGGCGGAAAGGGGGATATTATTCAGAGTTGACCTCTTCCGGTGACTACTAAATGTTTGTCCCACAGCTGGGACAACACACCAACTCCTGAGCAGGCCCCAGGAAGGAAAATGGAGGAGGGAACAAAGAGACTAAAATTAGAAGTACGTTCCTCCACAGCATGTAGGAGACAGAATATCTTAGAGATCACCTCTCCCAAGCCCCTCATTGCACAATCCAGAACTCAAGCTGCAAAGTGAGTGAGTGACTCCGCCAGTGTAATAGGAAGGCAGAGTTTCCATGACACCACATCCCTTGGGAGGTGCACACCCTACGGCCTGGGTGCAGTTCTGAGAACCTGCCCCAGGTGAGGCTGAGAGCTGGTCATGGACACAGTTATCTCTGTTCAGACTTGGCTTTCAAGCCTGCAAGGGAGATGCTTCACATCATCCCATTCTTGTTGCTCTGTGCACCTTTTCTATCATGTCTGTCTTGGCTTCTGATGGGCAGAAATTCATTGTTACACACAAACAAAGCTGCACTGAATGTGTTCTGTGCATTTGTGTAATGATTTCCTTAGAACACAAGGGGATTTCTGGATAACAGAGAACATGCATTTAAGGTTTTGATGACTACCCTCCAAAAGTGTTACACCTATTGCCACTTTTAGCAGCAGGGTATAATGGTGCCCATCTCTGTGCATGCTTTTAATAAATGCTGAAGTCATAAATCTCTTGCATTTTGCTAAATTTATTTTAGTGTGTCTTTTCCTATCTCTCGTTCATGTTTATGGTCTACTTGTATTTCAGGGCTGTGAGTTGTCTGTTCTATCTCATTTATATTGGATTGCTTACCTTTTCTTATCAATTTATAGGTGTTCTTTAGATATTTTGGATACTGCCTAGAATAATTATACCCATTGTTTCTGTTTTAACTTTACTTATGGCATCTTTCATCTTAGAGAGATGTAAAGTTTTTAATTAATTAATTAATTAATTATTTTTGGCTGTGTTGCATCTTCGTTTCTGTGCGAGGGCTTTCTCTAGTTGTGGCGAGCGGGGGCCACTCTTCATCACAGTGCGTGGGCCTCTCACTATCGTGACCTCTCTTACTGCGGAGCACAAGCTCCAGACGCGCAGGCTCAGTAGTTGTGGCTCACGGGCCTAGCTGCTCCGCGTCATGTGGGATCTTCCCAGACCAGGGCTCGAACCCGTGTCCCCTGCATTGGCAGGCAGATTCTCAACCACTGCGCCACCAGGGAAGCCCAGATGTAAAGTTTTAATGTAGATAAATATGACAATATTTTATAGCTCCTGGGGTCTGTTTCATGTTTTGAATATCAATATAATTTTTTTTCTTTTGCGATACGCGGGCCTCTCACTGTTGTGGCCTCTCCCGTTGTGGAGCACAGGCTCCGGATGCACAGGCTCAGCGGCCATGGCTCTGGGGTCCAGCCGCTCCGCTGCATGTGGGATCCTCCCCAACCGAGACACGAACCCGTATCCCCTGTATCGGCAGGCAGACTCTCAACCACTGCGCCACCAGGGAAGACCTCAATATAATTTTAAATGATAAACACGATACAAATATTTCTAGTATCTTCTAATAATTCTATAGGTTTTATTTCATTGATGTTCATCAGGGGTGTGTGTGCGTGTGTGTGGTGAGGGAATATAAAATTTCCAGTGGAAAGTAAATGTCATATCACTTGTTAGAGAAAACCACAGTTTTTCCCATGATTGAAGGGGCATCTTTATTAATTACTACATTTCTATACAATATTGGGTCTGTTGCTAAAGTCTCTGTTCTGTTCTGTTTACCTATTTATCTCTTCCCACATCAGAAACACATTATTTAGTAACATTTTGGTATTTGAAGGGCATCTCACTTCTGATTTTCCTTCATTTTTTAAAGTGACTGAAGTATATCTACATATTTGCTTCTCCATATGAACTTCAGAATCGTCTTCTCTATTTTTCAAAATAAACATCCTGGGATTTTGGTTAGAATGACTGACATCTTTATTATATGTTAATTTTCCATTCAAGAATATTGTCCACTTTTTGTCCTTCAGTATAGTCTTTTCGTTTGCTTCTTCAGGCACGTTGTTAAAATTTTTTCTCCTAGATTTTATTTCACAAATTGTGTGGCTATTATGAAAGGAATTTTAAAAAGTGTTTTTATTCCTTATTATTAGCGTATGGGGAAAAATCATTGTCTTCTTGTTTATATCTTGCACCTGACCACCCTTTAAAGCTCTCTCATCAGTTCAAATAATTTTTCAATGGATTCTGTTGGGTTTTCTAGGTAGACAACTTTATCATTTTCAAGAAATAAATTTTTCTTTCTATTTAAATATTTATGCCTTTAAAATCATATTTATACTCAAAACATGAAACAGACCCCGGAAACTATAAAATAAATTATTAGCATATTTATCTACATTAAAATTTTATATCACTCTAAGATGAAAGATACCATAAACAAAGTTTAGAACACAAACAATGGATAATGTATCTGCCACAAGATGAAGTCTCTGTATTTTAATAGGAGAACTTAATTTGTCACATTTATTGTGGCTACTGATTTGCTTTGACTTATTCTTGTCCCTTTACCTTATGTTCCTATGAAACATGCTTTCTTCTTGTGTATTTTCTTTCCTGACTGGTTGGATCATACAGTTTTCTTTCTTTGTGCCCCCTCTAGTGGTTTCAAAGTTCTAGAACCTATTTCTATTTGTAACTACTCTTAAAAATGTATAAGCCTGTATTTTTTTCCTCAGTGTCTAGAAGTGCTGGTTACTTCTGAATGAGACAAAATATTGGGCATGCTTTACCTCTCTTCTCTTCCTTTCTACTCATCCCCTTCCAAACTCCCAGGTTTGATTGAAATAATCTGGAAGTTTTGTTTCAGATGCTTTCAAATACAGTTTTCCCTTCTTCTATTTTAGGAACTATTTTCTAAAAATTACATTTAAAAATCATGAGTGCATTAACAGCAATTACAGTAACAACCACAACTTTTGGCAATTTTATTGCACATCACTGTTTCTTGTGTTACATGTCTCATCTACTTTATCTTTCCTTGGCTTCATCTTGCTTGAAATATCCTCTAGTATTTTATTTCCATAAAAGTCCTTCGATAGTGTAATTTCTCTGATTTCCTTCATTTCTGAAGATCTTCTTTTACTTTCTTAGTTGAAAGATTATTGTTCAAAAATGTAAATGTGTGTATGGGAGGAAATGAAACCCCGTGGGAAGAGGGGTGAGGAGGTAGTGTAAACGACTTAATCCTGATCCCTTCGAGCAGAGTCAATAGACAGGGACTGGTGGTATTAACACATAATTTAGACGTCAGGAAGTAATTACAGAAAAACCAAACCCAAAAGCCACAAAGTTCTCCCTCTGGCAACAAAACTAGGATGATTAGGGAAGAGATGAAGCAGGGAGGGAGGTTAAAGGACTACTGTTTTTTTTTATTATGTTTTTTGTCCAATTTTACTCTTTAAACATGAGCCTGCATTACTTTGATAAAATTAAGTTTTTAAAAATGCAAAGGAACTTAGTTCCAACCAAATCTGGAATGTGAAGTCAGGTTTTATGTGTGAGTGACTCAGTTTATTGGCCATATAGAAAGAGAATAAACCACACGGGAGCTCACAAAATGAATCTCCCCGCTCCCCACCTCTCTCTCTCTTTTTTTTTTTTTTTTTTTTGCGGTACGCGGGCCTCTCACTGTTGTGGCCTCTCGCGTTGCGGAGCACAGGCTCCGGACGCGCAGGCTCAGCGGCCATGGCTCACGGGCCCAGCCGCTCCGCGGCATGTGGGATTCTCCCGGACCGGGGCACGAACCCGTGTCCCCTGCATCGGCAGGCGGACTCTCAACCACTGCGCCACCAGGGAAACCCCCTCCCCATCTCTTTTTTACTCCACACACACACACAAATACATCTGTGTGTGAGGAGTGTGGGGATGTGCATGTGTGTAGGCAGGCTTCTCCATAGCTCTCTCTCTCCTTTCCTCCCAGGAGATGAGTTTTTGACCTCTCCTTCCACAGTGTCCCCTTAGCTGTTTTGTTTCTAGGCAATAACTCCTCAGCCCAGCCCACTCCCATACTCCTCTCAGTTCTTGGTTTCATATTTCCTACCCCTTTGGGACACACAGAGGACCAGCCCTCACCTCTGCCACTCACCACATCTCCTAGACCCTATGCTCCCTCTGACCCCCTGGACTCAGTCCATCCTCCAACACCAGCCCTGCCCCCTCTCCTGAGGCTCTTCAGGATCCACATCTCCATCCCTAGGCACAGTGCATGGGTCTGGCTCCTGATTTATGCCCTACGACCCGATCCCCATCACTGTCCTAACATGGGAAAGCTCAGAAGGCTGCCCCAGGAGACAAGGTCCCGAGAGCCTCCACTAGCCTAGGTCTGCAGTGGTTTGACCCTGACCCCATCCTGGGTTTGACTAACAGCCCCTGGAGCCTGCAGTCCTGTCTATGGCTGCCTTGTTTTGCTATTCATGTTTATTATGAAAAGCAATATGGTGGTTGGCATTTTGGGGGCAAGATGTTCATTAGCCCTCATATTCCTAGTCTGACTATCACTTTACATGAACGTTAACTTTTTCACTTATTCATGAGGTTTAGGCAAAGACTCCTTGAACAAATTCAGGTTCTTCTGAGCTCTATTCTTGACTACTCCTCAACCTTGTCGTCTCCCAGCACAAATGATTTCATCTACCACCCAACCTAAGAGACTTAACAAACTCTAGCATCATTTCTAACAACTCAAGGCTGTGTCCCTGGGATGACCCAGCCCCCTTTAAAGTTCCTGCCTGGGAAAATTCAAGGCTGACAAAAGAGTTTACTGTTTGTATCAGTTGACATTTGAAGATAGGATCCCTGTCTCCTAGTCTCTGTAGGAGGGTAGGAGCCAGCTTCCACAAGTGCCTCTTCTTGTAAATTTCCATTTTTCTGACTCTGCTTGAGCCCCTGTTTACCCCCTCCCTACTCCCTCATCCTCCCTTTCAAACAGCCAGTCACCTCTGCATAAGTCAGAGTTGAGCTCCATTTTCCTATTTCAATAAAGTATTACTCACTCAGGACCCCAGCTGCACAACTCTGAAGCTTCTGTCTTCACTCCTGACTTACTGATCAGGAATCCATCGGTGAGTCTGAGTCCTGATCCAGTGCTCAAAAAAAAAAAAAAAGTCTGTCAAAACTGATAATGATAAATTTTGACTCTTAAGATTCTGAATATATTATACAAGCTGAGTTAGAATCCCAGGCAAACAGAGGCTGGGTTAGGGTCCCAGAATTCTCTGTTCATAAGACAGGAAGCCTGGGTTAAAGGCAGGTTTCTTTGTTTGCAAACTGCCATTAGTTAAGAACATGGGAGAGGACTTCCCTGGTGGCGCAGTGGTTAGGAAACCACCTGCCAATGCAGGGCACATGGGTTTTAGCCCTGGTCCAGGAAGATCCCATATGTTGCGGAACATGCATCACAACAACTGAGCCTGCACTCTAGAGCCCACGAGCCACAACTACCGAGCCCTCATACCACAACTACTGAAGCCCACATGCCTAGAGCCTGTGCTCCGCAACAAGAGAAGCCACCGCAATGAGAAGCCCTTACACCGCAACGAAGAGTAGCCCCTGCTCACCGCAACTAGAGAAAGCCCGCACACAGGAATGAAGACCCACCCAGCCAAAAATAAATTTTAAAAAAGAACATGGGAGATTTTCAGCCAACTGAAATCCCCCCCTTTTCAAACCCTTGCAGCCAATATGCTTCACCACAGTGGCATTCATTCTGTTCACGTCCTTTCCTGTGGGCTGACTTTACTAAAGATAATTTGGAATTTCAGTGGCTTCTCTGGGAAACTTAATATCTCCCCCAAACTATCTCATCTGAGATGTATCCTTTCCCATCTCCTCTGCTCCTCCATCCTTTTACCACCTTCAGTTTTCCCTTCAGCTCCCTTAAATCTTTTGCTAAGTCTCCCCTCAAACCCCCATCTCCTGTATGCCTCTGTTCACCCACTAGACCTTCCCTTCCCACTCCAGCCTCTAATTTTCCTGAGGTCATTCAAATTTTCGGCCCCCTGCTCTCCCATCGGAGCTCCTCAAGGGATCAAGGGACCCAAAAAGCAACCACCTGAGGCTGAGAACGTAAAAAGAGCTAATGGGAAACAGACCAGATATTTTATCCACTCATACAGGATTTGGAGATACCCAGATTGCCATTTACTGTCTCCTCTGTGCCTCACTCCAAATTCAGCCCCTGTGAGATTATACATCAGGGCAAAAGAAAATCTTAAAAGTCTCCCCCCAGAGATATGATGAAATGTTTTAGTACCTATATTGAGCAGGTAAGTTTAACTTGTTCTATCTACCAGAAACACAATTCTGATAAAAATATAAAGTGGAAAGAGATGAGGAGCAAATCTGACATAGACTAGTGAGTTTTGTATCATTTTTATGCCTGACTCATCGCTAAAATTTCAGAATGAAAGCCATAAGATTTCTATTTATATCTGTCTGTATGTTTATGCATGTATGTTATGTGATATTTTCCTACCTGCAGATGGTATTACCAAATTCACGTATATAAGCCCTTAAAGAAATTCTATTTGAATTGGCTTAGATAAAAATGTGATTATAGAAATTAAATATTCCTAAAACTCCCCAAAATACAGAAATATTTCTTAAGTTCACTTGATTTAGGTAAATCTTTGATAAATAAGACCAGTTTGATATTGTAGGTTTAATTTTTTAAAAGACATGTCTTCATAATTGTTAGAATTAAATGTAATAGTCATACATTTTTATTCTACTTGAGTTTACTAATCAAATAAGCTAATATTATATTTATCAGATGTATAAGATTATAAAAACTATAAATTTGATTTTAATCAAATTGAGTCATTATTCTGACAAACTTTATTTCAACAATAATTACATTTTATAATGTATTTACTTAAAAGTAGTTTCCAAAATCTCTTTTGTAACTTGCAACCTTAGAGTTATGCCAACTTAAGTAATAGATATTCACTAAATATATAGATCATTTCTAAGTAAGATAAAATGCTGAAACATTCATTATTAGGCATAAGTTTAAGTTTATATACTTTTGGCTTCTTAATTTTATATGGTACAGAAAGGCTAACGATAATCTGTGTCTGTTAATGAATATGTTCTTTTTTTGCCACACTAAAAAAATTGTTCCACAAGGAAACATATACCTATAAAAATTGTATGTTCTACTTATAAAGTTTGCTGGTCTGCTGCAGAATGCTGATATATGACAGTTTACAACTGTCTACTTCCTAATTTTCTCCATAATGATTAAAAAATGTAATCAATATATGTAAATAAAACTACTAGAAACAATAAGCGTGAAGGAAAAATATTTTACATGAAATGTATGCAAGGAATGTAGGACAGGTTTTGGGGGGGCTTTATTGGGGTGTTTTTTACAACTTTATTGGAGTATAATTGCTTTACAATATTGTGTTAGTTTCTGCTGTATAACAAAGTGAATCATCTATATGTATACATATATCCATATACCCCCTCCCTGTTGAGCGTCCCTCCCACTCACCCTATCCCACCCCTCTAGGCAGTAACAAAGCACCAAACTGATCTCCCTGTGCTATGCAGCTGCTTCCACCTGACTATCTATTTCACATTTGGTAGTGTATATATGTCAATGCTACTCTCTCACTTTGTCCCAGCTTACCCTTCCCTCTCCCCAAATCCTCAAGCCCATCCTCTACATCTGCATCTTGATTCCTGCCCTGCCCCTAGGTTCATGAGAACCATTTTCCTTTTTAGATTCCATATACATGTGTTAGCATACGGTATTTGTTTTTCTCTTTCTGACTTACTTCATTCTGTATAACAGACTCTAGGTCCATCCACCTCACTACAAATAACTCAATTTCACTTCTTTTTATGGCTGAGTAATATTCCATTGTGTATAAATGCCACATCTTCTTCATCCATTCATCTGTCAATGGACACTTAGGTTGCTTCCATGTCCTGGCTATTGTAAATAGTACTGCAATGAACATTGTGGTACACGTCTCTTTCTGAATTATGGTTTTCTCAAGGTATATGCCCAGTAGTGGAATTGCTGGGTCATGTGGTAGTTCTACTTTTAGACTTTTAAGGAACCTCCATACTGTTCTCCATAGTGGCTCTATCAATTTACATTCCCACCAGCAGTGCAAGAGTGTTCCCTTTTCTCCACACTCTCTCCAGCATTTATTGTTTGTAGATTTTTTATGATGGCCATTCTGACCAGGGTGAGATGATACCTCATTGTGGTTTTGATTTGCATTTCTCTAATGATTAGTGATGCTGAGCATTCTTTCCTGTGTTTGTTGGCAATCTGTATATCTTCTTTGGAGAAATGTCTATTTAGGTCTTGTGCCCATTTTTGGATTGGATTGTTTGTTTTTTGATATTGAGTTGCATGAGCTGCTTGCATATTTTGGAGATTGATCCTTTGTCAGTTGCTTCATTTGCAAATATTTTCTCCCATTCTGAGGGTTGTCTTTTGGTCTTGTTTATGGTTTCCTTTGCTGTGCAAAAGCTTTTAAGTTTCATTGGGTCCCATTTGTTTATTTTTGTTTTTATTTCAATTTCTCTAAAATGGATCAAAAAGGATATTGCTGGGCCTCCCTGGTGGCGCAGTGGTTAAGAGTCCGCCTGCCGATGCAGGGGATACGGGTTCGTGCCCCGGTCTGGGAGGATCCCATATGCCGCGGAGCGGCTGGGCCTGTGAGCCATGGCCGCTGGGCCTGCGCATCCGGAGCCTGTGCTCCGCAACGGGAGAGGCCACAACAGTGAGAGGCCCGCATACCGCAAAAAGAAAAAAAAAAAAAAAAAAAAAAGGATATTGCTGTGATTTATGTCATAGAGTGTTCTGCCTATGTTTTCCTCTAAGAGTTTTATAGTGTCTGGCCTTAAATTTAGGTCTTTAATCCATTTTGAGTTTATTTTTGTGTATGGTGTTAGGGAGTGTTCTAATTTCATTCTTTTACATGTAGCTGTCCAGTTTTCCTAGCACCACTTATTGAAGAGGCTGTCTTTTCTCCATTGTAAATTCTTGCCTCCTTTGTCAAAGATAAGGGGGCCATATGTGTGTGGGTTTATCTCTGGGTTTGCTATCCTGTTTCATTGATCTATATTTCTGTTTTGGGGCCAGTACCATACTGTTTTCATTACTGTTGCTTTTCAGTATAGTCTGAAGTCAGGGAGCCTGATTCCTCCAGCTCCATTTTTCTTTCTCAAGATTGCTTTGGCTATTCAAGGTCTTTTGTGTTTCCATACAAATTGTAAAATTTTTTGTTCTAGTTCTGTGAAGAATGCCATTGGTAGTTTGACAGGGATTGCACTGAATCTGTAGATTGTTTTAGGTAGTATAGTCATTTTCAAAATGTTGATTCTTCCAATCCAAGAATATGGTATATCCCTACATCTGTTTGTATCATCTTTAATTTTTTTCATCAGTGTCTTACAGTTTTCTGCATACAGGTCTTTTGTCTCCTTAGGTAGGTTTATTCCTAGGTATTTTATTCTTTTTGTTGCAATGGTAAATGGGAGTGTTTCCTTAATTTCTTTCAGATTTTTCATTGTTAGTGTATAGGAATGCAAGAGACTTCTGTGCATTAATTTTGTATCCTGCTACTTTACCAAATTCACTGATTAGCTCTAGTAGTTTCCTGGTAGCATCTTTAGCATTCTCTATGTATAGTATCAGGTCATCTGCAAACAGTGACCGTTCTACTTCTTTTCCAATTTGGATTCCTTTATTTCTTTTTCTTCTCTGATTGTCGTGGCTAAAACTTCCAAAACTATGTTGAATAATAGTGGTGAGAGTGGACACCCTTGTCTTGTTCCTGATCTTAAAGGAAATGGTTTCAGTTTTTCACCACTGAGAATGATGTTGGCTGTGGGTTTGTCATATATGGCCTTTATTATGTTAAGGTGGTTTCCCTTTATGCCTACTTTCTGGAGAGTTTTTATCATAAATGGGTGTTGACTTTTGTCAAAAAATTTTCTGCATCTATTGAGATTATCGTATGGTTTTTATCCTTCAGTTTGTTAATATGGTGTATCACATTGATTGATTTGTATATATTGAAGAATCCTTACATATCTGGGATAAACCCCATTTGATCAACGTGTATGATCCTTTTAATGTGCTGTTGGATTCTGTTTGCTAGTATTTTGTTGAGGATGTTTGCATCTATGTTCATCAGTGATATTGGCCTGTAGCTTTCTTTTATCGTGACCTCTTTGATTTTGGTATCAGGGAGATGGTGGCCTCATAGAATGAGTTTGGGAGTGTTGCTCCCTCTGTTATATTTTGGAAGAGTTTGAGAAGGATAGGTGTTAGCTCTTCTCTAAATGTTTGATAGAATTCACCTGTGAAGCCATCTGGTCCTGGGCTTTTGTTTGTTGGAAGATTTTTAATCACAGTTTCAATTTCAGTGCTTGTGATTGGTCTGTTCATATTTTCTATTTCTTCCTGGTTCAGTCCTGGGAGGTTGTACTTCTCTAAGATTTTTTCCATTTCTTCCATGGTGTCCATTCTATTCGCACATAGCTGCTTGTAGTAGTATCTCATGATGCTTTGTATTTCTGCAGTGTCACTTGTTATTTCTCCTTGTTCATTTCTAATTCTGTTGATTTGAGTCTTCTCCCTTTTTTTCTTGATGAGTCTGGATAATTGTTTATCAATTTTGTTTATCTTCTCAAAGAACCAGCTTTTAGTTTCATTGATATTTGCCATTGTTTCCTTCATTTCTTTTTCATTTATTTCTGGTCTGATCTTTATGATTTCTTTCCTTCTGCTAACTTTGGGGTTTTTTTTTTCTTTCTCTAATTGCTTTAGCTGTAAGGTTAGGTTGTTCATTTGAGATGCTTCTTGTTTCTTGAGGTAGGATTGTAGTGCTATAAACTTCCCTCTTTAAACTTCTCCTGCTGCATCCCATAGGATTTGGGTCATTGTGTTTTCATTGTCTTCTGTTTTTAGGTAATTTTTTATTTCCTCTTTGATTTCTTCAGTGATCGCTTGGTTATTTAGTAGTGTATTGTTTAGTCTCCATGTGTTTGTATTTTTACAGTTTTTTTTTCTGTAATTGATATCTAGTCTTTTAGTGTTGTGGTCAGAAAAGATACTTGATATGATTTCAGTTTTCTTAAGTTTACCAAGGCTTGATTTGTGATCCAAGATATGATCTATACTGGAGAATGTACATGTGCACTTGAGAAGAAAGTGTATTCTGTTGTTTCTGGATGGAATGTCCTATAAATATCAATTAAGTCCATCTGATCTAATGTGTTACTTACAGCTTGTGTTTCCTTATTTGTTTTCATTTTGGATGATCTGTCCATTGGTGAAAGTGGGGTGATAAAGTCCCCCACTATTATAGTGTTACTGTTGAGTTCCCCTTTTATGGCTGTTAGCATTTGCCTTATGTATTGAGGTGCTCCTATGTTGGGTGCATAAATATTTACAATTGTTATATCTCCTGCTTGGATTGAACCCTTGATCATTATGTAGTGTCCTTCTTTGTCTCTTGTAATAGGATTTATTTTAAAGTGTATTTTATATGATATGAGTATTGCTACTCCAGCTTTCGTTTGATTTCCATTTGCATGGAATATCTATTTCCATCCCCTCACTTTCAGTCTGTATGTGTCCCTAAGTCTGAAGTGGTCTCTGGTAGACAACATATATAAGGTCTTGTTTTTGTACCCATTCAGCCAGTCTATGTCTTTTGGTTTGGGCATTTAAACCATTTACATTTAAGGTAATTATTGATACGTATGTTCCTATTACCATTTTCTTAATTGTTTTGGGTTTGTTATTGTAGGTCTTTTCCTTCTCTTGTGTTTCCCACTTAGAGAAGTTCCTTAAGCATTTGTTGTAAAGCTGGTTTGGTATTAAATTCTCTAAATTATCTTAACTTTTGTTTGTCTGTAAAGGTTTTAATTTCTCTGTCAAATCTGAATGAGATCCTTGCTGGGTAGAGTAATCTTGGTTGTAGTTTCTTCCCTTTCATCACTTTAAATATGTCCTTCCACTCCCTTCTGGCTTGCAGAGTTTCTGCTGAAAGATCAGCTGTTAACCTTATGGGGATTTCCTTGTACATTATTTGTTGCTTTTCCATTGCTGCTTTTAATATTTTTTCTTTGTATTTAATTTTTCATAGTTTGATTAATATGTGTCTTGGCGTGTTTCTCCTTGGGTTTATCCTGTATGGGACTCTGCACTTCTTGGACTTGATTGCGTATTTCCTTTCCCGTGTTAGGGAAGTTTTCAACTATAATCTCTTCAAATATTTTCTCAGACCCTTTCTTTTTCTCTTCTTCTGGGACCCCTATAAGTCAAATGTTGGTGTGTTTAATGTTGTCCCAGAGGTCTCTGAGACTATCCTCAATTCTTTTCATTCTTTTTTCCTTATTCTGCTCTGTGGCAGTTATTTCTACTATTCTATCTTCCAGGTCATTTATCCATTCTTCTCCTTCAGTTTTTCAGCTATTGATTCCTTCTACAGTATTCTTCATTTCATTTATTGTGTTGTTCATCATTATTTGTTTGCTCATTAGTTCTTTTGGGTTCTTGTTAAACATTTCTTGTATATTCTCCATTCTGTTTCCAAGATTTTGGATCATCTTTACTATCATTACTCTGAATTCTTTTTCAGGTAGATTGACTATTTCCTCTTCATTTGTTTGGTCTCATGGGTTTTTACCTTGCTCCTTCACCTGCTGCATATTTCTCTGTCTTCCCATTTTGCTTAACTTACTGTGTTTGGGGTCTCCTTTGCGCAGGCTGCAGGTTCATATTTCCTCTTATTTCTGGTGTCTGCCCTCAGTGGGTGAGGTTGGTCCAGTGGCTTGTGTAGGCTTCCTGGTGGGGGGGTCTGTTGCCTGTGTTCTGGTGGGTGGGGCTGGATCTTTTTCCTCTGGTGGGCAGGGCCATGTCCGGTGGTATATTTGGGGGTTTTTGTGAACTTAGTATGACTTTTTAGGCAGACTCTTAGTAGCATTTTGTCTTCATATCATACAAACTAAGTCCTAACCACTTTCGACCACTACTGATACCAGGAAACATTCCACCAGTAATTATTCAACTGGAAAATTTCATTGGAACAATCTGAATAAATCATTTTTGCTGCAAGATTACATCCACTAAAATGTCATGAAAGTGAGTGGGTCAGTAATAAACAAATTTGCAAATTGGGTTAAAGGTCAGGCCCACTATTAACATGGACTAAATCAATCTCAATAAAAGACATTTTTAAAATAAGAAAAAAATAATTCAAGTGGCCCCAATACATATACTTTTGTTACTATGATTAATTACATGGGCATCTGTATTAGGATTGGTAAAAGCAGCATGTGGAAAAAGAATACTACTCTTAGTATGACTTAGGCAGACTCTTTGCTAATGGGTGGGTTTGTGTTCCTGTCTTGCTAGTTGTTTGGCATGGGACGTCCAGCACTGGAGCTTGCTTGCCATTTGGTGCAGCTGGGTCTTAGTGTTGAGGTGGAGATCTCTGGGAGGGCTCTCACTGATTAATATTACATGGGGTCGGGAGGTCTCTGGTGGTCCAGCATCCTGGACACAGCTCTCCTTCCTCGGAGGCTCAGGCCCGACACCTGGCCTGAGCACCAAGACCCTGCCAGCTGCACGGCTCAGAAGAAAAGGAAGAAAAAAAAAAGAACAGACAGAACCCCATAACAAACGGTAAATGCAAAACTAAACAGACAAAATCACACAAGGAAACATACACACACACACTCACAGAAAGAGAGAAAAAAAAAGGAAGAGAGCAACAAAACCAATCAAAAAACCCACAAATGAAAACAATCACTAAAAACTAAACAAAGAAAAACATAATGCCAAAAACAAATCAAATGCAGAAAGCAAACCCCATGTCCATAGTTGCCCCCAAAGTCCACAGCCTCAATTTTGGGAACATTCATTGTCTATTCAGGTATTCCACAGATGCATGGTTTATCGAGCTGATTGCAGGGATCTAGTTCACTGCTCTTGAGGCTGCATGGAGAAATTTCTATTTCTCTTTGTTCACACAGCTTCTGGGGTTCAGCTTTGGTTTTGGCCCCACCTCTGTGTAGAGACTGCCCTCAGTTCCCCGCCCAGACAGGAGGGAGTTAAAGCAGCAGCTGATTAGGGCTCTCTTGCTCACTCAGGCCAGGGAGAGGGAGGGGTACAGTAGTCACAGTTGGAATGTGGGGCATGCCTGCGGTGGCAGAGGCTGGCGTGACATTGCAACAGCCTGAGGCGCCCTGTGTGTTCTCCGTGTGTTGGCCCTGATCATGGGACCCTCGGCAGTGGTGGGCTGCACAGGCTCCTGGGAAGGTGTGGGTAGTGACCTGCAATTGCACTCAGGATCCTTGGTGGCAGAGGCAGCAGCAGTAGCGGTCCATGCCTGTCTTTGGGGTCCAAGATGATAGCCGCAGCTTGCACCTGTCTCTGGAGTTTGCTTAGGTGGTGCTCTGTTGTCTGTGGGCACACAGAGCAGGAAGCCCCTCTCTTCGTGCACCCCGAGACAATGTTCTCTTGCCTCTCCAGCAGGTCCAGACATTTTCCCGGACTCCCTCTTGGCTAGCTGTGGTGCACTAGCCCCCTTCAGCCTGTCTTCACACAGCCAACCCCAGTCCTCTCCCTGGGGTCTGTCCTCCAAAGCCCGAGCCTCAGCCCCCTGCCCCCACCCACCCCAGCACGTGAGCAGACAAGCGTCTCAGGCTGGTATGTGCTGGTCGGCACCAATCCTCTGTGCGGGAATCTCTCCGCTTTGCCCCCTGCACCCCTGTGCTGCACTCTCCTCTGTGGCTCCGAAGCTCCTCCCGCCACCGTCCCTGCCAGTGAAGAGGCTTCCTAGTGTGTGGAAACTTTTTCTCCTTCACAGTTCCCTCCCATCCCTACTCTTTTGTCTCCTTTTTTTCTTTTTTCTTTTGCCCTACCCAGGTATGTGGGGATTTCCTTGCCTTTTTGGAAAGCTGAGGTCTTCTGCCAGCGTTCAGTAAGTGTTCTATAGGAGCTGTTCCACATGTAGATGTATTTTTGATGTATTTGTGGGGAGGAAGGTGATCTCCATGTCTTACTCCTCCACCATCTTGAAGGTCTCCTCTAGGATATGTTTTGTTCAGAAAAAAAGAATAATTTGGTCCTAAAATAAAATGACTGATTGTTCCAGAACGAGAAAGAGGAAAGTGTAGGATAAAACCTGAATAGATAGGGAAAGTTTTAGAAGGATTGTGAAAAAGGAATCTCATCTCTCGTGGTCCAAGCTGGCTAAGATTGGATGGATTTATTTAAAGGGTTTTTTAAAATGATCTTTAGTATCATTACTGATACAAAGCTAGAGTTTGGTTTTCCTCTGTTAAAATGACAAAGTTGGGCCTCCCTGGTGGCGCAAGTGGTTGAGAGTCCGCCTGCCGATGCAGGGGATACGGGTTCGTGCCCCGGTCTGGGAGGATCCCATATGCCGCGGAGCGGCTGGGCCCGTGAGCCATGGCCGCTGAGCCTGCGCGTCCGGAGCCTGTGCTCCGCAACGGGGGAGGCCGCGACAGTGAGAGGCCCGCATACCGCAAAAAAAAAAAAAAAAAAAAAAAAAAAAAAGACAAAGTTTTCTTTAATTATTGGTCTGCTCTTAAGAGATTGTTAAAAGTTTTTTTGCCTTTTAAGTAATCTGCCTAGGAAACAAAGATTCGGTGCCTTAACATTATTTCTGGTGTTGGCTTTATCATGTACTTGATTATTTGAGAGAGCCAAAGTTTTCTCAGTTTTGAAAGAACAAAAGTTTTGTTTTTTCTTTTAATCATGTTACTGCTTATATTTTCTTTTGAAATACTCTGTTGTTACTTTAAATAGGTAGCTTCACGTTGTTTCACAGTGACTTATTTTATTTATCCAAGTGTTCAAATCTTTTGACATTTTTGACAATTTTGCTTTCCCAAAGTCAAATTCTAAATAAAATATTCTGGATCTCAGACTGACGTTGAGATTTCCCAGAGGCCCCCTGGAAAATCACAAAGGGTTTGTTCTTTCACCAGGTAAAAAGAGAGATGTTAAGCCTAATTAGGTTCATTTGATTTATTAAATTACATAAGAAGCGTTGTCAAGAAAAGATGCTTAACCTTCCCTAGGTTATATTTGTATGGGTAAAATGTTATTAATATAAATATTTTGAATTGTATAAAATTCCTAGAAATTTGTCAATGCTCTTGCTGTCTATGAAATGTCCTAGTGCTCCTTTGCCTAATACTAAGCAACAATGTAATATTATCTGTCATAATTCCAGTTACTATTTTAAAATGTTGTATGTCACAGAAACAGCCAAATTTCCTTGTCAATTACATTTTTTTAATAATAAACTTTCATGAGATTTTTAAACACAGACTTTTAAAGTCTTTTTACATTTTACATCCTCAGATATTTATTGCTTTACTGTGAAACTGTTTTCAATTAGTTACAAGCAAGAGCGCTCGTTTTCAACAGGAAAAAAAAGAAAGAGAGAGAGAAAGAAAGGAAGGAAGGAAGGGAGGGAGGGAGGGAGGAAGAAAGGAAGGAAGGAAGGAACTCAGAGACCCATGGAAAAGGACTATGCCAGGTACTCAACTCAGGTGTAGGCTTCTGCTAGCATTACTTAATTAACTTTGAGATCATACCACTGGAATTAGTGAGGATTTCTAAGATGGAGAAGCTGATGGATCCATGAAACTGATAGCCCATGATCAACAAAACAAAAGTTAATGAATTACATGGAACTGAGTGAACAAACGGATGATTATAGGTTATTTATATTTATTTGGAACATTGCTGGTTCTTTAACGTTCTATTTTCTGGATGTAAGAAACCCCTTTCCCTTTTCTCTTAATCTATCAAAAGCTCATAACAATCTAGAAAATTGTACTTTTGTAAACAGAAATGAAACATTTATCTTTCTCTCCCTGCTTAATAGCTCCCAATTGAAAAAACTCATTAACCATTCTTATTTTTATCACAATATTGCTATTTGCATAGTTTCAATAAGAATGTCCTCCTTGTAATAGGACATAATTGGGAAAATTTTTTATATAAACAAGTCTTGGCTGGAATATCTGACTGTAAAATGATGTATAGAATTAGATATGACCAGGCAGTTTTAAGGGACTAATGTTGACTTTATAAAGCTAATAATTACAAAGCCCTCTTGGAAAAATTGGCCTGGTTCTTGGATTGCAGTGTTCCCAGCCTTACAGGTGAGTAAGGAATGTCCCTTCCTGGTAGGCCTAAGAATCTTAGGCTATTTTGTGGATCTCAAGAAGAGGGCAATTACCTAAGTCTATAGGTACTGCAGATGAAGCCTGATGGCAAGGCCTTGGCTTGGCTTCCTACTCTCAAGAGGCTTTTAAAAGTGAAATTTGAGATTCCTTATAAAAAATTCCAACTAGGGCTTCCCTGGTGGTGCAGTGGTTGAGAGTCTGCCTGCCGATGCAGGGGACACGGGTTCGTGCCCCGGTCCGGGAAGATCCCACATGCCGCGGAGCGGCTGGGCCCATGAGCCATGACTGCTGAGCCTGCGCGTCCAGAGCCTGTGCTCCACAACGGGAGAGGCCACATCAGCTAGAGGCCCGCGTACTGCGAAAAAAAAAAAACAAAAAAAAACAGAGAAAATAAGCTAACTGTGGCCAAAGTCCCTCAGGTCACCAAAAACCACCAACCTGGGCTGAAAGAACCAAAAAGCTAGGTTCAGTCAGGAACTTTTATAGGTGCTTGGAATTCCCTAACAGTGGCTCTTTATGAGGTTAAGACAAGAAACAGACCTATATCAGCTAGGCATGTTCACAGTGGTATTCTCACTTGCTGTCTCAGGAACACTTTACTCTTTTTAAAAAAATTGAAGGGTCCCCAAAGAATTTTTGTTTATGTAGGTTATAGAAATCAATATTTACCTTATTAGAAATTATAACCTGTAGGATGCTTCATTGGCCTTTTCAGTTCAAGTTTGAGCTATCATAATATTCATAATTTTTGGCTTTAAAAGAGCTCATAATGTATATACTAAAAATAATTCAATATCTTTTACTTTAAACTCTGAGTAATTGGCCCCCCAAACAAACAAACAAACAAAAAGCAATTTTACTGGCTTCACAACAGTATTGGCAGACTCTTTCCTTTTTTTTTTTTGCTGTACGCGGGCCTCCCACTGTTGTGGCCTCTCCCGTTGAGGAGCACAGGCTCCGGACGCGCAGGCTCAGCGGCCATGGCTCACGGGCCCAGCCGCTCCGCGCCATGTGGGTTCTTCCTGGACCAGGGCACGAACCCGCATCCCCTGCATCAGCAGGCGGACTCTCAACCACTGCGCCACCAGGGAAGCCCTCTTTCCTTTTTTATTAGATTCTTTTTTAAAAAATTAATTAATTTTGTTTTATTTATTTATTTTTGGCTGCATTGGGTCTTCATTGCTGCACATGAGCTTTTCTCTAGTTGCGGGGGCTAGAGCAGGGGCTACTCTTCATTGCGGTGCAAGGGCTTCTCATTGAGGTGGCTTCTCTGGTTGTGGAGCATGGGCTCTAGGTGCAGGTGCTTCAGTAGTTGTGGCTCGCGGCTCTAGAGCACAGGCTCAGTAGTTGTGGTGCACGGGCTTCATTGCTCCGCGGCATGTGGGATCTTCCCCGACCAGGGCTTGAACCTGTGTCTCCTGCATAAGGCAGGCGGATTCTTAACTACTGCACCACCAGGGAAGCCTGACAGACTCTTTTCTTGACTAAACTTTTTTTTTTTTTTAAGGAAAAGAAGTTCATTTAATGAGCTCCAAGGAACACTCAGCCTGCTGCCATACTAACTCATGAATTACAATGGATTGTTGGTAAGTAAGACAAGAAAACAGGGAACAAACAAAACAAACAAAAATCAAGACACTGTTTCTTAGTGAACTCTTCTCAAATGAGATCGAGGAATTATGGTTAAATGCCACAGCTGTAAATCATTTCTGCTCTTGGAGAGGTTAGAAAGGGCTTATAATATTTACCCTTTTCTTTCAGACAGAATTTAGGTCTGAGCAAAAGCTTTTGTGTCCTCCAACCCCAAAGTTTATTGGGGATGGAAGTCCAAATTTGCTGTGGCATACCATAAAAAGAATCTCATGAGCAGAGGGTCCAACTAATTTTGGAATATATGAATTATGCCCAGTGTTATTTTCAATAGATTCTGAACAAAAATATATAAATACATTTTTACTGATCTATAGGATTCTGGGTTCTGAAACTTCTACATGTCACATGTGTGATACATAACACACAATGTCAGCCCCAGGAGAGAGAAAACACTCCAATGAAGCAAGCCAAAGAAACAAGTTTTAAACAAGGTCAAGTGATGTGTAGACCAGGATTGTTCAATTCTTTCCTGTCATGCTGAAGCTTCCAGCTCCTGAATAACAACACATGTTTCCCTTGTCCTAGACACCCAAGAGTACGTCTCCTCTCTTGGGCATAAGAATCTCTAGAGTTACATATGTGTAGTAAAGAATGGACCCAGCTGGCATACTCACAATGACCAAATTGTGTTGATTGTACTTTAAGCCAATACATCGCTCCACGCTGAAGTTGCAATAAATGATGTATTTGCTTTCTAGACATGAATGAGATGCCTTACTGGATATACTCCAGGAAGGCCAGAGAAACTGGAATAATTTACTGGTGAATTTCTTTCAGGATAGCCCATGATTTATCTAGAATATAATCTTTACAAATCTGGATCCTTCAAACTAGACCAAAGGGAAAATCCAGCCTTCAAGCCTCAATTAGAAATGTGGAATGGTGCTATGTTGACAACTGGTGGTCCCTGACCTGTATCTTCTGAGATTAGAACACAGTGTGGTGGATGACCAATTCATGCTTTGAACAAAAGAAGACCTCCTACAGGGCAGTGTAGCTGTTCGTTACAGGTATGGCACTTAGGGCTAAGTACCATAAGGACTACAAGAAAAAAAAAAAAGCAACACATGAAGCATATATGATAAGGAGGCACCACAGTCCAGAGCACGAGCTCTGGAATCACACAGGCTTGCTTCGAATCCTAGCTAAGCCACTACCATCTGTATACCCTGAAGAACAGTTGAAGGTTTAAATGTTGTTTTACCAAATTTCGAAAAAAAAGTGAAGAAAGAACCTATCTGCCAGGAAGGGATATCGTGGGGTGCAGCATCCGGTCGGATCAGGGCTCTGCATCTCCTGCTCAGAAACCTTTGCCACCTGGCTCATGGTGATGCTGGCAGCTGAGCAGCCCTGGAGAAGGCAATCCTGTCTCCAGGCCTCGCAGAGAAGCTGGGGAGGTCCCCGGAGGAGGTGACCCACATCCTGGCAAGCTCTGGGTGCCTCCTGCCCTCAGCTCTGAGCAGGCTCTGGCCTCTGGGCCCCATGGTGGGGAAGGGCTGGCCGATACATACGCAGGGCTGAGGGACCTGCAGAGCTGGTGCCCAGGCAGGGTGAGCTCTGGAGGAGAAGCCTTCCACAGTCCCCAACAGTCTCCGCATGGTGGCCCATCCCGTGCCAAACACCTGCCACCCACAGCGAGAAGACCCAGCCACTAGAAAGTTCAGAAGGGGCCCCGCCCTTTGCCCTTGGGGTGGGGTTTCTCCATGGGCTGGGCTTGCATGCGCCCCCCGCCCCACCCCCTGCCCTGCCTGCCCTTTCTCTGTGACAGGTAAAATGGACATGTCACAAGCGCCAGGCTGAGCCATCCAGTGTCCAGTGTGTGCTAGACCTTGAGAGGAGATGAAGCTAGGGAGAAGCTCTCCCACTTCGGATCGCTTGGCGCACAACCGGTCCTACATGGGCAATTTATGTTGTAAATGTCGTACCTCGCGCCGCCGCCGCCGGCCCTCTATGAGGCCCCGGTGGGCTGTCACCCGCTGGTTTTGCCCTCCTGGGAGGCTGCCACATCTGACAGGGACCACCCTGCTGCTCCAGCGCCTGCCTTCTGCCCTACGTTAGGAAGCCGGTACCATCCAGTCACCTCCCACTTCCTTCCCCAAGGAGAGGGAGGTGAAGGTCCCATCCCATGCCATGGTGTTCTCTGCCCCAACCACATGCTGCTCCCTGCTGCTGGAGAGGCCAACAAAAGAAGTGCTGGGTGAAGATCATCGGCCTAAATCACCAGGCTCACTGATGGCTGGGAAGGAGCTGCAGCGTGAAAAGTCTTCACACATCCCATCTCCCAAGAGAAGAAGCTCCTCTTCCCTGGTATCTACCAGCAGTAGGCCCTGCCAAGTGGAAGATTCCCCTGCCGCTTTTTCTGCCGCTGTGCAGACATCTTGGGGAGGGTCCTGGGACCAATCAGGTGCGAAAAAAGAAATGAGATAATTGGCCAAAGGTAAACAAAGACACAGAAGGACTGTCCTATATAAGTGATTTAAATCACCTCTTTACTACGCTCCTCATTCAGGACGCCCACACTCCTCTCCAGGTGTGTATTTCTGCTTTGCTTCTGAATTACGTAAACAAACTGTGTACTCTCCAACATGCTATCCCATGTCTCTAATAATAAACTTCGTACCTGTTTTTACAGTTTTTGCCTCTTTGAAACATTCTTGCTTTCAAACGGGGGAAAGAGCTAGGGCCACTTTGCTTCTAGCCTCTGGCCCCTGGTGGTCTAGTGGCTAGGATTCCTGATTTTTCACCCAGGCTACCCAGGTTCAATTCCTGGGCAGGGAACTAAGATCCCTCTTCAGTACCGCTCACTGCTGTCTCTCCGAGATCACCTTCAGCAAGAATTCTCTCAGGTCTATAACCAGAATCCCCTATCCCTCATGTTTTCTCTTAGAAATTTCCCATCACTGACCCCAAACTGCTCCTTGGCTTATAAATTCCCATTTGCCCATTCTGTATTTGGAATAGAACCCAGTTCTATTCTGAGGTCTCTTTTTCCATATTGCAATTGTTCCTGAATAAACTCCGTTTTCACCACCTTAAAAATTAATAAAATAAAATTTGTCTTCACTATCTTAAGTAGTGTCTAGTTTTGTTTATCCTTGACCATTTCTTGTTCATGGCTTTAATCCTTATTTACTTTGGATGGCACAAGATGACATCCTGCAGTTTAAATAAGCTGAAGATAATTGTTCTGATGTTTGAAGCTACAGGGATTTTTAAGGCCTTTTGTTCAATTATTATTTGATGGGGCTAACACTAATTGAATCTCTGAAACTGTGTTTAACATATCTTATTTCAGTTGTTATGTATAATGAACTACAACTCAGCGGACACTTTTTTAAATTAAATTTTTCATTTTGAAATAATTGTAGATTTAAGCTGCCGCCTTCCCTAGTTTCGACACAGTGGTCTTGTGTAGGCCATGAACCTCGTCAGTCAGCCTAGTTCATGCTCCTGGTTGTGTCTCAAACCCTTGCGATTGGCCAAGCCGCCTTTTTTCTTAGTGGCTCCCAGTAGCTCTGGGTGTGCCAATACCTATCAGTGTCCTAAATGGGAGGATCACAGTCAGCACCCAGATGCAGACCAGTTGGAAGCAAGACCCTCAGGCAGCATCTGGGGACATGCTACGCCCTTCTAAGGCAGAAATTGGGAGGTAGGATTTTTTTGGGGTGGGGGGTACGTGGGCCTCTCACTGTCTTGGCCTCTCCCGTTGCGGAGCACAGGCTCCGGACGCGCAGGCTCAGTGGCCATGGCTCATGGGCCCAGCCGCTTCACGGCATGTGGGATCTTCCCGGACCGGGGCACGAACCCGCGTCCCCTGCATTGGCAGGCGGGCTCTCAACCACTGTGCCACCAGGGAAGCCCAGGAGGTAGGACTTTTTTACCTGCTCCCTCTGTGTTGAGCTGGGATGTATAACCATGGGATGGTTGCTCCTAAGCCCATTAAGAACTGCTTTTTGACCACAGTCCTGTGGGACTCCTGAATGCATGCCCTGTTGTCTTGTCTATCAGAGCCAGTGATCCAGGGGCACTTCCCTCAGGCAGCAGCTGCAAAAGATCAGGTAGCAGACATGTGTATAAGATTCTTCCATGGAGATACTGGTGACTTGGAGTGAGCTAGAGAAAGAGGGCAAGGGGGATGTTCCCACACTTCCCTTGTCTCCCTAGAGGCTTGCAGTCAGCCCATAGATACAAGCTTGAAGAGAAGCCTGACCCTCAGGTAGCAACTTTTGAAGTATGCAAATAGACCCCTTTAAGGGAAAAACCAGGGAGATGGGAATTTCTGCTCCCTCTACAATAAGCCCTGGGGAGATAGCCAGTTAAGAACTGCTTCTTTGTTTGTTATAGTCTGTGGGACTCCTGAATGGAAGCCCTGTTGGCTATCAGAGCCATGTGACCAAGGGAGATGTCCCCTTGGGCAGCAGCCACAAAAGCTGAGGCAGAGACATATGTACAAACTCCTTTCAGTGGGACAATGGCTACTTGGGGTGGGCAGGAGAGAGAGGGTGATGGGGAGTGCCTGCAGGCTTCCCTGGTCTCTGAGGAGGATTGCATCAGCCTTGAGATGTGTGCTAAATTAGAAGCCTGATCCTCAGGTAGTAGCTTTTAAAGTATGCAGATAGACTCCATTCAGGAAAAGACTGGAAGATGGGCACTTTTTTCCTGCTCCCTCAGCTCTGAGCACTGGGATGATAGATGCAGTTAAGTGTGCGCTCCCATTAATAACTGCTTCTTTGTTTGCTATAGTAGTTTGTGGGTCTCACGCACACAAGCCCCATGACTTGCAGAGCTAGGTGTTTTGGAGGCTGATCCCTCTGATGGGAGCCTTAAAAGTTGAGGTGCTAGTTGTGTATTCCAAACCCTTCACTCTTCAGACAGAAACTGGGAATTGGGGGTGGGGGTGGGGGCTCTGATTTTTTTTGGCACTGTGCCAGGGGTGGGGTTTTTGGCAGGAGTGTGTCCCAGCCTTTCCGACCTGTTTTGATGTGGGTATTTGCTCATCAGCCCAATGTGTAGGAGTCACTCAGCCAGTTTCTGGATTTCTTTCAGAGGGGATTGCTTCATGTATAACTACCTCTTATGTGTGTCCATGGGAGGTGGGGACGTTGTAGCAAATATAGAAATGAGACTTTTCTGACAAACAAGGAAAATAAGCAAACAATGAGTAGGCTGGGGAAACAACATAAACAGGCCTGAAACACTTAAGCAATCTTGGTTACTCTTTAGCTGTTACTACTGACAAACACTTGTAGCTAGACTTGTCCTTCACAAAGCTAAACAAAGCTCATTACTCTGACTCCATATGAATTGTACAATCCACCTGGCATTTACTCTTGCTGCATTCTTTTGTAGCAAATCACCCCTTGTGGCTGTTTACATTTCAGAAAAAGGTCGAAGGCCGATAACGCAGAGATGAACGGAACCAGTTACCAGGCTGCCTGCTGCCAGCAGTTGTTACCGAGTTCAAGCTCGCTCTGCTCGCCACGCGAAAAGCCGGCAGACCGAGAAGATGGCAGACTAATGCCTGAAAAACCAGCTTTTCAGGGCTTGCATGTCAGTTTCTTTTATAGCACAGAGAGGGGGATGAGATGTGGAAGTAAAGTAAAAGGGCCATAAGTTTTGCCAATATCCCCTGGCATGGCCAGCCTCGGGGAGGGGATGTGTTAATTTCTTCTTTCTTGAAGCCATCCTGTGGTGGGCGGGGTCAGATGATCTCACTGGGCGCTGAACAGAGGCACTTTAGTTTAACATTCAGGCAGAGGGGCAGGGTTCCCTGAGGCAGGCCATTATGTATGATTAAAATAACAAAAGCAAGGAAAAGCAAAGGTTAAAGTCAAAGAAACAGATCAAACATGGAGTCCGACTTAGCTCTTCCTTGTTACAATGTGACTGTTTTAAAATATTGCAAGAAGAAGAAGCAGAATGCAAGACCTTCACCACTTTGATCCTTATCACTTACCCTGGACAGAGAGTTCCATCTATAAGACCCCCTGTAATTCCCCAGGACAGGGGGAGACACAGTTCTTGAGGTGCTAGCTTGCTGTGTCTTCCTTTTGCCTGGCAAAGAAAATAAAAAACCTCTCTTTTTCTTAACTTCCAAATCTCTGTCTCCGTATTTTTATTCAGCATCGGTGCACAGGGAGCCAAGATTTGGCAACAGAGAGTTTAGAAGCCTCCAATGTCACCATCTTTAAAGACCACCTCTGGCACTTTACTCTTTTGGTGCCTATGGTTTCACTCATTGGGCTGTTAGAACAGCTGAACCCAGAATATTGACATCAGATGCTGGTGAGCATGTTGATCCGTATAAATCTTGATCTGGGGCTTCCCTGGTGGTGCAGTGGTTGAGAGTCCACCTGCCGATGCAGGGGACACCGGTTCGTGCCCCGGTCCGGGAAGATCCCACATGCCGCGGAGCGGCTGGGTCTGTGAGCCATGGCCGCTGAGCCTGCGCGTCCGGAGCCTGTGCTCCGCAACGGGAGAGGCCACAACAGTGAGAGGCCCGTGTACCGAAAAAAAAAAAAAAAAATCTTGATCTATGTGTATTTTATCTTTTTATGTAAAATGAGGTACAAGATCAATTTCAGTTTCTTCTAAATGGATAACAACTGTCCCAACATCCTTCGTGAATGCACTGTGTTTTAACACACAATGTCAACCCTGTCTACATCAAGTTTCTGTTTAACCTTGGATTTGTTTCCTGGCTCTCTGTTCTTTACTATTGGTCCACTTGGCTATCTCTGCGCCCAAAATGTTAGCTGGCTTAATCATCACAGTTCTGGGATATGTCTTGATATACATGAGACTAAGATTCCCAGTCCTGTTCTTATTCTGCTGTGTCTTGTCAATTCCTGGCTATTTGCTCTACCACATAAAATTCACTTACCAAGTTCTAAGAAAACTCCACTGAGATTTTTCAAAGAAATTGTTCTGAATCTATAGATTAATTCTGGGAGAAATGATATCTTTAAATTACACATATTTTATCTGAAAGATTTTATGTCTCTCCTCTTATTTCAGTTTTCTTTAGCGACTTTTTTTTTTTTTTTTTTTTTGCGGTACGCGGGCCTCTCACTGTTCTGGCCTCTCCCGCTGCGGAGCACAGGCCCTGGACGCGCAGGCTCAGCGGCCATGGCTCACGGGCCCAGCTGCTCCGCGGCATGTGGGACCCTCCCGGACCAGGGCATGAACCCGCGTCCCCTGCATCGGCAGGCAGACCCTCAACCACTGCGCCACCAAGGAAGCCCTCTTTAGTGTCTTTTAATAAAGTTTCATAATGTTCTTTAATAAGTTTGAAAATATTTTATTGGACTTATTCCTAATTTACACACTTTTGATATTGTACATGACATGTTTGTTTTTCTGTCTTTGCTGTTTCTTTGCTGTTGTATAGAAATGCAGTTTATTTGGTTTATTAATCTTAAGTCACATGAATATGATGAATTCATCCGTAGATTCTTCTAGATTTTCTGTGTAGTGGCCATTCTATTTATTCCTTTCTAAAGTTATAACTTTTTCCCATTTTATTCCCTTACTGAAATGACTAGTACTCCAGTATAGTTTTGGAGAGCTATATTTAATGCAATCATCTTTATTATGTTCCTGATTATGTGTGATATTTGCTGTGATGATATACAATTTGCATGATGTTTGCTAAGTGTTTTTTATCAGATTAAGGAGGTTCTCTTTTAATTCTAGATTCATAAGCAATTTTCTTCTGTTTTGGATTCACTAAAATTTTAAATCATGAATGGATGTTGAAATTTATTTGTTTTTCGCATCTATTAAAAAATTATAGTTTTACTCCTTTTTTTTTTTTTTTTTTGTGCGGTATGCGGGCCTCTCACTCTTGTGCCCTCTCCCGTTGCGGAGCACAGGCTCCGGACGCGCAGGCTCAGCGGCCGTGGCTCATGGGCCCAGCCGCTCCGCGGCATGTGGGATCTTCTCTGACCGGGGCACAAACCCGTGTCCCCTGCATCAGGCACAAACCCGTGTCCCCCGCATCGGCAGATGGACTCCCAACCGCTGCGCCACCAGGGAAGCCCTCTCACTCTCTTTTATAAATATAGACTGATAACACTGCTGTAAGCCCTTTCATGGACTTTGTTCATTCAACGTACATTTAACAGCTACTATATGCCTGACTGCTCCTAAATACTAAATATGATGAAGTGAGTAAGACAGAGCCTCTGTTTACTCACTAACTAAACTTGGAAACAACTGTAAACAAAAATATTTCATTGTGAAAAGGGCAAGTATGGAAGCATAGTAAAGTTAGCACAGAGTAGAGAGTAATTAAATATCAGGGGAAGTCACAGCTTCCTGGATGCATCATTTACACCCTGTGGTTTCAGACAAATAGGTGGGTTTTGTTTTGTTTTATCTTATATTTGGTAGACAATTGGATGAGAGGGAGAAGCATGATAGGTATAGGGTCAAGTACACACCATGATAAGGAGAGCTGGTATGCTGTGATGTGTTCAAAGACCTTTGGTAGTTCTAGACTGTGATGTGTAAGAGGGAATGGGTGTGAGGTCTGATGAAACCAAGATGCAGACCACGGAGACTGTGAATATACTGAAATAAAGGTGTAGACAGTTTCCCCATAGCCACTGAAGGAATTGTAGCTCTGTAGAGTTGTCTACTGACTTTTGGCAGGAGGAAGTTACAACCAGACCTGCATCTTAGAGAGACTCCAAGGCAGCAGCATGGAAGAAGGATGATTGGAATCTCCCAGGTGTGGAGTGGCAAACTAGGCAGCACTAAAGTCATACAAGTAGAAGAAGAGAACAAGAAAAGAAGAAGGCTACAATAAGGGGATAGATAATAGGGAAGTTGATTCAACAGAAATAACTGGAATCCTGAGTAGAATTTAGTCTGACCTCCACTCTTATGACTTGGGACACCAAGGTGAGACTCTCTACACAGGTGACCTCTATTTGATCATTTGTTTTTGCTCATCTCTCCTCACCAGACAGAAATTAGCCTCCATGTGCTGTTTTCTGACATTCCCTGGGGTTTTTATCAGTGCACAAACCCTAATATATGTTTGTTGGTTGAATAGATGAAAAAGAAATGATGGTGTAAGCACCGGAGAAAGGGGTCTGGATAGGATAGCATAGACTTATCTCCCCTTGAGCATCCATCTAAATAAAATTACAAACCCTGGAAATAGCATGAGGCAACCATAAGGAAACACTGAAAATCTGAAAGAAGAAGATGTACTGACTAGGGGCATAGGTCTGGAGGAACAACATAGCAGCCAAGCATCTTATGATTCACCCCCTTACTCAGCAAAGGAATGTGGCCCAAGTAGGCTCACTCCACACCCACATCACTGACAACATCAGGTGGGCAAAGTGGTACTAGCCAAAGGATTGAGCAGGAGCCTCCACTGACAAGAGGCCAGGGGAATCATTCTTTTTCTCTATGGGCCAGGGACTCCCCTCCATCACCTAGAGATACCAGGAAGTCTGACTTAGGGAAGCATCTCTACTTGCACAGGAAGCACTAGAAGGGATCAGTAAGAATCTCCAACATCACCAAGTAAACCAAGCAGACCAAAACAGCACAGTGTGAAAATTAAATAGTTCTTGAAACCACTACTGCAAAAAGTGGATGAGGACCTGAGTGCTAAACCCAAACAGTGTGACTGCCTGATAAAACAGAAGCATCCTTGACTAGGATCTGGGATTTACTAATGTAATATTAAAAATATCCAATTTTCAATTTAAGAATAGGCAACTGACTGATGCCACACCGGACTGAATCAGATGTTCGAAATGAGAAGGAAATGAAGACATTCTCAGATGAAAAAAACTAAGAATATGTTGCTAGTTGACTTAGTCTTAAAGAATGGCTAAAGAAAATTATTAAAACAGGAAGAAAATGATAAAAGGAATCTTACAACATCAAGAATGAAGGAAAAAAATAGAATGATCACAAGTAAAGACAATAGATTGCCCTTCTCATGAGTTTTTGAAATTATCTTTCATGATTTAAACAAAAGTTATAATTCTATCTGATTTGATGCTCAATATAGGTAGAAGAAATACATAAGGAAATTTTACTTCAAATGTGGAGAAGGTAAAGAGAACTAAATGGAAGTAAGTATTCCACATTTTACTCAAAGTGATAAAATGTCAGTACTAGTAGGTTGTGGTACATATATTTATATCTAATACCCAGATGAAATGCTAAGATGACTATACAAAGTGATGTACTCAAAAATAGTGGAAATAAATCTAGATGGAATTCTAAAAATGTTCTAGTAATCCCTAGGAAGTCAAGAAAAGAGAACTAGAGGAAGGATAACAGAGGAAACAAACATAAAACAAATAATAAAATGCCAGAGTTAAGCTCTAAATACCAATAACTACCTTAAATTTAAATGCTATAAATACGCTAATGAAGAAATTGGCCACGGGAATTCCCTGATTATTCCACTGGCACTGGGAATTCCAGTGGTTAGGACTCCGTGCTTTCACTGCTGAGAGCTGGGGTTCAATCCCTGGTCGGGGAACATAGATCCCACAAGCTGCATGCGGCTAAATAAATAAGGAAATAAATAGGCAGAATAGATTTAAAAAAAAAAAGAACCCACAACCCAGTTATGTGCTGTCTATAGGAAACTCATATCAAATACAATGTCATTGGTAGAGTGAGTGGAAAGGATAGAAGAAGATATACTGCAGTGGTCACCCTTCAGAGGGAGAATGGATCTCCCTCCTGCCTTTCTCAAAATTTGGTTTATTTGTTGAGACTGATGATGTCATACATGCATCAAAAAGATATGAGGCAGTTTGTTAGTCACATAATGAGGCTTTCTGGGGAAAGCAAGGCAGACTCCTAAGCAGGTGTGAAAAATGGCATAAGAAAGCAAAGAAAGGAAACTGACTTGGCTTTCACTACAGTTAGGGGAAGCAGATGGGGTGAAAATTCCTTCATGAATGAGGCAGCGTTTCCATGGTTTGAACTTCTCTCTGATGCCAAAAGAGGGAGTGTTCAGGCTCTGTTCTCAGCTTGCCTAGATGTGAGGTAAAAGGAAAAGGGGTGGTGGTAGTATAGACTGGAAGCTATCAGCAGTCAAACTTTATTTTTTTTCCCCTCTTTTTTATTTTTTCTCTTTTATTTTTTATTTTTTTTTGCTTTATAACAAATTTAATCAGTTATACATATACATATGTTTCCATATCCCCTCCCTTTTGCGTCTCCCTCCCACCCTCCCTATCCCACCCCTCCAGGCGGTCACAAAGCACTGAGCTGATCTCCCTGTGCTATGCGGCTGCTTCCCACTAGCTATCTACCTTACGTTTGGTAGTGTATATATGTCCATGCCGCTCTTTCACTTTGTCACAGCTTACCCTTCCCCCTCCCCATATCCTCAAGTCCATGCTCTAGTAGGTCTGTGTCTTTATTCCTGTCTTACCCCTATGTTCTTCATGACATTTTTTTCCCTTAAATTCCATATATATGTTAGCATACAGTATTTGTCTTTCTCTTTCTGACTTACTTCACTCTGTATGACAGACTCTAGGTCTATCCACCTCATTACAAATAGCTCAATTTCATTTCTTTTTATGGCTGAGTAATATTCCATTGTATATATGTGCCACATCTTCTTTATCCATTCATCAGATGATGGACACTTAGGTTGTTTCCATCTCCGGGCTATTGTAAATAGGGCTGCTATGAACATTTTGGTACATGTCTCTTTTTGAATTATGGTTTCCTCAGGGTATATGCCCAGTAGTGGGATTGCTGGGTCATATGGTAGTTCTATTTGTAGTTTTTTAAGGAACCTCCATACCGTTCTCCATAGTGGCTGTACCAATTCACATTCCCACCAGCAGTGCAAGAGTGTTCCCTTTTTTCCACACCCTCTCCAGCATTTATTGTTTCTAGATTTTTTGATGATGGCCATTCTGACTGGTGTGAGATGATATCTCATTGTAGTTTTGATTTGCATTTCTCTAATGAGTAAAGATGTTGAGCATCCTTTCATGTGTTTGTTGGCAGTCTGTATATCTTCTGTGGAGAAATGTCTATTTAGGTCTTCTGCCCATTTTTGGATTGGGTTGTTTTTTTGTTATTGAGCTGCATGAGCTGCTTATAAATTTTGGAGATTAATCCTTTGTCAGTTGCTTCATTTGCAAATATTTTCTCCCATTCTGAGGGTTGTCTTTTGGTCTTGTTTATGGTTTCCTTTGCTGTGCAAAAGCTTTTAAGTTTCATTAGGTCCCATATGTTTATTTTTGTCTTTATTTCCATTTCTCTAGGAGGTGGGTCAAAAAGGATCTTACTGTGATTTATGTCATAGAGTGTTCTGCCTATGTTTTCTTCTAAGAGTTTGATAGTGTCTGGCCTTACATTTAGGTCTTTAATCCATTTTGAGCTTATTTTTGTGTATGGTGTTAGGGAGTGATCTAATCTCATACTTTTACATGTCCCTATCCAGTTTTCCCAGCACCACTTATTGAAGAGTGTCCTTTCTCCACTGTACATTCCTGCCTCCTTTATCAAAGATAAGGTGACCATATGTCCGTGGGTTTAACTCTGGGCTTTCTATCCTGTTCCATTGATCTATCTTTCTGTTTTTGTGCCAGTACCATATTGTCTTGATTACTGTAGCTTTGTAGTATAGTCTGATGTCAGGGAGCCTGATTCCTCCAGCTCCATTTTTCGTTCTCAAGATTGCTTTGGCTATTCGGGGTCTTTTGTGTTTCCATACAAATTGTGATATTTTTTTTTCTAGTTCTCTGAAAAATGCCAGTGGTAGTTTGATAGGGATTGCATTGAATCTGTAGATTGCTTTGGGTAGTAGAGTCATTTTCACAATGTTGATTCTTCCAATCCAAGAACATGGTACATCTCTCCATCTATTTGTATCATCTTTAATTTCTTTCATCAGTGTCTTATAATTTTCTGCATACAGGTCTTTTGTCTCCTTAGGTAGGTTTATTCCTAGATATTTTATTCTTTTTGTTGCAATGGTAAATGGGAGTGTTTTCTTGATTTCATTTTCAGATTTTTCATCATTAGTGTACAGGAATGCCAGAGATTTCTGTGCATTAATTTTGTATCCTGCTACTTTACCAAATTCATTGATTAGCTCTAGTAGTTTTCTGGTAGCATCTTTAGGATTCTCTATGTATAGTATCATGTCATCTGCAAACAGTGACAGCTTTACTTCTTCTTTTCCAATTTGGATTCCTTTTATTTCCTTTTCTTCTCTGATTGCTGTGGCTAAAACTTCCAAAACTAGGTTGAATAAGAGTGGTGTGAGTGGGCAACCTTGTCTTGTTCCTGATCTTAGTGGAAATGGTTTCAGTTTTTCACCATTGAGGACGATGCTGGCTGTGGGTTTGTCATATATGGCCTTTATTATGTTGAGGAAAGTTCCCTCTATGCCTACTTTCTGCAGGGTTTTTATCATAAATTGGTGTTGAATTTTGTCGAAAGCTTTCTCTGCATCTATTGAGATGATCATATGGTTTTTCTCCTTCAATTTGTTAATATGGTGTATCACGTTGATTGATTTGCGTATATTGAAGAATCCTTGCATTCCTGGAATAAACCCCACTTGATCATGGTGTATGATCCTTTTAATGTGCTGTTGGATTCTGTTTGCTGGTATTTTGTTGAGGATTTTTGCATCTATGTTCATCAGTGATATTGGCCTGTAGTTTTCTTTCTTTGTGACATCCTTGCCTGGTTTTGGTATCAAGGTGATGGTGGCCTCGTAGAATGAGTTTGGGAGTGTTGCTCCCTCTGCTATATTTTGGAAGAGTTTCAGAAGGATAGGTATTAGCTCTTCTCTAAATGTTTGATAGAATTCGCCTGTGAAGCCATCTGGTCCTGGGCTTTTGTTTGTTGGAAGATTTTTTATCACAGTTTCAATTTCAGTGCTTGTGATTGGTCTGTTCATATTTTCTATTTCTTCCTGATTCAGTCTTGGCAGGTTGTGCATTTCTAAGAATTTGTCCATTTCTTCCAGGTTGTCCATTTTATTGGCATAGAGTTGCTTATAGTAATCTCTCATGATCTTTTGTATTTCTGCAGTGTCAGTTGTTACTTCTCCTTTTTCATTTCTAATTCTATTGATTTGAGTCTTCTCCTTTTTTTTCTTGATGATTCTGGCTAATGGTTTATCAATTTTGTTTATCTTCTCAAAGAACCAGCTTTTAGTTTTGTTGATCTTTGCTATTGTTTCCTTCATTTCTTTTTCATTTATTTCTGATCTGATTTTTATGATTTCTTTCCTTCTGCTAACTTTGGGATGTTTTTATTCTTCTTTCTCTAATTGCTTTAGGTGCAAGGTTAGGTTGTTTATTCGAGATGTTTCCTGTTTCTTAAGGTGGGATTGTATTGCTATAAACTTCCCTCTTAGAACTGCTTTTGCTGCATCCCATAGGTTTTGGGTTGTCATGTCTCCATTGTCATTTGTTTCTAGGTATTTTTTAATTTCCTCTTTGATTTCTTCAGTGATCACTTCATTATTAAGTAGTGTATTGTTTAGCCTCCATATGTTTGTATTTTTTACAGCTCTTTTCCTGTAATTGATACCTAGTCTCATAGCATTGTGGTCAGAAAAGATACTTGATACAATTTCAATTTTCTTAAATTTACCAAGGCTTGATTTGTGACCCAAGATATGATCTATCCTGGAGAATGTTCCATGAGCACTTGAGAAAAATGTGTATTCTGTTGTTTTTGGATGGAATGTCCTATAAATATCAATTAAGTCCATCTTGTTTAATGTATCATTTAAAGTTTGTGTTTCCTTATTTATTTTCATTTTGGATGATCTGTCCATTGGTGAAAGTGGGGTGTTAAAGTCCCCTACTATGAGTGTGTTACTGTCGATTTCTCCTTTTATGGCTGTTAGTATTTGCCTTATGTATTGAGGTGCTCCTATGTTTGGTGCATAAATATTTACAATTGTTACATCTTCTTCTTGGATTGAGCCCTTGATCATTATGTAGTGTCCTTCTTCGTCTCTTCTAGTAGTCTTTATTTTAAAGTCTATTTTGTCTGATATGAGAATTGCTACTCCAGCTTTCTTTTGGTTTCCATTTGCATGGAATATCTTTTTCCATCCCCTTACTTTCAGTCTGTGTGTGTCTCTAGGTCTGAAGTGGGTCTCTTGTAGACAGCATATATATGGGTCTTGTTTTTGTATCCATTCAGCCAATTTGTATCTTTTGGTGGGAGCATTTAGTCCATTTACATTTAAGGTAATTATCGATATGTATGTTCCTATTCCCATTTTCTTAATTGTTTTGGGTTCGTTATTGTAGGTCTTTTCCTTCTGTTGTGTTTCTTGCCTAGAGAAGTTCCTTTAGCATTTGTTGTAAAGGTGGTTTGGTGGTGCTGAACTCTCTCAGCTTTTGCTTGTCTGTAAACGTTTTAATTTCTCCATCAAATCTGAATGAGATCCTTGCTGGGTAGAGTAATCTTGGTTGCAGGTTTTTCTCCTTCATCACTTTAATTATGTCCTGCCACTCCCTTCTGGCTTGTAGAGTTTCTGCTGAGAGATCAGCTGTTATCCTGATGGGGATTCCCTTGTGTGTTATTTGTTGTTTTTGCCTTGCTGCTTTTAATATGATTTCTTTGTGTTTAATTTTTGACAGTTTGATTAATACGTGTCTTGGCGTATTTCTCCTTGGATTTATTCTGTATGGGACTCTCTGTGCCTCCTGGACTTGATTAACTATTTCCTTTCCCATATTAGGGAAGTTTTCAACTATAATCTCTTCAAATATTTTCTCAGTCCCTTTCTTTTTCTCTTCTTCTTCTGGAACCCCTATAATTCGAATGTTGGTGCGTTTAATGTTGTCCCAGAGGTCTCTGAGACTGTCCTCAATTCTTTTCATTCTTTTTTCTTTATTTTGCTCTGCAGCAGTTATTTCCACTCTTTTATCTTCCACCTCACTTATCCGTTCTTCTGCCTCAGTTATTCTGCTATTGATCCCATCTAGAGTATTTTTTATTTCATGTATTGTGTTTTTAATCGATGCTTGATTCATCTTTAGTTCTTCTAGGTCCTTGTTAACTGTTTCTTGCATTTTGTCTATTCTATTTCCAAGATTTTGGATCTGGGAAATAGAATCTTGGATCATCTTTACCATCATTATTCTGAATTCTTTTTCAGGTAGACTGCCTATTACCTCTTCATTTGTTAGGTCTGGTGGGTTTTTATCTTGCTCCTTCTCCTGCTGTGTGTTTTTCTGTCTTCTCATTTTGCTTATCTTACTGTGTTTGGGGTCTCCTTTTTGCAGGCTGCAGGTTCGTAGTTCCCGTTGTTTTTGGTGTCTGTCCCCAGTGGCTAAGGTTGGTTTAGTGGGTTGTGTAGGCTTCCTGGTGGAGGGGACTAGTGCCTGTGTTCTGGTGGATGAGGCTGGATCTTGTCTTTCTGGTGGGCAGGTCCACGTCTGGTGGTATGTTTTGGGGTGTCTGCGGACTTTTTATGATTTTAGGCCACCTCTCTGCTAATGGGTGGCGTTGTGTTCCTGTCTTGCTAGTTGTTTGGCATAGGGTGTCCAGCACTGTAGCTTGCTGGTCGTTGAGTGAAGCTGGGTGCTGGTGTTGAGATGGAGATCTCTGGAAGATTTTCGCCGTTTGATATTACGTGGAGCTGGGAGGTCTCTTGTGGACCAGTGTCCTGAAGTTGGCTCTCCCACCTCAGAGGCACAGCACTGACTCCTGGCTCCTCAATTTGGGATGATGTGTTGTCTATTCATGTATTCCACAGAGGCAGGGTACATCAAGTTGATTGTGGAGCTTTAATCCGCTGCTTCTGAGGCTGCTGGGAGAGGTTTCCCTTTCTCTTCTTTGTTCTCACAGCTCCTGGGTCTCAGCTTTGGGTTTGGCCCCGCCTCTGCGTGTAGGTCGCCGGAGGGCGTCTGTTCTTCGCTCAGACAGGACAGGGTTAAAGGAGCACGGGGACTCTGGCTCACTCAGGCCGGGCGGGAGGGAGGGGCACGGAGTGCGGGGCGAGCCTGCAGCGGCAGAGGTCGGCGTGACGTTGCACCAGCCCGAGGCGCGCCATGCGTTCTCCCAGGGAAGCCGCCCCTGGATCCCGGGACCCCGGCAGTGGCGGGCTGCACAGGCTCCCGGAAGGGCGGTGTGGGCAGTGACCTGCGCTCGCACACAGGCTTCTCGGCGGCGGCAGCAGCAGCCCCAGCGTCCCACGCCCGTCACTGGGCTCCGCGCTTTCAGTCGCGACTCGCGCCCGTCTGTGGAGCCCCTTTAAGCAGCGCTCTTAATCCCCTCTCCTCGCGCACCAGGAAACCAAGAGGGAAGAAAAAGTCTCTTGCCTCTTCGGCAGCTCCAGAGTTTTCCCGGACTCCCTCCCGGCTAGCTGTGGCACATTAGCCCCCTTCAGGCTGAGTTCTCGCCGCCAGCCCCAGTCCTCTCTCTGCGCTCTGACCGAAGCCCGAGCCTCAGCTTCCAGTGCCACCCGCCCCGGCGGGCGAGCAGACAAGCCTCTCGGGCTGGTGAGTGCCACTCGGCACCGATCCTCTGTGTGGGGATATCTCCGCTTTGCCCTACCCAGGTATGTGGGGAGTTTCTTGCCTTTTGGGAGGTCTGGGGTCTTCTGCCAGCGTTCAGTAGGTGTTCTGTAGGAGTTGTTCCACGTGTAGCTGTATTTCTGGTGTATCCGTGGGGAGGAAGGTGATCTCCGTGTCTTACTCTTCCGCCATCTTACCCGGAAGTCAGCAGTCAAACTTTAAAAGTGAAGGCATGGGAGTTCTCTGGTGGTCCAGTGGTTAAGACTCTGCGCTCCCAATGCAGGGGGCCCAAGTTCTATCACTGGTCAGGGAACTAGATCCCGCATGCCACAACTAAAAGATCCAACATGACGAAATGAAAATCTCACACACAGCAGTGAAGATCCCAGATGCCATAACTAAGACTCAACACAGCCAAATAAATAAATATTTTTTTAAAAAATAAAAATGAAGGCAGGGTAGTGTAGTAAAAAAATATGGTGGAACAGGACGTTCCACTTCTCATTCCTTCAAAGAGACACTAATTTAACAACAATATATGGACCGCAGTACATTTATAGGAA
Organism: Mesoplodon densirostris; assembly: GCF_025265405.1. Lineage (NCBI taxonomy): Eukaryota > Metazoa > Chordata > Mammalia > Artiodactyla > Ziphiidae > Mesoplodon > Mesoplodon densirostris. The sequence goes on from NC_082663.1 coordinate 138,961,212, forward strand.
CTCCAGAAACCAGCTAGGAAGTTGCAGTACCACAGGTGAGTGCAAAACTGAGCACAGCTGTTTTGAACTGGAGAAGAAAAACAGTTGCATTTTAGCTACTACCACCCATCCCCCTGCCAGCAAAGCACAGTTCAAATGGAAGAAAGCACCCAAACTGTGATTTCTCCTTTGGGAGGGAGGGGAAGAGGGAAACATGTGTCCAATATTCTGGTTCTTTGCGGGATAGACTGAGGAACTGGCTTCTGTCTCTCCTGACGTGGAGAACCAAAGGGAACCAGCATAATCTGGATGCCTAGGGGCTTCTGAGAATGAAGAAGGGGGCATTTGGCAGCAGTGTCATAAATTCTGAAGTGCTGCAGACAGACACCAGAGGGAGCAAGAGATTATAAACTCCCGAAAAAAGAAACAGAAACCTTCCTAACTGGGGAAATACAAACACAATCCCAGAGAAGAAACCACCAGAAAAAATTTGAGATGCCCCAGACTCCATAGCAGAGGTGACTGGTGAAGGTCTTCCCCTGCAGGAAGTCAGTCTTCAATTGTCTCTGTTTGCAGATAACATGATCTTATATACAGAAAATTTTAAAGACTCCACCAAAAAAAAAAAAAAAAAAAACACTGTTAAAATTAATAAACAAATTTAGTAAAGTTGCAAGATAGCAAATCAATATACAAAAGTAACTTACATTTCTATACACTAATAAACTATCTACAAAAGAAATTAAGAAGAGACTTCCGGGTAAGATGGCAGAAGAGTAAGACGCGGAGATCACCTTCCTCCCCACGGATACACCAGAAATACAGCTACACGTGGAACAACTCCTACAGAACACCTACTGAACACTGGCAGAAGACCCCAGACCTCCCAAAAGGCAAGAAACTCCCCACATACCTGGGTAGGGCAAAGCGGAGAGATTCCCGCACAGAGGAGCGGTGCCGAGTGGCACCCACCAGCCCGAGAGGCTTGTCTGCTTGCCCGCCGGGGCGGGCGGCGCTGGAAGCTGAGGCTCGGGCTTCGGTCAGAGCGCAGGGAGAGGACTGGGGCTGGCGGCGAGAACTCACCCTGAAGGGGGCTAATGTGCCACAGCTAGCCGGGAGGGAGTCCGGGAAAACTCTGGAGCTGCCGAAGAGGCAAGAGACTTTTTCTTCCCTCTTGGTTTCCTGGTGCGCGAGGACAGGGGATTAAGAGCGCTGCTTAAAGGCCCAAAGACGGGCGTGGGACGCTGGGGCTGCTGCTGCCGCCGCCAAGAAGCCTGTGTGCGAGCGCAGGTCACTGCCCGCACCGCCCTTCCGGGAGCCTGTGCAGCCCGCCACTGCCGGGGTCCCGGGATCCAGAGACGGCTTCCCTGGGAGAACGCACAGCGCGCCTCGGGCTGGTGCAACGTCACGCCGACCTCTGCCGCTGCAGGCTCGCCCCGCACTCCGTGCCCCTCCCTCCCGCCCGGCCTAAGTGAGCCAGAGTCCCCGAAGAGGCTGCTCCTTTAACCCTGTCCTGTCTGAGCGAAGAACAAACACCCTCTGGCGACCTACACGCAGAGGCGGGTCGAAATCCAAAGCTGAGACCCGGGAGCTGTGAGAACAAAGAAGAGAAAGGGAAATCTCTCCCAGCAGCCTCAGAAGCAGCGGATTAAAGCTCCACAATCAACTTGATGTACTCTGCATCTGTGGAATACATGAATAGACAACAAATCATCCCAAATTGAGGAGCCAGGAGTCAGTGCTGTGCCTCTGAGGTGGGAGAGCCAACTTCAGGACACTGGTCCACAAGAGACCTCCCAGCTCCACATAATATCAAACGGCGAAAATCTTCCAGAGATCTCCATCTCAACACCAGCACCCAGCTTCACTCAACGACCAGCAAGCTACAGTGCTGGACACCCTATGCCAAACAACTAGCAAGACAGGAACACAACCTCACCCATTAGCAGAGAGGTGGCCTAAAATCATAAAAAGTCCGCAGACACCCCAAAACATACCACCAGACGTGGACCTGCCCACCAGAAAGACAAGATCCAGCCTCATCCACCAGAACACAGGCACTAGTCCCCTCCACCAGGAAGCCTACACAACCCACTAAACCAACCTTAGCCACTGGGGACAGACACCAAAAACAACGGGAACTACGAACCTGCAGCCTGCAAAAAGGAGACCCCAAACACAGTAAGATAAGCAAAATGAGAAGACAGAAAAACACACAGCAGGAGAAGGAGCAAGATAAAAACCCACCAGACCTAACAAATGAAGAGGTAATAGGCAGTCTACCTGAAAAAGAATTCAGAATAATGATGGTAAAGATGATCCAAGATTCTATTTCCCAGATCCAAAATATTGGAAATAGAATAGACAAAATGCAAGAAACAGTTAACAAGGACCTAGAAGAACTAAAGATGAATCAAGCATCGATTAAAAACACAATACATGAAATAAAAAATACTCTAGATGGGATCAATAGCAGAATAACTGAGGCAGAAGAACGGATAAGTGAGGTGGAAGATAAAAGAGTGGAAATAACTGCTGCAGAGCAAAATAAAGAAAAAAGAATGAAAAGAATTGAGGACAGTCTCAGAGACCTCTGGGACAACATTAAACGCACCAACATTCGAATTATAGGGGTTCCAGAAGAAGAAGAGAAAAAGAAAGGGACTGAGAAAATATTTGAAGAGATTATAGTTGAAAACTTCCCTAATATGGGAAAGGAAATAGTTAATCAAGTCCAGGAGGCACAGAGAGTCCCATACAGAATAAATCCAAGGAGAAATATGCCAAGACACATATTAAAAGAAATTAAGAAAATAATTGCATTTACAATAGGATAAAAATTAAAATATTTTAATAAATTTAAGCAAGGAGGTGAAAGATGTTAAAACCATATGATATTGATGAAAGAAACTGAAGAAGACACAAACAAATGGAAAGATATCCTGTGTTCTTGGAGTGGAAGAATTAACATTGTTAAAATGTCCATACTACTGAAGTGATCTACAGGTTCAATGTGACCCCTATAAAAATTTTAATGGTATTTTTCACAGAAATACAATAAACAATCCTAAAATTCATATAAAACCACAGAAGACGTTGAATAGCCAAAACAATCTTGAACAAGAACAAAGCTGGAGACATCATACTTCCTGATTTCAATATACACTACAAAGCAACAGTAATCAAAACTCAGAACACTAAGGGAATTGCCATGGCTAGACTACCTAGGAACATCCAGAAACAAACAAACAAACAAACAAATGAACTAGGTAGTTAGTGGTCTGCTCACTCAGATCTTGGTGATAGTTTCATGTCCTCTGTGAGTGGCCATGCTGAAATGTGTCCCCTGCCTAACCACAGAGTCCTTCCAGCTAGCCTTACCCAACCGTGGAGCCAATCCCACTGACCCTGCCAGCAGCCCTGTCTGACTAGAAAGACATGCCAGCAGCCCTGCCCAACTGAAGAAACTATGGCTGGTCCTTCCCAGCCATAGAGCACCAGTAATGGGCCCCACTTGACCATGGACCCCACAGACCCCACCATTAGACCCCAATTACCTAAGGATGCTACCAGCTGGTCCACCTAGATTCCCAGGTGAGGCTGACTGGTGAAGGTCTTTCTCAGCTGAACCAGCCTGGAACGACTGAAAGGGGTGATTACTTCCTCAAATGACAGACACCAATGCAAGGATACACAAATCATGAAGAATCAGGCAAACATCACATTACAAAGGAAGCTAATAAAGCTTCAGTAGCAAAAAGTAATAAAATGGAAACCTACAAACTACCCGACAAAGAATTCAGAGTAATTATTTTAAAGTAGCTCAGTGCACAACAAGAGAACACAGGTAGACAACTAAATGAAATCAGGAAAGCCATACATGAACAAAATGAGAAGATATTACAAAGAAATAATACCATTAAAAAAGCACAGAAATTCTATGGCAGAAGAACACAATTACTGAACTGAAAAATTCAGTAGAGAGCTTCAACAACACACTTGATCAAACAGAAGAAAAAATTAATGTCCTCTAAGTAAAGTCATTTAAAGTTATCCAGACAGAGGAGCAAAAAGAAAAAAGAATAAAAAATCATGAAGAAAATCTGAGACTTATGGGATACAATTAAATGAAACAATATATGCATTATTGAAATCCCAGAAGAAGAGAGTGAAAGGGGGCAGAAAGCCTATTTTTAAAAAGAATGGTTGAAAACTACCCAAATTTGGGGATGGAAATGGACATCGAAATTCATGAAGTCCAAAAATCCCCATATAAGTTAATCCAGTAATCTACACTGAGACAGATTATAATTAAGTTGTCAAAGCTCAAAGACAAAGAGAGATTCTGAAAGCAACAAGAGAAAGTGATTCACCATATGCCAGGGAACCCCCAGGAGACTATCAGTGGATTTCTCAGGAGAAACCTTGCAGACTAGGGAGAGTGAAATCATATATTCAAACTAATGAAAGGAGAAAACTGCCGATCATGAATACTACACCCGGAAAACTGTCCTTCAAAAATAAAGAAGATACAGACTTTTATAGATAAACAATAACTGAGGGAGTTTGTCACCACTAGAAGTGCTAAAGAGAATTCTTCAAGTTGAAATGAATATACACTAAACAGCAACATGAAATTATATGAGGGTACAAATTTTCCTGGAAAAGGTAAATGTATAGACAAACACAGAATATTATAACACTGTAATCGTGGCATGAAAACTACTTTTAACCCTAGTATAAAAATTAAAAGAAAAAAGTATTAAGAATAACTATAACCACAAAAAATGTTAATGGATACACAATATAAAAGGAAGTAAATTCTAACAGCAGTAACATAGAGTATAGGGGAAAGAGGAGTAAAAATGTAGAGTTTTCATATGTTATTGAACTTAAGCTGTTATTAGCCTAAAATAGACAGTTATAACATTAAGAAGTTCTTTGAAAGCCTCATGGTAACCTCAAAGTAATAATTAAAGAGAAAAGAATAAGGCACATCACTACAAAAAATCATCAAACTACAAAAAGTAAGAAAGTAGGGCTTCCCTGGTGGCGCAGTGGTTGAGAGTCCGCCTGCCGATGCAGGGGACACGGGTTCGTGCCCCGGTCTGGGAAGATCCCACATGCCATGGAGCGGCTAGGCCCGTGAACCATGGCCGCTGAGCGACGGGAGAGGCCACAACAGTGAGAGGCCCACATACTGGAAAAAAAAATCTCCTACAAATAATAAGTGAGTTAATCTAGATCACTGGGTACAAGATAAGCATACAAAAATTAATTGTGCAATGAACATGGGAGCACTGAAATTTATAATACCATACCACTTATAATTGCTCAAAAAAGGAGAAATACTTTGACTTAAATCGCTTGAAACATGTACAGGACTTGCATGCTGAAAAATACAAAATACTGATAAAAGAAATCAATGAATATTCAAATAAATGAAAAGACATAACTGTTTTCATGGATTGAAAGAATCAACATAGTGAAGATACCAATTCTCTCCAATGTAATATATGAGTAAACCTGTGCATTTGCATCAAAATCCCAGAAAAATAACTTGTATACATAGACAAGTTTATTCTAAAATTTATATGGAAAATCAAAGAATACCTAAAATCAGTTCAAAAAAGAAGAATGAAGTAAAAGGAATCAGTCTACCCAATTTCAACATTTTGTACATAGCAAGAGTAATCAAGACTGTGTGGTACATAAAAATGTGAGGAACCCAGCAGGTTCCACCTCATACCAGAGGGCCCACACCAAAAAGGAGATGGGAACCAGGCACGAGTGACCTCACACCATAGGGCACATGTCATAAAGGGGGTGGGAATCAGGCAGGAGTGACCTCACACCAGAGGGCCCACATCACCAAGGGGATGAGAACCAGGAAGGAGTGACATCACACGAGAGGTCCCTCATCAGCAAGGGTATGGGAACCAGGAAGGAGTGACCTCACACGAGAGGTCTCTCATCACCAAGGGGATGAGGCACCCAGCAGGATCCACCTCACACCAGAGGGCCCACAACAACAAGGGGATGGGAACCAGGCAGGAGTGACCTCACACCAGAGGGCCCACATCATAAAAAGGTGAGAAACCCAGCAGTTGTGACATCACACCAGAGGACCCACATCACCAAGGGGATGAGGCACCCAGCAAGATCCACCTCACATCACAGGGCCCACATCAAAAAAAGGTGAGGAACCCAGCAGTTGTGACCTCACACAAGAGGGCCCACATCACCAAGGGGATGAGGCACCCAGCAGGATCCACCTCACACCAGGGGGCCCACATCACAAAGGGGATGGGAACCAGGCAGGAGTGACCTCACACCAGAGGCCCCACATCATAAAAATGTGAGAAACCCAACAGGAGTGACCTAACACCAGAGGGCCCACATCACCAATGGGATGAGGCACCCAGCAGGATCCACCTCACACCAGAGGACCCACATCACAAAGGGGATGGGAACCAGGCAGGAGTGACCTCACAGCAGAGGGCCCACATCACCAAGGGGATTGGAACCAGGCAGGAGTGACCTCACACCAGAGGGCCCACATCATATAAAGGTGAGGAACCCAACAATTGTGACCTAACACCAGAGGGCCCACATCACCAAGGGGATTAGAACCAGGCAAGAGTGAACTCACACAAGAGGTTCCACATCACAAAGGGGATGGGAACCAGGCAGTAGTGACCTCACACCAGAGGGCCCATATCACCAAGGGGATGAGGCACCCAGCAGGATCCACCTCACACCAGGGGGCCCACATCACAAAGGGGATGGGAACTAGGTAGGAGTGACCTCACATCAGAGGGCTCACATCATCAAGGGGATGGGAACCGGGCAGGAGTGACCTCACACCAGAGGGCCCATATCATAAAAAGGTGAGAAACCCAACAGAAGTGACCTCACACCAGAGGGCCCACATCACCAATGGGATGCGGAAACCAGGGGGATCCAACTCACACCAGGGGGCCCACATCACAAAGGGGATGAGAACCAGGCAGGAGTGAACTCACACCAGAGGGCCCATATCACCAAGGGGATTGTAACCAGGTAGGAGTGACCTCACACCAGAGGGCCCACATCACCAAGGGGATTGGAACCAGGCAGGAGTGACCTCACACCAGAGGGCCCACATCACCAAGGGGATGAGGCACCCAGCAGGATCCACCTCACACCAGAGGGCCCACATCACCAAGGGGATTGGAACCAGGCAGGAGTGACCTCACACCAGAGGGCCCACATCACCAAGGGGATGAGGCACCCAGCAGGATCCACCTCACACCAGAGGGCCCACATCACCAAGGAGATGAGGCACCCAGCAGGATCCACCTCACACCAGAGGGCCCACATCACCAAGGGGATGAGGCAACCAACAGGGTACACCTCACACCAGAGGAACCATGTCACCAAGGGTATGGGAACCATGCAGGATTGACCTCACACCAGAGGCCCCACATCATAAAAATGAGAGAAACCCAACAGGAGTGACCTCACACCAGAGGGCCCACATCACCAAGGGGATTGGAACCAGGCAGGAGTGACCTCACACCAGAGGGCCCACATCATATAAAGGTGAGGAATCCAACAATTGTGACCTAACACCAGAGAGCCCACATCACCAAGGGGATTGGAACCAGGCAGCAGTGAACTCACACCAGAGGGCCCACATCACCAAGGGGATGAGGAACCCAGCAGGATCCACCTCACACCAGGGGGCCCACATCACAAAGGGGATGAGAACCAGGCAGGAGTGACCTCACACCAGATGGCCCACGTCACCAAGAGAATTGGAACCAGGTAAGAGTGACCTCACACCAGAGGGCTGACATCATATAAATGTGAGGAACCCAACAATTGTGACCTAACACCAGAGGGCCCACATCACCAAGGGGATTGGAACCAGGCCGGAGTGACCTCACACCAGAGGGCCGACATCATATAAATGTGAGGAACCCAACAATTGTGACCTAACACCAGAGGGCCCACATCACAAAGGGGACTGGAACCAGGCAGAAGTGACCTCACACCAGAGGTCCCACATCACCAAGGGGATGAGGCACCCAGCAGGATCCACCTTACACCAGAGGGCCCACATCACCAAGGGGATTGGAACCAGGTAGCAGTGACCTCACACCAGAGGGCCCACATTACCAAGGGGATTGGTACCAGGCAGGAGTGACCTCACAACAGAGGGCCCACATCACAAAGGGGATGAGAACCAGGCAGGAGTGACCTCACACCAGAGGACCCATGTCACCAACGGGATTGGAACCGGGCAGGAGTGACCTCACACCAGAGGGCCCACATCACAAAGGGGATGGGAACCAGCCAGAAGTGACCTCACACCAGAGGGCCCATATCACCAAGGGGATGAGGCACCCAGCAGGATCCACCTCACACCAGGGGGCCCACATCATAAAAAGGTGAGGAACCCAAGAGTTGTGACCTCACACGAGAGGGCCCATAACACCAAGGGGATGAGGCACCCAGCAGGATACACCTCACACCAGAGGAACCATGTCACCAAGGGGATGGGAACCAGGAAGGAGTGACATCACACCAGAGGGCCCACATCATAAAAATGTGAGAAACCCAACAGGAGTGACCTGACACCAGTGGGCCCACATCACCAATGGGATGAGGCACCCAGCAGGATCCACCTCACACCAGAGGACCCACATCACAAAGGGGATGGGAACCAGGCAGGAGTGACCTCACAACAGAGGGCCCACGTCATCAAGGGGATGGGAATCGGGCAAGAGTGATCTCACACCAGAGGGCCCACATCATAAAAAGTTGAGAAACACAACAGGAGTGACCTCACACCAGAGGGCCCACATCACCAATGGGATGAGGCACCCAGCAGGATCCACCTCACACCAGGTGGCCCACATTTAAAAGGGGATGAGAACCAGGCAGGAGTGACTTCACACCAGAGGGCCCACATCATAAAAATTTGAGGAACCCAGCAGTTGTGACCTCACACCAGAGGGCTCATATCACCAAGGGGATTAGAACCATGCAGGAGTGACCTCACACCAGATGGCCCACATCACCAAGGGGATTGGAACCAGGCAGGAGTGACCTCACACCAGAGGTCCCACAGCATATAAAGGTGAGGAATCCAACAATTGTGACCTCACACAGAGGGCCCACATCACCAAGGGGATAGGAACCAGGCAGGAGTGAACTCACACCAGAGGATGTTATCTCATCTGCGTGATCTGTCTGCAGGATTGCTAAGGGGGCTTCTGGGTGTAGAGAGCTAGTCATACTTTATTTAATTCTTCATTCCTACTTCTTTAATTTTTTTAAATTTAATTTATTTTTTATACAGCAGGTTCTTATTAGTTATCTATTTTATACATATTAGTGTATATATGTCAATCTCAATCTCCCAATTCATACCACCACCACCACCATCCACCCCCTCCCCACTTTCCCCCCTTGATGTCCATACGTTTGTTCTCTACATATGTGTTTCTATTTCTGTCTTGCAAACCGGTTCATCTGTACCATTTTTCTAGATTCCACATATATGCGTTAACATATGATATTTGTTTTTCTCTTTCTGACTTACTTCACTCTGTATGACGGTCTCTAGGTCCATCCACGTCTCTACAAATGACCCAATTTCGTTCCTTTTTATGGCTGAGTAATATTCCCTTGTATATATGTACCACATCTTCTTTATCCATTCATCTGTCGATGGGCATTTAAGTTGCTTCCATGAGCTGGCTATTGTAAATAGTGCTGCAATGAACACCGGGGTGCATGTGCCTTTTTGAATTATTGTTTTCTCTGGGTATATGCCCAGTAGTGTGATTGCTCCTACTTCTTTTAATCTAGGGAAAGAGTCAACAGATTAGGCAAGTTATTGTGTGCATTTAGTGGAGCATAAGTCAGGAGTTAGGTTAACTGTTACCTAGTGATCTAGGCAAAAAGGAAAGGGGCAAAAGGGCTGCTTATAAATCTCCACTGTTAGACATCATTCCATTTCTATAGAATTAGGGGCAAAGATCCATCTTCTGTAACTTCTTCACGCTAACATAGGGCGCCAGACACTTAGAGTGGAGATGTCGACCTGGGTCTGTAGCATCTCTTTGCTGACAATTTTAGTTGTTCACTTACATATATGGGCAGAGTAAGCTGCAGTTATTTTGATGCCCACAAAGATATAGGTTATTATGACCCATAATGTTAATCCCATTCTCTTGAGGCCAGTTCGTGGAATTGTGCTAGCCACAGACCCCGTACTGTTCAAGATAGAGCAGCTTACGTCACGGCTACAGTCTGGTCATCGTGCAGTTAGCTTTTTCCCTCTGGTGGCAGTTATAGCATCTGTAAAACAACTCAGGAATGTGTATCAGACACTGAAAGATTCTGTGACTCTATTGTCCTAATCATTAACTACTGGAGCCTGCTCTTTTGTGACTCAGGGAGGCCTGGGAGATTTCAGCTTTTCTACAAACAAGAAGCAGGGGACACGGAGGGGCCTCTGTACTTGGCAAAGTGGGGGAGGGTTTTCTCAGTTTCAAGATGTTGGATATTTTTTGATGCCATTATCAATCCGCGGATTTAAATTTATTAGACGTGTTTGGTCCACTGCAGTTACAATTCTCACTGAAGTGCAAATCAGTTTGCCCAAAGCGGGTAGCTTCAGGTTGGCCCCGGATTCCTCTTGCCTGGCCCAGGTGTTTCAGGTTCACTCCCTCCCCAGTCAGCCATTTCTCCAAGGACCCCTAGTTTCTCTGCTTCACTAATGGGATTTATATATTTACCAGCCTTTTTTGTTCCTGGCCCCGACTGGGGATCTCAGAAAATGCTTGTTTCATTCTGCAGGAATTTCAGTTCATTCCTAGAAGTCTACAGCCACCCCTGGTTTTAGGTTTAACTTTGAAACATGGTAAACTAGAGCTCCGAAAGAAAACTTAAATTCTGTGGGTCAGCAGGGCGGCCAGAACCAGTGAGACGCGGTCCTCCCGGCCTCCTAGAGCGAAACCAGAACTTCACCAGAGGGCCTGTAGAGCGCAGCGCCCGGGTGGCTTCTCTGTCTTGGTTCCCTTTGCTCAAAGGTTGGGGTCACGGCCGCAGTTGTTGGGGGTACAGGGCAGGGGCCAAGCAGTTGTAGACTCCGGGACGTCAGATAGGTGCGCAGAGGGAAGGGCTGGAAGAGAACGTGTTCCCCTGCCTCTGGATGCTGCGGAGGGAAAGGGTGGGCAAGCGCCTGTTCATCCTGCGCGGTCCACTGGCTGCGGGAGGGCGGAGCGAGCGGTAGCAGAACTCGCTTAACCCCAAGGAGAAGTGACAGGGAAGCGGTGGGAGCTTGGCTAAGAGGCTTTCTCTGCGCCCTCTCGCAGTCTCCCCGGATGGGATCTGGGAAGTCACACCTGCAGCGTGAGCAACACGGTGTCCTCTCCAGAATCGAAATTTCCGCGTGGCATGGTGGATTTCTTTTTTCCTGGAACGGTGAAGAGTTATTTAAGTGGGGGTAAAATGTAGGAAAGATCATTGATTAACCCTTCTTTGCGTGACCCTTACTACCTCTGGCAGGGACCAGACTATGCCATCCCGAAATAGGCCCCTTCCGCATAAGGTTCGTTTTGAGCTAAAGGCAATTGAGAATCACCAGGTACTAAAAACAAGGCATACATTTCCCCATGGGAAGGTGGTGCTCTGTTTGTGGGTACCTGGAAGAGGAAAGCCACTCATCCCCAAAGACAGAGTCTGCACCCCAGATAAGTCTGCAAAAATAAGCCTTACTAAAATAACCCTTATCTTCTGTTGGTTCCCACATACATTTCCTAGTCACCTATCCAGAAATTGTCCTTTGAGGAGTATCAAGGAAAAGAGGAGATTGAAACTGAGCAGGATGCTGCAGGGCCTTTCTTGTGCAAAATCCCTGCCAGACTGCACCCCCCACCCCTTGAGTTTGTAGGAAAAGGCTTTAGTCTCCTAGCCCTTTCCTGAGTTCCAAAGAACAGATTCAAGCAGTTACTAATTAGGAAAGTGAGGGAATGCAGAAACAAAGGAAAAGCAGTCCAGAAATAATAGTTCAGCATAGAAACAGTACTAATTCCTTCTCAAGTGATATACATATATATATATATATATATACATACATATATATATGTCAATCTATATGTATGTAATAATCTGATACATATCTTTGAATATTCAACAGGAACTAAGGCCCCTACTCAGGGGGCCTTAATTTAACTTAACTACATGCTGAGACCCCAAACTGGTCCGAACCAGAACGTTGATGATTGAGATTCCTGGAATACCACCCTGTTACCTCACCATCAACCAATCAGAAGAAAGTCCTGCACCCTGAAGCCCTCACCCCAAATGTTGCCTTTAAAAAAATCTTCCCTAAAAGCTGTTGGAGAGTTTGGGTCTTTTGAGTACAAGCTGCCCATTCTCCTTGCTTGGCCCTGCAATAAAACTTTCTCTGATCCAAACTTCAACATTTTGGTTTGTTTGGCTTCACTGTGGGTGAGGCATATGAACTTGGGTTGACAGCAGTTTCTTGTCTCTTCTGTGAATTCCTGTGCATGTAAAATTTTAATAGAATTATATACCTTTTTTTCCTGTTAATCTGTCTTTTGTTAGTTAAATTCGTATGCCCTTAGTCATTGAATGTAAAAGGGTAGAGGGAAAGTTATTCCTCCCTTACACTTCTAAATAAATACCAGTTCAAAGTGAGTCTTAATCCTTTTTAAGCTCATGGGATAACTCTCTCCCTTTACAATGCTACTGTTGTCCTAAATCAGAAATAAATCCCAGTAAAGGGTCATGGTTGTCTTAAAGCAAAAGGACAGCTTTATTGTTTGAAAGGTTTGCAAACGAGGGATATGCAGCCTTTGGCTGTGACTGAAAGTACATTTCCCGGGAGTGGAGGAGGCGATGGATTTTTAAAAGCAAAAACCACAGAAGCCACAGTTGGGAGGCTTGTAAGAGACTTGGATGGCTCTTGAAGCCTGACCACAAGTCCTTAGAGCTTGACTGAAACTCCTCAATGATTTGTTGTCATTGGAGCTTCTTGTTAGGGGCTTTCCAGGCAGGATCCTTAGCAGAATCAGAAGTCCTTATAGCTGTGTGATTGTGGTTTTTCTAGGAATACAGAATATATGACTGAACCCCCAGCCTGTCATAACCACCTGGCTCCATTTTATTTTGGGACCCTGTTAGCCACTCTGGGTCCATTTTTTATGTTCCTTCCACAGAGGATTCCTCTTTGTTTTACTTTTCCTTAGGGGATTTTATTTTATCTTTACACTAAGGAGCCCCCCTGTACCTGCAGAATCACAGGCTGCATTTCCCCCCAGAACCTCTGTCCAGTCCCTAAACACTTTTTGTTTCTGTAGCTTTAACTTTTCCTAGGATATTTTATCTTTCTTTCCACCCGAATCTGCACCTATGAGTTGGTGTTCCTAATAATTACACCTAGATCCATCCTCTCTGTTCCTCCTGGTTTTTGTGCCAACAGTATTTACCTCACAGGATTGTTCTGGGGATTAAATGAGATGGTCTGTGAAGTGCTAAGTCCCGCACTTGGCACACAGTAGGTGCTTAAAATGTTGGTTGCAGTTAATGTGGGTGCTGGTGTGTAATTTTCTCTTTATTGGTCCTGCCAGCCCTGCCAAAGGGCCCTGCCACAAGCCAGGGTCTAGATGACACAAAGTCAGTTTTGTCTGTCTTATCTGATTCACATTATCCAGGCTCACAGTTGACAGAACAACACAAATGTTAACTTATTCATTTACAATGGGAAATCTTATGTGTCAGGGACTGAAATATGCACATGGACAGGCATCATGAGATGCCTTGGTAACCAGGAAGCTGGATTCATAGTCAGAAGATCACCAGGATGGGCAAGGACAACTAAGAGAAGGATGTTCTTTTAAGTACATGTATGTTCTCCCCCGCCAAAACTACTAAGGCAGGCTTTGTTTACCGAAGTTTTGAAAAGTTTTGAAAAGCTAACAAACAAAAATGTCAAAATCCCACCACTAGAAATGAATTTCTTTCTAGCCTTTTTGCCCCACTGTAGAGAATGTTCTTCTGCATGTCTCTTTAAATAGGTAAATCATTTACAGTATAATGCTTTTTATCCTGCTCTTTCTTTCAATAGGAGTATTTTCCACGTTACTATTGATATTATGCCTACTGCCTCCCTATTTTCTGCAGTTCAGTGTTTCTCAGAACCTAATAGAATTCCTTGGATGCTTGTGACAAATACAGTCTTAAGTACCACCCAGAGCTATTAAAACAATTTCTGGAGGGTGGATCTTCCCAGGGTGATTATTTTGTACACTGGAGCTGAGAATGAAAGACAGTTCATATCCATTAACCAGGACTATTTAGGAATGCTTTTGCTGCAAGTAATGAAAGACTGACTAAATGGCTTGAACAATGAGAACATTTCATTTTGTCATGTGTCAAGAGCATGATGATGCAGACCAACATCAGGACTGGTGCAGCAGACCAGTGGCATTGATGGAAACTCAGGCTTACCCCATGTATTAGTCAGAGTACTCCAGAGAAACAGAAACAACAGGGGGAGAGAAAGAGAGAGATTGACTTATTATAAGGAATTGGCTCTCACAGTTATGGAGGCCAGCAAGTTCTAAGATCTTCAGGGTGTCAGCATGCTCGAGACCCAAGAGAGCCAATGTTTTAGTTCCAGTCCAAAGACAGGAAAAAAGCCAACGTCCTAGTTTGAAGGCCATCAGACAGGAAGAATTCTCTCTTACTTGGAGGAGGGTAAGACTTTTTGTTCTATTCAGGCCTTCAATTAATTGGATGAGGCCCACCCAAATAAGGGAGGGCAACCTGCTTTACTCAGTCTATCAAGTGTGAATCTCATTCAGAGGTAAAGAAAATGTGGCATATATATACAATGGAATACTACACAGCCATAAAAAAGAATGAAATATTGCCATTTGCAATGATATGGATGGACTTGGAGGGTATTATGCTAAGTGAAATAAGTTGACAGAGAAAAACAAATACTATATGATATCACTTATATGTGGACTCTAAAAAACATTTTTTTTAAACTAATGAATATAACAAGAAATGAAACAGACTCAAAGATACAGAGAACAAACTAGTGTTTACCAGTGGGGAAGGAGAAAGGGGGAGGGACAATATAGGGATGGGGGATTAAGAGGTATGAACTATTATGTATAAGATAAGCTACAAGGATATATTGTACAACATGGGGCTTGTAGCCAATATTTTATAATAACTATAAATGGAGTATAACCTTTAAAAATTGTGAATCACTATGTTGTATACCTGTAACTTATGTAATATTGTACATCAACTATATTTCAAGTTTTTTAAAGTTTTTAAAATGTGAATTTCCAGAATAGAAATATCTGAGCACCAGTCAGTTGACACAAAATTAGCCATCACACTCTATCTTCTGCCCTGCACTCATCAGCTGTTTGCCTTTGGATTCTCCTGTGTGCTGCTTCATGGTTACAAGAAGACTGCAGGTGCTCCAGGCATCATACGGACCTTTAAGCAGGAAGAAGGAGGAACAGGCAGTATCAGCCAGCTTTCTTCTGTGCTGGTTTCCTTCTTTTAATAAAAAACAAAATCTTTCCTAAACCCACAGCAGACTTCCCCTGAACACCTCAATGGCCCAAATTGGTTACCTGGCCTCCTTTGGCTACAAGGGGGAAGGCTGGGAAATTGAGTATCTGAAAAAACAATAAGAATCATTACACCAATCCTGAACAGTCTGGGCATATTGCTGTCCCTTATAATTTGGGGGCTCTGTTAGCCAAGAAGAAGGGAGGTAGAATAACTACTGGGGAAGCGTCCAACAGTATAATCCACAGTCCACAAACTGAAATCCCATCCCAGAGTGCCTCTCTGAGACTGCACTCTTGGCATCATTGGGATTTGGGATATTTATAAGCTCAAACACATTTGTATAGACAATTTCTTGGCTTATCTCCTCAAAACTGATTCTCTTTATTATACTGAAGTTTAGTACTTTAATTCCTAGATGGTAGCCTTCTTCCTCCTGTTTCTGTGTCTTTTGGGGTTGAGAGAGGGTACCTTGCTGTGGACCCCATATGTGGCCAGATTGAAACTTCTCAGGGTAGAGGATGGAGGTCCTGGCACTGACGATCAGCATCGGTGGCCATGTGGTGTCCAGATCCCAGGGGCAAACAGCTCAGTTCCAGAATAGCCTCCCACCCCTTCTGCAATCAGAAGCCTCCCCCTCTCCCCTTCTGCTGGTTCTGACAGATGTCCTGGATGTGCTCACAGGTGATGCCTGTGCCACCTCCCTCCCCCCAACAGCCCATCTTCTGACCCAGTGCCCCATGCTGTGCCATCTTGGATTGGGTGGAGTGGGGGGGGAGTGCACATCTCTACAGGATGCAGATGAGATGTTGCCGCTTCCATGATTCAGTTCTTTCAGCAGATGGTACCCCATGCCTGCAGAATGAAGTCACAGGACCTGAGAATTTGGGATTTCTAAAAAAAAGATGGGATCCAGCTACAATTCTTACTGCCACCTCCCCCCATTCTGATCTGTAAGGAAGTTCTTGTTCTTGAACTCTCCCTTCAAAATACACACACACACACACACACACACACACACACCCGGTTTACCTCACCCTCAGCATGATCACTGCCTAGGCTGAGACAGGGTCTCTATCACGCTAGTTGCTGCTCCCTCAAGGATAGATGGTGTCAAATCCTCTTTTGAGGAGACTTTACTATCCACCCCCACACCCCAACCACTTTATTGTTACACTTAGTAGAATATACTGTAATCATTTATATGTCTATAGTCTGAAGCACTAGGGAATTTGTGGCTTAGCTTTATGATCACTGCAATAATTAATGCTACTTGGACATGGGAATTGCAGACAGGCCATTGCAACTAAATAGATGCCCCATAGCAGAACTTTTTCTATGTAGTAATTTATATGATAAAGTATTACAGGGACTTCCCTGGTGGCACAGTGGTTAAGAATCCGCCTGCCAATGCAGGAGACACGGGTTCAAGCCCTGGTCTGGGAAGATCCCACATGTTGCAGACCAACTAAGCCCATGAGCCACACTACTGAGCCTGTGTGCCACAACTACTGAAGCCCGCACACCTAGAGCCTGTGCTCCGCAACAAGAGAAGCCACTGCAATGAGAAGCCTGTGCACCACAGCAAAGAGTAGCCCCTGCTCCCCGCAACTAGAGAAAGCCCGCGCGCAGCAACGAAGACCCAGTGCAGCCAAAAATAAATAAATAAATAAAGTATTACATATCAACTGGGAAGGTAAATGAGTAAATGGTAGTGGGACAATCAGTTCTTTGCAGGGGAGGGATATTTTCTCTCTTTTTTTTTGGCCATGCCACACAGCTCGTGGGATCTTAGTTCCCAGACCAGGATTGAACCGGGGCCCATGGCAGTGAAAGTGCCGAGTCCCAACCACTGGACCGCCAGGGAATTCCCAGGAAAATCATATTTTAAAATAAATTCTAGGAAGACTGTTGTGGTTTTAAAATATGTCCACAAATTCTTTTATATTCTTCCTTTCAAGAGATGGGGTTTATATGCAATATTTTGGTATGGTGACATATAATAACTAGACTTATCATAGTGATCATTTTGAAATGTATAAAAATATCAAATCACTATGTTGTGCAACAGGAACTAACATAATACTGTAGGTAAATTACACTTCAAAAACAAACAAAAAAATCATAGAAAAAAGATCAGATTTTTGGTTACTAGAGGTGGGATGTGGGGGAAGGTGGAACTGGATGAAGGTAGTCAAAAGGTACAAACTTCCAGTTATAAGATAAATAAGTACTTGGGATGTAATGTACAACATAAAAAATAAAATTAACCCTGCTGTATGTTATATATGACAGTTGTTAAGAGAGTAAATCCTAAGAGTTCTCATCACAATGAAAAATTTGGTTTCTATTTCTTTAATTTTTTATCTGTATGAGATGATGTTCACTAAACTTATATGTGATAATCATTTCATGATGTATGTAAGTCAAATCATTATGCTGTGCACCGTAAACTTATACAGTGCTGTATAATTGTATTTCAATAAAACTTGAAGAGAAAAATAAAGAGATGGAGTTTAATTCCCCTCTCCCTGAATGTGGGCCGGCCGTAATGATTGCTTCTAAATAGCAGGGTGCAACCAGAGACTAAGGCATTAAAAAAAAAGCCTTCAGCGACTAGGGCACTGTGGCTTCTGCCTTGACCTCTCTCTTGGATCACTTGCTGCCATGCCATGAGGACCTTGGAAGGGAAAGCCCCCCACCCCCAAACTTTAAGGGAAGACTCCTGTGTCAATTGAATATAAGTTTTGCCAACTTGTGTAACAAGTAAGGCCACGTTTTGACCACCTCGTTGGATCATGCCAAATGATGGTGCAAGAGTTCAGTGTGGCCATAGAGCCTTTCTCTTTCCCCCTTTTTGAGGTTCCCTGACTATGACAAGACTATTAGTGTTCACCAAATATCCACAAGCTCCCGCACTTCCCCGCCGCCTTTGCAGTTAGAATGGAGCTTTGTGACTTGGTTCTCTCCAAAGAAATGTGGGCGTCAGTGATGTAGGGCACATCTAGGCCTTCCCCTTGAAACACTCCACAGGATCTTCCAGCTTTCTCTTCTTTACAGTGACAACTCTGAAGTCCATGTATTCTAGATGTTATGGCTACAAGATGAAGGAGGGCAGGCTGATCTACACTGAACTTTACATGAGCAACAAATAAATCTTCTTATGTTCAGCCACTGGGATGGAGGATTTATTTGTTAATGTATCCTAGTCTAACCTATCCTGACTAAACCATTGTCTCTTTCTAGTATCTCTCTCTAGGTCTTTGGGATATTCCATGTATTCTCCAGGGCAAGTCCAGGTTGTATGTGTGTCTACACTGCTGTTCCCTCCAGCTTAGTTAGATCGCTTTGTACAAACAGATCATCTCCAGAGTTTTAGGAACACTGGTGCCCACCACGCAGGTAAAAATATGGACCTCAGCCTTTTCTGTAATTTTCTCTAACCCAGCCAAGAACAGGCCATGATGTTTCACAAGACCTCACTATTGGGAGAAAAACCTACCACTGGCTACACTTGATACCCACAGATCCTAGGCAGTCTGGGTCCCTTACAGATACCCCCCTGCTAGAGGCAGGCCTCTCCCTTAAGTGCTTCTCTGGGCTCCAAGAGAGCCAGACCCAGGGAGAAGGAGTCAACATTTGACCCTGCATAAAGCTGCACTTCTAAGACCTCAGGTCCTGTCTCAATATCTTTCTCTTCACTGGGGAATGAAGGAGGACGATCTACTCCCCTCAGGAGCTAATGCCTATAGGAATGTGACCCCAGTAACAATAGTAGTTAATACTGATATAGTGCTTATTATATGTCAGGCCCTGCTCTAACTGCTTTATATATACTAATTTATTTTTCACAACAATTCTATGAAGTAGGTACTGTTATTACCTATTTTCCAGATGAGGATGCTGAGACCCAGGGCAGTTAAGTACCAGCCCAGGGTTACACAATTACCTAGAAACCCAGAGCCCAACACTGATTCAAGAGAGATGCCTTGGAGCAGGGTTCCATTTTCTAAGGGCTGGCTCTCCAAATTAGGGAAATAAAGAGCTCCTTTGATTTTCAACTTCCCCAAAGTCTTATATAACTGTGAGTTAATCCATGTTTACAACAGGAAGTCTAATTCTCTCTCTTTTTAAAAAAAAAATTGGCTCCTACTTGGTCTTGGTGTCCTGTGGTCTGTGAGCGACAAGTGGAGAAAAATGCATCTCCAAGAGGAGATCAGTCAGCTGGGCTTGGACCAGCAGGTGCCAAAGATGTTTTCAAGACAATGTTTCAAAGATGTCAAAGATCATAGCTTCTAAAGTGCCCAGCTGTGTATCCTTGGGTGATTTGCTTACCCTCTTTTTTTCCTCATCTATAGGACGCAGGGTGGTATATACAGTGCCTTCATCATAGGGTTGATGAGAAAATTCAATATATCAATATATGTAAAGCACTTAGAATAGTACCTAGTACAAAATACACACCATAAGAGTGTTCAATATTGTTGATTATCACTGCAGATACAAGTTTCAGCCAGGACTTCTGAAAAAAAAAGATACATCTACTTTTGCCCCAAAAATGAGAACAGTAGGAGAACTACTGTCCCTTCCAGATCTTTTTCCAGGGATTGTGAGTTACCCCTTAAGAGACCCTGATAACTGATGTTTCTGCAGGTTCTTCCCTGTCTCTCTTGCAGCTCAACAGTGCCACATAGGAATTTTACACATCCATTTAAATCTTCCATGTGTGAAAGGAAATCACTGACATTAAAAGGCAAACAGCAAGGAGAATAGCAACATTTATAGCAAATTCAAAAGGTAAATTTCTTTAATACATAATGCTTCCTACAATGTATAAAAACTCCGCAAAAGGTGTCAAGATGATACTTGATCTAAGAAGAGCCAGTGGTCAAAGGAGGAGATCACTATAAGGGTAAGCAAATTAAACAAAATATGATTTTTTGCCTGGAAATTTAGAGAAAAAAACACACCTGTTAAAACCTAATCCTGGAGAGGTGTTTGTGTAAAGGGCTCTGTATTTATGGCTGGGGGCCTCGTAAATTGATATAATCCTTCTTGAGAGTAGTTTAGCAGTCTGATTCCATTTAAGTTTTATTAAGCTTAAATTAAAAATTTGAATAAATACTACACTCTCATGATTCAAAATGCAAGGAGTATAAGAAGGATATGCACTGAAAATTCTCCTTCCCACCTATCTCTTCCAACAACCCAGCTACCTCCCCACAGACAGCCAATGTTAGTGGTTTCTGGTGCAAACTTACAGGGATATTTTTATGTATACAAATATGTACATATTCTTTTCATCCTTTCTTACACAACGTATAGCATATGATAACTTGGAACATTGACTTCTTGCATCTTAGATATTTCCACACCATTTCATAAAGAGCTCCCTATTTCTTTTTTATGGGTGAATATTAGTCTGTTGCATGGTGTTAAGGGTTGTTTTGTATCCCCTTGAAAATTCTTCTGTTGAAGTCCTAACTCCTGACCCTGAGTAGCTCAGAATGTAATCTTATCTGGAAATAGGGTCACTGCAGACATAATTATTTAAGGTGAAGTCACAGTGGAGTAGATGTTTCCAGTTCCAAGCCTGTACTGCTTATTGCACGACAGGCCAATAAATTGAGAGATAAGTTGTTGGGGCAAGGAATAGCGACTTTATCTGAAAAGTTATCCGACCAGGAGGGTGTGGACTAGTGTCCCAAATAACCATCTTAGTTTTCAGGCTTCTTTTATACCAAAAGGAGGGTGTGTGGCTGATGGTTGCAAACTTCTTGGCACTGGAATCCTTTGTTCATGCAACTGTCCAAGTAGGTTTGGTCACAATGTTCCTATAAACCTCCAACAAGACAAAACTTGTTCTCTGTTCTGCAACTTTTTAATGGGAAAATGTTATACCTTTAAAGGTCAGAGCCTTAAGAATGGGCTATCCTGTATATTTCAGGCTATAGGCAACATTTTTTTACAGAAGGTAAAAAATGTGCATGACTTTTACAGAAGGTAAAAAATGTGCATGACTAAGCACAGGCAACAGAGCACAAAGTTTAGAGCTAAAGGAATAGATCCAATGTGGAGTCAGATTTGTTCTCTGTTACATAAGTTGGGCCCTAATCCAGTGTAACTGGTTTCCTTACATAAAGGGGAAATATGGATACAGACATGCGCACAGGGAGAATGCTATGTGAAGATGAAGGCAGAGATGGAGTGATGTGTCTACAAGCCAAGGAACACCAAAGATTTCCAGCAAATCACCAGCAGCTAGGTGAGAAGCATGGAATAGATTCTCTTTCACAGCTCTCAGAAGGAGCCAACCCTGCTGACACTGATCTTGGACTTCTATCCTCCAGAATTGTGAGACAATAGATTTCTGCTGTTGAGGCACCCCAGTTTATGGTACTTTGTTATAGCAGCCCAAGCAAACTAGTACATGTGGATGTACAAGAATTTATTTAATTACTTTCCTACTTTGGACTTTTTAGGTTTTCTTCAATCGTTTACTTTTAAAAGTGCTGCAGTGAATGACTTCTTCACACACCATTTTATGAGTGCATGACTACACCAGTATGGTGAATTTCTAGAGCAGAGTCACCAAGGCAAAGGATGTATGCATATTACTGTATGATATTGCTTATATGAGGAATCTAAAAAGCACAACAAACCAGTGAATATAACAAAAAAGAAACAGACTTACAGATATAGAGAACAAATTAGTGGTTACCAGTGAGAAGAGTGAAGGGGGAGGGGCAAGATAGGAGTAGGGGATTAAGAAGTACAAACTAGTATGTATAAAATAAGCTACAGGACTTCCCTGGTGGTTCAGGGGTTAAGAATCTACCTGCCAATTCAGGGGACACAGGTTCGATCCCTGGCCCAGGAAGATCCCACATGATGTGGAGCAACTAAGCCTGTGCTCCACAACTACTGAGCCTGCACTCTAGAGGCTGTGAGCCACAACTACTGAGCCCATGCACCACAACTACTGAAGCCTGTGTGCCCTAGATCCCGCATGCTGCAACTACTTAGCCTGTGCTCTAGAGCTCGCGAGCCACACTTACTGAGCCTATGCGCCACAACTACTGAAGCCCGCTTGCTCTAGGGCCCGCATGCCACAGCTACCGAGCCTGTGTGTTGCAACTACTGAAGCCCACGTGCCTAGAGCCCTTTCTCTGCAACAAGAGAAGCCACTGCAATGAGAAGCCTGTGTACTGCAATGAAGAGTAGCCCCTGCTCACCACAACTAGAGAAAGCCTGTGCACAGCAATGAAGACCTAACACAGCCAAAAATAAAAAAAAAATTTAATTAAAAAAAATAAAATAAGCTACAAGGATATATTGTACAGCACAGGGAATATAGCCAATATTTTATGAAACTATAAATGGAGTATAACCTTTAAAAATTGTCAATCACTAATTATATATCTGTAACATATAATATTGTACATCAACTATACTTCAATTTTCTTGCAGGTATTGACATTGACATCCAATGTTATGGTCAAGCCATAGCTGACTTGAAGAACTAGTTCTCTCTCTTTTTTTTTTCTTTAATTTTTATTAGAGTGTAGTTGACTTACAATGTTGTGTTAGTTTCAGGTGTACAGCAAAGTGAATCAGTCATACACATACATATATCCATTCTTTTTCAGATTCTTTTCCTATGTAGGTTATTATAGAATATTGAGTAGTTTTCTGTGCTACACAGTAGGTCCTTATTAGTTATCCATTTTACATATAGTAGTGTGTATATGTTAATCCCAATCTCCCAATTTATCCCTCCCTGCCTTTCCCCCTTGGTAACCGTAAGTCTGATTTCAAGATCTGTGAGTCGGTTTCTGTTTTGTAAACAAGTTCATCTGTATCATTTTTTATTAGCTTCCACATGTAAGTGATATCACATGATATTTGTCTTTCTCTGTCTGACTTACTTAGTATGATAATCCCTATGTCTATCCATGTTGCTGCAAATGGCATTATTTTGTTCTTTTTTATGGCGGAGTAATATTCGATTGTATATATGTACCACATCTTCTCTATCCATTCCTCTGTCAATGGACATTTAGGTTGCTTCCATGTCTTGGCTATTGTAAATAGTGCTGCCATGAACATTGGGGTGCATGTATCTTCTCGAATTACAGTTTTCTCCAGTATATGCCCAAGAGTGGGATTGCTGGATCATATGGTAGTTCTATATTAGTTTTTTAAGGAACCTCCATACTGTTCTCCATAATGGTTGTACCAACTTACATTTCCACCAACAGTGTAGGAGGGTTCCCTTTTCTCCACACCCTCTCCAGCGTTTATTGTTTGTAGATGTTTTGATGATGGCCATTCTGACCAGTGTGACGTGCTACCTCACTGTAGTTTTGATTTGCATTTCTCTAATACTTAGTGACTTTGAGCATCTTTTCATGTGCCTCTTGGCCATCTGTATGTCATCTTTGGAGAAATGTCTATTTAGGTCTTCTGCGCATTTTTGGATTGGGTTGTTTGTTTTTTTAATATTGAGCTGCATGAGCTGTTTGTATATTTTAGAGATTAATCCCTTGTTGGTCACTTCATTTGCAAATGTTTTCTCCCATTCTGTGGGTTGTCTTTTCATTTTGTTTATGGTTTCCTTTGCTGTGCAAAAGCTTTTAAGTTTAATTAGGTCACATTTATTTATTTTTGCTTTTATTGTCATTACTATAGGAGGTGAATCAAAAAAGATCTTGTGATTTATGTCAGAGAGTGTTCTGCCTATGTTTTAGTCTAAGAGTTTGATAGTGTCTGTCCTTCCATTTAGGTCTTTAATCTATTTTGAGTTTATTTTTGTGTATGGTGTTAGGGAGTGTTCTAATTTCATTCTTTTACATGTAGCTGTCCAGTTTTCTCAGCACCATTTATTGAAGAGGCTGTCTTTTCTCCATTGTATATTCTTGCCTCCTTGTCATAGATTAGTTGACCATATGTGTGTTGGTTTATCTCTGGACTTTCTATCCTGTTCCCTTGATCTATATTTCTGTTTTTGTGCCAGCACCATACTGTTTTGGTGACTGTAGCTTTGTAGTATAGTCTGAAGTCAGGGAGCCTGATTCCTCCAGCTGTTTTTCTTTTTCAAGATTGCTTTGACTATTCGGAGGGGGGGGTTCTTTGTGTTTCCATACAAATTTAAAAATTTTTTGTTCTAATTCTGTGAAAAATGCCATTGGTAGTTTGATAGGGATTGCATTGAATCTGTAGATTGCTTTGGGTAGTATAGTCATTTTGACAATATTGATTCTTCTACTCCAAGAACATGGTATATCCCTATATCTGTTTGTGTCATCTTTGATTTCCTTCATCAGTATCTTATAGTTTTCTGAGTACAGGTCTCTTGCCTCCTGAGGTAGGTTTGTTCCTAGGTATTTTATTCTTTTTGATGCGATGGTAAATGGGATTGTTTTCTGAATTTCTCTTTCTGATTTTTTTGTTGTTAATGTACAGGAATGCAAGAAATTTCTGTGTATTATTTTGTATCCTGCAACTTTACCAAATTTGTTGATGAGCTCTAGTAGTTTTCTGGTAGCTCACTATACCTCAATTTAAAAAAAAAAATTTTTTTTTTAAAGGATGCATGCATGGTGATCCGTACTGCCCAGTGCCTTCCTGGGCATTAGGAGAGTCTGCACTTCCTCCAGCACAGCAGGAGAGGGCTGCTTCCTCCCTTTTCCCACCACCACAGTGTGTTCTCAAACTTATGGATCTTTGCCATTCTGATAAGAGAAAAATGGCATCTCCGTGAAGTTTGGGTTTGCATTGTTATTATGAATCATTTGTACATACGTTTCTGTGAACCCACTTTTCTATCAGATTGTTGGTCTTTCAGTTTTGGAAGAGCTCTTTGTGTAGCAAGGAAATTTACGCTTTGTGATACAAAATGCAAATACTTTTTCCCAGTTAGTCATTTGATTCTTCACTTTTCTTATGGTGGTTTTAAAATAAAATCTATTTGTGTGTATTTGAATTGATTATTCTTCACTTTTATGGTTTCTGGATTTTGTTTTAGAGCAACAAAGAAAAAAAACCTTCCTCATTCCAGTATGATCTAAAAAATGTCCTGTGTTTCTTTTTTCTAATATTTTTATGGAGGTGCTAGCAGCAGCAGTGATGGTTAGTGTGGGCAAGTTTTACATTTAATTCTTTGACACATCTGGAGTTTATCCTGGTATAAGAACAGAGGTTTGAATCCCAACATGCTTTTTTTTTTTTTTTTTTTTGAGGTACACGGGCCTCTCACTATTGTGGTCTCTCCCGCTGCGGAGCACAGGCTCCGGACACGCAGGCTCAGCGGCCATGGCTCACGGGCCCAGCCGCTCCGCGGCATGTGGGATCTTCCCGGACCGGGGCACGAACCCGCATCCCCTGCATCGGCAGGTGGACTCTCAACCACTGCGCCACCAGGGAAGCCCCCAACATGCTTTTCTAACGCTTGACAGTTGTCCCCACACCGTCTTTTCCCCACTGATATGAAGTGCAACATTTATCAGACTCTAAATACCCATGACTCTTTAGGTCTATTTTCAGACTTTATGTCTCATAATTACACCAACTTAATTGTTGATATTCTGTAACAGTGCTCCCCCATCACATTTTCTTTTTCTCAGGCATTTTCTAGCTAGAAACAAACAAGTAAGAGCTTGTCCATTTTCCCACATGAACTTTAGAATAAATGGTATGTTGCTAAAGAAGATTCTACTGCTATTTTTTTAACATCTTTATTGGAGTATAATTGCTTTACAATGCTGTGTTAGTTTCTGCTTTATAACAAAGTGAATCAGTTATACATATACATATGTTCCCATATCTCTTCCCTCTTGCGTCTCCCTCCCTCCCACCCTCTATTGCTATTTTTTATTGGGATCATTAGTTACAGATTAATTTACAAATGACATTGTTCTGATGCTGAATCCATGTCTGTGAATGGTGCATCTGAGAATCTTTCCATAAGTTTAGCTAATCTTTTGTGACCCCGGGAGCAATGTAACTTTTCTTCACATAGGTCTTCACATATCTTGTTAATTTCTGGGTATTTGGCCTTTTGTATATTTGTTTCTACTGTAAACATAATCTTTCCTTCCATTATTCTAATTCTAGTTTGTACATAAGGAAATGATTGGTTTCTGTATGTTAATTTGGAACCACACCCCTTACAGAATTCTCTTCCTGTTTATTCTAGATTTTTTTTTTTTGGCTGAATCTCTAGGGCTTTTCAAAATGAAATCTTTTAATCTACAAATAGGATAATGATACCCCTGCTTTCCAGTGTTTATATTCTGCTTTCTTTTCCCTTATCCAGCTGCAGTGGGAAATAATGGTAGGAGGGGGTAACATCTTTGTCCAGTTCTCTGCTCTGATTGCTTCCAATGCTCCTTGACTCTTCTTACTAACTATTCCAAGGAAAACATAGAAAAGGCTTTTGCACACTACTATGTATTACAGCACCGATTTATGTTTTTTTTAAAAAAGACTTAGTAAGAACTTAAATTATTAAAAGCAGAGAAGGAAGAGATTATAGGTCAGTAGAATATCACAAAGAGTAACAACACGGAAAATGATAATGTATAATTTTATTTGTAAAAACGCTATCTAAAAATTGGAGATATAGTACAATTATAACTATCTAAAACTGAAAATTGGCGATAAAAAGGGAAAGAAGTTTACCAAGATGTTAACAGTGGTTGCCACTGGGTAACAGGATTAAAAGTGGTTAGTTTTCCTAATTTTTCTTTTTTTTCCAAATTTTACATAACGAGTTGATATTATGCCATAGTGGAAGAAGGACTTTTGACCAAATTCAAGGACTAAAAGTGGAGTTGTAAGCAAGCTCCTTTGGGCATAGCTCAACATTAATCTCTACTTGAACCACTCCAAAGGGGGCAGATGAACCCCAAAGGAAGGGCAAACTCTGGGCAGTCATTGCCGTACCTTTTGGCCTTCTAGAGCAGCATCTAGAAACGTAATCTAGAAATGTAATGCCAGCCATGTATGTGATTTCTGATTTTCTGGTAGACACATAAGTAAAAAGAAACAGGTGAAAATTCATTTTAACAGTATCTTTTATTTAACCCAATAAAACAAAAATATTATCATTTCATTATGTAATCAACATAATAATATTTTACATTCTCTTTTCCTACCAAGTCCGAAATCCAGTATGGATTTTACATTTACAGCACATCACAATTCAGACTAGCTGTTTAATATGCTTACCATATGTGGATAGTGGCTAACATAGTGGACAGGGGAGGTCTAACTGCTCTGATTTGTAGATTTACAGAAGAGACAGGTGTTGGAAAAGGTGCGCGCCTGCGTGTGTGTGTAGACACAAGGCCAAACAAAAGGTGCCTGGAGTATAGCAAAACTCACAGAGGAAA
Organism: Mesoplodon densirostris; assembly: GCF_025265405.1. NCBI lineage: Eukaryota > Metazoa > Chordata > Mammalia > Artiodactyla > Ziphiidae > Mesoplodon > Mesoplodon densirostris. The sequence continues at coordinate 138,989,207 of NC_082663.1, forward strand.
AAAATTACCTAAAATGAAAATCAAGATTATGCGGGCTTCTCAATGATCCCTGTCTCCCACTCCCCACCCCACCAAATACCTTTCACTGAGCAAAGCCACCCAGCCTGGACATAAATATTTTTCTACTTTGCTACATAAAGGATAAAAACAGTCTTCCTCTGCCATGTATGGTAGGCAAGCCCAACATAGCAACCTTCAATCTAGAGTGTGAATCTTTCTGGAGGCATGTGAGGACTGCCCAAAGCAACATCTAGAGCCTTGCTGTCCAGTAAGGGGCTATTAGCCACATGTGACTATTTAAATTAACTGTAATTAAAAATTCAGATGCTCAGAGAACTAGCCACTTTTCAACTGCTCAATACCTACATGTGTTCTAGGCTACTTTTGGGGGTAGCTAAAAATCCCAGTCCTCAACATGTGCATGTGCTTTTGCCTAAAACCACGCAGCTGAAAAAGTCCTGGGACTCTGCTCCCAGGGTTTGAAGCTGCCTGGGTCTTTTCTATGACAGAGCACACCTCGTACTGATATGGAGCCAAATGGATCAAAGACCCATTGCTACAAGGAATCCCCTTCTATTCCCACTATTTACCTGCATCTATAAAAAATGTAAAAGAAGTGTGGAAATGATGCTGAACATTTGCTCACTCAGAGCAGGCAGATAGCTAGATATGATCACAGAAAGGAGGGGCACAGGCCAAATGGCAGGAAACCATATATCTTCTGAACACCGGGGCTCCTTGGGCAAAGAAAAGCAGGAACCTCCAGACTGACAGGAAACCACATATTTTGGGGTGATGTGTCCTGGAGGCAAAGAAAGGTGAGAAAAGGTGGGAATTTCCAGTGTCCAAATGTAACTTTTTGCTCAATATGCCCTCATTACAATAAAATTAGCCTTGCAGATAAAAAGTTCCCATCATGCACCAAAGCCATGACACTACCATCAAGGCTAAATAAGGACAAAAATCACTCCTCTCCTCGGGAAGGTGGAGCTGGGATGAAAATCAGGAAATACGACCCCAAACCTCTCCCTCCCCAATGAATATTCCTTCCATTCATTTCTGCACCCCACATCACCGGCTTGCCAAAGAAACTCAGGGTAGCTACTCACCTGCGTCTGCCCGCTCTTCCGTTCAGAGCCTACCAGCTAGCGCTTAAATCCTCACTTTCTTTCTTGACCTCCATGTCTCATCTCTGAATTTTTTCTGCCGTGAGGCAAGAACCTACTCTCCTGTAACAACTACAGCGGTAAGTAACATCCATCCAAGTAACTTGCATATATTGAACTATTAAAAAATCCATCTTATTAAAAGTTGTGCTTCCAAAGCATTTCACTTTTTGTCTAAGAATTGATAGTAATATTGCGCAATAGATATACTTTTATTAATAATTCAGAAAATATTTAACACGAGAAAAAATTGTAAACTTCTAATTTTGTTATGGAAATGCATGCTAGGGTGAACGATAAGACTTAAAGCACAAAACTATTTTACATTAGAATCAAATTCAGTGATGCGGGCTTCCCTGGTGGCGCAGTGGTTGAGAGTCCGCCTGCCGATGCAGGAGACACGGGTTCATTCCCCGGTCCGGGAAGATCCCACATGCCGCGGAGCGGCTGAGCCTGCGCGTCCGGAGCCTGTGCTCCGCAGCGGGAGAGGCCACAACAGTGAGAGGCTCGCGTACCACCAAAAAAAAAAAAAAAATTCAGTGATGCACATAGAACTGAAATATTTTAGATTAGGATAAAAACCCTGTGAGGGACATAAAGATATAGGTTCAAGGAAAATACTCAAAAAGATGTAAAATTCCTGACTGTATAAAGTGGATAAAGTATCAAATCGTCACGTATAATAGCTGGTAATAGTATCAAATCGTCACGTATTTAGAGTCCTTTGGATGCATCTTAAAGAATGAGAAGCAATTTGGTGGTTGTTGTTTTTTTTTAATGTCAGTATTCACAATGTGCCCTCAAAATGTGTTCTGCAATTACTTAAACTTAAAAGATATTTAGATGCTACTTTAAAGAAAGGATCGCTTTTCAGTCATTTCAAGCTGGGGTTTCAGAAGCCGACACCGGAGGTCACTGCCCTGCTGCCGCAGCTGCAGAGTTGGGGTCAGGTCTGATCCCTGAGCTGCCCGTCCGGGAGCGCTTCGCTTCGCTCTGAGGGCAAGAGCTCTCCAGCCGCCGCGCCACCCCTGTTAAGACCCTCAGGGGCCCCAGTCCCCGCCCTCTCCTCTGCCCTCATTCCTCCCTCCCGGGGTCGCCCACGCAGCCTCACTTTGTAACAAATTACGTTTAAATAGAGGTCTTCGGGTGTTTATTCTACCGAGCCACTTATTTGCTTTATTGTCTGCCCCATCCCAGAACGTAAAGTCCTTGAAAACTGGAGCTTCGCCAGTTCGCCCCTGCTCGCGCCACAACGAGCACTGGATTTATCTTGATAGTAAAGGAACAACACTCCCTCTGCGCCCACGCAGTCGCGAAGCACCTCGGGTCACGTGCCCGAAACGGGAACTATCATCGAGTCAGTCCTCCAACCTCCCAGAGAGGACTCGGAAGTGCCCCAGAGCCGGCGTGAGTTATTCCGGCCGGGCCGTCAGCGCTTTTGTCCCGCCGGCGGCCGGGCTCCCGCGGTGCCCCCACAGCCAGTACGTGAGTCCGAGGCCGCCCGGGCTCCCGCCCCCGGCCCTAGCCTGCCACGCCCTTCCCTTCTTGGCAGGGTCTTAGCTACCCCTCGGGTCTCGGGCGGGATCCGGGAGGAAGCGCGCCCCTTCCCCACACGTACATCAGGAAGCGCGTTCGGGGAAGTGGAGGGGAGGGAAGATTTCGGGCCGGCCGAGGGGTTTAGGGCGCGCCCCTGGAATATAATGGGCTCCTTGCGCGCCCCACCTCCGGCTGTCCGAGCGGGTCAGCGCCGGGTTGGGGCTGCCCGGTGCGTGCAGAAGGGCTGGGGCCTCGCACCCGTGTTTTTCAACTCTTCGCTGCTGTTTCGGGCGGGAGGGGAACCCTGAAAATTAGTGCTCTAAAATAAGCCCCTGTGGCAGTTCAGTTTGGCCTTGGGATTTGAGAGTGAATACAAGAGTTGGAGGGACCCCCCCCACACACACCTTTATTTTTCTTTGATGGGGCAGTGATGTTGAGAGACTCTTACCGCAGGTATGGATCGAGCTGCTGGGAGGCGCTTCTCGGCCTTCGCCCTAGGGGAGCTCACCTGTTTTACAGACAGGGGATCAGGCTGCCTGTAGCTGCCTCTCTCAAGATGAGAAGGAATTGACTAGGTCCCAGGGAGAAGAAGGTCGAGGGGGCTCCTAGACCTGGGGACAGCCTGTGGGAGCCCAGGCGTGGGGATGTGAATTAGGAATGGGGAATGCCGGGGCTGGGTGTGCTGCTCTAAGACTTTTGGACTAGGAGGCCACCAGGAGTGTTTTCTTTTTGAAAGCACGAGGATTTTTTCTTAAATAAGTTTTTGACTATGTAATGTATTCATATGGTTCAGATATTAAAAATATGAAAAGATGTCAGTGAAAAGGTTTTCTTCTGCCCAACCGTCTGCCTAGGCCCAACCCCAGTAGATAACCAACCACATTTGTTAGGTCATTTGAGTGTATCTTCCCAGAGTTTCTTTATGCAAACACTGGCAGATTTGAATGTAGTTAGTTCCTCCTTTTTTTACACAGGTGGTAAGGTACTGTTCAGAGTTCTGCCCCTTGCTTCTTTTGGTAAATCTATGTTAGAGGTCATCAGAACACAAAGAGCCTTTTTTTTTTTTTTTTAATACATTGCTGTGGTATTGGACTGGACATTGTTTGGATGTTTTGGATGTCCTGTAATTTTTTAGATCTATTCAGGCCATTTGCGTTGTTTCCAGTTTCTTTGTTACATCAAACAATGGCACACCCGGGGACATTGTACCAGGGCTTATCTGAGCAAGGGTTTTTAAAGAAGGGATTAACAATGATAAAAAAATTTAGTTTTACATTAACTCTGCCCGTTATTGGTAGATTGTTAAATATGTCAATACATTATTATCATAAGTCATGTAGAGTGTTTAAAGAACAAATTAAACCAAGTAGCTTTTCTCTCCTGAGACTTGTGTTTATGATACTTAGCCTTACAGTAGCCTAATCAACCATCTATTAATGACTGTCTTCAAGCCAGTCTTTGCCCCTTTAGCTTCAGAAAATCTCCTTTTCTTACCTTATTCCTTAGGATGACTAGAAATCTCTTCTCCCCTACCAAGTTTGAGGCTGCTCTATTTCATTCTTTACTTTAAGGAAAAATCACCTTTAATCATAAGGATTAAGCAGTAGAACCAACTTACGTTAACCAATTACAATTCTGATACTCGTAAGCTTAATGCAATAACTAAGTCACAAATCGTACTCTCTCTTTCCATCTGCATATCACTTTTCTCACTCCTTAGTCTCATCTTTCATTTGTCCCATACTCCCACTTTTGTCTTCTGAGTTGGTAAGCATTTTGCCCTCACATTCCCTCTTATTTTCTCTTTTTCTTTCTCTGGTCACCTCCAAGTCCAGTATAATATCCAAGAACTTAAGACATAATTCACATGGTAGATTGATTTGTGGAATATGGTTGGTACTCTGAAAATCCACGGTAGCTGCAGGTGTTGCACCTGTTGCTTATTGAAGTCTGTTGTTAAGGCAGGAATTTTCAACCAGAGTGAGCCACAGTTCCTCTCTTGTGAGTTGTCTACTCTCTTGAGAAGTGGCTCCTGACTCTCCTGGGCAAGGATAGTAAGAATTACAAACAGATTCTTACTATCTGCATGTTCTTTTCTAGGCATTGGTGGTAGAATATGAACAACATGAAGCACACATTTGCCCAGAGGTGTGGGTCATGTGTAATTTGGAAGGAGTGGATGGCTTTCTGTGGGTGAAACTTTTAACTGATGTAACTAGGTTATTAGGATGTAACCAGTTCTCTCTCTGTTGAAAACTGATTAGAGAGGAGTTCCCCATCATCAGCTTTGAGAACTTTTAAGAAATTAAACCTGTCTGTCCCTCTCTCTATGCAGGAGTTGTGCTTTTGGAGTGATTCCTTTCTTGTGTCATAGGGGACACATGAGCTAGCCACCACATCAGTCTTGATTGGATTATAATAACCTCCTTCTAGACTGCAGGACTCAGTTCTCCCCCAGCCCCCCATCCATTCTCCCATTGCAACTAGTATGAGTGATCTGTATTTCTTTTAATTTTATATTATGAAAAAATGTAAACATTACAGGAAAGTAGAATAGTACAGTGAACTCCATACATCCATCACTCAGATTCAACAATTATTAGGATTTGGCTACATTTGTTTCCCTTTTCCCTTTTTCATTTTTCTTTGTTGAAGTATTTTAAAGGAAATTCCAGACATCATGCCATTTTATCCTAGCATACTTTAGTCTTAAAAAAAAAAAAAGATAATGGCCACAGTGCCATTATCTCATACCATCCTAAATTAATTCTGATTCCTTGATTTTATCTAACAGAAATTGGTAGACTTCTGGGTCTGTGGTCTGTTTTTGTATGGCCTGCAAGCTGAGAATGGTTTTTACATTTTTTAAGGGATGTTAAAATGCAAAGCAAAGAGAAAAAAAGGAAAAGAAAAACAAGTAATAGAGTTGTATGTGGCCAACAAAACCTAAAATGTTTTCTGTCTGGCCCTTTACTAACTCCTGATTTGATCGAATAAGTGATCTTTCAAAATGCATATCCGAGTTTGTCCCTCTTTGCCTAAAACCCCTCGGGATCAAGTCTGGACTCCTTAGTATGATGGGCAGGGCCTGGTGCAGCCCTTATTTTTGCCCACTTATCCAGCTGTGCCTGCCAGCTTCTGTTCCAGATGTCCAGAGGGTGGTGGACACCAGCCCCTTTGCACCTGCTCTTCCCTCTGTTAGAACTATTCCTCTCTTCTTGAAGCTCTTCCTAGTTCTTTGAAGCAGAGTCTATCCCTACCCCTTCTTCCCTCATCCATGACTAGTGTCTGCCATTTTTATCGTGTGTTGGTTGTTTTCCTGCCAGACTCTCATACTAGTTTGCAAGTCCTTATTGGCCAGGACTTGTTTTATCCATCTCTGTGTCCCTAGGACTAGCCCAGTGGCTGGAGAGAAAAGTAGGATATGGATCATTATATAAGTTTGCTGGGAAACACTCAGTCGCAGAGATAACTGAGATACTAGAATGTATCTTCAGTATTGTTTGTAAGGTTAACTTAATATTTTGTTATTCTCTTGACTGTCTTTACAATTTAGCAGCTGTCTTAGTCCTTGTGGGCTGCTATAACAAAATACCACAGACTAAGTGGCTTATAAACAACAAATTTATTTTACATAGTTCTGGGTGCTGGGAAGTCCAAGACCAAGGCCCCAAGGGGTCTCTGTGGTATCTCTTTTCTAAGAACACTAATCCCATTCATGAAGGCTCCACTCTCGTAACCTAAGTATCTCCCACAGACTTCCCACTTCTAATACCATCATTATGTTTTAGTGCTTTTCTGCCTGTGTTTTTGACTGAACTTTTCTTAGTCTTAGTATTGATTAATATGAATTTCATTGCAAACCATCTGTTTTCAATGAAGCTACACATTTATATTGCTCTGTTTTGATTTGTCATTATAAGGGGATTGGATGAATTACAGTCAGATGATGGGAAACTCTGCTTCCACCCAAACAGAGGAGGTTAAGCAGGGCTAGAACAGGGAGACTCCTGGAGTCTGCCTAGGTTAGAGAGGTAAACAGTGAAGTATTTGTGATTTCATGTAGACCCGGCCAGTCAGCAGCCAACCAAACAAGGAATCCGAGAGGACATGAAGGGAACTGAGAATTAGCCTGTCAGAGAGAGGGGAAAGGGTCCATCTGGGTCAAGCATTAGTAAGTGTGGTGTCAGCAAGGGGTGAATTAGCATGGCCCCTTTGGTGTTTAGCAAGTCATTGCAGCTGGCCAGATGCAGAAGGCTTCAAGCACACTAGGTAGCCTGGGAACACCCACTGGGGAGTGTTCACGTGTGCATTTTACAAAATTCTTGACAGTTATTGGAAGAGAATTGGAAAGGGATAAGAACGAAGGTAGGGAGAATATGGCAGGAATTCAGAAGGGAATTTAGGAGGGCTTAAACTAAGGCCCTAGCCTAGCAGTGGGAATGGAGTTGGGGTGGTGACATGAGAACTGTGTAGGCAGTGGAATCAGCTGGTCTTAAGCGGTCTTTTGGATGTGGAGTGGCGGGGGAAAGAGAAGTGCCCGAGACGGTGGACATGAGGCTCTATAATTGAAGAGAGGAGTGTGGGCCAGAGTTGAGGTTCTACAAGACAGCTTGTAGGAGCCACGCATATATATGGGACTGCCCAGGGAGAGCATGTAGAGTCACAAGAGGAGAGGTTCAAGATGGAACAGGGAGCCAGGAACATCCAAGGGCTAGCAGGAGGGGGAGTCAGCACCTGGCCCTGAAGAAGCTAATGCAGCATGGTCTGAGTGGAAGAATTCAGATTAAATAGATGAGGCATGAGGGGAGACGGGACGTGAAGACCACTTTTCCAAGACACAACTGTGAACAGGAGACAGGATGGCGAAAGCAGTACCTGGAGGGGAAGATATAATTGAGAGAATTTTAAATTTACATTTTGACATTTTAAAACTTTTTATTTGGAAATAATTTCAAATATATAGAAAAATTTCAAGAGTAAGAATAGTGAAAAAAATACCCTTTACTCATTTACCTGTGGTTAACATTCTACTTCATTTTGTCTTCTCTCTCTTGCTCTTTCATGCATATCTATCCATCTGTCTATCTATCTATCTATTTTTTTCCTAAACCATTTGAGGGTAACTTACATACATCATGCATGGCCCTTTATCCCTAAACACTTCAGTGTATATTTATAGGGATATTCTCTTGCATAACTACAGTATAATTGTCAACTTGAATAAATTTAAATTTGATATTACTTTTGCCTAACTTATCATACATACTCCAGTTCCATCAGTTGGCACGATTATTTTTTATAAAGCTTGTCCCTTCACTACATATCCAGGTGAGGTCAGGTATTGAATTTGTGGTCAAATCTCTGCAGCCTTCTTTCATATGGAACATTTTTGTAGCCTTTCTTTGTCTTTTATGAAAATGACATTTTTGAAGAATACAAATAGCTTTTAGTAGAATGTTCTTTATTTTGGATTTATCTGATCTACCTGATGTTTCCTTGTTTCATTTCAGGTAATGCATTCTTATAGGTGATGTGTCCTTCTCAGAGCATCACTTCTGGAAGCACATGATGTTTATCTGCCCCCACTGGCAATATTAACTTAAGACCCCTAGCCAAGACTCTCCACTGTGTAATTACTATTTTACCCCTTGTGGTCTATGGGGGAATATTTTAAGACCATGCATATATCCTGCTCCTTGTCAGAATTTCCCCCTAGATTTAGAATCCATTGATAATTCTCCCCTGATCCAGTCTTTACCTTGATAGTTGCAGAATGCTGAGTTTTTTCTTGCAACTCTACTACTCCCTCCACATTTATCAACCAGCCCTGGCATTCTGCTCTCAGCAAGAGGCCTCCCTTTCTCCCCTATGTGTGCCTGTATGGACTCATGAAATCCTATTTTCAATGGCTTACAATTCTTTACATAATTATGGAGCCTAAATTCGATGTTGAAGCTAGATCTTGTGCCCACATTTTTCTTTTGTTTTAAGCATCTCCTTATTTGCTGGCGTAACAGGATGTCTCAGCTCCTTTTGTACCTATCCTGCCCCCAGCCTGGAATCCTCCTGCTTCCTTTTACTAGATTATGGTAGTAGAGACACAGAACAAGGTGCTAGATGTGTGCTCGTTAACTCAGGTATTTTTGCTTCTTAGCTGTCAGCAGACAGAGCTAGAGAATATATGTACATTTACACATGTATACATACAAATTTAAATACATGTGACTATACATTTATATGATGTGCACATTTATATATAATTTAGAAATCATGAGTTTACACCAGTACCTCCAATTTGTCCACAAAGGGTTCTTTCTTATCTTCCCCTGTTCCATATTTTTATATTCCTTCTTCCTCCAGGAGGGCCCTGGCTCTCAACTAAATCAACACATTTACTCAGTCTCATAATAGATCTAAAATTGTTTGTGAATTGCTTTGCCCATTCCACTACAGAAAGCAAACCTGCTAAAAAGGATTGTTTGCAGCCCTTCCCCACTTCCCCCTCCAGCCTTCCCAAGACTGAGAGTATATAGTATAGTCACATACTATGTACCCAAGTGACATGGGTTAGTTCTTTGTTTCTTTTTGTTTCCTTCTTGTTATGGTATTCATGTGAAACACAAATGAGTTAATTTGTTTCTGTTCACTTTCTGGTTTCACTTTCCCATTTTCTCACTGATTTAATTTTATTCTTTGAATCTGCAGAACATGATCATGCTTCCATGAGTAAAGACTATACAAAAAGCTGTACTCTGAGCATCTCTCTCCCCTCTCCCTTCTGTTCTGTTCCCCCGCCCTACCCCTTATAGGTAACAGGCTTCACTGTTCTGTGGATTCTCTCATTACTGAAAAGATAAGCAGTTGTATGCTTGGTTTTTTTTTTTATTTTCTTACGTAGAATGTAGCATATATGCTTTTTTTCACTTTACAACCTATCATGGAAATTGCTTCCTATCAACTTATAGAAATGTTCCTCATTCTTTTTTAGTTCTCCAGCGTGTATATGTGCTGTAGTTTATTTAACCAGTCTTCTGTGCATGGACGTGTAGGTAGTTTTCCAAATTTTGTAATTAAAAATAAGGCTACGATGAGTAACTTTGTGCATATATACTTTTGTATTGTTGGAAGTGTATCTTTGGTTTGAATTCCTAGATGGGATTTCTCGATTAGAGAATAATGCATAATAGTTGTGTAGACATTGGCAAATTTCCTTCAACAGGGGTTATGCCAGTTTGCATTCCCAGTAATGGATGAGAATGCGTGTTTCCCCACAGCCTCACCCCCAGAGCATATTGTTAAGTTTTTGAATATTTGCCAATCTGATAGATGAGAAAGGGGATCTTTGTATAGTTCTTATTTGCATTTCTCTTATTACGAGTGAAATTGAAAACATGTTTAAGGGCCATTTTAGTTTTTCTTTTTGTGAATTGTCTTCATGTCTTTTGCCCATTTTTCTGTAGGATTTTTAGTCTCTTTTTCTTCAACTTTTAAAAATTCTTTGTATATTAGAGATATCACTTATATAAGCACTTATATATGATGTATGTTGCAAATATTTTCTTCCACCTTGTTATTTATGTGTTGATTTTGCTTATGGTATTTTTGCCATACAATTTTACTTTTATTTCTATATAGTCCAATTTATTAATCTTTTCATTTATTGCATCTGGGTCATAGAAAACTTTCTCTATACTTAGGTTATGAAGGCATTCGCCCATGTTTTCTTCTAGCATTTGTATAGTGTTTTTAATATTTAGAGATCTGCTACATTTGGAGTTTATTCCTGTGAATGGTGTAAAGAATAGATCTAATTTTATTTTTTTCCAAATGGCTTTATACTTGTTCCAACACTATTAAAAATACCGTTTTTGCCTCAATAATTTGATATACCATCTTTATCATATACTTGATTTCTATGTGTAATTGGGATTATTCTGAATTTTTATTCTATTCTGTTTATTTATATACCAATACCACACTGTTTTAGTTATAGCAGCCTTTTGGCATATTTAGATATCTAGTATGGTTAGTTCTCCTCCCTTGTAGCTCTTCCTTTTCTTTTTTTCCCCCTGACAAATTTTGTGTGTTTCCCTGGCAGTTTTAGGGGATTAGTTTTATGGCTGTAGAAACTTGAACATCTTTCTCTTCTCGGGGCTGAGGGTGAGTAGAGGTGGAGGGGCCAAGGCCAAAGGGAATGGATGGAGCAGGGTCCCTGATGTGATGGGAGCAGGATTCAGATGAAAGGTGTGTTGCTGTTGATGGTCTGGAATTCCACTGCCCACCCAGTAGCACTCACATTTTAAATGGCATGGACTGCTCTGCCCAAGGAAGTAAAGAAAGGGAGCAAGGAACTAGGTCATGCCAGCATTCCTCAGTGACTTCTAATGATCTCTTACCTAATATTACTTAATAGTCATTTTGTGAAGCTTTCTCAGATGAACCACCTTTTTAAAATGTCTACTGAGTGATTCTTTGTTTTATCTTCCTGGTGATATTCTGGGTTTCTAGCTCCTCCTGTTCTGTACATTTTCATTCAGAGTCCATCATTCCAATCCCATGAGAATAAGTTCGATCATGAGTGTGATTCTTTATATGTGTCTACTCCAGAGTATATATCTTACTTTTAGTGCCCTTGCTTTCTCGTCACATGTTCACATATAGTTTCTAAGTAGAACTACAGAGTACCAGCCAAGAGGGTCTGATACCCAGGGTAAGAGGGAAAGTCTGAATTTTAACTAAGTCTAATCACAAATGTCTAAAGTTGGGGAACAACTAGTTTAGAAGTGTTTCTTTTGTTCTCAAGAGTTAGTCTTTTAGCAGGTGGATGCTGATGGAGTGCCAGCTGTGTGTAGAGTGCCTTCAGGGGAACAGAGAGTCACTGCCTGGGCCCTAAAATCTGCTTTGAGAAGGGGTTTACCTTTCCTGAGTCCTGTGGTTTATCCTCAGGTTCTAGCCCTGATCCAGTAACCTGACCTTGATTAAATAATAAAGTAGATGGTATAGCATATAGAACTACCCAAGTGACTGGCATTGTTCTCCATACCTTATATATGTTATTTATTTAATGTAATACTCAAAACAGTTCTGTTGCCCTCATTTTACAGATGAGGAAACTGTGGCATAAAGAGGTTAAATACCTTTCATACAGGTCATACAGCTAGGTATTTGAACCTAGGCAGTATTACTATCCTTTGCTTGATGGTTTGTGTTTTAGCTTCTGATCTTTGATATGCTCTGACTGCAGTTAGCCTGTTCATAAAGTAGGAGTGAAAGCCTCTGCCTGGCAAGCCAGAGTGTGTTCTTCCATATAGAGTTCCTCCCTGACTAACTGCTCTCCAGGGTCAGTGTTTTCCTTGGAAGGGAAATCTAGGAGGGCCACACCAACGACAGGCAGCAGCAGCTTGTTTTCCTTCTCATGTCTGACATGACTGTCCTCATGATTTCATAACCAATTCCCCAATACCTCTACACATGTATTGATTTCTCCTTTAGTTTTGCTTGCCTGCCCTCTGCTGATTATGTCTTCTTGGCTTTTGTTTTACTACTCTTTCAGTCTCCTGTTTTTCAGAAATTACTTCTACCCACTGTTTGTTTTTCCAAGACTAGGTGGCATTTTTCAGAAATTGATCAATGTTGCCTTTGGTTCTGTGCGTCATTCCAACCCGTTTCAACTTGGCTTCATGCTAAGCTGTTATGCAAGAATAGAAAAGCTCTCTGTTCCATTGACAATCCAGGGCTCTAGCATTTTAGCATTAGCTCCACAGGGACAGAAATTTTGGCATGTCCACCACTGTATCCCCAGCAGTTAAAAATGGTACCTATCACACAGCATGTAGTCAATAAACATTTGTTGAGTGAATAAGTGAATTTGGATATAATTCCTTCAGTTTCTTCTAAAGTGAAGGTATCATTTTCATTTTCTTGGTTTAGTGTCACATTTGAAGACGAGGGGCACTGAGGATGAGGAATCAACTGAAAAGTGTGAAAATATTGGAAATGCAGAATCTGTGTGGCCAAAAGTGGAAGGTCTTCACAAGGATCATATGCAGAAATCTAAGGTTGGTGAAACTTGTGATTGGGATAGCAAGGTAGAGAATCAGATGGAAAAGCCTGAGGGAAAAAGAATGAAGGAAGACAAAAGTGGCATCAGGGAAAAGATTGGCAAAACCAAGAATACAGCAAATATAAAGACAGAACAGGAAGATGAGGCATCTGAGAAAAGCTTACATCTGAGCTCAAAACATGTTACACACCAGCCTGTCTGTATAGAACAGAAAAGCAGTGAACAAGGCAAATGTGTGGAGAGCATTAATGGAAACTCTCATCCCATTCTACAGCAGAAAACCAGTGCTGTTAAGAAATCACATAAATGTGATGACTGTGGGAAATCCTTCAAATATAATTCCCGACTTGTTCAACATAAAATTATGCACACTGGTGAAAAACGCTATGAGTGTGATGACTGTGGGGGGACTTTCCGGAGCAGCTCGAGCCTTCGAGTCCACAAGCGGATCCATACTGGGGAGAAGCCGTACAAGTGTGAGGAATGTGGGAAAGCCTACATGTCCTACTCCAGCCTTATAAACCACAAAAGCACCCATTCTGGGGAAAAGAACTGTAAGTGTGATGAGTGTGGAAAATCCTTCAATTATAGCTCTGTTTTGGACCAGCATAAAAGGATCCACACTGGGGAGAAGCCCTATGAATGTGGTGAGTGTGGGAAGGCCTTCAGGAACAGCTCTGGTCTCAGAGTCCACAAAAGGATCCACACAGGTGAGAAGCCCTATGAATGTGACATCTGTGGGAAAACCTTCAGTAATAGCTCTGGCCTTAGAGTCCACAAAAGGATTCACACAGGGGAGAAGCCCTATGAATGTGATGAGTGTGGGAAGGCCTTCATTACTTGCAGAACACTTCTAAATCATAAAAGCATCCACTTTGGAGATAAACCTTATAAATGTGATGAGTGTGAGAAATCATTTAATTATAGCTCTCTCCTCATTCAGCATAAAGTCATCCACACTGGAGAGAAACCTTATGAATGTGATGAATGTGGAAAGGCCTTCAGGAACAGCTCAGGCCTTATAGTGCATAAAAGGATCCACACAGGAGAGAAACCTTACAAATGTGATGTCTGTGGCAAAGCATTCAGCTATAGCTCAGGCCTTGCAGTTCATAAAAGCATTCACCCTGGGAAGAAAGCCCATGAATGTAAGGAGTGTGGAAAATCATTCAGTTATAACTCACTTCTTCTTCAGCATAAAACGATTCACACTGGAGAGAGACCTTATATATGTGATGTGTGTGGAAAAACTTTCAGAAACAATTCAGGACTCAAAGTCCACAGGCGGCTTCATACTGGGGAAAAACCATATAAGTGTGATGTGTGTGGAAAAGCCTATATCTCACGCTCTAGCCTTAAAAATCACAAAGGAATCCATCTTGGGGAGAAGCCCTATAAATGTAGTTATTGTGAGAAATCCTTCAATTACAGCTCTGCCCTTGAACAGCATAAAAGGATTCATACAAGGGAGAAACCCTTTGGGTGTGATGAGTGTGGAAAAGCCTTCAGAAATAATTCAGGTCTTAAAGTACATAAACGAATCCACACTGGGGAGAGACCTTACAAATGTGACGAATGTGGGAAAGCCTACATCTCACTCTCAAGCCTTATAAATCATAAAAGTGTACACCCTGGGGAAAAGCCCTATAAGTGTGATGAGTGTGAAAAAGCCTTCATCACATACCGAACCCTTATAAATCACAAAAAAATTCATCTTGGGGAGAAGCCCTACAAATGCGATGTGTGTGAGAAATCTTTTAATTACACCTCACTCCTTTCTCAACACAGAAGGGTCCACACTAGAGAGAAACCTTATGAGTGTGACAGGTGTGAGAAGGTCTTCAGAAACAACTCAAGCCTTAAAGTGCATAAAAGAATCCATACTGGTGAGAAGCCCTATGAATGTGACGTGTGTGGAAAAGCGTACATCTCACACTCAAGCCTTATTAACCATAAAAGTACCCACCCTGGCAAGACACCCTACACATGTGATGAATGTGGAAAAGCTTTTTTCTCAAGCAGAACTCTTATAAGCCATAAAAGAGTCCATCTTGGGGAAAAACCCTTCAAATGTGTTGAGTGTGGGAAATCTTTTAGTTACAGCTCTCTCCTTTCTCAACACAAAAGGATCCATACAGGGGAAAAACCCTATGTGTGCGATAGGTGTGGGAAGGCATTCAGGAACAGCTCAGGCCTCACAGTGCATAGAAGGATCCACACAGGTGAGAAACCCTATAGATGTGATGAGTGTGGGAAGGCATACATCTCACACTCAAGTCTTATCAACCATAAAGGTGTCCACAGTGGGCAGCAGCCGTATAATTGTGAGTGTGGGAAATCCTTCAATTACAGATCAGTCCTTGACCAACACAAAAGGATCCACAGTGGAAAGAAGCCATACCAATGTAACGAGTGTGGAAAGGCTTTCAATATCAGATCAAATCTCACCAAGCATAAAAGAACCCATATTGGGGAGGAATCTTTAAATGTGACAAATATGGGAAGTCATAGTAGCGCATCACAGAAGAGAACTCACGAGGGAGGGAATGCTCTGGATGGGACCAGGATGAGCATGTCTCTGTAGGAGGCAGAGCTTATCTAGCATTAGAGAACCCAAATGGAAGAAAAATCTTATGAGTATAAGAGTGTCTGAGGTCCTTGTTCATGGCTTATAATTTACATAGTATAAGTGAAACCATGAGTAATTTTTTTCTCTGTGATTTTCAATCATAGCCAGCAAGGAAGGTTCCAGTGTCAAAGTAGTTGAGCCCTTATGGAATATAAAATAGTTCGTACTGGGGATAAAACCTATCAAAGTTACGGAATATGAGAAAACCTTCAAAATAAGTAGGTGTTTCTGGACATAAAAGACACAGATGAGAAAAAGACTTCAATTAGAAGTCCCATAGTCACCATCAGAAAGTTCTTATTTGGGTAAATTATGTGAATAGAAATGTAAGAAATTCAGGTATAGCTTTGAATTCCAATCACCATTGGTCAGTGGAAAAGATTCAAGAAGGACCTCCAGTAGGCAAATTCAGGGAGAGGCAGGCTTCAGGGAATATAAATTAATATCGTAGTGATCATGAAGAATAACTTGGATTTAACTGATTTGCTGGGAGTGATGACAACTTCTGAAACAAAATTTGGATTTCATTGCAGGAAATGTAAAAAGTGTAGACTTATAAATCTAACAGGAGATGGGAGAGAGTCACTCATAAATAAATTCAAGTTGATTGGACTGTTGTAATGTTGTGCTATACATTATTGAATGGGTGAAACTTTAAAAATTTTCAAAGGAACCCTCTCAATGAATGATGAATGTGTGATAAGTGAAAACCTCACACATTATGCTACAAATGAAGAGTTCTACCATGGACAGAAATTCAGCACATTCAATAACTAATGGAACACATCTTCAACATGACTTTGTACCTTACACAAAAAGAATTGATTCAGGGATTCCTATGAATAGGAATGATGAGAAGGAGAGCATTTTATTGCAAGAGCTAAAAAGCTAAGTAGCTACCAGTAATGGAGGAATAGGAGGAAATTCATGCTTCTTAATCCTGTTAAATGTTTGATTGTGTTACTGTAAAGATTCCATGCACTGCGTGTGTGTATTGTCTGTTGTAAAATGTTGTGAATACTTTATTCAGGGCTCACTCTCGGCCATGAAGAGCCAGATAGTTGTGGCAAGGTAAGGTGAAACTCCAATAAAGGAATTCTTCAAAAGTAAACAGGCTGTGACATACTTTAGGTGGAGTATCATACAGAGAGAGCCATTTGTGTTTCTTATCTTTGGGGGGTAAGTTATACCAGATCCAAACCAAGGAGTGCCCAGAGGACTCATCCCACAGGGCTAGTAGCTCACATTTCATGAGAAATTAGGTTGTGCCTCCACCAGGAGAAGTGCAAATTGGATTAATCCTCATACTAGGGCTGGATCATAACCCCTGGGAGTGGACAGGCTGTGTGAGTGAGGAGTCACAACATAGAAACAGTTCTCTTGGGAACAGATAGAATTTAACAAAATATTGTTAACTATGTATAAGACTATTAACTAGGTAACTCGAAGAGTGAAAAGCGAGTCTTCTGAGAATTAAGTAACCTGTCTGAGAATACTCCACATGGGGCTTATCAGTAGAGACCGAGTTGTAAGTCAGGTCTCTCTGGCTCCAAAATCCACTCTTTACAAGAGAATAGTCTCTGGTCAGATAGTTTTCTGATTCTCTCTAGGATTCCTGTTTCCATACATACAGTTTCCATGCCTCTTTTTAGAAGTATTTCTTTCACTTTGCCTCCAAACAAGGTAAGTTTTGATGGAGGAGGGTGGAGGTGGGGGAGGGATGGTTGTAGAAAAAGGAGAGGGAAAGAGCATTTCCGCCACTCAATTCCACTTTGAAATGTCATGACCACACTTGCTCTTTGTCCTTCTCTACATGCAGCACTGGCAAACCTGACCCTATCCACAGACTTGTATTAGTTTATTCAGCAAATCCTTGTTGAGGATCTGCTAGGCGCATCCATTGTCCTAGGTACTAGGAAGCAGGAGTAGATAGAGGAGAGAGACCACAGCAAAGCCACCCTAATGGATGCTGAACTAAACTGGGGGCTTTCCAAGGAAAGTGACTTCCACCTACTGGGAAGGGAGGCACTGATGACATCTGAGCAGGATGTTGAGTTGGGTCCTTTTAAGAGAAGAATGGGAAAAATAGGATGGCCTGATCAAAGGGAGCGTTGGAAATGCTCATGCATTGTCCAGAGTGGCTAGTCCCTGGCAGTTCTGGTGTACAGTGGGCAGAAAGGAAAGAGGCCATGGAGTATTGATTCCCAATAGTCACTGAGCATCGACCAATCTTTTCATTGGCTGAATATAGGGCCAGCTCTAACTGTTTTAGATGATCAGGTTACTTAAGGTTTCCATGTGGCCTGGGCTGTTGGTGTGCCTGTGGCTTGAAGTCCCCAATCCCCTCACACACACACTCATCTACATGAGCTCCATGTGGACCTAATGCATCACCTACTTTTGAAAGAGACACAGGTTAAATAACAAGGGAGAAGACAGCTACCACAGGAATGGGGATTCTGAGTGCCCCAGCCCACTGAGCACCTCCTGGTGCTCATGTTCCTATTACAGCCTCCATTGACTTGGACACATGGAAAATGGGCCCACAGTCTACCTAGGGCCAGATATGTAGTGCTTGGACTGATCCCAGATGAGGAGGGGTCTTCAGGTGTCCAGCCACTCCAGGCAGACTGTGAAGAACAGATCCAGTGAGCTGGTGCAGCTGCATCTGTTCAAGCCCACCTCAGGACTTGAGCTAGTTTAGGGACCACCAGCCACCACCACCTCCCAGAGGACGTCTGACATGCAAGAAGAAAAATAAAATTGCCAAGGTGTAGGTAAATTGAAACACTGTGTTTTTTAAAATGCCATGTCTAATTCTCAAGGCTAAAAGATAAGTAGAATTGGAATATTGGACAATAGTAGGTAAATTGGAAGCTGGGACATCTGTGTGAAAGCAGGCTAAAGTGCTTGTATTATTTAGGAGGAGGGTAAAGATGCTGTTTAACTCTAGATTTTGTTGAGTTAAATATGGTAAAATGTCATGGGCAAGCACTAGAAGGATAGAAACAAAGTATATAAATCTAAAAATCTGGACTGGAAAATCTCAAAGTCTAGAAAAGAAAAAATGATGTTGAAAAGATGAGACAGTACTTTGTTTCTGGTGAAGGTAGTCTAGGTTCTTTGGATCAGTTTCCCACCTGTTTTTTAAAATGCAGGTGGTGTGCCCTCCCTTCCCCTTAAAAGAACATGGAGGCTGAAAAGACTGCAGTTTAAACAGGTAGAGCTGTTTTAAGATGGGATCTCGTCATCAGAGGTGAACACCAAAGCAGCTTAGGCCACAGACTGTGTTGATGATGCAGCGTTAGGCACCATTTCACCAGCCACAGAGTGAGAGAGAGAGAGAAGGATGATAGGGCCAGGTTCACCCAAGATGATGAATCTTATAGGTGACTTTTCTAAAGTTAAACTGGGTTCCCAGAGTACTACACCCTCAGGACAAAAAATCCAAATCTAGACCCATCCCCCTCCCCATCCCCAGGGTACCTTAGAGACTGACCTCGTTACTGAGTATAGCAATAGGATTGAAGAAAAAGAGAACATCCTGACAATTTGTGGTCCCTGACCAACCCTTACAACCCAGGTAAACACAACCTGAGGCCTGGCAGAAGCAAATAAAACTTCCTCAGAAGAGGACTCCTTCAATTTAGACCTCAGGTAACAATTTTTCAGGGGAAATAGTCAGCAAGCAGTCAAAGATAATCAGGCATATAAGGAAAAAGGCAGCATGACTGGAAACCAGCAGAAAAACAGACTCACGCAGATGTCACATTAGAATTATTGGGTGCGTTTGTGAAAACGACTGCTTAAAATATTTAAAGATGTATTTGGCAACAGATGGTGAAACAGGAGGAATGAGAATTGGTGAGCTGAAAGATAGGTTTGAAGTTATCCAGAATGCAGCATGGATATAGAGAAATATGGGAAAACATAGAAAGATGGGATGGTCTCACTAGGAAGTTTTAACATATATTTAACCACAGTCTTAGAAGGCAAAGACAGAAGAAAAGGGACAAAGGTAATTGGGCTGAGGATATTCCAGAACTGATGAAAAATAACAGGTCTATAGATTTAAAAGCTCAAAGAACACAAATAGGATAAATTTACAAAGTTATATCTATGTGCATCATAGTGCAACTGCAGGAAATCAAAGAAAAAAAATTAACAGCCAAAGATTTAAAAATTACCTTCAAAGGAACAGACTTCTCAACAGCAACAATGGAAGCCAAATGAGTGGAATGAAAATGTCAGTATAAAGGTAGAAAATAACTGTCAACCTAGAATTTTATACCTGATGAAGATACCTCTTGTGAATGAGGACAAAATAAGCACATTTTAAGACAATTTGTTTCATTCATTCCCTGCTGACCCTCACTAAAGGAAATTTTAAAGAATGCACTTTAATATAGAAGGAAAGTGATCCCAGGTGGGGTTTTGAGATGCAAAAAGAAAGAACAAAATATGTGAGCAAATGTAACAACATTTTATACCAAACAATAAAAATGTAGAGTTGTTAAGATAGGCTTAAAATACCAGACAAGACTGATAAATAAGAGAGAGTAAAAAGGATTGCGGTATTAGGGTGAAGGTTTTGGTTACTTTCGTGAATATTGTAAAATCTAGAGGAATCATAAAAATACAACAGATTTCAATACTAGTAGAATATTTTAAGCAAAAAGGTAAATTTAAAAAGAAGGGTGACACTACTGGGCATATACCCTGAGAAAACCATAATTCAAAGAGACATGTACCAAAATGTTCATTGCAGCTCTATTTACAATAGCCAGGACATGGAAGCAAGCTAAGTGTCCATCATCGGATGAATGGATAAAGAAGATGTGGCACATATATACAATGGAATATTACTCAGCCATAAAAATAATTGAAATTGAGTTATTTGTAGTGAGGTGGATGGACCTAGAGTCTGTCATACAGAGTGAAGTAAGTCAGAAAGAGAAAAATACCGTATACTAACACATATATATGGAATCTAAGAAGAAAAAGTCATGAAGAACCTAGGGGTAAGACAGGAATAAAGACACAGACCTACTAGAGAATGGACTTGAGGATATGGGGGAGGGGGAAGGGTAAGCTGTGACAAAGTGAGAGTGGCCTGGACATATATACACTACCAAACGTAAAATAGATAGCTGGTGGGAAGCAGCCGCATAGCACAGGGAGATCAGCTGAGTGGTTTGTGACCACCTAGAGGGGTGGGATAGGGAGGGTGGGAGGGAGGGAGACGCAAGAGGGAAGAGATGTGGGAGCATATGTATATGTATAACTGATTCACTTTGTTATAAAGCAGAAACCAACACACCATTGTAAAGCAATTATATTCCAATAAAGATGTTTAAAAAAAAGACCAAAAGAAGATGGTAAATCTTCCACAAAATACCAATATTTACATTTAATTTAATTTCACTAAATGACAAAGATTGTCAGACAGTGTCTGTTCGGGCTGCTATAACAAAGTACCACAGACTGCGTGGCTTTTAAACCACAAAAATGTTAATTCTCAAGTTTAGGAGGCTGGAAGTCCAGAGTGATTGGAGATCAGCATTGTTGGGTCAAGGCTTTCTTCAGGGTTGCAGACTTCTTGTTGCATCCTCACATGGCAGAAGGGGCTGGGGAGTCAGGTGGGGTCTCTTATAAGAACACTAGTCCCATTCATGAGGGCCCCACCCCGATGACCTAATCACCCCCCAAAGGCCCCCACCTCCTAACACCATTACACTGTGTATTAGGGTTCCAACCTGTGAATTTTTGGGAAACACAAACATATAGACCATAGCACATAGGGCGAAAGTACAAAACCCCACTATGTTGCTGCTTACAAAAGACTCAAATATAAGGACACAAAGTCTGAAAGTAAAAGAATGGAAAGAAGTTATATGAAGCCAGTAGAAAACTGGTGTAGCTCTACTAATATTAGATGGAACAGGGACTTCAAGGCACAAACCATTCCTAGAGATAAAGGGAGGTGTTACATTAAGACAAATTTTCAGGGAAGAAAAAACACTGGGAAGATAGAACAGTTATAAGTTAGTATCTACCTAATAAATATGTAGAACTCAAAGGAGAAATATAAAATCCACACTCATGATGAGAGATTTTTTTTCACCTCTCTTTAGTTAATAGGACAAGCAGACTACAAATTGGTAAAGACACAGATTTAAACAATAAGATTAACAAGCATTCTAACACATATGCATGGAACTATGCACCAGTGTATCAAGGATGCATATTTTTTGTCAAGAACACATGAAACATTTTCAAAAATTGATCTACACAATGGCATGTGTCAATTATATTCCAATAAAGCTGGGGGTGGGTGGGGTTGACATATATGCTGGACCATAAAGTAAATCTCAACAAAATTTAAATAATTGAAATTAAATTAGAAAGTAATAATAAAAAATAACTAGAACATGTCTATTATATTCAGAAATTTACAAATACACTTTAAAATCATGGTTCAAAGAAGAAAGTATTTTCAACTGAAGGACAATGAAAATACTACATATCAAAAGCAGAGGGATATTGCTTAGGCAGTGCTTAGAGAGAAATTTACAGCCTAGAAAGATATTTCAGAAAATCAGAAAACCTGGTAATCACCAAAGCAACATCTCAAAAAGTAGAACAATCAAAATAAATCCTAATGAAAGTTAAAATAAGGAAGTAATAAAGAGCAGAAAAAAACAAAATAGAAAAATATAGAGAACAGAGCCAAATGTCTGTTTCAAATCTGGTGAGACTGATCATGAAAAAAAGAAAGCATGAATAACCAAAGTCAGGAATAAAAAGGGGGAATGCAGAGAACTGTAAATTTTTCTTCTCTGAATATACAGTGACCTCCTTGCTCTCTGCTATTCTGAGAGAATAGCTCACTCCTAAATTCCTGAGTCAACAATTCCGGGAACAGGATGTAACAGGCACAATGAGCCAAATCAGGAAGTAAAACTAATTTCTGTAAGATTGCAATACTGACCTGACCAAAACCCACCCAAATCGCAGTGTTCAGTGCTGCTTTTGTTTCTTTCCCCTATAAAACCGCTTTCATTCCTCAAGTTTGATGAGACATTCCCTTTAAAACTCCCTGTTGCAACAGTTTGAAAAAATTCCCTTTTAGTTGAAGTCTCAGCAAATTTCTAAAGTTTTATGTTACAAATGCTACAGACATTAAAACAATAAGATATTATGTCACATTTTTTTTGCCAATAAATTAGAAATTTTATGTGAACTGAGAAAATTCCTAGGGAGGGGAAAAACTTAACCAAAACTTACTAAAGGTCTCACAGCTTATGGATGTGGGGAGTATGGGAAAGACTCTGAAATGAGTTCAGTTCATATGGAATTCACAGGAAGGGCAAGCGGAGGGAGGAGCAATAAAACAGGAAGAGAAAACCTTAATAAACAGTGAGTTTAGAAAAGGCTTCCATAGGAGTGTGCTCTCTATTTCTAGCAAATTTGTCGGAAAGTGAAAGCCTGAAAAATAATTTCATCTTGGTTTATGTACAGAGACACTAAGGGTGAAATGGTACTGAATACCAGTCATGCAATGCAAGGAATTTTTCCCTTATGAGATTCAAACTGAGAAATGGTCACCTGAGGATCAGTTAGCTGAGGACAGACAGTGGGGACGTGAAGTCTGCATCAGGAACTTAAGGTTTCCCATGGAGTTCCCTGGGAGGTCTCTCCATGCCTCTTCCCCAGCCTCAGCTGAGGGCCTTGGCTGGAGACAATGCAGAAGGAAGTCAGAACACTTAACTCGATTCTTCTTTCCTTTGAGTGTTCCCATTTAGACCTGGCAGTTCTTCTCAGGCTATGAATAGTATCAGTTATGCTCAGGAAGGAGTTTGTGTGAATCCCTTGTAGAGAGGTGACATAGTGTAGTAGCCAAGAGCACAGTCTCTCCGCCATGAAGCCTGGGTTCAAATAAGGACTCTTTCACTTATTCCCGGATGACTTAGACAAGTAACTAAACCTTCTGTTTTTTGCTTGTGTGTCCTCATCTACCTCTTCTTGGGATAATAATAGTAACAACCTCAGAGGTTGTAATGAAGGTTGGAGAAGTTAGTGTTATTAGAGCCCTTAGAAATGTGCCTGTACTGAGAAGCATTTGTAGAAGGGTGTGGGAAGTAAGTCTGGCAGTGTGGTGACCCCTGTCCAAGGACTCAAACATCTGGACACTCAGGCAATGGACTCTAGGCCCTTCCTCAAGCCAAGAAAATCCTCCAAGGGCCACCCTACACAATATTTGAGAAAAAAAATTTTCTTGGATAAGTTTACTCAGTGGTATCTTGCTTCTAAGCAAGAAATCCACTGTTTCTAAGCAAACATGCTTTGTCTTTTTTATTCTGGAAAAGGGGTCAACAGGAGGAGCCTCCAGCTCTAGTCCAGTGATCAAGAGTATGGGTGGGTCAAGGGCAGCTTCACACTTTCCTTGCTGGCTAGGCAGCCTGCCCACTCATGTTGTACACGCTTTGCTCTCCACTTCCTCCCCACCTCTATGTTTTCTTGGCAATAGATGTGCTGGCGATTACTGAAGTAAGGGTTGGTGAGAGCCAAGCTTCCACCATCTTAACCATGGGGTAAGTGTTCCTTAAGTTCTCAAAGAATAAAAGGAGGCCCTGGGATGGGCAGGAGAAGTTCCTCTGGTCTTGGATGCAAACCTTAGGGCCAGTATTTCAGTGAATGCAATAATTATGTCTATAATTTCCCCATCTGTAAAATGAGGGAAAAGACCCAACTCACAATGTTGCTCTGAGGATTAATTAAAAAGCACTTTGTATTTTTGTAAAACTTCATAAGAACATTATTGTCAAGTTAACTAATGATCTATCCCATTTTTTTTAAAGTTAAAGGAAGGTAATAACGAAGATGAGAGCAAAAATCAATGAAACAGAAAGCAACACAACAGAGAGGATCAAAGGTCAAGGTTGGTACTTTAAAAAGAGAATTAAAATTGATAGACCTCTGGTGTGATAAGAAAGAACAGAAAGCACAGATAATTACAACAGATCCCATAGGTTTTTTTTTTTTTTTTTCTGTATGTGGGCCTCTCACTGCTGTGGCCTCTCCTGTCGTGGAGCACAGGCTCCGGACGCGCAGGCTCAGTGGCCATGGCTCATGGGCCCAGACGCTCCGTGGCATGTGGGATCTTCCCGGACCAGGGCACAAACCCGTGTCCCCTGCATCGGCAGGCAGACTCTCAACCACTGCGCCACCAGGGAGGCCCCCACAGGTTATTTAGAAGTATATTTTTAATTTCTAAACATATAGGGACTTCTTAGTTATATTTTTTGTTATAACATTGTGGTCAGAAATCATACTCTATATGATTGCTATGCATTGAAGTTTGTTGAGATTTGTTTATGGCCCAGTGTGTATTTGACCTTAGTGAAGGTTTCACAGGCACTGGAAAAGAACATGTGTTCTGCAAATGCTGGGTGCAGTCACCTAGATAAAGACATTAGATCAATTTTGTAATGTATTGTTCAGATCTTCTCTGCTCATGAATTTTTATCTGCTTGTTCTATTGATTAATGAGATCATTGTTGAGTTATCCATTTCTATTTATAGTTCTGTGAATTTTGCTTTATATATTTGAAGTCGTTATTAGGTGCATGAAAATACAGAATTGTTATATCTTCCTGGTGTATTGAAACTTTAAGAAGTAAAACTCTATCTGTAGTAATGCCTTTGGCTTATTTTGGCTATTTTTTTCTGGTATTAATAACATCAGCTTCTTTTTGGTTATTGTTACCTGGCATAGCTCTTTCCATACTTTCACTTTCAGCCTTTCTGTGTCCTTATTTTAAATGTGCCTCTTGGAAATAGCATATAGTTGTTGCTGTTTTAAGTTTGATAACTTTTTTTAACAAGAGCATTAGGCCTTTAATATACAACTTCTGTTATGTTTTGCTTTCAATCTTATTCACTGATTTTATTTATCCCACATAATCTTAAGCCCTGTTATCTCTTTTCTTGCTTTCAGATTGGATTAGAATTATTCTATTAGAATTCTATCACAATTATTCTATTATTCTATTTTTCCCTCTGTTGATTTGGAAGTTGTACACTTTTTCCATTCTTTTAATGGGCAAGGAATTAAAAGATCCATTCTTGACTTATCAAAGCCTAGTGATAATTGATACTTTTATCTTCATCCTAGACAATGCAAGGATCTTAGAATACTTTAACTATTTATCTCATCTTATATGCTATTGTTTTGTGAATTTTAATTATGTATGTATAAATGTATAGATATGTATTAAAATACATTATTATTTTCTACACCAAATATTTATTTAGATTTATCCATATATTTACTGTTATAATTACTTTCCATTGCTCTTCATTCTTCTCTCCCTCCCTAACTTTCCTTGTGCAGTCATTTTCCTTGTGTCTGAAAAACTTTCTTTAAAACATTCTGTCCTGTTAGAGGTAGAACTTTCCAACTTTTGTTTGCCTAAAAACAGCTTATTCCACTTTTGTTCTTTTTTTTTGGAATTGAATAATGCCATTTATTTATTTATTATTACTTAATTAATTTGGCTGTGTTGGGTCTTAGTTGTGGCATGCAGGATCTTTCGTTGTGGCACACAGGCTTCTCTCTAGTTGTGGCACAAGGGCTCCAGAGCATGCGAGCTCAGCAGTTGTGGCCCACAGGCTTAGTTGCCCTGCATCATGTGGGATCTTAGTTCCCCAACCAGGGATCGAACCCACGTCCCCTGCATTGGAAGGCGGATTCTTAACCACTGGACCACCAGGGAAGTCCCCCACCTTCGTTCTTAACAGTTATTTTTTCTGGGAATAGAATTCTAGGTTGAGCATCACATTCTTTTGTCACATTGGAGGCATCAAGCCACCAATTTCTGACTTCTTCTCTAGCTGTTCATCTGCCTGTTTAATATGTTCTTTTGTTAACGGCTTCTTTAAGATTTTTTCTCTGTCTTTAGTTTATTCCAGTTTTACTATGATATGTTTAGGTATGGATTACCTTTTTAGTAAGTAATCCTGCTTGGGATTCTTAGGGCTGTTAAATTTGTAGATATGTATCTTTCTTCAGTTTTGGTAAATTTTCAGCCACTGTGTGCTTGAATATTTGTTCTATACCATTATCTTTCTCTTTCCTTCTGGGACTCCAAATAA
This sequence comes from Mesoplodon densirostris, assembly GCF_025265405.1. Lineage (NCBI taxonomy): Eukaryota > Metazoa > Chordata > Mammalia > Artiodactyla > Ziphiidae > Mesoplodon > Mesoplodon densirostris. Next base: position 139,015,761 of record NC_082663.1, read on the forward strand.
AGGTATGTTAGACCTTCTCACTGTAACTCTTATGCCTCTTAATCTCTCATTTCCATCCCTTTGTCCCCTCACTCCCTACCCAGGCTTCATTCTGGATATAATTTATCTTCCAGTTCACTGTGTAATCTGCTATTAAATATATACTCTATTTTTCAGTTATGGACTTTCCATCTCCCTCCTTTCTTATAATTTGCCAAATTCTCAAATTTGTCTTTTATTTCCTTGAGCATTGTTATTTTAAAAGCTGTATCTGTATCAGCTTTCTCTGATCCCTGAGTATGTCACCAATCCCTTGCATTAGATTCCCTCCATCCAAATACTTAGAGTGGTTTATATGTTCCTGGTTGGAACCTGACTGTCACACTGCTATCTGCCAAGCTCTCAACCCTGCGCCTTATAACTTTCTACAGAATTCTTTCACAGCCTTTCCTTAGACTTTTTAAATCTTTTAGCAAAAGGGAACTTGGTTCAAGACCTTTAGAAGTTGTGGTCTAAAGCCAAGTAACTCACTGCATATTTTATACCATAATTTATTTAACCAGTCACCTAATGATAAACACTTCAGTTGTTTCCAGTTTTTTTCTAGTATAGAGTACTGCAATAAAATATATTTCCTTACCCTCAGCAGAATTGTTAAGAAAAATTTGCTTTTAAATTTTTGATAGATATTGTAAAATTGCCTTCCAAAAATATTACAACTTATAATTCCAACCATGGTGTGTGAAACTTTCTGTTTCCCATACCTTCACCAACACTAGGTGTTACACATGTTTTTCACCTTTGCCAAGCTGATATTTGACAAATGGTATCTTGCTGGGGTTTTTTTTTTCAAAATTAAAAAAAAATCTTGAAATAGTCTCAAAGAAAAATGGAAATTATAGTTTAAAACTGTTTTTTCCCTGAATCATTTGAGAATTAAGTTCCTAACAAGGCACCTCATTACATCTGAATACTTTTAGTGTATATTTCCTACAAGCAAGGACCTCCTACATCACCACCACACAACCATCAAAATCAGGAAATTAACATGGATTCATTACTATGAATGCTCTGACTCCATCCAGATTTCTTTAATTGTTCCAATAATGTCCTTTGGAATAAAAAGACCCAGTTTAGAATTATGTGTTGCTAATTCATTTTTGCTTCTTTTTAGTTTCTTTCAATCTAGAATAGAGCCTTAGTCCTATTCTCAAACTTGAGCAAATGTCAGAATCACATGGAGGGCTTGTTAAACACGGACTGCTGGGCCCCAGAGTTTCTGATTCAGTAGGTCTGGGTTGGCTGAGAATTTGCATTTCTATAAGTTCTTAGGAGAGGCAGATTCTGTTGGTCTGGGGACCACATTTTGGGAACTGCTGTTCTAGAACCTCTCCACATTAAAGTCCTCCAGCCCTGACTGGTTCCCGAGAGTTCATGAGGCAGTCAATAGGCTTGTGCATAAGGTGGAAAGTCAACACATAGTCTTGTCTTCTTAAAATTTAAAATAACGCTTCATACCATTAATAGGTACTTCTTTAAAAAAGGAATTACCGAATTTGGTTGTATTAGTTTCCACTTGCTGCTGTAACAAATCTCCAAAATTTGGTGGCTTAAAACAATATAGATGTATTATCTTAGAGTTCTGGAAATCAGAAATCTGAAATGGGTCTGAAATCTGAAGTTGTGCTAAAGTCAAGGTATCAGCAGGAGTTGTATTCTTTTTGGAGGCTTTAGAGGAGAATCCATTCCTTGTCTTTTTTAGCTTCTACAGGCTACCTGAGTTCCTTAGCTCATGGCCCCCTTCCATCTTCAAAGCAAACAATGGCCAGACAAGTCTTTCTCATGCTGTATCACTCTGATACTGACTCCTACCTCCCTCTTTCACTTACAAGGACCCTTGTGATTACACTGGACCCAGGGGGATAATGCAGAATAACTACCTCATATCAAGGTCCTAAACATCTGCAAAGTCCCTTTGCCATGTAAGGTAACATATTCACGGGTTCTAAGGATTAGGATGTAGACATCTTTGGGGTCCATTTTTCTGCCTACCACAGTGGTGAAAACCACTAGCTGTGTATCAAACTCTGTTCTCTCCTGTGGGCACACAGCTAGACTAATATCTTCCAGCCCTTTTTATAGTTGGTTGAGGACACATGACTAAGATCCCTCCAAAGGAATGTGAACAGAAATGTGTGTTCCTTCCATGCCAGGTCCATGAGAACCTCCTTTGCATGCTCTGCATGTTCTTCCCACTTTCTCTAGACCTTAGAGGATGGTGGAGCCTGTGTGCCTTAATGATCAACAAGAGGGGAACTACCCACTGACCTGAATACCCATCCTGGACTGCTAACGGTAAAGAATTAAATTTCTATAGCATAGAGGCTACACTGTAGAGCCATTGTATTTTGAGTCTACTTGTTATAGAACTTAGTCAGTCCTAACTAATACACTAACAAATGAGCATATTTCTTTTTTTTTGAATTTTATTTTATTATTTTTTATACAGCTGGTTCTTATTAGTTATCTCTATTATACATATTAGTGTATATATGTCAATCCCAATCTCCCAGTTCATCCCACCACCAGAGAATATTTCTTGATTCTCAATGCCCATTTTTCATAAGACCTACCCTCCTATTTCCCTAAGAAGACTGAGGTCATCTGAAATAGGCAACCACAATTTTTCACCTCTCCCCTTCAAACATTTATTGTGCAACAGGTACAATACTACAGGGCAGGTACACTACTAAGACCTGTGATGCCTGCTTTTTTATGTCTCTTTGAGCATACTTTACTTTCTTGTTGCCTTTTCTAAACCAGGTCCCCTTCCTTCAACTCTACACCCCTCCCCACCTTCTCAACTTTCTCCTCTCCACTGGCTCCCTAGCTTCCACTTTCAAACATGCTGGCTTTGACCCCAGTGTTAAGTCAGCCTTCCTTTACTCTGTTGTACCCTGAAATACTTCCCTTTTCACGTGCTTCCTTGCACTGTCAGACTTCAGGGAAGAGTGGATGGCAGCTGGGGCCTCACTTTTCTCCCGCTCTACACCTCTTTTCCACCATTCAGTCAGGTTTCCACATCTGCTTATCTAACTGAAATTTCCTGAGTCCCTCCTTGGTGCTAGAGATGAGGCAAGAATGAGAGGGTTGCTACCTTTATGCTGCTTCATTCCAGTATGTAAAACCATTAGATGGTCATGACAGTGACAGGGAGACAGGTAAGCAATGGTGGCAGAAATGATAGAAATCCAGAGTTAGGAGGGAGTGGAGACTGACCTGGTTTGGAGGTTCAGGGAAAGACAAAATGAAGAGGCAGTGTTCAAGCTGACAGCTGAGGGCTGATGGCTGAGGTTGAGTAGGTGTTAGCCAAGCAAAGGAGGAGGGAGAAATTTACAGGTAGATGGACGCACAGCTGGAGAAAGACTGACTTTGGAAGGCACCAGCAAGCACACATGGTAATTGGGGTCAAGGACGGGTGTGAAAGAGAGGAGAGTACTCTGGGGATGGGGTAGGGGATGGGAGCTAGGAGTTGGTGGTGGGGTAAGGAGAGGAGTTGTTAGGGAGCAAGATGAGGCATGGGGGGTCTGGGGGGGCGCTCCTGAAGTCATAGCTCAGACCCCGATCTCTGCTGCTGCGCTTTCGGAGCCTCCAGAAGTGCAATCCAGACCACCCTCCTCCCTGCTCCACAGCTCAAGGAAGCAGGGGACTCAGATTTTGACTAAAGGCCCATTCTAGCTTATCAAACCATGAGAGACACCAAGAAGAAGGATGAGAACTGCGGCTCCTTTTCTCCTAGCTTGTTTTCCAATGATTTTTCCCCTGGCTGCCCTGTCTCCAGCAGAGGAGAGGGCCTGCATGTGCGGGGCTGCTAGCCAGGAAGCCCTGGATCTGATTCGCTCTCCGGAGGTCCTAAGCGCCAAGCTATCCTGGGGCTGCCCCACAAAGATCCCAGATATGGGAGTGAGGTGGACTGTGAGCACTGCAGAAGGAGGTCTTGGTGCATAACGACTCCACCCATATCCTGCATTTAGAGACAGACAAACACTAGCATAGTTTTTAACAGCTCAAGGCCATGTCCCTGAGGATGACTACTCCAGCCCCCTGAAGTTCCTGCCTGGGAAAACTCAAAAGAATGTTCTGTTTGTTCCAGCCAACACTTGAAGATAGGGTCCCTGTCTCCCAGTCTCTGTAGGAGGGTAGGAGCCTAGCTTCCGTAAACGTCAGTTAGCAAATCCCAATGGCTTAATCCCGCTTTTTGTTTGTTTCCATTTCCCTGACTCTGCTCCCACCCTTCCTCATTTCCTCCTCCCTACTCCCTCATTCTCCCTTTAAAACGCCCAGTTTTACACAAATTGAAATAGAGTTTAGTTTACACTGGACCCTCTTCCCTATTGCAATAGTTATCGAATAAAATCTGTTCTTACTGCTTTGATTAGTATCTAGCTTTATCTTTGACAGCTGGAAAGTAGTATTTCACCCACCTCCCCCATCACCACCAATTAGGATGGTGATGGATGCTTTAAGTGAGATCTTAAATGAAGGTAGCTTAGACAAGATGAAGGTCTGAAACAGCAGCTCAGGGCTGCTATGGTGGCTCTGCAATCTTCAGGGACTCAGGCTCCCATTATCTTGTTACTCAGCTTTCTCTTGTGCTGCTTCCTTCCTGTGGGCCAAGGAGGCTACCCCAGATCCAGCCTGCATTCCAGTCAGCAGGACCTTCCTGGAGGAGCAGGATGTGACAGGCACACTTGGCTCAAGGGGAGATCAGCATTTGCCTTGAGGGGAGTCCTGGAAATGGGGTGGGGGCAGCCATGACACCTGACAAATACTATTCTCATGTCAGAAGAAGAGCCAAATATGGGGATAACTAGCCCCCCTCCCATCCCACCTCACCTAGTACCTCCGAAGACACTGGGTGAAGGGGGACTTTGGTGGTAATTACTGGGGGAGAGTGAAGATGTAGCACATCCATTGTGAAGACATTTCATGAGGAAACCCAGTAACTGCCCTTGAAGCAAAATGGAATTTTTCAATCTTGGTATTCTTGGTATCTTCTCCTGAGGTTGAGAACTGTTAGGTATGAGTGTGGGAGAGAGATTGGGTGGGGGGAGGGTGGGAAAGCAGATGAACTTCCTATGTGAGGAGGTGGAGCCTGGCTGTGGACAGTCCCACCACCACTCACCTCAGATTCCTCTGACTGAGTCAGACTGGCCATGGCCGGGGGTTCAGGCATAGTTCCAAGTTGTAACAAGTGCTTTTGGCTGAGTCACCTCACTGATTTGAGCGTCTCTCTTCTTTGTAAGCAGAAAAACGAATTTCTCAGATAGAAATTTAGATAGAAACCTCAAATAGGTGATAGGGGAGCTTCTCAGATAGAGAAGAGAAAACTGGGGTGTTGCCCACTGGGTCAGATTCTTATGAAGGATTTGAATAACCTCCAAAGAATTAGGTATGGCAGAGACTCCTAGCTACTCAGAGGCACCCAGTCTTGCCTTCTTCCATGTAGTAATCAGATCCCTCCCTGCAGTTTTTGGCAGGGCATGTGCCCAGCTTCCCTTCAAGCTTTTGGACAAAGGGATGTGAGCAGAACTGAAGGACAACTTCCAGGTAATGTCCTTTAAAAAAAAGCTTTTTAGCCCTCTGCTCGTTCTGCCCCTTCCACCTGGCTGGGAAAGGGGACAACTGAAGTGGCACTGGAGTGACATCTTGGATCCACAGGTAGACGCCATGTATTGATGATGGCAATGCCGACATTCCTGCCTCCGTACCCAGTGACCTTGTGGAGCAGTTCAGCTAGTACTCTGTACCGTCTACCTGCCCATCTCTGTACTGTTAACTAAAAGGGAAACGGAGGCCTGTCTTGTTAAAGCCAATGTGTTTGGGGTCTTTTTGTACAAGTGGCTTAGCCAGTTGCCTAACTAGGAAACCAAGTCTAAAAGGAGCACTGTTTGATACCCTCTACATTACTTACTCCAAGCCTTCAGCAACACTCAACTTACGAATGACGATGTTGCTTATTATGGCACATGTCCCCATGTGGCTTTGGCCCACTTTTAAAGCTTCCTGAGTTCCATCCCAATGGAGAAATCTGTAGCCTGGCTGGATGAGAGTATCAGAAAAGTTGGTTTGTCCAGTCAGTCAGATGCTAATTTATAAACTGACACAAGAACACAAAGAAAATTAGTAGAAAATATGATTTCTGTTCCTTTTTCTCCTTGCATCATTTCCTGCCAACTCCCACCTTTTCTTTATTCTTATCACTCTTCCTCACTTCTCTTTCCCCTTGGTTTTTCTCTGGAGTACCTAAATAAGTTGTTCAAACATGTGCCATTCCATGGGTCATCAATGATGGCTCATGGAAAATTAGGAAGGCAAAGCATCCAGGACACAGCTGACTGCTGGCAACTCAAGCACCAGGAGATGGCAAAACCACATGAGAACTATACACTGTAGCAGGGAATTTTCTTCTTGTTGATACACTGCTCAGTTTCAGAAGGAAAACAAAAAGGGCAGAGAGTCACCTGCAAATAAAAAGCGTCAGTAAAAATACTGATACATAGAGTGTTCAATAAACCTTCTTTTCAAATTGAAAACTTAATAATTGTCACCATTTGTCAGGCGTAAGTCTAGGTGTCTCACATATATGATCTCTTAATTTTTACAGATCCACTCAAGGTAACCATTCTTATTCCCATTTTACAAATTAGAAAACTTGAGTTCAGATGAGTAAGATTTGGGATTTGAACCCACCCTTTGACTTTTTCCCCCCATATCACTCTGCCTCCCACTTTAGACAAGAAATATAAAGTGTTAAAAACTAGCCTTGGAAGATGTGATGTTTAATTTCATGTGTCAGCTTGGCTGGGCCACGGTGCCTAGATATTTGGTTAAACATTATTTTAGATGTTTCTGTCAGAGTCTTTTTGGGTGAGATTTACAAATTGATTGACTTTAATATGTGTGGGCCTTGTCCAATCAGCTGAAGGCCTGTATGGTGCAGAAAGACTGACCTCCCCTGGGCTAGAAGGAATTGTGCCAGCTGTGAGCCTTTGGACTTGAACTGCAACATCAACTCTTCCCTGCAGCTCTCCAGCCTGCTGGCCCACCCTGCAGGTTTTGGACTTGCCAGCCTCCATAATTGCATGAGCCATTTCCTTAAAATCAATCACTCTCTTCTCCTTTTCTTCCTCCTCCCTCCTCCCCCTCCTCCTCCTCCCTCCTCCCCTCCTCCCTCTCTTCCCCTTCTTCTTCTTCTTCCCCTTCCTCTTCCCCTTCTTCTTCCTCTTCCTCTTCTTCTTCTCCTCCTCCCACTCCTCCTCCTTCTCCTTCTTCTTCTTCCTCTCTCTCTCTCTCTCTCACACACACACACACATGCACGATAAGTAGATAGACAGACAGACACATGCTCTTTATTCTGCTTCTATGGAGAAGCCCAACTTACGAGGAGGAGAGAGAATTATAAAATGGAGGGAAGAAAACAGTGTTCTCAGAAATGAATGGTGGTAGATTGGAACCGACAAGAATCAGAGAAAGTGAAGGAAGTTGATTTACCGCTGTATGCTGCTCTGAACTACTTTCCTGCAAATTTCAGGGATTACTCTGAGAATGGCACAGCCACACACATACTCAGGAGGTAAGTGAGCTAATCTAAAAAGGCTGAGGCCAGAGCAGAGTCCTCTCCTAGTTTATAACTATGCATCTGTGGCAGAGTTCCTCTTCCTGGCTTTGTAGGAGGACTACTATTCCCACTTTCCTTTGCAGTTAAGGGTGATCATGTGACTGAGTTCTGGCCAAGGAAATGTGGATGGTGTGATATAAGCTACTTCCTGGCTTGGCACGTAAAAAATTCTGTAATCTTCCAGCTCTCTCTTCCACTGTTCCAGAAACCTGGGAAGTTTATATTTCAAAATTAGTTGACTAGAAGATGTAGGAGGGCCACCAGCACCATATTAGACTTTGCATGAATAAGAAATAGACTTTTAAGCACATTAACTCACTGAGATTTGGTGTTTATTTGTTCCCTTCTCTAGGCTACTCTGTCCTAAGGAAGGCAACATCCATTAGTCTCTGTCTTGCTTTTGCCCATTGTCACTTCCTCCAAGGCCTAGCACAATGCTTGACACAGAGAAGACACTCAGTAAATACTTGTTGAATGAATGAATGAATGGTGTACTAGCTAACTATGGTTCTAAGATGCCGTAACAGAGATGCAAAAATCCAGCAGTGTAAATGACATATGTGTAACAGTCCAGAGGTAGGACTGGCTGTGCCATCTGCCTCTGGGCCAGATGACTGCCGCAGTCCCACCATGCCCCCAGGTGATGGGCAGGGGAAAGACAGGGCATTTCCGATCCTTACAAGGGGAAGGCTGCACACATTGCTTCCCCTCACATCCCTTTGGCCAAAACTTAGTTGCAAGGACACACCAAGCTGCAAGGAAAGCTGAGGTCAATTGAATGATCTGCCTGCAATTCTTCCTCTCCTCCGCGCTCTTGGCGATGTTCACCCAGATGGAGAGTACTTCCCTACCCCATTGATTTTGGGCTTCGGCCAGAGGCATATGTGGCAGAAGTGACAGCATATCAGTTCTGAGCCGAGGCCTTAACTGGCCCCTTGTGTTTCTGTTCGCCCTACGGGCACAGCTGTCACCCTACATTCAGAAGAGCTTGCCCTAGGTAGCCATTGGTCCAGAGGATGAGAGACAAGTGGAGCAGCCCTAAATCAGTTAGCCTCTGCTGATCTGAAAGAAAAATAAATGGCTTTTTTGGGGAAACTACTGAGATTTGGGGGTTGCTTATTATGCAGCATTAATGCAGCAGAAACCTAATGCTGTGGTCATGAACTCAGCCTTAACTGAAGAGTTCTACTATTAAATAGGGGGAAATGAGCATTATTAGTGTACTATGACCATTCTGTGGGTATAAGAAGGACACCTCCCTGGATGGAGCAGAAACAACCTGACCTGTGGGGGACTCCTTTATGAGTCCAGAGCATTGCCTAGCCAGCCTAGTTAGCATGAATATAATGTGAGGTGGCACGCTTTCCTGGGACTCTGTCATGGGTGGAGGCACTGAAGGTTGGCTAACCTGGGGCCAGTCACCTTGGTGAGAGCAGAAGAGGGCGTGGGGGTAGCAATTCTGTCTGGAGGCATCTTGGGAATAAAGTGCAAGTTGTGGGTAGGAGGAATGGTGATAATAGAAAATTCTGTCAAAACAAATGCAATAGTCACATTAACAAAACAAGTTTGGGAGGAGTTTTCCCCATGAGTCAAGAGGTGGTGCGAATAATAGAAGCCTGAAATAACTGTGTATATTACTATATTTGTTAATTCGTGTCTATCTGTTGCCAATACAGCTGTAGAGAATGATGCTATTCCTATCTGAATCCTATACGAGATTTGCAATGCATGGAAAAGATGACTGATACCTCTATCAGATCAATCAAAATTTACGTCTAAAATACATTTTCTCCATGGTGCCTCAGTGCCTCAGTACTCACAGTTTACGCCCTGGAAAGGTTTTTCAAAGGAAGCAGCTCTGTACTGCTCGCTGGTTATTCTGCCAACTAAGAATTGAGGTGTGCGTAATGGCATCAAATATTTTCTCCTTGGGAAATTGCTAGAGACCTGCAAGAGGTAAAAAGCTTTTGAAAGCATAGCAATTTGGGTGTGACTGTCCATTTTGAGGTGGATGAATTAATCCCTGATAAAGTATTGGCTGCTTACTGGAAACTGAGGAAAATAAAACGTGGTTTAAAACATTTCTTCAAATGTGAATATATCCTACATTTTACCTAGATTTTTTCGGTGTTTATCTCCCAACATTTTATTGTGAAAATTTAAAAACACTTAACAAGTACGTTATGCCTTCCATCTAGATACAATGTTTATTTATTTATTTATACAGCAGGTTCTTATTAGTCATCCATTTTATACACATCAGTGTATACATGTCAATCCCAATCTCCCAATTCATCACACCACCACCACCACCAAGCCTCCGCCACTTTCCCCCTTTGGTGTCCATACATTTTTTCTCTACTTCTGTGTCTCAATTTCTGCTCTGCAAACCGGTTCATCTGTACCATTTTCTAGGTTCCACATATATGCGTTAATATACGATATTTGTTTTTCTCTTTCTGACTTACTTCACTCTGTATGACAGTCTCTAGATGCACCCACATCTCTACAAATGACCCAAGTTCGTTCCTTTTTATGGCTGAGTAATATTCCATTGTATATATGTACCACATCTTCTTTATCCATTCATCTGTCAGTGGACACATATTTAAATATTTTTAATTGTCCCTTAAAGACTTCTATGCAGTTTCACCTGTGATCTAATCAAGGTTTGTGGGGTCTATCTGGAGGTTAACCTAGAAAATCTCCCCCACCTTAACTTCTGTTTGGTTTTGACTTATGACATCGACTTTTGAAGAGTCCAGGCCAGGGGTTTATAGAGAGTTGCACATTCTTCATTTGTCTGATTGTTTCCTGACGGTGTTCTTTAACTTTTTCTTTTATGCCTGTATTGCCCTTAAAATGGAAATTCAGTCTGGAGGCTTGATTAGTTTTGGGTTAAACGTCATTTGCAAGAATGCTTCAGAGGCATCTCATGAAGAGGTTAACATGTTGGGTTTTTCCACTACGAGTGATGCTAAAGGTGATGACTGGGTTGAGAAAGTGACTGCCATACTTCCATGGAGAAGCACTTGCCTGGGAACAGAGACCGAGGCAAAGTTTACATGCTAGTGTTTTATGATGGGTACGATCCCATGGGAGCCAAAAAGGGGAAAAAGAATTAAGGCAGAAAAGGAGGAAAACGAATAAAAGGTGGTTCATTGCTGAGCTGGCAATGGCTTCATAAGCAGCCTGGCTGGTCACTTGGTCATGTGCGACATCTTCAGAGTTGCCGTGTGACACTGTTACATCCTGGAGGACTCCTCCAGGATAAAGCCTGTGGGGTGTTGATGTATCTGTACTTCTGGACTGTGTTACTAGGTGCCTCTGGGCAGCCACTGGAAAAACCAGGGCCTCCATGGGTCCTGCTGCATTGGACCTGGCCATGGGAGCAGCTGCAGCTTCGGCCCTGGAAGGTGTAATGGCAGCCTTGCCAAAGCAGAGACGTCTGTCATTGTAGGAGATGAGGTGACAAGGTGGAGGCCGAAACTTTACAACCATCACTGAGGCCAGCTTATCCAGCAATCAGGGCAAGTGGGTCCTGAGGGACAGGCAAGGCCAAATGCATCTGTGGGGGTGGGTGTACATTGCATCGGGTACCAAAGGAACATCTTTCCCTTTGAAATTAATAATGATCTGTGGAGTAGTACTTCGCCCCTGTGGGAATAACCTATTGCCCAACCACCTTTCATGTAGTGATTGTAGTACCCATTTGATTATTCTTGCCTGTGCCAGTTATTATATTGGGAGAGGCAAGACAGGGGGGCTAGTTGGACTCATTGCCACTAGAGTGTTTTTTCTAGGCTCTTTTAGGAACACAACTAGGAGACCATATATACATATATATATGGGGGGGGAATATGAATTGTATGAGTTCATATTGTCATTGGCATTCAACATAATTTTTTTTCTTAAATTCTCTTTTATTTTATTTTTAACCTCTTATACTGGAAATTCCTTGTTCCCAATAATATTACTGTATGTACAGTCAGAGTAGATTGTTTAGGTTACCTCAAATAAGTTTCTTTTTCATTGTTGTTTGAATAACCAGTTTCATATAGAATTGGGCCATTTGTTTCTTTTAAGGTCCAACTTTAGGGCAGCCATTTGTTTCTTTTAAGGTCCAACTTTAGGGCGGCCATTTGTTTCTTTTAAGGTCCAACTTTAGGGCATTTTTCCTTTATGATTTACTCTTATTTCTGAATATGTAAACTACATGGTTCAAAAACCAATATTGTATAAACACGTTTAGTCAGAGAAGTCTCACTCCCATGAATATCATGTCCACCCTGTTCCAAGCTACCCCTTATAGATAACCATTTTTATTAGTTTCTGGTTTCTCCTTTCCTATACTTTTTTTTTGCAAAGATAAGCAAATACATATGTACATCTTAATTTCTGCTTCTTTCTTATACAAAATGTGGCATAGTATATATTGTCTTGCTTTTTTTCTCTTAATATATATCAAAGGACTCATTCCATACTTTAAGGTTCATAGATAACTTAAATGCTAAAGTTTACTAGCTGTTTACTATCTATCTATCTAGTCTATATCTCTCTATATATCTCAAGTGTATTAGTCAGAGTAGGCTAGTCAATGCTGCAGTAACAAATAAACCCCCAAATCTTAATGACTTTACAAAGAAAGGTTGATTTCTTGCTTATATAAAGTCTTATGTGGGTTGGGCAATCTTCCTTTGTCTTGTAGCCACATGAGCTAAAACATGTGCCCCCATAGTAGCCAGGTTAGGTAGCCAGGCCTAGAAATAGCCCACACCACAGCCCAGTCACACGGCCCCAAACTAACTACAAGGGAGGTTGAAAATGTGGTGTCAAGTTCATAAAGAGGAAACAGAAATGGAATTTGGTGAATGTATAGCATTGTCTCTCCCATGCCAGGCTTTATATTTATTCTCTCATATAAACCCACAACAGCTCTACAGGTTAGGTACTTTGGTTTTTCCCATCTTACATTTAAGGATGTTGAGGCTCCAAGGCCTTATGTGCCTGTCAAAATCACAGTGTTCCTGTGTGTTAGAATTAGTTTCAAATCCCGGTGTATCTGCTTCCGAAGCCTGTACATTCCATGGCCAACCAGTATTGTCCACTGAAAAAAGCATGGCAAATCCATTTCATCCACACATAAATGTAAAATTTGGAGAAACAGAGGTTGGAGCAATTGGTACAGGACAATAAGTATTGATACTTAAGATTTATAAGCTATTTTCCTACAAAAGAGCTCAAGATAAAAATTAAATCCCTGGAACAATAAAGACTAAAACATCACAGGACACAATGTTTTAGTAACAGTGGATGATAAAATAGCTTTATTTATAATTTCTGAATCAAGAGCTAATTGTTATAGGAATTTTTAAAAATTTCAAAGTGAAACTGCAAACATTTTTTCTTCCTCTTTCTAAGTAAAAGCATCATATATTCTTTGCATGAGAGAAATTATGACTCTTTCAAAACAATTTAGGGTAGCTTTGGGGAATTATCCTAAGTAATCTCCATGGATTTCAAAGTCGAAAAGCCTTCCCTTTAGAGGAGGAAATAAAACAAATGTGAAAAACCACTATGGCCATTTGGACAGTGCCTTTAGTTCCACATTAACACTTATATTTAATGCCTAAGATTGGGTACAACAATATATGATTCCAATGTACGCTTTTAGTAAGCGATTACAGCAAAATGAACAACACTGGGAACTCTTAAGTGATTTAAATGAAGGATTGGCCATCTATATGCAGAGACTGCAGATTCCATGAAAAGATAAGGTGGTTCCAGAGGGTGATTTTTCCAGAACAAGGCAAAGCTTACCCTATCCTGTGAGTGTGAAACTAAATCATCCTGGCTGTTGATCCAATACAGTTTTCACAATAATGCCCTGCAAGTCTCAACATCATATCAGTACCTTTCAAACATTTTGGACCATGACCACAGTAAGAAACATCATTAACTATGTACATGCACAGTGACTCACAGATACAGAAGATTTTTTTGAGATAAACTGCAGGCAGTACACTCTGATTGCCTCCCCTAACCCACCCTACCCCCTACTCAAAATGCTGGCATGACCTGGGTTCACAACCTGTAGGAGTTGTGACCCGCAGTTTGAAACCCCTGAGCTATTGCCTATTGCTTTGGCTGGCCAATCAAACTAGGCTGTGTAGAATAGTTCTTTTCTCTTTTTGTCTCACAGCTCCCAGAGGGAAGAGGGACCCAGTGCTTAGAGAGGGAACTGTCACCTGGGAGTTAGTAACCAAATCCCAGAGCCTGGAGAAGTCAGCACCATTTGTGGAAGCTCCCACCTTTGCCAAGACATGACAAGACCCTACTACTTTAATACCATCCTCAAAATGTTGAGGTTCACTTAGCATGTTGTCCTGTTACTAGAAATGCCAGATTTAGCAAAACAAATTTTTTTAAAAAAGGACACCCAGTTAAATTTGAATTTCAGATAAACAAGGAATAGTCTTTTTTAGTGTAAGTATGTCTCATACAATAGCAATTATTCCTTGTTTGTCTTTTTTTAGTGTAAGTATGTCTTATGCAAAAACAATTATTCCTTGTGTGATGTTCAGATTTAACTGGTTGTCCAGTATTTCATCTGGCAACTCAACTGGTTGCACGCCCTGTCCCTTTACTTTGAAGGTCCTCAATCTGATGGATGGATCTAGGCTGGACAGGATGTGGGCACTGCTGCTGGGAGGAAGGGGGGACACCTAGTTCAGTCTCCTTCTGCTCCCCTCAATTTTCATTGCTGGCTTCACACCCCGCAGCCCCTGAAGGGTTCCCTCATCTGGAGGGCAGTGTATTTCAGTGGATTGGCAAGGTGGCACAAACCCTGCTCCTGCTGTGTCCACTTGACTCCTCAGTCCTCCTGGACCTTGGCATGCCAAACCTCTGGGATATATACTGTCCCACTGCCACCTGTAGCTCAGTGGCAAAGGGACAGTCACCAGCCCTATCCAGCTGTTGAACAGAACTCCAGTCTCTCCTTCGTGTAGTCACTCCAGTCTCTGCAAGTGATCCGCTCAGTGAGGGAGAGCCCACTGGGAGGACAGGAACTCACTTCCTACTTCACTCCTCCAGAGCCTACATCCCCAAGCCCCCTCTGCCTCCCCTTGCCCCCAATTCTTTACATCCCAAAGGACAGTCTTGCCTTTTCCATCGAAGCACACTTTCTGTCCCACGTAGGCCAAGTCTATTCATCCCCTCAGAATTAGGACCACTGGACTTGGTTTTTCTTCTCACTTCCCCTTCCCCACCCCCTGGCAGATAATTGGTTACTTAGAAATGGCTCACAAATGGATGGTTTAGTGAAGTGACTCGATCTTCCCTGCCTCCCTGCTGTTCCCAGCGGTTCCCTTAATGTTTGATTAACAAGAAGGACAAATGTCACCTCCTGGTCAAAGCTTCAGGTTGAGTTCTGAGCTCTGGGGCTTTGCAGGGCCTCCCTCCATGGCCTGGGTTGTGTTGTGAGGCTGTTGACCTGTCTGTTTCTTCAATGGGCTGTGAGCAGCCCGAGGACAGGGGCTCCACATTTGTGGAATCACACATGAAGTGGAGTCTGCTGTAGCTGGACAGAGAGGGGCAGTTGAAAATTATGGGCCATTGTCCTTGGTATACCTTCTGTTTGCTTTCATCAAACTTTTTCAGTAAACACGCCTTCTTCCCTCTGACTACCAAGACCCAGCGAGACCTGCTGCCCAGGTCACAATTCCTTCTGGGGCCTCCTCTCCCTTTGTTAACACTTACTCATCCAGACCTTTCTGCCAGGGCCATCTGGGTCTTCCAAAGTGGCATTAAAATAAATAAATAAATGAATAAATAAATAAATAAATAAATGAGTCGTTGCTAATGTGTAAATGATTGTCATTGGGGTACATTTGAAATTTTGTATTTTAAAGAAACTAACAGGTATTATTAAGCTCTGCTATATGTGCCTCACATTGTTAGTGTCACGTAAGGTTAAGGCAGAAGTTCCTGCATTCAAGAGTCATACTGGAAGACAAGATTTAAATACATAAAAGCCCGTTTTAAAACGACCCAAAGAGACTAGTAGGTAATAAAATGCATTTCAAGTGGCTTATAAAGGTCATATAATGACACTGTGTTTCATCATCTGTGGAGGACTTGATAAGGTTATTCCTGAGGTTTCTTTATTTGTTCCAAATAAATCACCAAGTAGGTCTTTCAAATTTTATAATAATAAAGTAACATGATATTGGTACTCACTATGTGCCAGGCACCATTGCTGGCAACTCCTTCAGTCCTTACAAGAGTACCATGAGGTGGCCATTATTCATTTCCCATTTGGCAGGTGGGGGGAACTTAGGCATTGAGAGGTTAAATAATTGCCCACGGCACAGAGTTTTGTGGTGGAGCTGGCAGTTGAATCCAAGGCATGAGGACCTTGAGTGTGAACATAATGGCTATGCCATGCATGGCGTCACTCTACACAGACCTACACTTGCACTTTCCCATACTTTTCAGATGGCACTTCCTTACTTTTTAAATGGGAACACCATGTATTATTCTTGGAATGCCTATTCTATTTTCCATTAACCCACAAACTTGGCCCTCTTTGTTCAAACCTGTACAATCTGCAACCAAGTTTCTAACATTTCTTGGCTATCTCTTCTCTAGGGATTTGGTTGAGTGGAATCTATAAATTTCATTCAGATTTGAGCCCAAAGTCCTGCCTCATCCACTACACCACATTTCTTCTTTTTCTCAAAATTTATCAGGTTAAATCTTCAACCTTTTGTATTTTTCTTTTCTACCTTTCTTAGTTTCAATTCCACAGCCTCCCTGGGAGGATTTCCATGCTAAAGGGCTTCACTTAAACTTTGATTTCTTCTGTGGCTGCTCACACTCCACCGGAGTCTCTCGAGATACTGCTGGGGGTGAGGTGGAACTGAGGGATGAGGAAAGGAGTGAGACTAGGGACAGCTGTACCACAATGAATTCCAATGCACGGCAAAGAAGAATCAGCACTGACAGCTACTAAGGTTTCAAGGAGGGAGTGACATCTGAGCTGGTAATAGAGGACTTCTGAGGACTTTGGTGGGTGGAGGAGGAAGAAGTGGCACCCCAAGCTGAGGGAGGGGAGATGAATCTGGAGTCTCTGTGCTCCTCAGACCAGCCATCCCCGATCTCTTCCCTGGAGCAAACTGCCTCTGGTTTTTCAGGTACTGACAAAGCCCAGAAAAAAAAAGTAAATCAAATGTTTTACTTGAAATCTCCTCGCTCTGGGTTGCAGCTGAGTAATGCGTTCCATTTCATACATCACACCCAATTCTCTACTGAAATTCCAATTATTTTTCGCCCACTCAAGAAGGCATGTCAGAATGCAAGTTTAATATTCCCCAAGACGTGACCTCAAATGGGTCTGATTTATTTAAAAGCAGCAATCATCTGAAAAGCTCAGTCCTTTAACAGTTACCAGGAGTGAATCAGTGCATGACACAATGCAGAGGTGATTGCCACACAGCAGTGAGATAACTGGGAGGTGGCAGGCAGAGGAAGGAGGGGATTAACTCCAAGAACCTGGTGGCTCCTTAAAAAATTTTTTAACTTTTTGCCATGAACAGTTTCCAGATGATACCTAATGAGTGTTTGCTAGGGGTGTTGGATTACCTTTAATTTCTGTTCTTCCATTATTCTGGAGGAGTCTGATATTGGTTTGGGGGTGGGGGATAGGGCATGTGAGAACCACACCTTTGTCTCAAAACAAGGTGGAAAACAGTGAATCACACACCTAGCAAAAGATCAGAGATGGTATTTTTTTTAGTATTAAAAAATGTATTAGAATGGTTCAAATATGGTTGTAATAGTTTCAAGGTGGAAATGCTATGATTTCCTGAGTGCTAGTGTATATTTCCTCATGACTCAGAATTTTTTTTTATACAGCAGGTTCTTATTAGTCATCCATTTTTTACACATCAGTGTATACATGTCAATCCCAATTTCCCAATTCATCACACCTCAACCACAGCCCCTGCTGCTTTCCCCCCTTGGTGTCTGTACGTTCGTTCTCTACATCTGTGTCTCAATTGCTTCCCTGCAAACCATTTCATCTGTACCATTTTTCTGGGTTCCACATATATGCGTTAATATACAGTATTTCTTTTTCTCTTTCTCACTTACTTCACTCTGTATGACAGTCTCTAGATCCATCCACGTCTCTACAAATGACCCAATTTCATTCCTTTTTATGGCTGAGTAATATTCCATTGTATATATCTATCACATCTTCTTTATCCAGTCATCTGTCGATGGGAATTTAGGTTGCTTCCATGAACTGGCTATTGTAAATAGTGCTGCAATGAATATTGGAGTGCATGTGTCTTTTTGAATTATGATTTTCTCAGGGTATATGCCCAGTAGTGGGATTGCTGGGTCATATGATAGTTCTATTTTTAGTTTTTTAAGGAACCTCCATACTGTTCTCCATAGTGGCTGTATCAATTTACATTCCCACCAACAGTGCAAGGGGGTTCCCTTTCCTCCACACCCTCTCCAGCATTTGTTGTTTGTAGATTTTCTGATGATGCCCATTCTAACTGGTGTGAGGTGATACCTCATTGTAGTTTTTATTTGCATTTCTCTAATAATTAGTGATGTTGAGCAGCTTTTCATGTGCTTCATGGCCATCTGTATGTCTTCTTTGGAGAAATGTCTATTTAGGTCTTCTGCCCATTTTTGGATTGGGTTGTTCGTTTTTTTAATATTGAGCTGTATGAGCTGTTTATATATTTTGGAGATCAATACTTTGTCCGTTGATTCGTTTGCAAATATTTTCCCCCATTCTGAGGGTTGTCTTTTCATTTTGTTTATGGTTTCCTTTGCTGTGCAAAAGCTTTTAAGTTTCATTAGGTCCCATTTGTTTATTTTTGTTTTTATTTCCATTACTCTAGGAGATGGTTCAAAAAAGATGTTGCTGTGATGTATGTCAAAGAGTGTTCTTCCTATGTTTTCCTCTAAGAGTTTTATAGTGTCCGGTCTTACATTTAGATCTCGAATCCATTTTGAGTTTATTTTTGTGTATGGTGTTAGGGAGTGTTTTAATTTCATTCTTTTACATGTAGCTGTCCAGTTTTCCCAACACCACTTATTGAAGAGACTGTCTTTTCTCCATTGTATATCCTTGCCTCCTTTGTCAGACTAGTTGACCATAGGTGCGTGGGTTTATCTCTGGGCTTTCTATCTCGTTCCATTGATCTATATTTCTGTCTTTGTGCCAGTACCATATTGTCTTCATTACTGTAGCTTTGTAATATAGTATGAAGTCAGGGAGTCTGATTCCTCTAGCTCTGCTTTTTTCCCTCAAGACTGCTTTGGCTATTCAGAGTCTTTTGTGTCTCCATACAAATTTTAAGATTTTTTGTCCTAGTTCTGTAAAAAAATGCCATTGGTAATTTGATAGGGATTGCATTGAATCTGTAGATTGCTTTGGGTAGTATAGTCATTTTCACAATATTGATTCTTCCAATCCAAGAACATGGTATATCTCTCCATCTGTTGGTATCATCTTTAATTTCTTTCATCAGTGTCTTAGAGTTTTCTGCATAGAGGTCTTTTGTCTCCCTGGGTAGGTTTATTCTTAGGTATCTTATTCTTTTTGTTGCAGTGGTAAATGGGAGTCTTTCCTTAATTTCTCTTTCAGATTTTTCATCATTAGTATATAGGAATGCAAGAGATTTCTGTGCATTAATTTTGTATCCTGCTACTTTACCAAATTCATTGATTAGTTCTAGTAGTTTTCTGGTGGCATCTTTAGGATTCTCTATGTATAGTATCACGTCATCTGCAAACAGTGACAGTTTTACTTCTTTTTTTTTTTTTTTTTTGCGGTATGTGGGCTTCGCGCTGTTGTGGCCTCTCCCGTTGCAGAGCACAGCCTCTGGACGTGCAGGCTCAACGGCCACGGCTCACAGGCCCAGCCCCTCCGCGGCATGTGGGATCTTCCCGGACCGGGGCACGAAGCCCCAGTTTTACTTCTTCTTTTCCAGTTTGTATTCCTTTTATTTCTTTTTTTCTCTGATTGCTGTGGCTAGGACTTCCAAAACTATGTTGAATAATAGTGGTGAGAGTGGACACCCTTGTCTCTTTCCTGATCTTAGAGGAAATGCTTTCAGTTTTTCACCATTGAGAATGATTTTTTCTGTGGGTTTGTCGTATATGGCCTTTATTATGTTGAGGTAGGTTCCCTCTATGACCACTTTCTGGAGAGTTTTTATCATAAATGGGTGTTGAATTTTGTCAAAAGCTTTTTCTGCATCTATTGAGATGATCATATGGTTTTTCTTCTTCAATTTGTTAATATGGTGTATCACATTGATTGATTTGTGTATATTGAAGAATCCTTGCATCCCCGGGATAAATCCCACTTGATCATGGTGTATGATCCTTTTAATATGTTGTTGGATTCTGTTTGCTAGTATTCTGTTGAGGATTTTTGCATCTATATTCATCAGTGATATTGGTCTGTAATTTTCTTTTTTTGTAGTATCTTTGTCTGGTTTTGGTATCAGGGTGGTGGTGGCCTCATAGAATGAGTTTGGGAGTGTTCCTTCCTCTGCAATTTTTTGGAAGAGTTTGAGAAGGATGGGTGTTAGCTCTTCTCTTAATGTTTGATAGAACTCACCTGTGAAGCCATGTGGTCCTGGACTTTTGTTTGTTGGAAGATTTTTTGTGTGTGTGTGGTACGCGGGCCTCCCACTGCTGTGGCCTCTCCCATTGCGGAGCACAGGCCTCGGACGCGCAGGCTCAGCAGCCATGGCTCACAGGCCCAGCCGCTCCACAGCATGCGGGATCCTCCCGGACCAGGGCACAAACCCGTGTCCCCTGCATCGGCAGGCGGACTCTCAACCACTGCGCCACCAGGGGAGCCCTTGTTGAAAGATTTTTAATCACAGTTTCAATTTCATTACTTGCAATTGGTCTGTTAATATTTTCTATTTCTTCCTGGTTCAGTCTTGGAAGGTTATACCTTTCTAAGAATTTGTCCATTTCTTCCATGTTGTCCATTTTATTGGCATAAAGTTGCTTGTAGTAGTGTCTTAGGATGCTTTGTATTTCTGTGGTGTCTGTTGTAACTTCTCCTTTTTCATTTCTAATTTTATTGATTTGAGTCCTCTCCCTCTTTTTCTTGATGAGTCTGGCTAATGGTTTATCAATTTTGTGTATCTTCTCAAAGAACCAGGTTTAGTTTTATTGATCTTTGCTATTGTTTTCTTTGTTTCTATTTCATTTATTTCTGCTCTGGTCTTTATGACTTCTTCTTTCCTTCTGCTAACTTTGGGTTTTGTTTGTTCTTCTTTCTCTAGTTCCTTTAGGTGTAAGGTTATATTGTTTGAGATTTTTCTTGTTTCTTGAGGTAGGCTTGTATTGCTATAAACTTCCCTCTTAGAACTGCTTTTGCTGCATCCCATAGGTTTTGGATCGTCGTATTTTCATTCTCATTTGTCTCTAGGTATTTTTTGATTTCCTCTTTGATTTCTTCAGCAATCTCTTGGTTATTTAGTAACGTATTGTTTAGCCTCCATGTGTTTGTGTTTTTTACGTTTTTTTCCCTGTAATTCATTTCTAATCTCATAGTGTTGTGGTCAGAAAAGACACTGGATAGGACTTCAATTTTCTTAAATTTACTGAGTCTTGATTTGTGACCCAAGATGTGAGCTATCCTGGAGAATGTTCTGTGCACACTTGAGAAGAAAGTGTAATCTGCTGTTTTTGGATGGAATGTCCTATAAATATCAGTTAAATCTATCTGGTCTATTGTGTCATTTAAAGCTTGTGTTTCCTTATTTATTTTCATTTTGGACGATCTGTGCATTGGTGTAAGTGAGGTGTTAAAGTCCCCCAGTTATGGTGTTACTGTCGATTTCCTCTTTTAGAGCTGTTAGCAGTTGCCTTATGTATTGAGGTGATTCTATGTTGGGTGCATATTTATTTATAATTGTTATATCTTCTTTTTGGATTGATCCCCTGATCATTATGTAATGTCCTTCCTTGTCTCTTGTAACATTCTTTATTTTAAAGTCTATTTTATCTGATATGAGTATTGCTACTCCAGCTTTCTTTTGATTTCCATTTCCATGGAATATCTTTTTCCATCCCCTCAGTTTCAGTCTGTATGTGTCCCTAGGTCTGAAGTGGGTCTCTTGTAGACAGCATATATATGGGTCTTGTTTTTGTATCCATTCAGCAAGCCTGTGTCTTTTGGTTGGAGCTTTTAATCCATTCACGTTTAAGGTAATTATCGATATGTATGTTCCTATTACCATTTTCTTAATTGTTTTGGGTTTGTTTTTGTAGGTCCTTTTCTTCTCTTGTTTTTCCCACTTAGAGAAGTTCCTTTAGCATTTGTTGTAGAGCTGGTTTGTTGTAGAGCTAGTGCTGAATTCTCTTAGCTTTTGCTTGTCTGGAAAGCTTTTGATTTCTCCATCGAATCTGAACGAGATCGTTGCTGGGTAGAGTAATCTTGGTTGTAGGGTCTTCCCTTTCATCACTTTAAGTATATCATGCCACTCCCTTCTGACTGGTAGAGTTTCTGCTGAGAAATCAGCTGTTAACCTTATGGGAGTTCCGTTGTATGTTATTTTTCGTTTTTCCCTTGCTGCTTTCAATAATTTTTCTTTGTCTTTAATTTTTGCCAATTTGATTACTATGTGTCTTGGCGTGTTTCTCCTTGGGTTTATCCTGTATGGGACTTGCTGCGCTTCCTGGACTTGGGTGGCTATTTCCTTTCCCATGTTAGAGAAGTTTTCAACTATAATCTCTTCAAATATTTTCTCGGGTCCTTCCTCTTTCTCCTTCTGGGACCCCTATAATGCGAATGTTGTTGCATTTAATGTTGTCCCAGAGGTCTCTTAGGCTGTCTTCATTTCTTTTCATTCTGTTTTCTTTATTCTGTTCCGCAGCAGTGAATTCCACCATTATGTCTTCCAGGTCACTTATCCGTTCTTCTGCCTCAGTTATTCTGCTATTGATCCCTTCTAGTGTATTTTTCATTTCAGTTATTGTATTGTTCATCTCTGTTTGTTTGTTCTTTAATTCTTCTACATCTTTGTTAAACATTTCTTGCATCTTCTCGATCTTTGCCTCCAATCTTTTTCCGAGGTCCTGGATCATCTTCACTATCATTATTCTGAATTCTTTTTCTGGAATGTTGACTATCTCCACTTCATTTAGTTGTTTTTCTGGGGTTTTATCTTGTTCCTTCATCTGGTACATAGCCCTCTGGCTTTTCATCTTGTCTTTCTGTCAATGTGGTTTTTGTTCCACAGGCTGCAGGATTGTAGTTCTTCTTGCTTCTCATGACTCAGAATTTTGATCGCTCTCTCTTGCCTGTTTTAGCATGTAGATATCTATATTTCTCGTCCTATTAATTACTTAGACCTCCTTCACTGACTTCCATCCCCAACTTAAATATTTCTCTTTCATTCCGTCTCCCTTCTCAGCCTCTTTGTTTTGTTCGGTCCAGTTATGTTATTGTCCCTCACATGCTTTTGCTTGCTCTTTTCTGCTGTTTTTTTTTTAAATACTAAAAGGGCCTAATATCAGAGATGGTACTTTCAAAGGCTAATGTATGTGTTTCTCTTTTTATGATTAATAAAGACTATTACTGACAATTATTTAAAATGTTTCTAACAATTAAAAATAGTTGTTCTGGTTTAATACCCATTTCAAAAAAGATAAAGGAATTATGAAAAGGTTGTAATTTTGGTTGGGGGGGTAACAGTTGTAATTGTTTTCCCCAAAGTACTTTTCAACTGCTCTTGCACAAGGAAATGCTTTAAAGGATTTGATGGGGGTGTGTGAAACCTGGTCTCTGCAATCAGGACAAGCATCCAAGCTCCTGGCACGAGGCCCAGCTTAGATGATAAGGATTAGAAATATTCCTATTTGAGCTTGGTTCTACTTGAAGTAAGGGAGGATTTATGACACCTAAACCAGGGGTTCCTCTCTCCTGGTTCCCTTCAAGACCTTGCTGGTGCGCCATCTACCCTCAGGAAGTATTCCTAATTTAAGTTTACATCCCTCTAAACACTTCTTTATTCTTTAAACCAGCACTTCTGCATGTCTTCAGTGTTTTACTTGTAAGCTTCTTTGTTCTTTCTTGAGAACCAGTCTCCTCTCTCCCTGTGAACTGATACATCCTGAAGGCAAAAGACACTTTTATTTCAGAGTGTTCTCACTTGACTACCCTTTCTCCCTCTCCACCCCTCTCCCCATCACTCCCCACCAGTGGAGGCCCGTACAGGAAAACCTCAGCTTCCTGGCATCAGTATCTGAGGTTTCAAATATTCACTAGGTAACTGGACAACCCCTGCTGATGGAGCTGGTCTAAGGGAATACTGACCTGAGAAAAATGCTTCTGATTTAAATGCAAATTCAGATTTAAAACCAACCAACCAACCCACCAACCCACCAACCCAGTGACAATTAGAGCTTATAATATTGTTAAAGAAAGGTGTTTAAAAGCAGACTGGTTTTCTCTATAACATGATAACACTTTGAGAGCCCTGAAAAAGGGAGAGGCCAGGTGAGAAACAGAAGCAGCTTCCTAAGGGAGGGGATGCTGAGGGCTTTCTCTGTTCTCAGATGGAGAGGGCATTGAGGGGTTCTCCCCTGAAAGCTCAAAGCTACTAGCACCCTGACACTTTCTGATTGCTATCTGGAAACTTCTAAACACAATAAATATTTACATAGCTCTTTTCAGTTTTAAAAGGGTTCTCACAGTCTTGGTTTCATTTGATCCTCATGAATGCCTTGCCAGGAATGAAGGACAGGTTTTACAATCTGAGCCTTGGGAAAGGAAATCGAATCTCCTGAGTCCACTGAAATTAGAGGAGCCAGAATCTGAGCTGGCAGGTAAATGTTTATTGAATCGAACAAATTCAGGAATATATGAGTATGATAAGGTAAACAGGGTCTCTTCCTTTCAGAAGCTCATAATCTAGTTGGGAAGGAATGCCCCAAATTAACATAATTAAAATAATACTAGGATGAAATAAGGGAAGACCAGACACAAGATAGTAAGTTCATCCTTCATTGTGAAATGAAGCAAGAAAGTGCTATGATCTTAAGTGTACTTAAATAGCTTTCATCCCATGATTGAACTGAAATTCCCAAGTGTCCTCCATCCACCACCCTGCCTTCATCCTAAGTCTCTGCTTAATATTCTGAGTTTCACTCAGATTCCTTACAGCATCTACACAGTTTTCAGCTTTACACCTTAGCTCTGGAGATGTCTGGGCTTGTCACATCCTCTTCAGTTCCATATTTGCAGTGCAACTCTGGGCCCCCACACCCAATTATTAATTTATTTATTTACTTTTAGCCACAAGGAACATAAAAAAGGGAATGGGGGTTATCTGTCTTCAGTGTTCCAGAAAGTCCACCCTCACCTCCTGGAAGTGCTGAAGGGAGCAGATTTTAGAAAATGGTATAATGACTAATAAATCACACATGAAGAGAGACCTATAGGCACAGGGCATTTCAGGAAGGAAAACCAACCAGGCCAAGGACAGAGTGAGTGAGAAGACAAGGGGAAAGTCAGAACATGCCTATAGTCAGGACTGTGTCTCCACCTGACACAGAAGAAACATGGTGTGATGATTATGTGCATACTAAGAGTAGGGATAACAGATCATTTAAAATTGGGATTTCCCCACATCTAGGAGGGCACTGGCCCGTATCCACTGCTTTCCAGAAAACAGGAATTCCTCCCAAATACCTTTCTTCATCTGGGGATTCTGTAGGCTTTTATGTGGAGGCTGTGGTCCAGTCTCTTTATTCATTCCTTATATCACACTGGGAAAAACAGATACTACACAGTGGAAACAAGTTAAATATCCATGAACCAACGACTGAATAAACCACATACATACAGTGGAATGTTATTCAGCCACAAAAAGGAACGAAGTGCTAATACATACTATAACATGGATGAACCTTAAAAACTATGCTAAGTGAAAGAAGCCAGACACATAATGTCTGATGCCATTCATATGAAATGTCCAGAACAGGCCAACTGGTAGAGATGTAAAGTAGATCAATGGTTGCCAGGGGTGAGGGAGGCAGAAATGGGGAGCGACTGCTAATGGACATGGGGTTTCTTTCAAAGGTGATGAAAGTGTTCTGGATTAGTGGTGATGGTTGTATAACTCTGCCAGTATACCAAAAACCACTAAACCATACACTTTGGAAGGATGCAAAAAAAAAAAAAAAAAAAAAAGGTGTACAATGTTAGAGTTTTAGTTATCAGGTTAATACAATTTAGTATTAACTAAATTGTATTAACCTGATATTTGCCTGCGAACATTAGAAACATCAAAAATAGAATAAGCATAACTAAAAAACTATCCATAAAACATGAAAAATGGCAAAGAAACAAAGACATAAAATGAGGGAGGTGGAAGATAGTCAAATGAGTCCCAACATATACAAAATTGGTATTCCTAAGATGAGAATAGAACAAATGAAACAGAAAAAAAAGTAAAGAAGTACTAGCCTGAAACTTTTCTGAATTAATCGTAAGAATAGTAACCGACATTTACTGAGCACTTACTATATACTTTGGGCATAGTTTGAAGAACTTGACATGCACGATCTCATTGAATGCTCATGATAATTGAATAATGTTAGGTAGTGTTATCATCCCCACTGTATTCATGAGAAAACTAAGGCACAGAGAGGGTTAGTAACTTGCTAAAGGAAATTCTGCAGTAAGTGGCATAACTGAAATAAAATAAAACTCGTACCTGCAGATTTAAAGGGTGTAATGTGTCCAGGAAAAACTGGTATAACTAAGTCATTCTGGTTAAGTGTACTGCACTTCATGGATAATGGAAAACCTACATGGGCAACAGACTGAAAAATCTGTTTCTCCCAAAGGGAAACATCAAGTGGCTTCAGATTGCTCCTAGCATCAACTCATGTCAGAAGGTCAGAAGGTTGAGCAGGGCCAACAAATCTTGAGCAAGTGTCCTCCAAGACTTTTGTCCTTTAAGTAGAAAATCTGAAACTATCGCCATTCATGCTTGAGCTTTGCTACCTGAGAGAAACTTACTCTGAATTCAGCAAATCTCAGGAAGGAGCTGGCTGGCCAGGCTTGAGTCCTGTGTGACCCAATTCCTATGGTCACAGTATGAGCTGTACTGACTGGCCCAGGTTGGGAAGAGACAGAGAGAAGCGCATAGTCATGAAATAATTGGGAGATGAACTTTGAGGGGTGTGCTGATTGATTGGATGTGGGAACTTTGTGGAGGACTTGGATTTCTGGCACAAGCATTTGGCTGGATAAGGGAGCTACTCACTGAGAAGGGAAATACTGGGAGAGGAGCTGGGAGGAATACTGTGAGTT
Source organism: Mesoplodon densirostris (assembly GCF_025265405.1). NCBI lineage: Eukaryota > Metazoa > Chordata > Mammalia > Artiodactyla > Ziphiidae > Mesoplodon > Mesoplodon densirostris. Next base: position 139,042,802 of record NC_082663.1, read on the forward strand.
CAGTTTTGGACACTTGAATTAGAGCTATCTGTGAGGGGACCAAGTTAAGATACCAAGCACAGAGCTGGATATATGGGCCTGGAAGACGGAGGAGAAGGGACCTGGGGGGCTTATTTGGGTGTCTCTGACACAGAGTTGATAATGGAAGCCACGTGACTTCTGTGGGATTGTAAGCAACTTTTGGCAGGAAAGAGCTCTTTGCAGGAAAGAGCTCTCTGCGGGAGGCCCCTTTTGTCTTGACACTAACATTAAACCTGGCATCCCCATGCTCTACTCATCTCTGGCCCTAGCACACCTTTCAAATCTTTTGATCACATAATACCTTGCCTAACATGTGGGTTCTTTCTGTAGATCAAAGAAGTAGAAGTGAAGAATAAGTAACCGATGACCAGATCTCTTCCCTAGCTTCCCCTTCAGTAACCTCGCGAACAAACTGTGTGAACAAGATAGCACCTAAAGAAAAATCACAGGAAGTCGACAAACATGCACACAGTGGGAAGTCGCCGATTCTGACCCCCTGTTTCAGTGGTTAACTGAGATTCCTTCCTTTTTTCCCTTTAAAAACTTTCATGGCTGAGCAGAATCTTCAGAGATGGCTTTGGGGGGAAACTGAGTCCACCATCTCCCCAGATTGCCGGCACGCGGATTAAAAGTAACTTTCCTTTCTACCAATATTTGTCTCTCTTGAGTACTGATTTTTGAGCAGTGAGCAGCCAGACCTGAGTTTGGTAACAGGATCATCTAAAGAGAAAGTGTTGGGTACAGAATAAGAGGGAGGAGGAAGAAGCTCGTCAGGAAGGCTGAGAAGGAGTGGTCAGAGAGGGAGGAGGGCACCCAGGAGAGTGTGGTGGCATGGGAGTCAAGGGGGAAGAGTGTTGGAAGGAGAGGTGCACAGTCAGAGGTGCACAGATGAGTGGGTCAGAAGTTGCTAAGAGGTACAATAAGATAAAAGGAGAAAATGAATATGGCTGTTTCCTTATGGGTCAGAATTCTAAAATACATTCCAGGATAAAAGAACATGTGACAAATAGCAAATATACAAACTGACTTTTGTATCTATCTGACTTTGGACTAAAATCAGTACAAAGAATACTTGAAAAGGTTAGGAGGAGCCCATTAAATTATAAAAGAGTATCTAGCTTCTAAAATGAATCCAAAATAAGTATCATCTGAAAAATATATGTTGGAAAAAATATATTTGTGAAAATATCCAAGAAAACATCGAAAAACAAGATAATAGGGAAGACTTAAGATGGTGCTGGCAGGGTGTGAAGAAAAGGACCCTCCTGCTCGCTGGAGTCAAAGCAGTGACACCTTTCTGTAGGTCTCACATGCGTCAAAAGCCTTCAGCAGTGACTGCACCTTTTGACAACAGTTTCAGGATTTTATCCTGAGGAAATAATTAGGGATATGCTCAGACATTTAGCTACAAGTAATTTCGTAAAAGTAAAAAGTTGGAAACCAAATGTACAAAAACAGGGACAATAATTATGGTACATTTGTATCATGGGAGATCACACAGTCATTAAAAATGCCATAGAGGTATATTTTCTGATATGGAAAAACGTTTACAATATATAAAGCAATAAAAGCTAATTATAATAGGATCTCAAATATGCATATATATGAACAGAACAAACATTATTTCTGGCTGCTGGCTTTACATATGGTTATTTTTAAATTTTGCTTATTTGTGATTTACTATTTTTCTGTAATGAATATATACTTCTTTTACAATAATTTTTAAAAGCCTGGTAATTTTGTAAAGGTGAAGGGAGAAAAGAGTTCACTAGAATTAAACTATAACTGATCATTAATAAATAAGCAAATCATAAAGTGCTAACATTTATCCTGAGTTAACCAGATTCAGTTTTTCTGCTATCAGAGGCAATGAGGCCTAAAAATAGAAACTGCCTTGTGTTATACAAAATAAAGTTACAGTTCAGTCATACTTGTCTTTGAACTGTGACATCTGTATCTGTTACATATATATGTGGGTATGGAGAAAATATTTGGAAAGATATCCACTAAATTTAAAAGTAGTTCCCTTCAGCAGGAAGGGATTAGTGGAGGTGGGACGATATTAACTTTTTCTTTACACACCTCTGTTGTTTGCTTTATTATAACAAGCATGCAAAAAGTCTAAGTACGTTTTAAAAAGTGGTTATAATTTTGAAAGTATTTAGAAACATGATACTATTTTATGATGATAAAATATCATAATGCAAAATATGCATACTATATGCTTATCACTATGTTCAGGTATCTGCAGGATAAGAATATTCCATGAAAATAGTTGTTCAAGTTCATTCATTCATTCCACAAATGTTTGTTGAGCACCTACTAAGGGCCAGGCACGTGGCCCTGTTCCAGGGACTTAGGATACAGCAAGGAATCAAACAGCCAAATATGCCTCCCCTCATGGAACTGACATTCTAGTGGGGAGAGACAGAAGGGAAACAGTAAGCATAATAAATATGTTGGGAGTTGGTAAGTGAGTGCTACTGAAAAAATTGAGCAGAGTAAAGGGAAACTGGCAGTGCTGTGGGTGAGGGGCAGGGTTTAAATAGGTTGGCCAGGGAAGGCCTCACTGAGAAAGGTGACATTTGAGAAAATATTTGAAAGGGTAATGAAAGTATCCAGAAGAAGAGCTTTATACGCAGAGAGAACAGCTAGTGCAAAGGCCCTGAGGTGGGTTCAAGGAATAGCAATCAGGGTAGTGTGGCTGAGACAGAGTAAGCAAAGGGAGAGCAAGTTAGGGGTAAGCAGGCCAGTTGGTGTTGGGCTCTGTAGGCTGCTGTAAGGACTTTGGCTTTTTATTCCAAGTGAACTGGGGAGCCACTGTGGGCTTTTAAGCAGAGAAATGCCAGGATCCCTGCTGTGTGAAGACTAGGCTACTGGAGAAGGGGAGTAAGGACAGAGGGACCTGGTTGTCCAGGTGCGTGATGAACGGGGCTGTGAGAATGCTGAGGTGTTGAATCCTAGACAGAGCTTGAAGATAGAGCCAACAGGGTTTCCTGACAGGCTGGATAGAGGACGTAAGAGAGGAAGATGAGGATGGCTCTTGGCATTCCGGCCTGAGAAAATGAAGTGGAGTTAACATTAATTCAGATGAGAAAGCTTATTGCGAAAAGATCAGGAACTTATTTGTGGACCTGTATTGTTTGAGTGTAGCAGCAATATAAATTTTGTTTTAAGAATGTTTCTAATATTATGACATCCTTCCAAATAAAAAAAAATCAGGACTTCCCTGGTGGCGCAGTGGTTGAGAGTCCGACTGCCGATGCAGGGGACATGGGTTCGTGCCCCGGTCCAGGAAGATCCCACATGCCGCGGAGCGGCTAGGTCCGTGAGCCATGGCCGGTGAGCCTGCGCATCCGGAGCCTGTGCTCCGCAACGGGAGAGGCCACGACAGTGAGAGGCCGGCGTAGCGCAAAAAAAAAAAAAAAATCATTTCATGACTCCTGACCTAGCAACTATTACACTCCCAGTATTGAAAATATGCAAGTTGGTCACTGCTAGTAATCTGGAGAAATCACATGGATAGAAGATATTCCAGAAGACTGGAACCTAGGTTCCAGTTTTCAAAAAGGGGGGAAAGACAGACGCTGTAAATCTGTCCATAGTCCTGGCAAGATTCTAGAACATGTCATTAAATGGATGAACTCCTAAAATTAGTAGTAGCTCCTCTTGGATTCAGCCTTAAGAGCAAGTCAGATCAACGTATGTACTAGAAAAACCCAGTCTTTTATCCTGTGTGTCTTCTTTACTACTCATACAGAGTACTTAACTTCTGACACCAAATGTGTGGAGGTTTTCTCCCACCAAGCAGTTCTCTGTGACACCGGCTGCTTGTCCTACAATTTAACTCAATTCTGACACAATCTGGAATAACATCAGATCCCACAGGTTAGGGGCTCAGTACCACCAGACTGACTCCGCTTCAGATAGCAATTGCAAGTCACAACTTCTGTTCTACCTGGAGGTTCCCGTGACCTCCTACCCCTTGGATTCGATTATTTGCTAGAGCAGCTCACAGAACTCAGGGAAACACTTATGTGTATTAGTTTATTAAAGGATACAGATGAATGCCAGATGAGATACAGCGGTCAAGGCCTGGGAGGGTCCCGAGCACAGGAGCGTCTGTCCTTCTGGAGTTGGGGGTGTGGCACCCTCCCGGTTTGTGGATGTGTTCACCGACCTAGAAGCTCTCTGAACCCCATACTATTGGGATTTTAATGGATACTTCATCACCTAAGCCTAATCTATCATTAGCTCCATTTTCAACCCTTCTCTCATCTCAAGAAAATGGCGGGGGTGGGGGAGTGCCTGGGGAGGGGTTGCTTAAAAATTCCAACCTTCTAATCACAGCTTGGTCTTTCCAATGATCAGCCCCCATCCAGAAGCTATCCAGGAGCCCACCCAAAGTTGCCTCATTAGAAAAAATGACACTCCTATCACCCAAGAAATGTCAAGGGTTTCAGTGGCCCTGTGTCGGGAACTAGGGTCAAAGATCAAATATTGGAACAAAAGATCCTCCTAGTGCTCTTATCACTTATGAAAATTCCAAGGATTTTAGGAGCTCGGTATCAGAAACTAGACAAAGACCAAAGAAATATATTTATTCTAATAAATCACAGTATCAAAGAAGATATGCCAGAAGACTGGAGCCTAAGTTCCAGTTTTCAATAAGAGGGGGAAAAAACAAAGGCTGCGAATCCGTCCATAGTCCTGGCAAAATTCTAGAACACGTCATTAATTGGATGACGTATGAACAAAGATTAGTAGTAGCTTCTCTTGGATTCAGTTTGAAGTCAAAAGCAAGTCAGACCAATACATTTAGAAAAAAGCAACCAGGGAAATTTTGGAACTTGGAAGTCCAATGTTTGAAGGTGTAGAAAGGTTTAAGAGGAGACTGGTCACAGGTGGCACACGATAGTGGCAACGTAGGTTAGTGTCACAGACTGGGAAGTTCGCGTCCAGCCTCTATCACTTTCTAGCCACGTAACCTCGGGCAGAGCTCTCTGCTGCTCAGGGAATGGTAACCGTGGTCCCGACCTGTGGGTACTAATAATTGAAAAGTGTTTCACACGAGGCGTGTACAACAGAGAGCTGTCCTGGGGACGCGCGGGGCGGGGGGGGGGCTTACTTTATGAGTAGTCTCACTCTTTTCTTTCTCTTTTCAGACCCAAGGAAGGTCCTGACTCCGTGAGGGATGCAGCGAGAAACAGTAAGCAATGAACAAAACAGCTTTCCTTCAGTACGGCTACAGAGCTCTCAGCACAGGAACGGGTGAACACAAGCCTTGGTGCTTCCAGAATTGCTTCTCACCAGGACTCGCATCCAGAGAGGGGGGCACTCTGGGCTTTCTCCAGAACCCTGAACAAGCGGGCGGTTGCTAAGCTACCCTAACACCGAGGTAGACTAGGTGAACCGGCCCCAGGACGGCTCCGCCCCCACTTCCGGGCTCCTCGCTCCGCCCCCTTCCCGCCCAACTCCCTCCAGGCTAGGCAGTCCAAGCACCCACCCTCGCCACCCGACCGAGGCGTCGTGACGCATGCGCTCTTCTTCCCGCGCGGCTCCACTTGACGCGAGCTCCCGCTTTCCGCCACAAACTCTGTCCCGCCCCTTCTTGCACGGCCGTTACTGTCGTCCCCAGCTCCGTTCTCACTCACACCCTGTCCTGCCCACGCCTCGTCCCCAGTCCTGTTAATAGTGACTGCAGAGCAACCTCAAGTCCTGCTCCCTTGGTGACGGTGGTGATGGGCGGGGGGGCAGATAAGGCGGGTGACGGGTGGTGGCAGTTGCCACGGACTCACTTCCGGAGGACGGGCGGAAGTGGCTGCGGTAGATGGTGGGAGGGGGAAAGGAGTGCGAGGGGAGGGCCGGGCCGCCAGGGGTCGAGGGGGTGGGGCCTGGGCGGGCAACCGGGACCCGGCCTGGGCCCTGGAGTCTGACCTGGGGCGGGCCGCGGCTCCCTGCTGAGGTTGGGGAGGGGATGGGGGCGGGACCCAGGTAAAGACCCAGCGCAGATAGGGCGAGGGTCGTCTGGGCAGCGGAGGGGTAGGGGTCAGAACCTAGAGAGGGTCGCGTTGTCACCCTCTTTCCCCGTGAACACCGAACGCGGGGTTCTGAGAAGGGTGGGAGGAGTTAAATTCTTGGCTGGGTAGGGGGGCGTTCTTGTGGGCGCCACGCCCCTACAGGAAGGAAGGGGGAGAGAGCGCGCGTTTGTGTGTGTGTGTGTGTGTACGTGTGTTTAGGAATACACTTAGAAGGGAGGGGGCGGCCAGGGTGGGCCACCGGACTGAAAAATTGGAACATCACTGGGGCTATTGCTGGTAGGACTCAGGCTTCTAACGTTTCAGGAGGGTGCTCTCAAGAGTTGGCCCCGGGAAGGAGTTTGACGGAGATTGGGAATTACATCCATGGCACAGTTTTAGAAGCAGAGGGGGAGGTGCGGGTGAAGGGAAGGGAGCAAAAAATGCTTGTAGAAGGTGCCAGCATCTAAGTGTGGAATGGATTTAGTTCAGACTGGGAGAGCTGGCCGATTAAAACACTGCACACCCTAAGAAGCTTGGGAGATGTAGGGCGATTAGTGTGTGGCACTAACAAGGCGAGAACAGGAGGAGAATGTTCTTTTCTGTATTTCTTAGAAGACAGTCTCCACACACTAGTGCTTTTGGTTACTTTTCCTATAGTGCGGTTAGGTGCTGTCTTTCCTTTATCTTGAGCCTTATATGTGTATACATAATGATGAGATGACTGTTTTGGGGTGCAATATGTGAGTGAGGCAGGAACTTTGTATAACCTTGTGGAGTGTTTAAGGAAGAGTTTTTGATGATAGAGTCAAGGAGTCTAATTTAGGTAGGGAGTCTTAGAAATCCCTTTGGGTATATAATAGGTTAGAGAGTGTCATGATGTTTAAATATTCTGCAGGTTAACACAGAAATCAGCCTCCTGGACCATGTCGGTTCTAAGGCCTGTTTCCTCTCATGAGCCTCAGCAGAAGACGGACTCGCCAGCCCTCACAGTGGATGACTTCCCCTCCCTGAACAAGAGATGGGATAGTACTGGGGATCTGCCAATCACCAGACTCTGGGCTTAATAAACCAGCTGAATGAAGGGATGTAATAGACCTCTGGGAGGGACACTGAAGCCTGCAGTGGGGGGGGAGGGGCCTGGACATACCCCTTCCCCCCCCAGACTCCTCCCCCTCAGAGTCCACTCAGCCATGGACTTTGGACCTGGACAAGAGGAGAAAAGCCCCACTTTGTTTGTTGTATCTGATTTGGGATTCTCAGTTTGGAAATGGAGTGCTGGATGGGGGTTTGATGATCTCCAGGGGAGCAGCTGAGAGAAGAGAAGAAAGGTAAGGTTCCTGTTTCATTTCCCACTTGGTGTCTTGCTGCTCCTGTGCCGAAAATGTTGAGTGGGGTAAGTCTGGGGACACTGTCATTGAGGAATTGCCGTGATGGGAACCCTTACCCTGAGGGGTACACAGGAAACTTCACCTCTCCTTCACTCCCGGGGTGCAGGCTTGTTCCCAGCTGCTCCTTACCCAGGTAGGAGTACCTTGTAAGGGGTTGTGAGCAATGGCAATTGTGAGGTTAGACCAAGAAGAACATGAAAATAATTTAGGCCTCTGAAGGGAGGTTGTGTTAGATTACTTGTAAGGGCTTTTTCAATGCTGAGATAGTAGGATTCCAAGTCAGTCTGGGCTAAGCACAACTCTGGAACGGATTACCCAGGCTGAGGCAGGCTGCTGTGTTTGGGGCAGCTAACTGAATAGAACTGCCTTGGGGGGCAGGTGGCAGATGGTCTAGGTAACCTCCTAAGTTGCCTCTCCTCCTTCCCCTATAAGGGAGTGTAGGCCATGAAACCTCATGGTAAGAGCAGAGGAAGAGAGCACAGGTTTGGGAATCAGGATTGTGTTCTAGCTCTGCCTTTCTTAGGGTACACCCCTAGGTATGTTGGTTAAGCTCTGCCATGTTGTCTTCACTTGCAAAATGGGGATAACTAACTTTCCAAGTCCCTCACAGGTTGTTCACAAGGAACAAATAAATGATAGATTTTGAGAAGTATCCAGGGCCATGTACATGTAAAACAGTAACATTGCTATTGCTTCATACGCTTGTATAGTTACATAGAGAAAAACTCTAAATTAGGAGTTTTGTTCTTTTATTGAAATAGGGTTCTGGCAAAAGCCTTATTTGTCCTTAACTAAAAGCCTGCCCTGAATTTGTCTCATCCTGTTGCTGTTAAACAACACCTGGGATCATGAAGGGTGGCAAAGGTGCACGGGTTCAAGGAGAACTGAAATTGAGGGATTCTGCCAGATACCTTGTTGACTCTCAGAGCTCTCCAGTCAGCTTGGCAAGTGTGCCTCTTTGGGGTAGCAGATTAAAGAGGGGTGGAGGAAAGTGGAAGTCTCAAGGACCACGTGTCTGTTTAGGAGATGGAGCACTGGGCCTTTCCTTCCTGTGCCATATCGTGGTCTTCTCTCCTGCTCTTTAAGATGCCAGAGTTTTTCAGACTGCCATTTTTTAGCCATCTATAGGCTTTCATGGTTACCTTCTTACTTTCAGCTCACTCCTTCTTTGAACTCCAGTTTACCTCTGCCAAGATGCCTGCTTTTCTCAGTGACGGTAACAGCAGAAGGGAGAGGTGTTGGGAATTTTGACAGACAGTGGGGTATGGTGGCCTGGGCAAGGGGTAGGAAGCTTGGCTTCTAGCATTTCTTTGCCTCTCACTAGCTGTGTAACACCTGGGCCTCACATACACTGGGTGCTGGCAACAATAACAGAGGTCGTTTGCAAGCTGAAAATCACATATTTAAGACTTAATTTCTGTTTTCCCTTCCTTCCTCGCCATAAGAGTCCCTGAGTCCTCCAGTGGCCTGAGGGCTGGGCAGGCAGACCTGGGTGGAGTTCCTGGCCCTAGATGTTTCTTCTCTAGTTTGATGCCTCAGGCAGCCCCTTTGAGGCCAGGCTTCTACTTTAGAAGGTCTGGGTTTCAGGGTGGACCTGCCACCTCCCCTAGCTTTGTCCAGCAAATTCCTGGTGCTAGTCTTTGCTTAGACACCGGGATCACAGTGATCCCTCAGGGATGTGTGGTCCCAGGATGCCTCTGCAGCCCTCATCGTGCCTGGGAGGACGGTGAGTGCTTCGAAGCACTTGAAGTACCACAGAGTCGTGCTGTATTTGTACAGTGCTTACATTATGTGAAGTATCCAGGCTGTTGTGTTGTGTAAGTTTTTCGTCACCACATTGTTGTGGGGAGAACAGAGCAGGGATTATTCTCCCAGTTTGATACATGAGGGGAAGCTACAGAAGCCTTGATTAGGAAGGGCTTGCCTAAGTGTGCAGTGGCAGATGCTGTGATTGCCTGCCCAGTGCTGTGCTGCTCCTACAGCATCTGACCTGAGAAGGGCCATTCGGATTCAGCTGCAAACCTCCAGGGAGGGGAACTCAAGTGCCCTGTCAGACAGCCTCTCTGGTAAGATGTTTCTTCCCTGGAGTGAGCCAGAATTCCTCTCTCCTGTTGTTTCCACCAAAAGCAGTAGCCCTGCCCTCAGCCTGACCCTTCCACAAGACAGTCCTCTCAAGACAGTCACACCCTTCTCACAGGGGTACCAGGATGTCAGGGCACAGCACTCACTGGGTGTCCAGCTACTTATCCACAATGATAGACTGAAACCACATATTGTGTGTGTGTTGTAATTGAATTTATTTATACCTTTTTTTTCCCCAAAAGCAACTGTAGGTGTCTAACCAAAAGTTCCATTTCACAGACATTGCTCAATGATTATTGTATTAATCTTTTCTCTTTTCTTTTATCTTAATGAACTGAGTTTCTGGGTCTTTATGGGGAGTAGGGATATTGAGAGGAAGGGAGAGGGAAAAATAGATACATCATTGATTTAAAACTTTGCTTTTACCGCTACTGATGGTTTCAGAGGATGAATTCTTAAGTTCAGAGCATGAATTCTTTCCAAATTATACAAAAATTCAGGGTATCGTGGGCATTGTTTATGGGAGGGTAGTTTCCTGGAACAATTTTCACTTCCTTCTTATCTCTCCTCTCCTCTTTTGGAAGTAGTTGGGGTTGGCTGGGACCAGATCTTCCTATTCCTTCCATTTTCACATAATCCATTAACAGTTTCATCCCCAGAATTCAGGCACCTGGCTCCTTGTTTCTGCCCTCCTTCCCCTATAACCCTTCTGCATGAAACCTCCATCAGGAGCCCAGGGCCTCTTTTCCCAGGTCAATTTGGCACTCATCACCCTGTTTCTTGCCTCTCAGACCAAATGTTTTCTCTTGCTTCCATCCAAGAATTCAGCTCATTCT